>NC_059376.1:24448667-25098042 GCF_019703515.2 Myxocyprinus asiaticus | reverse complement strand
GAATACTTATGTACATGTGATTATTTTTTTTTATTGTTATTATTATTTTTATATATATATATATATATATATATATATATATATATATATATATATATATATATATATATATATAAATTTGCAAAGATTTCAAACAAACTTCTTTCACGTTGTCATTATGGGGTATTGTTTGTAGAATTTTGAGGAAAATAATGAATTTAATCCATTTTGGAATAAGGCTGTAACATAACAAAATGTGGAAAAAGTGAAGCGTTGTGAATACTTTCCGATGCACTGTATGACACTAAACCGAAAATGAGTATGTGACACACCATGGATTCTTTCAGGTATCAGGCCATTTTGGCGTGAAAAATGTGATACCTTCAGTGTGTAAATTGAAGCTTTGTGATCACTGGACTTTCCAGCAAGACAATAACACCAAGGATACATCCAAGTTGTCCTAAAACCAGACTTTAAAATATTACATTTTGTAAATGCAATGACTGGAATTGTTCGGTTGAGGGGGGTACCAAACTGTGAATCTTGAACAAAACAGTTTGGTGAATACATGTTTACACACAAAGTTTCACTCAGCTGACAAGCAATGAAAGTAGCTACGTGATTAGTTAGTTAGCTGTAAGCTCGCTGTCACGGAGAGTAAAAGATGGACTTTATTTACTTTCCAGCATTGCGTCTTACCAACTAGGTAACAGCGTAGCGTGAAATCAACACTCAACAGACACAATCCACCACTGCACCATTGTCTGCTGAGCTGCAAAAAGATGCTCTGATGTTTACCTATCAATCTGCTACATTACTGACTGCACTGACAAACTATAGCTGGCTAACAGCAAACAGACATGAGTGACATGGTTGTCAGGGACAGGGTTAATGTTATATTAGTAATATTGAAAAGGGAAAATGATGGGGTCATTGTTTATTAACTTTCCAGTATGTATTTCACAAACTAGTTAGCAACTTACCTTGAAGACACACAGTTCAACTCCGCCCTGTCTGTAGAGCCACTGTCAGCTCAGAGTCAGCACGCTCTGCTGGACAAACTACGCTATGACACCAATTCTAAAGCACTGTTTTCTGCATTATATGTTCTGAAAAAAATGTTTTCATATCGGTAAACATATACGCAGAGACCGATATATCGGTCGGGCACTAATATATATATATATATATATATATATTACACACACACACACACGTTTTCATTTCTTACTCTTTTAACTTCATGTATTGAAGTCTCATCTGCCTTTATTCATGAGAGGAAGAGGGAGTGCTGAGGTAGCAGATGCTTGTGAAGATGCTGAGTCGCATGTGTGTGTTGCTCCATCCTAAGATGGCGGAGAAACGGAGAGAGAGAGAGATTGCAGACACATTCATGCTTTGTCTCTCTTGCTTTCATGGCTCCTTTTCTGCGCACTTTTTTACACTTCCTGCTATTGTTTTTGCCGCTGCTTAAAATGCTCTGACACATGCTTGGCTTCATGCAGTTTCTCTGAAATCCTTTCTCAATTTCTTCTGCTGTTGTTTTGTTCAATGGCAAAATTGTGTGTTATTTAAACAGTGGGTTAGATACGTTTAAACTGGGTTAGTGAATCAGCAGAAACGCCTTAATAGAGAAGTGAAGCAAGCAAATGTCCTTCTGCAGTTTTGTGTAACATTGGGCTGCAACTAACGTTTATTTTGATAATCGATTAATCTAACGATTATTGGAACGACTATTCGGCAATTCTTGCAACGATTAATCATTAGCTCTTAACCGATTATTCAGCTTGTGCCCTGACTTAAAAGGTTGTATTAAATGTGCTTGCTAACAATACAGAGGACAAAATCATCTTTTTAAAATACCTCTAAATGACATTCACTGAATTAAAGAAAAAAAATACTTTTATTAAGTTTAATTCAGTAAAGAAATTCACTGCAAATAAAATCTAGTGTTTTTGTCTTGTTTTCCATTTAAAATGGTCTAAAAATCCTTAAAACAAGATACATTTACTTGAAGCAACATATAAGAGTTTTTTCTGGCACAAAATGAAGCAGAGGTGGTACCATCCTGATCACGTGCACACGTACACTTGTACCATGCCTTCCACTGGCAGAAGTAAACACTTACGAGCAACATATTTGAGGTGTTCTAGTAATTAGATGATTGAAGAAAATGACAATTATCAACTTAAAGCATATTTAATTAAAAAAGCTAACCTGTTCAACATTAAATTAAATACAACATAACAGCTAATGTGTTCATTTATAGTTAACAAACAGCAAACATAATTAACCTCTTAAACCGATAATAAGATCATCTCTGATTTCAGGTATGTGGGTGGGTATGGTGGGAAGGGACGATGTGTAGAGACCAATCGGCCACTGTTTTACAGCTTGGATTGGACTGATCGCTTAGATTGACAGGTCTTGATTTATCATGCACACAACTGAAACAGTGCTGGATCTTATTACTTGTTACTTATTCTATGTAATTATGTTTTTGGTTTATTGTGACATTTACAAATGTAAGTAGTTCTTAGGTTCAGTAAAACCCTCAGATCACTTGTTTGGAGAGTTTTTTTTTTTTTTGTGACTTTTGATAAAAAAAAAGGCTACCTTGGCTCCAAATGCCATAACTTGCTTTGAGATAACAATACAAAATTTTGCACAGATACAGTTGACATGGTTGTAGTCATCATGTCAAGCATGAATAATTAACTAAATGAATAAATAAACTGCATCACTTTCTCTGCAGTGTTGTAACATAAGAGCCTCCAAACATAAGATGTACATGTTTGCATTTTTGAGAAAATCAAGATTATGCGTGGTTAGTAATTTTTAAGTCATTGAAATAAGGCCATGAAACACAATAGATTTTGTAGACTCCAGTTTTCACTCACAAAATTAACTTTTGTGGGACACTTTTTGTGTTAGGCCGTATCAAATCACGCTCTTCTTCTGAGGTAAATTCACAGCGTGTCTTCCAAAAACGATAATGAGATCAAACAGGAAAGACTGTACCTCTCGTTGGTTTCATATGGATTACACAATCAGAGAATATTTTTCAATTTAAATTGATTCATTTAAAAGTAGACAATTCAAGCTTTCTATAGACATATTTCTCATGTCTGCGAGGCAAGTATACGCTGAGTTTCGGTTCATTATCGTGACGCGCTCCAGACAGAAGTTCACGGAGACCGAGACGGCAGAAAGCGCATCCTTTATGATTTCTTTATTTTACAAAACCACAACGTTTTGCTGTTATTGTGAGTATACACAAATAAAAGTAAACCCTTTATAGTTTTGAATGATGTCTTGCTCTTATCTGTCTGACCCTGTTATCAGGGAAAAAGTCAGGTGATCGTGCCTCCGGTGACCACAGAGGATTGACTATGTTATGTTATCAATATAAAAAAAAAACTCAAACATTAGCAATTCAAATATTGAATTTTGGGGGCATTTCCGACCCTGCACGACGCTGTTTTGAGCCAACAGCTGATTAGCTTGCTTGTTTTTATAGTGGTTTAATTTCACAGCAGTGGCAAACAATGTTGAAGTTTAGGGCAAATATTATCCTTACCTGGCTGTCACAAATTAAGGCTGGTCAGGTAGACTTCAATGTTGTGTGGAGGCTGTGACAAAGAATGTCAAAGAGGGGCAGGGGCTCATGTGGTCTCGCAGAATTACAACTTAAATGCAGATGTCGGGCACACGTTTAATTGAGAATTGATGCCAAGGGCCAAATTTAAATAAAAACTAAAATATAAATAAAAAAAATAAGAAATGACTTGCAAAAAGGGCACTTATCTAGTGAAAGAGAGTGGGTGCTTGAGCACCACTTGGGGTCTATCTGTGCACGTGACTGCCTGCTTGAGTTTCGTTGACAGTCGGAGGTGGCACGAAATTTGACGGAGGCGGCCGCCTCTTAATTCTCTATGCAGGATAAACCCTCGATATTAGACTTGCTTTAAGAGGATGTATCTTAAATACAAGTGTATTTTGTATATAAGTGTATTTTTTTCACTTTGTTATACTTCTGCAAGTGCAGTAAAGACAATATACACTTATATTCAAGATCTGTTCTCTAAAAGCAAGTCTAAATATCGTATATGCTGCTTCTCAGGTGAATGCATTTTTTTTTTTTTTTTTTAAAGGATTTTTAGATATTTTTAAATATTTTTATTTTTAATGTTATGTTCAACATTCTCAGATAACAATTTTTTATTCTGCAGTATAGCTGCTAAAGTAAATGTCAGGGTTTTTTTTAAATGAGTTTTAGATATTATTTTTGGAAAACAAGCCAAAACATCAAAAACATATTTTGTTGCTGTGGATAATGGGGTAAAGACACTCATCTTTTGGTTCACTTCAATCCATTTTTAACTCACAAAAAAACAAACTCTCTCTTATTAATAAAGCTGCGTATTGCCAATTTTCTTCACAATAAGAAATGCACAGTGACCTATATTATGATTCAATAAGTCACGAGCCATCACGTTATAATCTAGCTGCAGCAAGCGCACGTGTGCTCGAGGGATAAGCGTCCCCGCGACAGAGTGTGCATCAGCCGGGTGCAGTTACAGTCTCTCCCCCTTAGATCGGGACACTTTGCGTAACTCATAGAAGAGTTTGTAGTTTTTTATATGACTTGCTTCCTTGTTATTTGAACTTTAATAAAGCTATAACGCATTTTATATAACTGCATTAAAGGTGTAACGCCAGGGTGTTTACTTTAAAGATGCTTGACAAGTTTTGCTCTGCTTATTTCACAATGAGAGTGCTTCTGTATTTAATTATTTTGGATTATTCCCTCATACTTTGCGATCTACATCACCTGAATCTATTTGGAAAGTTTAGAGTGCATCTGGACTGTGAGCTGTGTAATTCTTCCTCTTCTCAGTCAGGCGCGAACTGCAGTGCTGCTCTCGCGCGTTATCATTAGAGTTTCATATGATCTCGTGTTACGTTAAATGATATCAAACGACTATTCGACAATTACAATTTTTGTTGACAATTTTTTAATAGTGACTTTGTCGACTAATTGTTTCAGTCCTGGTGTAACATTGCTTTGGAGGAGATGGATCTCAGCTACTTTGTATTACAGAGATGGTGTCGAGTGTGTGTGTGTGGTGTTTTGTGAACCGTGGCCAGCTCATCTGTCATATGTTGAGTGTGTGTGTTTGTGCAAGGGAGAGAGAAGGGGTGATGTATCCGAATGAAACACTGGCTCTCATTGGTTAACCGGTTACATGATTGTAATCCCTCCACATAATACTGCGCTGGCTGAAACACAGACTGCTGTTCAAAGTCCCAGCACTGAAAAAGCACTGCAGCATGTTATTCATGTCTCTTTGTCTCTTTCAGGTCTACGGGTTGGGCAAGAGATTGTGACCTCGTACCCACAGGTTGCAGTGGTGCGCGTTCCGACCCCATGGGTCCAGTCGGACAGTGACATCACTGTCCTGCGTCACCTGGAGAAGATAGGCTGCCGTCTGGTCAACCGCCCACAGGCCATCCTTAACTGTGTCAATAAGTTCTGGACCTTCCAGGAGCTCGCTGGGCACGGAGTCCCTCTGCCGGACACTTACTCCTACGGTGAGACAAACTCATGTTTACATCCAAAACACTTCAATCCCCAATGTGGAATAAAAACATTATACATAATTATACAGTAATTACAAAGAAATGCAACTTTCTCTAGAGATGCACTGGTATAGAAATTCTGGCTGATGCTTTCCTGTAATAACAGATAAAATTATTTACATTTTTGGAATAAAAAAAAAGAAATTTATTTGGCTTCCAATATCGACCAGTGCCAAAAATAATAATAATAATAATAATAATAATAATAAAAATCAATAGTTTAGACTACTATACACATGGTTATATTATAAACGCATTCGGGTTGAACTCTACTAAAATGCTTTGTTATTCTGGCAGACGAGTAAAGCATTGATAAAACCATAGTAAAAGTAACTTTAGAAGGCAAAATATTGCTTATTTCCATATTGTTGAACAAGCCTGTCATTGGCATACAGTCCACAGCAATCCATTTTGCAATTAAATTCTTAAAAATGTCTGAGATTGGGCTTGTCTAAGAACGCATCCATGGGGGTCCTGGGTAGCTCAGTGAGTATTGATGCTGAATACCACCCCTGGAGTCACGAGTTCGAATCCAGGGTGTGCTGAGTGACTCCAGCCAGGTCTCCTAAGCAACCAAATTGGCCCGGTTGCTAGGGAGGGTAGAGTCACATGGGGTAACCTCCTCGTGGTCGCGATTAGTGGCTCTCGCTCTCAATGGGGTGCATGGTAAGTTGTGCGTGGAACGCGGAGAGTAGTATGAGCCTCCACATGTGGAGTCTCCGCGGTGTCATGCACAACGAGCTACGTGATAAGATGCATGGATTGACTTATCTCAGAAGCGGAGGCAGCTACTACGTAGTGGGAATTGGGCATTCCAAATTGGGAGAAAAGGGGATTAAAATTTTTTTTAAAAAGAACACGTCCATGTACACCTGCCCCAGACAGACACTTTAGGAGTGTCTCACTTTGGTTGCATCGCATCATCAACATAGTGCTTTTAGGTTGCTGTGTAAAGTTAAACATAATTTGAAACTTAGAAAAACACATCTCAAGTCGAGATCACTGCATTTGGAATTGCATGCCGTTCAGCTGTTTGAATGCAAGAATGCGTTCTCGTCTTGTGCTGTCGCTAGTGTCAACTAAGCCTAAGTTTGGTTCGTTCTCTGTTAAGCTGCGTGTTGCTTATACAGTTGGAGTTTCGCTTACTGCCCCCCCTGCTGAAAACAGGTGGTACTTCAAGCTTGTATTGCTCCGATGGTAGGAATATTCCATATTACGGTCTAAGGACATGATTAATTGCATTAGTTTCTTTAACATGTTATTTTTGAATAATTAATTGCACTAAATTAACTAACACATGAAATCGACAGCATATATATATATATATATAAAAAACAGAGGGAGAAAGAGATTGGGAGGGGGCTTTATAACAGCAGTTACATCTGCTGTGGTGACGTGTTCCTGGCAGAGGCCTGTCTGACATACCCTGCATACCTCTTTCTCTCTCTGCCCCCCCCTCCCATTTATAGCTACTAGAGTTCATCTGCTCAGCCTAACAAATGCTGCATCCAAAAAGAGCCATTTTCTCTTCAAAAGCATAGAGTATTTGTGTAATGGTGCACAGGGTACAGAAAACCCCAGCACTTGTACTTACCATGGGCTGGATTCGAGCTCAAATTATATTTCTACCCATTCCCTTCTCTTCTGCTTTGTTCCTTTGTCGCCCCCCCCCCATATCCTTTGTCTGTTTCATCATGGACATATGTTTTGTCAAACATGTGACAATCATGTTTCATCTGTAATGCAAATTTTCCTTGCATATCTTAGAGCCATTAACCTTCAAAAAATGGCCACGTAGTTGGACAAAGTGCTGACCAGGAAATGGAAAAAGCTGTGCGTAGCAAAAACAATCTGTCATTCCTTCTCATATGGACATTGAATGTCTTAGTGTTGGTTGTTTCATTAGAGCAGTTTGCATCTCGCTCTGGAATCTCACACTCAAATCTCACTTAAAAGACATTCACTACATATTCACTAACCAACGTGTGTGTGCGTCTCCAGGGGGACATGACAACTTCCGCAAGATGATCGATGAAGCGGAGCCTCTAGGTTACCCTGTGGTGGTGAAGAATGCTCGCGGACACAGAGGTAAAGCACTGATCGCAGAACAGCTTTGCTCATAATCAATTCTTTGGGGACTGAAGGAACTCAAAGCAGTGCTGTTACACAACTTTAGACTTCAGATCTGGGTGCTGACAAACTTTCAATAGCCCTAAGAACACGTAAAGAAGTTATACAGCATGCTGAATCTCAAAATCTCAGAATAAAGTGATCTAGTAGCTCCCAAAGACAAAGGCTGTCTGTCTTCCTCTCTCATTGCATAGAGAGAGCCTTTGTCCTGCAGTTTCTCAAGCAATGTGAGTTGTGTGTGCTGATATGCATCAGTTCTTTGCAACTGCTGTTGTTTTAACGGTAGTTGCTGATCTACAGAGTTACACCAAAGTAACTCTGAATTAGCTTAGAGTCTCACGGTCAGAAGAGATATCACTTGATGATCACCACAAAGAGCAGCGGCCCAACCTAAACAAAACTGATACAATTAATACCATTAATTAATGAACAACACTATAAATCAGTATCATTCAATAAATGGTTATCAGGGGTCAGCATCATACACACCAGAGATGCATTCAAAAATACGAGTGATGTATCAAATACCAGCACCAAAACTGCTCCAGTGACTAATCATTAGTGTAATTTTCATAAAACTTTTAATAAAATGTTTGTGATTGGAGTGAATTGCCGAAGTTATTGCATTATAGCATTCTCGCGGTCACAGAAAGTCATGTAGCCTAAATATTCAAAATTTCAAAAATGTGATTTACAGGCCTGGGTAAGTCATGGAAATTAATAATAAAAAGTAAAGAATTTCCTTAGTGAATACATTTTCTTGTTGGCTTAAAAATATTTCATTGGCTAGAAATGACTTTTTTTAAGGACAATCTTTATAAAAACATTTTTTAAGCTCCTTATCCAGTAATCACAAACGACTGGATTGTTTATGGAAAAATCATGGAAATTCATTGGTCAAATGAAGTGGGAACCCTGGTTATGTAAAGCAGGACTTGTGCACACACATTTACGTCAAACTTCAGTTCGATTGAACAGTACTAAATGGATAAGTATATTAATTATCAAAATTCCTCTTGCTTTGTCTGCTATCTCGGATTTATTTTTTCCACCGAGCTCATTGCATTGCATTCTGGGATTGCCTACCAGAGGACAGGATACATACTGTATATGATGCTACCTTAGAATTGGCCAAAAAAGAGAGATCTTGAGAGACAGCATAATTAAGATGCCTACCTTTTGGAATAGCCTTCGCATCGGTATTGTATCTATGATGCCTTAAAGTGCTCACTAGGTTTTGGAACAGACCTAGTGTTAACCTTTTATCAGGGTGTGACATGTTTCTAAAGGTCTTTTCTCACTAATGGGCAATGGGGTCAATTATGGTTGAACGTCTGGAGAGTTGCACTGAGATCACTGTCCTGATCAATCACCTTTGTACCTTGAGGGGCATTTAACCCCCTGATTGCTCTAAAGGGGGGTCTCTCTGCAATTAGTGCCTTACACATCACTTTGGACTTGTTAAATGACAACTATCTAATTTTCTTCTTTCCACACTCTCTTCCTCCTTGTGTTAATTGAAAATGAGAAGGACATTCTGTAGTGTGTGAAAATGTATGCTGCTACCTTGGTCTGTGTAATCTGTGTGTTAAAGGGATGAGTTTGACACTATTTCATTTACAGCACATGACTCTTTAAATGAAGGTTCAGGCACTTTAATGATAGTTCTCTTATTTACTCAACCTCATGTATTTCATGTTATTTCAAACCTGTATGATTTTATTTCTTATGTGGAAAACCAAAGGAGTCATTAGATGCATCTTTTTCCATGCAATGAATGTTAACCTCAGTCACCATTTTACTTTATCTCCTTTTATGTTCTACAGAAGAAAGTCATACGGGTTTGGAAAAACATGAAAAATTGTTTCTTTTTTGGGTGAACAATACCTGCAAGTCAGAAATTTTACAGTTTACTCCTGTTCTATTCGGTGCTCATGCAGATAAAAATGTTTATCTTGCTTTAGAATTTTAGTGATTACAGCCTACGGTAATACGGTTACATCTTAGATATTGCATAACTCCATTTTGCTCTTAGCAGTTTCTAAAATATGTTGTTTTTATCTGAAAATTGTAGTAGAGGAAGTCGGTGTACATTTCCTCACCCTAAGTTCTGCACTTTGAGTTGACATGGCATATGTAGGCATATTAGTTTTTTGATTGTGTGGTGCATGTTTTGGTCTGTACAGGTAAAGCTGTGTTCTTGGCCCGAGATAAGCACCACCTCTCAGACCTTTGTCACCTGATTCGCCATGACGCCCCATACCTGTTTCAGGAGTATGTAAAGGAGAGCCATGGGCGGGATGTGCGAGTGGTACTGGTTGGCGGGAGAGTGATTGGATCCATGCTGCGCTGCTCTACTGATGGACGCATGCAGAGCAACTGCTCTCTGGGTACGCGTTCACAAACACTTGGCTTTCCTGCTCTTGATATTAAAATGTAGTTAAAATTTCATAAAATAATAAATTTTAATACAGCGTCCACAGTGAATTAATGTGGTCCAGTAATGCTGGTGGGTTGCAGTTTTGGAAAATGAGTCGTAGGTCTGTTCTGATAGGGTCACACACAGCAGGGAAACAAACAATGCTAAATGCAACTACATTTGAAGTCAGAAGTTTACAAACACTTAAGTTGAAGTCATTAAAACTAATTTTTTATCCACTCCACAGATTTAATATTAGCAAACTATAGTTTTGGCAAGTTGTTTAGGACATCTACTTTGTGCATGACACAAGTCATTTTTCCAACAATTGTTTACAGACAGATTGTTTCACTTTTAATGGACTGTATCACAATTCCAGTGGGTCAGAAGTTTACATATACTAAGTTAACTCTGCCTTTAAGCAGCTTGGACAATTCCAGAAAATGATGTCAAGTCTTTAGACAATTAGCCAATTAGCTTCTGATATGAGGTGTACTTGTGGATGTATTTTAAGGCCTACCTTCAAACTCAGTGCCTCTTTGCTTGACATTATGGGAAAATTAAAAGAAATCAGCCAATACCTCAGAAAAAAAAAAAAATGTGGACCTCCACAAGTCTGGTTCATCCTTGGGAGCAATTTCCAAACGCCTGAAGGTATCTGTACAAACAGTAGTACGCGAGTACACCATGGGATCGCGCAGCCATCATACCGCTCAGGAAGGAGACACATTGTTTCCTAGAGATGAACGTAGTTTGGTGCGAAAAGTTCAAATCAATCGCAGAACAACAGCAAAGGACCTTGTGAAGATGCTGGTGGAAACAGGTAGACAAGTATCTATATTCACAGTAAAACAAGTCCTATATCGACATAGCCTGAAAGGCTGTTCAGCAAGGAAGAAGCCACTGCTCCAAAACCGCCATAAAAAAGCCAGACTACAGTTTGCAAGTGCATATGGGCAAAGATCTTACTTTGTGCAGAAATGTTCTTTGGTCTAATGACTTTTTTTTTTTTTAACTGTTTGGCCATAATGTCCATCGTTATGTTTGGAGGAAAAAGGGTGAGGCTTGCAAGCCAGAGAACACCATCCCAACCGTGAAGCATGGGGGTGGTAGCATCATGTTGTGAGGGTGCTTTGCTGCAGGAGGGACTGGTGCACTTCACAAAATAGATGGCATCATGAGGAAGGAAAATTATGTGGATATATTGGAGCAACATCTCAAGACATCAGCCAGGAAGTTAAAGCTTGGTCACAAATGGGTCTTCCAAATGGACAGCGACCACAAGCATACCTCAAGTTGTGGCAAATTGGCTTAAGGACAACAAAGTCAAGGTATTGGTGTGGCCATAACAAAGCCCTGACCTCAATCTGGTAGAAAATCTGTGGGCAGAATTGAAAAAGCGTGTGCGAGCAAGGAGGCCTACAAACCTGACACCAGTTCTGTCTGGTGGAATGGGCTAAAATTCCAGCAACTTATTGTGAGAAGCTTGTGGAAGGCTACCCAAAATATTTGACCCAAGTTAAACAATTTAAAGGTAATGCTACTAAATTTGTAAACTGTTTACAAATGTAAACTTCTGACCCACTGGGAATGTGATGGAAGAAATAAAAGCTGAAATAAATCATTCTCTCTACTATTATTCTGATATTTCACATTATTAAAATAAAGTAGAGATCCTAACTGACCTAAGACGAGGAATGTTTTCTAAGATTAAATGTCAGAAATTGTGAAAAAAAGAGTTTAAATGTATTTGGCTTAGGTGTATGTAAACTTCTGGCTTCAACTGTATATAATTATGCATAGATGGGATGGCAAAATAAAAGGCTTGACATCTTTTTAAAGGGAGTAGAAAACACTTCCCAAATCTTGTTATTGACATCAAAAGCTGTGTGTCCAATTAAACTCTACAATGAATCATCTTTAAACTGATAGAAGTTATCCAAAGAAGACCGATGTTAACATGGGCAGGTTTTGTGACATGCACTCACCATACTGTTTGGCCAATGCAGTTCATTGGAAGGACATTATTTACTTTTGAACAATAAGCTATTTTAATCCGGCAATAGCTTGGTTTTCATCTAAATGTTTCACATTAAGCGCATTTCTAAAATTTGACTAAAGAAAATACTAATTGTTGTGCATTTCCATTATGTCATGCATATTATCTTGAGGGAGTTGCCTTGTCATGATGGAGCAGCTGCTCTGGAGAGAGTTTTATTTTCAGGATTGGAGCAATTGTACCTTGTTTGATTAAATGCTGCCTGGAGATGCAGCAGAATAAATATGATATAATGAGGGCCGAAATGGATGCGATGCTCATACGCCACCAGCCTCTGTATACCAGGGAGCGCCCGAGCTCAAAACTGTCCTGGCAGATTGTGAGGACCTACTTCAATGACCAGCTGTGCGTTAAATATTTTTGAATGTCTAGGGCTGTGTTTGAAATTTTGTGTGCTAAGGTCAGACCTTTCGTTGAGCCAGTCACATCAAGCTACTGCACACTCATAACATGTGCACGAATGGTCAAAACGCATTATCGTTTTGGGAATAAACTGTTTCCATCACCTTAATGTGCATTTTAACTGATGTGAAACTCTAGTAAATCCCAGCCTGATCTCATTAATATACGTAGCTATTTGTACGTTAATATTTGTAGCATTTAAATGTACATGTTTGTATGTTTGGATAGACACTAAAATTTACAATATGGATGTTTGAAAGCATCTTAATTGTAAACATTTTTACATATTTACAGCTTTAGAAATGTAACATTTTGAATACACAAATCGATTATAAATATATTTGTAAATTTGTACTATTTCATAGATATTTTAAATCCCTTAACCTTACCCCAACCTTTAAACATAACCACATTTCAACAATATAAAAACATGTCTTTTCTCATTCAAACATATACATTGCAGAATGCGGCATGTCGCAAACAGTCACGAGACACTTGAGAGCCAATGAGTATTCGACATCACTGCCGTAAAACCGCTGGTTGTAATGCTTGATGCGGCAATTTTTGAATTTTGAAACAAAACCAACGCATGTTGATTGTTACAGCGGGTGCTGCGACGGATTGAGACTGAGATCATTGAATAAAAGGCTTGAATTTGGGTCTGTTCTTCACAGAAAGCAGTCTGAAGGTTTGGATTATAGTTAACAAATTTATGGATTTGAATCCAGCCTGGTCTCCTAAGCAACCAAATTGGCGCGGTTGCAAGGGAGGGTAGGGTCACATGGGGTAACCTCCTCGTGGTCACTATAATGTGGTTCTCGCTTTCGATGGGGTGCGTGGTGATTTGCGTGGATGCCGCGGAGAATAGCTTGAAGCCTCCACACGCGCTATATCTCCGCAGTAATGCTCAACAAGCCACGTGTTGTGCGGATTGACTGTTTCAGACGCGGAGGCAACTGAGATTCGTCCTCTGCCACCCGGAGTCGCTACAGCGCCACGAGGACTTAGAGCACATTGGGAATTGGGCATTCCAAATTGGGGAGAAAAGGGGAGAGAAACAAAATTATGGATTGATTTTTATTATTGTTTAGTGGTGCTTTTTGTGGTTTTTGTTTTTTGGCATATTCTGAAAACTTCTTTTGTGTCCCATGGCAAACAAAAATAAAATTAAATGCTTAATAAATTATTAAATGATTACAGAGATTTTATTCATTTTAACATTTTAAAGTTTAGTCTTGGTTAAAGTGATATAATCCTTTAAAACGTTGTATAAGGCTGCAGAAATCACACAGAACTGAATTAAACAATTAAAATGTCTTATGTCAACTGCATTAAATAAATGTGATGGCATTTAACTAATCTCATTGATGAATTGATTAATTCCATGGATTATTTGATTTTAATCCATTCAGACAGTACACGTAAACATTTATACATTTCTGTAAGTGTTAAGATGTAAAATGATGACGTTTAGATGCTGACAATACGTCAGTATTGTACGTTTCGGTGAGAGATTGTACGTTTGCTAGAGCCAAACTTTACTTAAGAATACATACAAATTCTCATGAGATAGCATTGTAAATCCATCTCCTCCTAGCACATAAATTTTAAGAGAATTTAGAGTTTATTCTCATGTCAAGAGTTTCCATTCAGGATTTCTTATGCACAATTTCAAAATGCACAAAAATTGTTGGATGAAATCCCAGCTTCTGGGTTGCAACTATGTACAATGTAAAATGTGGGTGCTGAAGCAAAACCAGTTGAAAACCACTAGGGTTGAGAACCGAGAACTAGTTTCCTATTCAGTTCCATTAAAAAAATAATAATACTAAGTAATTTTAATCACTTGTGGTTCTGTAAATGTCTCTTGAATGTGCAATTTTCCAACGATACGGACAGAAGTAAAACACATTTCAATGTACTTAAGTACTTCTCAAATGAATGACACGGATAAGTCGGCATATTTGAATCTACGGCGTGAACAGTGGAACCAGTGTAGACCGATTCCTGAATGAAGGCATTTTTTTTGTGAATCAAAAACTTACCACAAGTTCAGTGAATTAATTTCTTCATGCCCGACTTTGAGTTATTACTGGATGGTTGTTGATATGACAGTGTGTAGTTAAAGATGCATATAATGTATTTTGTTGTAATTGGTGGAATTTTGGAAAAATTAATGAAAGTATCTTGATTGAAAAGTAAAAGCGCCATTGCAAAAATCTGTTCTGTTAAAATTATGGATGGGCATTTTCGAGTTATTTTGTAGTAGAGTACTCTAACCCACAAAAAAAGCAAGTACCCGATTACTCGTAAATTAAAATGCACGTTAAAATTAACACGTACTTGAAATTTACATTTTGCTTTATTCACAAACGTTGCCAAGAATGGTTTCAAAATAAGATAACAAAAAAAAAAAGCTGTTTATCATTTGGGAAATATTAAATGAACAATATGCATTACTAAGAATACTAACAATATGCATTACTAAAAATGTGTGGATAAAAATATTTGCTCTCACCTGGAGCTTATATAAAAACCAAAACTGATGGCATGAAGGTAATGATCATATATAAACTCTTAGTCTTGAGTCTACATAAAGGGTATCACATTTTTATCATTTCAGATGCTGCTGTTATTCAGAAAAACAAGTGGTGAAAGTTTGCTTTTTATCAGCTGTGCTCTGATGGTGTTCAGAGATTTAACAAATACACACATATTGGTCTGATCAGCTTCCGAGTTTGCTTCGCATTTTTTTTCCACCGATAAAAGCAGAACCAAAATAAATTAAGTCGATTTCAGTAAGAATCTAAATATTACAAGTATTGCCTTGTAATTTAACTTGGCTTTGCTTTAGAAGCACAGACGCCATGATTTCTTCTCCCACCTAACACCTTGATGACACATTCGCAGCGCCTCCTAGTGGACTCAATTGTAACAGCAAGATTTGTGAGATTCAGAGGGAAAACTGTAATCCACGCTGCTCATTGTGCAAATCCACAAAAGAAAATGATTTTGTGATATTCGAGTAGTGTTTATAATACTCGAGTAGCTGGTGCAGAATAAGTACTCGATTACTCGGTTAATCATGCACATCCCTAGTTTAAATATAACATTCTCACATCATTTGGTAACAGTCTGCTGAGAGCAGCACATCCAGTAAGATTTGCATTTCTTATGTCCAAGTATTCTTGCTAAAAATTTCTAAAAGAATCATTAATGAAACCGAAAGCATAAAGAGGAAATTAAACCAGAATGGTTAAATTCATTACGAACCACTGCAGTGATGGACAGCATATGAAAATGTATTGGCCACAAAACATGCAAGGAACTTTTCTATGCAGTAACTTTTTATGATGACCTCCAAAGGTGTTTCCCCATTAGCCTCTGCTCATGATTACACGCTCTCCCTTTCTAGGTGGTGTGGGAATGATGTGCCCCCTCAGTGAGCAGGGCAAGCAGCTGGCTGTGCAGGTGTGCAACATTTTGGGAATGGACGTGTGTGGGATCGACTTGCTGCAGCTGAACGATGGCTCCTTTGTGGTGTGTGAGGCTAATGCCAATGTGGGCTTCATCGCTTTCGACCAGGCCTGTGGCATGGATGTGGCGGGCATCGTGGCCGACTACGCCCTCTCCCTGCTGCCAAGCCGCCTCAGCAGGAAAATGTCACTGCTTTCTGTAGTTTCCAGCACCAGTGAAACAAGCAGCGAGCCCGAGGTGCTTATTCCCACTGAGGTGATCATCCCCAGAGAGGTGTGTATCCCCAACGAGATCTGCCCACCTGGTGCTACATGTGCCATCCCCGACGGCGTCTCCACCATGAGCACAAGCTCCACCTCCAGTGAGAGTGAGGTGGATCTAAACGAAACAGGCCCTGCCCCTGTCGCCACTGATCCCACCTACAATATCAACTCCCTACTCGCGAGTGAGATAAAACTGTTGACTGAGTGAGCTGGAATCACAGCCACAAACACACACACACACACACACACACACACACACACACACGCATACACAAACATTGCAGAGCGACACACATACTGAAGTGGACATGATACAGATGCACATGTGTAATCATACTAACCCTCCTTGTAAACCCCTGTCTGAGGCTGCTCCCCTGATGTTTCTTTTCCATTGACAGACTATAGAATTATTCAAGTGTACAGTGCAGTTTGGAAGTGCACTAGATCGTGTACACTCCAGCTAGGCTGTGGTGCACCAGCTGAATATGCGTTTGCCACTAATTTGAGGGTGCATGTACTGTAGAGTGGTTTTATCGGGAAAAGATTCCCATATGTAATCTTTCAGCTACACATCCAACTGGATTCTGATGTACATACTGTGGGTTAGGGTAAACAAACTCAAGGACATTTTACAATTTGTATTAAAAAAGAGAATTAATGAATTTTGTCTGTTACAAACCCTTTGGTGAAGGCTGGCTAAAGGTAGAATGCTTTTTGTGTGTGGGTGGGAGAGAGAGTGCAACAGAATGGACCCAAATTCAGCTGCCCACTGTGATACAAAGGCATGTGCCTCCCTGCCCTCAGAGAACACATAAAGGGACAGCAAATTTAAAAACTGGAAAGTTTAGTTGGATGGCCCCTCAATCTCTTTAAAGCAAGAATGAGTATGACTTATCTTGGGCTGTTGCAATGGCTACCTGTAGTTAATGAATTTACTGCTGATAGGATATGCATAAAGATTTCACTTGCTCTGATAGTGTCAGCAAGAATTGAGTGACTCAATAAACATTTACATTCCTAAATGTGCAAGTGAGAATTTGGTGCACAGGAACTGGCCCTAAATCAATTCTCATGAGCATCACTTACCTGGTAATTCTGTAAATTAGGCCTCCATTTTAAGAATCCTTGTTATGCACCATTTTGAACTAGTTGAAACATGTACATGGATTGGTCCTACAGAAGGTAATGTGACAAGCATAATTTTACAATGTCAAGTATTCAGATCTGCAATTGACCACATGCCAATCTGCATGTCTGTCACCTTAAAGGCAAATCATTATCTTCCACATATTAGGGTCTGAGCAGTGAGTTGCATAGAGCTAGAGAAAGTAGAATTTTAAATTCTAATGTTTTTACCACGAGGGCTGAACATTTTGCCAACACTAAACGCTGATGATGAATAAGCCATTTGTCTTCAACGATTTGTTTGTACATAAATCTTGCAACAATAAAACTGAAGTGTCAACTCAAATGGGTGCTAAAACGTCTCTTAATTCAGCCCAGTGGTTCAAAAGCCAATGGTAACCAGAAAGAAAAACAGGAATTGTATTGATTTAAATCTCCATTTATTTGCAGTACTCTTCTCAGGATATATTAGTGCATAGATCATTTCACAAGTCTAATTATTTTCTTTAACTTTAAGCAACTCTAGAAACATCTGGACATTCTCACTGAAATTTAAGAATCCAGATCATATTTGAACCAAACTCGGCACATTTATATGCACATTCGCATGGAGTCTTAAGGTTTAAGACAAAATGCACATAACAATAAACCTCAAATTCACCATGGACCAAACTCACAATCCAGACCAGCTCGAATGGTTTACAATGTTAGAAGTCACACAGTTAAGATCAATGAAAATGCAGTTCATGCTGTGATTCAGAATTTGAGTGAACTTTACAGTAAAGTTAAAATTTAGATGATCTTCTGTTTACAGTAAGACTGTAGGTTTTAAATTAGTCAACTCAGGGAAGCAGCCTTGATCAAATTCCTCTCCTTTGGAACATGTGACATTCATGCTTGACAGTCCTGCCTATGTATTTCAATAAACAAATGGACAAACAATTATAAAATATTAAGAAATTGATGCTGTGAGACCAGACAGTTACACTTCTTGTTTTATAATATTTAGTGTTCTGTTGTCTTTTGTTGTCCTTTATTTATAGTTTTTCTTCTCTTGAAAAAGGAAAAACTGGTTTGTATGCGATAATCTTGCTTGGGAAAGACGATGAGTGATGACTGGTTTTAGTGTGAGTTTTTCGAACAGATATTTACCACCTGATACGCACACACTCTTCTCACCGCCGCCTCAAGCGCAGTGTTTTGCCGTCTTGTGTGTGATGTGTTCCATCATTCCATGCGACCAGAGACTTGCTTTCTCTACCTGATCCCACACAAGAACAAGTGTCCCTGTAAATTCTGACACTTTTCGGTGTTTGGTATAACATGCCATATGGTTGTCGAACTCTTACACGCTCTGCCTCCACTTCCAGTGCAACACAACAGGAAGTTTCCTCCCCATGTTTAGTTTCAAACCTGTGTCACTACAAATCAAAATACTTAGTTCAAAATTCATTCAGAATGGAGAGATGAATCTTAAATAACAGATGCCTGTGTGAAACACCCACAGCAGATTTTACACTCCCGCGTCTGAACTGAGAGCTAAAATGGCATCATTTGATCTGCCACAGTGGAAAACATCGACTTCAACTAAACCAAGTACTGATCATTCTGATTGAAAAGGTACCACAATACTCCCTGATTTATGTGAATTAAGCGTTTTATTCATTGGCAATTAACAGTGTCTAAAATGGAAAAACAACAGTTGCTGCTAATGAACACTTAACTCACTGGTATGGAAAAGGGAAATGTTTAGAGACTGCGTGTTCATTTCATTGCCTTTTTTTTTTTTTTTTTAAGTGGGAAACAAAATGCCAAAAACCAAGATAAGTTGTATAATTCAAAACAAGAATTTACTAGTGATGGAACGCTAACATTGATGTTATGTTATGCCATAATAATAACGATAATAACAACAATAAAGACATTTTAAAAATGTCCAGAACCTGAAAATGTGTTGGATGCTTGTCTATTTATCCCTCACCACATTAAGTAGAATCACAAATGTATATGAAATTATACAGGACGGCACTATGGTCCCCTTTACACCTGAAATTAATATGCGTTTCCGGTGATCGAACCACAATCGGATTGCACCTGACCACATTAAAAGCCAGCTGCAAATGCACCTAAGATGCATTGTGATTGGATCACTAAAACATTTAGAGGGTGGTCAGGGACGGATTCTTAACACATGCGATGAAGGCGTAAATGCAAGTGTGTTTTGTTATCCGCATACAACTACATAAGATGTCAGTGGCTTTTTTCAGTTTGGGATCTGTATCTGATATAACGCTGGAGACTCATTGGAATGCAAGGTGTAAATGCAATACAGCTAAAGAATATCCAGATACTGTCTGTGTACGAGTCACATGTTAATGCCAGGTGTAAAGAAGGCCTAAGAATTATATAGTCAATGTGGGGCTGTTCACTGTGCTGTATATTGCAGTATGAAACACATCTCAGATGTTTATTGTGTTATGGGAGGTCTGCAGTGTATTTTAGTGGGTAGTCTAATTGCGAGTGTTTTTCAGCATGTTCTAGGAGATTCTGGATGAACTATTTCAGAGTATTCTGCTCACTCAACCCCTGGATTGATACCTCAGCCTTCTTTCCATACTCCTGAGCCTATACACACAGACACTTATTAAATCCATCAACATGTCTTTAGCCACCTTTACACAGCAAAGGTGGCACAGAAGCTGCATTTAAAGTGGCATTTAGGTGCATTTACACAGACCATTTAATGCTGCTCAGAGCAGGCATAAATGCAATAACAACTGCATAAATAATGTTATGAGATTAATGTTTTAAACAACATTTTTAAAACAGAAACATGAAACAACTGAAAATATGAAGTTATTCTTTCAAATCTGAAACTAAATTATGAAATATATGCTCTCTCATAACAAAAACAAAGTTTAAGGCTGCTGCATTTAATTTACACAGAATTTAAGCAGCCTCAGAACTACCTCTGATACTAGGCTGAGGTGGGTCAGAGCAGGCTTAATTTAGTCCGGCTTTTGCGTCTTCACACAGGACTTTGAGCAGGCCTAACTTTACATATCCAAATGTGTCAATAATTGTCTTACAATTTTACACTGGAGAGCAATAAGCTGAATCAGAATAACTTTGATGAGACTTTGAGGGCTGTATTGAATGTAACACCCCGGAAGCCTACGTCTTGTGAGAGTCTCATTCGCTGTTAATGAAGTTAGGTTAAGGGTTAGATATAGTGGTAGGGTTAAGGACAGGGTTAGGTGTAGGGTTTCTGTAGGACTCCAATAAACACAGTTTTAGAACATTGCATGCAGTTCTCGCAATACTTCTTGACACAAATGACTTTGAGGGATGAGTTTAAAGGGACAGTTCACCCAAAAATGAAAATTCTGTCATTTAATCATCCTGTTGTACTTACAAACCTGTATGACTTTCTTCCATGAAACACACAAGTTGGTATAAGGCAGAATATTAGCCTCCATGAATTAGACACTTGATGTATGTTAGTCACCATTCACTTTCATTGTATGAAAAAAAAAAAGTACAATTAAAGTGAATGGTGACTGTGGCTAACATTCTGCCTAACATCTTTTGTATTCCATGGGAGAATGAAATACACACAGTACAGCACAATGTGAGGGTGAGGTAACGAAATAATTTTCATTCTGGATGAACTATCCCTTTAAATGTTGTTTGATATGAGAGCTGTATGTGAAATGATGGAAATACATTGTGGTCTGATATGAGATCTGGGGGAGTTAAGGTGTATCTCAGAGGCAGAAGGAATCCTAAAGGAGAATTCCATTATGACCAGAATAACAGTGGAGCAGTCTGACTATTAATTTCCCTCATGACTTTAGTCATTAGTGTTAATCCACACTTAAGTCAAAGAACCTAAACACTGATGGCACAGCACTACGTTATCTACATGTACAAACAAACCTGGATTCAACCCTTACATCTCAGCATTTTTTTAATATAATTAGAAGTGAGGCACTGAGGAATAAGAAAAACAGCTCCATGGATATGCCCTTGACAACTTATGGGGTGTTAATGAAAGACATAAAACAACATATTTGTATCTGTGGTTCTGTCTAAACTTTGGTAAGCAGCAGTGGTTAAGGTTTGGTGATATAGTGCTGAGGTGAGGAAGTGTGTGGAATTAAGGAGTGTATTGTATATGCATAATATGATGTCAGTCAATGTATTGAGCATTTCAATAGCATATCATCTTAAACTGCTATATAATGATATGTTTTTGTTTACCTTGGTGTAGTTGTTGCACAGCAACCACAGCATTGCCAGAGAATGAGCCAACGTGGCTGACTGGTAAGGGTGAGGTTTCACACATTGTTCCTCAAACTCATTGTCCTAAAATACATCGCAACATCTGATCAGCCTACACACTGGGCCTCACCCCCCCCCCCCCCCCCCCCCCCCCCCACACACACACACAAGATCAATCTTAATTTCAAATTATAATGAATGAATTAACAGTACATTTTATATGGCACATTTCTGACACTACACTCAAAGCGTTTCACATAGTGAACAGGGAACCACCACCAGTGTGCAGCATCCACCTGGATGATGCGACGGCAGCCATAATGCACCAGTATGATCACCATACACCAGCTATTGGTGGAGAGGAGAGAGTAGAGAGATACAGCCAATTAATGGATGGGGATTATTAGCAGACCATGATTGATAGGGGTCAATGGGGGGATTTGGCCAAGACCCCGGAGTTACACCCCTACTCTTTTCGAGAAGTGTTCTGGGATTTTTAATGACCACAGAGAGTCAGGACCTCAGTTTAATGTTTTATCTGAAGGACTGTGCCTTTTTACAGTATAGTGTCCTAGGGCTGTCAAATAAAAATTTAAATTTAGAATATTCGTAGAATTTAAGAAAAAAATGCACATTTGAATGCTAAAACTGTGTATTCGAATTTTGGATTTGTGCCAGGCACTGACGATGATTTCAAATCGATCGCATTCTTGTGGTAAAAAAGGCTAGACACAGCGCAACAAATACAGTTTAACGGAATGCAGGTGTCTGAATATGCTTTTTAAAGTTCTTTTTAATTAGACACAGCATCTAAAAAACAGTGCTCCTGCACAGGATGCTGAATAAACAAAAACAAAGCGAAACAAAGACGTTCATCTAGCGCACGTTTACATAGAAAAACAAATGGATGGTTGCAAAAGCGTTCTGTGTGAATAGCCCCTTACGGTAGATGGAGGTACTTGGCCGTTGCGTCTCGCTCTCTTAAAAAGTGTTTCTCAGATTAAGCAATGAGTTGTTAAAATGCTTTGTCAGGAAAGATGTTCAACTTGGAAATGTCTCGCCATCCTCGCATTCGGTTCCATTCTGTTGTGTTCCGTCTGTTTGAACAGCTCCTGGCCTGGGCTCATAGTCTGAGCCGCTTCACCACCGAGTTCAGCCGAATACCACTGCTATCTGGGAATATTGCTACATTACATACACTGTAATGGATCAAAAACAATGTGGTATTTCGCTGTTATTATGAAGTTTGAGTCAGGGGCATTATACTGTGGCATCAGTGCAAGTGCAACACCATGTGAACTGTCTATTGAAGCGTTCCCCTAATTTTTCTTTTGATTCAACATTTGAAAATATGGACCGGCTAAAACTTTTTATTTATTTATTTTATGTACATTAGTTGAAAATGGAATGCTCTTTTTTTAACAGCCAGGAATGTTATTTGCAGTAATATAACTGTATGGTTTATGTATTTAAAGCGCCCTCTTGTGGACTAAGGAAACAACATCAATTTAAAATATTATTACAATTTTAAAAATATTTAAGGTACAAATTCAGACTTAGTTTATCTGCCCAGTTGAGAGCCCTATAGTGTCCCCGCCATTATACTGGGGCATTAGGATTCACAAAGACTGCAGGGTGAGCACCCCCTTCTGGCCTTGCTAACAACTCTTCCAGCAGCAACCTTAGTTTTCCCCAGGAGATCTTCCATCTAGGTACTGATCAGACACAACCCTGCTTAGCTTCAATAAGCAACCAGTTTAGAGCTACAGGGTGATATGACTGCTGTGCAATAATGGTTTCCACAAGTGTCAGAGAGATATGATAGTGTTCTTTGATACCAGATCTCTATTATCTACCAAATATGCTCCTCCAGTGTTTGATCTCCTGAGAAAAATACACTAGGTATAATTCCTGTGAAAGAAGTTTTATTTTAAAGCAGATCCACTAAATAATCTCTATAAGATATTCAGAAACATGATCCATCATTTAGTGTGTGAAACATTTATTTACAGGGTGTTTGTCCCATCTGAAGATGTTTTGAGTTGCTTGACTACACTGGTCTGACATCAAACTCCATTCTGCCATGTAAAGGCAAAACCATTCATTTTGTCAATACTGAGTAAAATGGGGTCTCTTACACTATGATCTGTCCAGTGGCCAAAGGGTTTGGCTCAACTATGCTCAGATTCTGAGAAAACAGAATGAGTCTTATAATCCACATTTGGCTGAACAATCAATAAAACTAGAATAAACAAGAATTAAAATCTGGCTAGTCTGTGTCCCTAAATTATATCGGGTCATACTTGTTGATGTTGCTCTGTGCAGTCACACACACACAAGGTCATGCAGGCTGAGCTGTTTCCTGCTGTACAGTCATCAGGTCAGGAGTTATAATATGGTGTGGTTGGCCAAAGGGTGGAACCAGTGTCAGCCAACTGACCTTGGGTCAGTAGTTAAAGAGGGCAGTGAACAGGAAGGATCAGTGCACACTGACCACTGTACAGACAGTGTGGACACTGAGCTAAGCCAGCCATGTCACAGGAAGACTTAGCCAAAACACAGCTTATGTTAAAAGGCTTAGAGAAAGAGAGAGAGAGAGAGAGAACTAGGGCAGGAGCGCGCACACACACACAGTCATGTCATGCTTGATCTTAGTTATCAGTGGAGTAAAGCAGGTTTTGCCATGGGACACAACCTCATGATGTCATTCTAAATATAAAGCGAAACTAATCTCATACAAGCTGCATACAAACACAGACACACACATACAGGCTGTTATAAATGCTTATACAGAATAAACACCACACAGATGACATTTTACATCCAGAGTATATAGGAAAGGAGAGATCATAACAATAATAAACATGAATAAAATATATGTCAGAATGTTAATCATTTTCTTCTTAAGAAATTTTGTCTTGTTTTTCAGCAAAAAAATAAAATAAAATAAAAATCTGGTAACACTTAAACATTAGTTAACTACATTAGTTCACATGAACTAACAATGAGCAATACTTTTACAGCATGGATTAATTTTGGTTAATGTTAATATCAGCAAAAACTAATACATACTTTAAGTAAAAAAGAGGGGAAAAAAAGAGAATAAACTACAGTAGGAGTGCTTCAAAGGTATCAAAAAAGTATAGCCACTGGTGCTCAATGGAAAAAGGGGTAACAAAAATTCTTAAAAAAAGAGAAAAATCCAAGGCACTCACGTGGTATGAATTAAAAAGTATTTATTTAACCAGGCTACTACATTTAAAATGGCCAAATATTTCAGCTAAGAAGGCCTTCATCAGTGTACAATTTCCCAGTCCAAAGAGGCACAATATATAGTCTTGGTCATCAGTGAAAACATCACATGGTGACTGTAGGTGAAAATGAGGGTGCTACAGAGACCCCCTTACATGCCCATTTTCAAGGGGGCACTACAGAGCCCCCCCCCCCTTTTTTTGGTAAACATGTCCTGAACTGATGAATTGCTCTCATGTGAATCTTGACTTTCACTAATGAAGGGGTATGTGTGAAGCATTAGATCAACCAGTGATCAATCAGTTCTCTAAAATAGCTCAGAGGTTCATCTCATGAATGCATTGCATTTTTCTTTTCTACCTCTTGCAATCAATATCCCACATACAGCAATGTGTAACTCTGTAATGTTGAACTTGATATATACCATACAGAAAAAGTGCAGCCTTGTGAATTTTCAGTCATTGTCATCAAAATCGTAGCCATAGTTTACATCAAGAAATACTGGTAGCGTACACTGTTATATTGACAACATGGCTAAGCATTTTGGATCCCTTCACAATTTTCCATCAGCAGTGTCTTGACATTATTCTAAACAATTTTGAAGCAATTTGGGTAAATGTCTTGGAGTCTCCACTAACGAGCTGATAAGTTGAATCAGGTGTGTTTGATTTGGGATATATCCAGGAACAGGATTGGGAACCACTGCCTTAGAAGAACAATAAATATAGCTGCAAACAGTGATGACGGGCCCAAGCACCATGGGTCCATTTCCACCTGGTGGCTTTCAGAAAACAATGCAAGGTGAACACGTGCATTTGTCATTTGACAGTATTTTAAAAAAGTTTTAAGTGATTTGGGTAAATGTAAGAGGACTATTTCAAAGTCTGTTTTAAGTGCCACACTCCCTGCTGCCAGTTAGTGGTGCTAGCAATATATCAAAAATCTGTTCATAATTTAGCATCTTCAATGTCTTGGCATAATGGTGCCTAAGTTTGGTGCCAGTCACATGAATCCCCTAGGAGGAGTATTCAAAAGTTCAGAGCCTGCAATTTTCAAAAAATGCACATTCAATCCAAAATAGCCGACTTCCTGTTGGGTGGAGCTAATGACTGTAATTTTGAAAGTTGTCCAGCTTGATGAGAGCAATATATGTAGTAAGTCTGGTGGCCGTAGAAGAAAATGACCCCACCACTTTGCACAATATATAAAAAATTAGTTCACAATTTAGCATCGTCAATGTGTTGGCATGATGTCGCCCACATTTGGTACCTGTAACATCAAATTCTATAGCATGCATTTTTCAAACAATCCAAAATGGCCGACCTCCTGTTGGGCGGAGCTTATGACTGTCAGCGCGAAAGTTGCCCATCTTCTAGGTGGCGCTACAGAACCCCCTCTA
Source organism: Myxocyprinus asiaticus (assembly GCF_019703515.2). NCBI lineage: Eukaryota > Metazoa > Chordata > Actinopteri > Cypriniformes > Catostomidae > Myxocyprinus > Myxocyprinus asiaticus. Next base: position 25,071,610 of record NC_059376.1, on the reverse strand, counting down.
CATGCCCATGTATGAAATTTGCCAAGCCCTAATGGCCGACGATTCTGACGCATGTGATTTTTCAAGAGTTTTCATGCATGTTAACTACCCCAAAAGTACTGAAAACCTTAAAAAGAATCCTTAGAAGAACAATTTCTTAGAAGAGCAATTCTCTGCAATTTCAGTGCTTGGGCCCTAATAATAATAATCATTATAAGAACAATAGGGTCTCCGCACTTTCAGTGCTTGGGCCCTAATCATCCTTAGAAGAACAATAGGGCCTCCACACTTTCAGTGCTTGGGACCTAATAATCCTTAGAAGAACAATAGGGTCTCTGCACTTTCAGTGCTTGGGCCCTAATAATAATAATACAAATAATAATAATAATAATAATAAAAATAATAATAATCCTTAAAAAAACAATAGGGCCTCTGCACTTTCATTGCTTGGGCCCTAATAATAATCATAATCATAATCATAATAAAAATACTTATAAGAACAATAGGGTCTCCGCACCTTCATTGCTTAGGCCCTAATAATCCTTAGAAGAACAATAGGGTCTCTGAACTTTCAGTGCTTGGGCCATAATAATAATAATAATAATCCTTAGAAGAAAAATAAGGCTCTGCACTTTTAGTGCTTGGGCCCTAATTACACACACACACACACACACACACATGTACATACTGTATATTTAAAAAATATAATTAGCAAGAGTGCAATATGGCCCTACTTCAGCACTGCTGTGATTCGGCCGCAGGCGAAATAGGGAGGAATACCCCAGCTTGGATGGCTATTTTTCCACTGAGAAAATAGGATGAATTTCACCAAAATGACATTACCTTCAGAAAGCTGACTAACAGCTAACATTATAAGGTAGTAAATATATATATATATATATGTTGTTCATTAAACAACAGTTCAATGAACAAGTAAATTAAAAACAAATTAGGAAAAACTGAGTATGGTCATAAAAACAAATTTTCTGCATGGAACTACTTTCTTATGACACAGATCAGAATCTGCCTTTGCTGGTTCAAAACAAATGATGTGTCCAAGCCTCTCAAAAACATCACTTTAGGACTAATAGTATCACAGACTGGGCTGTTTCTAACATGTTATTGGAGAAACAAGGATGTGTGTGTCAGTGTGTGTGTGTGTGTGTGTGAGAGAGAGAGAGAGAGAGAGAGAGAGAGAGAGAGATGGAGCGTGTACGATCACCTGTTGATGATGCTGTAGTCTGTTAGTCAGCTTTCTGAAGATAATGTCATTTTGGTGAAATTCATCCTGTTTTCTCAGTGGAAAAATAGCTGTCCAAGCGGGGGTATTCCTCCCTAATTTGCGGTAGCTGGTGCGCAAGAGTCTTTCACTATAGAAACCTCAACGTCCTCTGCCATTTTGAACAGTATGTCCTCTCCAATGTGGAAACTCCGGTAAGAGGTAAGCACCTTGAGTTTGTGTAATTAATCAGTAATTAATCAGTCTGTCTCTCAGCTGCGATGAGCCTTAATGCTTAAGCTGTTAGTTTAAAGCCATTTAAAGTTATTTCCTAGCTTTAGTAGTGTAGTAGTAATATGAGCGATCACGGAGTGCTGTTGAATTATAAAAACTGAGTGACGCTGACTCACTTCACGCCACCAACTGGCTCTTTTACATACAAAAATTGTCTTTTACTGCCACCTGCTGGCTAAAATATGTAATGTCACAATGTTAAATGTAAAGAGACAGATAGCTCTTAACACATCTGCACTGCTCTTACACTTTAGTTTAGAATGGCACGAACACAAGCAGAGTGATACATACAAGCTGTGTCTTGTTTCGAAGACTGTGCACTAGGTAGGATGCGTCCTTTGAAGGCAGCGGTATACCAAGCGTCCTCCTTTAAACAGGTTTCGTTTAACCGAGACGGCCTTCGAAGGACAGAATTTTTCATGGTTGCTATGACAGCACACCACTCTTTAACAAGCGCGAGCGCTTTGAGTAAGAAGGGAACAAAGTCCCTTTTGAAGGGAATTTGTGAGGTAAATTTTAGGAGATTTATGATATAGAGAGAAAAGAAAATAGATTTTACAGGTGTACTTTTAGTCTATAATACTTTATTTTAATTATGTATTACTATAATTATGCATATTATATACTCTGCACCCATCTTCTGAGGTACTTCAGCTTGGGAATTAACATTACTTGCATTTGAACATCATATTTTCGAGCAAATTGATGTAATTTTTTTTAGACAAATTATATTCATTTCTGTTGAAGCAAAGAATTGTGTGTTGTGAGTGCCCACGAAGGATACACCTCATGTATCCTCCAAATTCCCATGAAAGAAGGTCGCATTCGAAGGCTGCATTCGAAGTGTCCTACTCGCTTTTCTGAAATGAGACAGCCTTGATGACGTATGCGGCCGACAAATGCGACCTCCAGAGAACGTAGCCTTCGAAACGAGACACAGCTACAGTGAAGCGTCCAAGTGCTGATGGTGTGAGACCATCAGTACTCATGGAACGTCTCTCATCCAATCTGATTCGAGGACCGGAACTAACTGTTGTATATACACATATACGCATATATTTACGGGCGCGAGCCGCGTGACACAAAAGCTGCGCTCTGCACGCAGTTAAAAAGCATTCAAAGCCACTGTTAGTTAATTATGATTTGATGGAACTCAGGCCTCGAGTGGACTCATTTATTTAATAATGCTGTTGCAGTTGTGTAAGACATGATGGTATTATGGACATTGGCATCTTTTAGTTACTGCCTCTATGGTTATAGCTATTAGAATACGGTTGTGACTTCGGTTGTTCGTTCATTCAGACAGTATTCGAACTGCATTTGAATATTAATTCATTTGTGTTTGGCCACTCTCATTTTGAGCTTCCTTTTTGTTCGACCAATGTGAAAATGGCCACATTCACACTCCAATTTATAGACAACATAGGAAGAATTACAATTGATAAAAGACTTAATTGGGTGTATTTTGTTTGAGAAAACATCAGTAAAAGTTTTTGTTTTAACCATATTACTGCAGTGATTGCAGTCCCCACAACTATTTTGCCTGCAGAGGGCCTCAACCATGTTCTCTTTCAGGAGCAGGGAGATAGCTACGAATAACCTTATCCCTAATAGTAGGTGCACGTCTGTAACTATCAGATGGCATTTCCTGAAAGACAGCACGAAGAGCACTATCACTGTTGACAATGTTCCAATTAGATTTAATTGTTTGTTTTATTTGTGCTGCTTCACGACGATAAGCTGTCACTGGCTGTGTCTCGTTTGGAAGGCTGCGTCCTCCGGAGGTCGCATTTCTCGGTCGCATACGTCATCGAGGCTGTTTCGTTTCAGAAAAGCAAGTAGGACACTTCGAATGCAGCCTTCAAATGCGACCTGCTTTCACGGGAATTCGGAGGATGCATGAGGTGTATCCTTCTTGGGCACTCATAACCCACAATTCTTTGCTTCAACGGAAATGTCTAAAAAAAATGACGTCAATTTGCCCGTAATTATGATGTTAAAACACAAGGAATGTTAATTGCCAAGTTGAAGTACCTCTGTAGATGGGTGCAGAGTATATAATATGTATTATTATATTAATATATAATTAAAATAAAGTATTAGACTAAAAGTACACCTGTAAAATCTATTTTCTTTACTCTTTACATCATTATAACTCTCCTAAAATGTACCTCATACATTCCCTTCTAAAGGGACTTTGTGCCCTTCTCATTCAAAGCGCTCACACTTGTTAAAGTGTGGTGTACTGTCATAGCAACCATGTTACGTTACGTTTCTGTTTGTCCTACGGAGGCCGTCTCGTTTAAACTAGGCTTGTTTAAAGGAGGACGCTCGGTATACTGCAGCCTTCAAAGGACGCGTCCTACCTAGCATGCAGCCTTCAAAATGAGACACAGCCATCAAGTGCATCTCGATTATTCGAGTGCCGTTGTTTTTTTCCTTCAGTAGTTAATAGATCTGACCCTTTCAGTAGCGAGTGTGAGAGTCTGTGAGTCATATCCCCTATGTTTGAATCTATAAAACATGTTCAGCTGAATTTCAAAATCATGCTTGAAGAAAAATCACAAATTCGTTTAAGTCTTGGAAACTGGCCAAATGGTATATTTTCAATCAACCAAGGCGTATAAAAGCTGTTGGCTCTGAGGACAGTATCACGGTCCGTTGGTTTTCTGAAAATCGAGGTTTGTAAATCACCATTAGACAATGTTTCTCAGTCAATGAGTATTCCAAGCTCAGTTTCAAATTATTGTTGATACCATTAACAAAGTATGAAAAGTATGAAGTCCTTTTTCTTTACCAAACCAAAAAGACATCAACAATACAGTTTAAATCAGAAGTTTACATACACCTTAGCCAAATACATTTAAACTCAGTTTTTCACAATTTCACAATTTTCACTACTTTATTTTAAGAATGTGAAATATCAGAATAATAGTAGAGAGAATTATTTATTTCAGGCTTTTATTTCTTTCATCACATTCCCAGTGGGTCAGAAGTTTACATACACTTTGTTAGTATTTGGTAGCATTGCCTTTAAATTGTTTAACTTGGGTCAAATGTTTTGGGTAGCCTTCCACAAGCTTCTCACAATAAGTTGCTGGAATTTTGGCCCATTCCTCCAGACAGAACTAGTGTAACTGAGTCAGGTTTGTAGGCCTCCTCGCTTTTTCAGTTTTGCCCACAAATTTTCTATCGGATTGAGGTCAGGGCTTTGTCATGGCCACTCCAATACCTTGACTTTGTTGTCCTTAAGCCATTTTGCTACAACTTTGGAGGTATGCTTGGGGTCATTGTCCATTTGGAAGACCCAACTGCGACCGAGCTTTAACTTCTGGCTGATGTCTTGAGATGTTGCTTCAATATATCCACATAATTTTCCTTCCTCGTTTGCAGTCCCTCCTGCTGCAAAGCACACCCCCAACATGATGCTGCCACCCCCATGCTTCACGGTTGGGATGGTGTTCTTCAGCTTGCAAGCCTCACCCTTTTTCCTCCAAACAACAATGGTCATTATGGCCAAACAGTTCAATTTTTGTTTCATCAGTCCAGAGGACATTTCTCCAGAAAGTAAGACCTTTGTACCATGTGCACTTGCAACTGTAGTCTGGCTTTTTTATGGCGGTTTTGGAGCAGTGGCTTCTTTCTTGCTGAGCAGCCATTCAGATTATGTCGATATAGGACTCGTTTTACTGTGGATATAGATACTTGTCTACCTGTTTCCTCCACCATCTTCACAGTGTCCTTTGGTGTTGTTCTGCGATTGATTTGCACTTTTCGCACCAAACTACATTCATCTCTAGGAGACAGAATGCGTCTCCTTCCTGAGTGGTATGATGGCTGTGCGGTCCCATGGTGTTTATACTCGTGTACTGTTGTTTGTACAGATGAACATGGTACCTTCAGGCATTTGGAAATTGCTCCCAAGGATGAACCAGAAATACAGGCCTTAAAATACATCCACAGGTACACCTCCAATTGAGTACACCTCCTATCAGAAGCTTATTGGTTAATTGTCTAAAGGCTTGACATCATTTTCTGGAATTTTCCAAGCTGCTTAAAGGCACAGTTAACTTGTATGTAAACTTCTGACCCACTGGAATTGTGATATAGTCAATTTAAAGTGAAACAATCTGTCTGTAAACAATTGTTGGAACAATTACTTGTGTCATGCACAAAGCAGATGTCCTAAACGACTTCCAAAACTATAGTTTGCTAATAATAAATCTGTGGAGTGGTTAAAAAATTAGTTTTAATGACTTCAACCTAAGTGTATGTAAACTTCTGACTTCAACTGTATATCTGCACCACCATGCAATCTTATCAAGGAAAGGATTGGCTGAGGAATAAATAAATCTCTCTCCCACAATCCTAAGAATAAATTTGCATAATCTGGTGCAAAACAAGCACCCATAGCTGTACCCTTTCTTGTTTGTAAAACTGGTGTTGAAATAAAAACACATTGTTCTCAAGAGTCAACTCAGTTAATTGTAGAATAAAAGCAGTAACTGGCATATTTTCAGGAGGTCTACTGCTCAAGAAGTGTTCAATAGCTTCAAGCCTGTCTGCATGGTTAGTATTAGTATACAAAGATTCTACATCCATTGTGACTAAGAAAGAAGATCCTATATTCTTAATGTCATTAATTCTATTCAGTACATAAGTGCTATATTGAATGAAGGATCGAAGACCAGGCACAAAGTGTTGCAGGAAAAAAATCAACATACTGAGATGCCGGTTCAGTCAAAGAATCTTTGCCACTGATTACAGGCCTACCAGGTGGAGTTACTTGATTCTTGTGAATCTTGGGCGTTATGTAAAAGGATGGAATATGATGATCTTTACAGATTAAAAAATCATGTTCCTTATGAGAGATCCATTTTTCATTCTTGGCAGTAGATAGAAGGTCTGTGAGTTCTTTTTCATCTTTTCTAAGGGATTTGAAGTCAAAGGTTGATAATACTCAGGGTTGGTCAGCTGTCATCGTTACTCCTGAATATACTGATCGTTTCCCCACACTACAACAGCTTCTCCCTTATCAGCTGGTTTCACAATAATCACCTTGTTCTCTGCAAGCCATTTTAATGCCTAGGGCTCGTTTTTCGTCAGATTGTAATGTTTAGATTTTTGTTGTTTGGTAAAAAGCTGATCCACTTCATATGTAACTTTTTGATGAAGGTACTGAGTGTAGGGTTTCAATTATTTGGAAGAAACTTAGATTTGGGTCTGAATGGTGTTACATCCTTTAGTTCTGTGTTAACTGAAGAGCTTGCTGTGACATTGTAAGGGTTATTATGGTACCACACTTTAAGATGCAAATTACTGTAGAACCTGAATAAATCCACTTTGGTCTGAAATTCATTAGCTGAGTGAGTAGGGGCAAAAGACAGTCCTTTGGAGAGAACAGAAATGCAATCAGGTGAGAGGGGAGTGTTTGAAACATTTATTTCAACTCTGTCTCATTTGGTTCCTGGTACGAACTCCTTCTTAGGGTCCTCGTTGAACTGCATTTGCGGCCCCTCCGTGTCTTCCGCTGCCTCTTTTGTTTGACTGTATTGTAGAAGTGAACCTGATGTCTAAAAAGATCTCCTGTTCTAGGTGTTGAGTGTGCAATAGTGTAGTTATCTTCATCATCACTATAAGGTAAATTAAAAGAAACTGACCTGACCCTTCTGGCCAGTTGCAAAATATTGTTTCCCATTCCAATTGTAGACTTGGCCCTCTTGATATTCTCTCTGGTCACATTTAAATTTGGATAGCTTCTCTTTTATGAGTCTTGATAACTTCTCCAACTCTTCTTTCAATGTGCTCTCAAAAGGAAGCCTGTGCTCAGATGGGTGCTCAAAGGACATTTTTTATTTCACTTCATCAATCTCCTTCTGTAGTTCATGCTTTTGTTTTTTAGCTTCCTCTATAAGGAGGATGAGGTCAAGGGAACATTTGTTTAAAATGGCCTCCCACTTGTTCTTAAATTCTAAATTATTATGTCCAAAAGAGGGGAATTTTTTTTATTCTTAGTCCTCATGGGATATTTCCCTCTGCCAATAATCGACAAGGTGATGATATGAAGTTGCAACTTCAAGTCCATCTCTGAAAGTCTCTTTAACTCAAAAAAAATTTTTTTTTTATGTTGGGATTTGGCTCTGTTGTGACTTCATGGTCTAGCAAAGATCTTGGACATTGATATTTTTGCCTTCTTCATTTGTATATGAAAAAGATGTCATCTGGAAGGATAAAAGGACCCTAAACATTTAACAAACTGTAGAACAAAGAAACACCTTAGTTGGACAACCCCCCATGTCCTCAAAAGCATAAGTAAAAAAGAGAAAAATCTAGGTGTGCTACAAAGGTATCAAAAAACTACTGGTGCTCATTGGAAAATGAAAGTTAATGAAAAATAGAAAAATCCAAGGCACTCACATGGTATGAATTAAAATGCCTTTATTTAACCAGGCTACAACATCTAAAACAGCCCATATGTTTTGGCTAAGAAAGCCTACATCAGGGTACAATTCCCCAGTAAAAAGAGGCACAATATATATCACATCAACAGCTGATCAACAAGTGGGAGTGGCTCACAAACTAGCTGTAAGTTTGCCAAATATTCAGATGAAAAATAAAATAAATAAAAAATAACCCATAGATAGCCAAAATGCGTTGGCTGTTTTAGATGTTGTAGCCCAGTTAAATAAAGCCTTTTTAATTCAAACCATGTACGTGCCTTGGATTTTTCTCTTTTTTCAAGAACAGACTAATACATTTTGAAAATTAAAAGTTGCATAAGTTAAAATTAGTTTATGCATTATGAACTGACATGAACTAATAATAAATGTTTTTTTTATTTTTTTTTTTTTACATTTTTGTTTTTTTACATTGTTTAAAATTAACTTAATTAAAACATTAACTAAGAATAATAAATGCTGTAATAAAATATTATTCATTGTTTGTTGATGAAACCTTATGCATTAACTACCATTACCAAATAGAACCTTATTGTAAAGTGTAACCAAATATCTAAATATACTTAAAACAATATACACTTATCCGAGAAGCAAAATGACATATTATAACTTAATTTCAGAAAATAAATCTTAAATTATGTTTTGTTTTTGTTTTTTCTTATCCCATAGGCAATTTTATTTATTTTTATTTTTATTTTTTTTCTAGTTTTGAGCATAAACCTCACACAATTTTATTACAGGGTCCCCATGGCCAGTGAAAACCTGGACATTTCAGGGAATTTAATATTTGAGATTTCCAGGCCTGAAAAGTCATAGAAATTATAAAACCTTCAAAAGTCATGGATACAGCATGGAAATTCCAATTATGAATATAATTTTTCCTTGCTATGCTCAGCTCTAAAATATTTAATCAGCTAGAAACTGCTCTTTTTGAATGCATTCTCTATAAAATTACATTAAAAAATCCTTATTCAGTAATCATGAACAACTGGAAAAGTCATGGAAATGTCTGGTGGAAGTTCCAGAATGGCTAAAATTGCTTACAGCACCTTTAAGGGTGTTTAGATATTGTTACTGGAAAACACGATAAAAATTCTAATCTTAACAAAATTAACATTTAAAAACAGGCCTATAACTATCACAGTTTGAATTTACAAATAGACATGAAGAGAAATGCGTGTGGAGGTCATAAAGCCAGAATTACAAAGCTGGTTGGATGACTAATGGAACATTTTTTGTAGTTCCCAGGGACAAGGCTGTGTTTGTGGATGTGCCTTTGTATGTCAGACTGGTTTACTGTTTCTGTGCCACTTACTAAAACACTCCTCTGCTTGAGTGCCACTCTGACTGATACCTTCCATCAGCTTACACAGGTGAGTGTGCCAGGAACCAGCCACCTGTACACACACACCTGATTTCTGTGCCTGGGAGAGGGAACCTAAACCTAAATGTGGACAATTAAACATACATTGAATGAAGAGAGGTCCCTTGATACCTCTTGAGGTTGAGTGAGACTTGCAATTACGGGTCTGGCCACTAGAGCTGGGCAATATGGCAACAAAAATTATATCTCGATATTTTTTAGCCAATAAACGATAATCAATATAAATCTCGATAATTCTGTATTTGCACTGAAATGGCTTAAAAGTTATTTTTTTAAAGTGTTAAATATAATTAGATTGTTTTAATTTTAACTTTATGTTTTACTGTGGTATGGCATGCAACAAAGTGGTAGCCCATTCAAATAATCACTTAATCACGTAATATGCTTCAAATTTCTTTCAAAGATTCAGTGCCATAAACTGTAAGCTTGGTTCATTTTAAACAAAACTTTGTTACCTGATGAACTGATAAAAACCTGTGCTCTCATGTCTCAAGATATTCCTTGCAGCTAAACAATCAAAATGGACTTTCTGCCAGCTCTTGCTATAGTGCTGCAAAATGCATCATAGATGATGAATGGTGTGTGGGTATTCCATGGGCATAAAGTCTGAGGCTGAGACTTTAACCTTCAGCAATAAGTTTAAATCTTCTTGAAACTTCCTTGTCGTAATTTTAATGTTTAGTGTTTTACAAATATAGCAACTAAAACATATGAGGGAGCAAAACTGGTTGTTTTGCCACTAGTTCGTTTATTTTATGTGGGCAGACGAACCTTTAATATGGGCAATGCCCACATGTAGACACTCCTCTGAATACTGTGTCGCGTTATTAGGTTTGTGTAATAACATGTAACGGTTACAAATGTCTGGAATTGTGCGCATGCTTGATCTTGTAACACTTCGCTTATAAAACCGCTCTGAGAGCACTAACAGCGTATCACGTGTCCCGCTCGTGCACACAGAGCAGCACATGACCTGTTCACTCTGCAACACACACAGACCTTGCATTCTTGTAATTAAAGCGCAGGCTTTTGCGGTATAATATTGACATATGACCATATCGCGTTTCTGGTGCTTTTTATTGTTTGTGCTGCCCTCAAGGTCTGTGAAATGAGTCTAAGATGCGCTCTTTAGGAAACGCAGTGACCAATTTAAAGGGGCATTAAAATTACCGCGATATTCACTATATTGCATAATTTTACATCTTCAGCAAAATTATCGCGATAATAAAGTGAGTATTCGATATATCGCCCAGCACTACTTGCCACTCAATATACAACCATCTTTAAAGTTTCTGTTGGAATAGACCTCTTAATAATGCTCCTCTGCTTTAAAAATACATGTGTTGTGTGTTCGTTTAAGGCGGAAATTGAAAGCTGCCACTCTCCCTTGCAGTTTTCAAGTTTTATTTGTGCATGCATGCATCATGCAAGACTTGAGTGTATTTTCTTTTTTATTATTTATTTATTTTTTTTTCACTGTACTGGCTGATTTTTGTTCTTGTTATTCACTTGTTTACAGTCAAAACAAATGAAAAGGTCTGTCAGTGCACAAGAAGTAATCAAAAGTATTTCGATTACATAACTGACCTTGTGTAATCTGACAGAATACATTATAAAATAAACTTTTCCAGCATGTATTCTGTAATATGTAGTGGAATACATTTTAAATGTAACCCTTATTCAGACATGTCTTTAATTTGCCTGACATGCGACATTGTCAAGATCATAAGGCCCAATATAACTATATTTTACACTTATTCCCCATATTAAATAACATTGTGAAATAAATAAACTGATAAACATTGTATATAATCATAAGATTGAAGTGGGCTCTGACAACTTACACTTTCAGAGTAATTAGAATTACAGCCTTAAAGCAAATTCCAAAGACAAATCAGAGTCCCCACTAATGAAAGGATGGAGTGGAGGGAAATAATAAATATCAAGGAGGAAAATAAGGATGGAGTGAAAGGAAATATATTAAATGGAGAACTTGAAATTTGACACAGATGGGAACTGCTTAAAGAAGTAATTATATAATATTAAATTTCTGTTTGACAGAAATGTAAAAAGCAATGATCCTGCCCCACAAAGGCAAAATGCAAAATAGAGTTATGAATGAAACAGGTCTCATATGATCTGTACGGTGACAGATGAGTTTGTCTCGTTTGCTGAAATTCAGAGTAACCATTGTGTAAAAAAAAAAAAAAAAAACTGTAACTACAAAATCCACATCATAATAATTCAAGCCATTTTTTTCTCAGTTTCAATGTTAGTTAATGAGTATGGCCTTTGTAGGGTAGTAAAGGGTACTGATATTTTTACCAGTTAAACTATATGTGTAAAGTCATTTAGGGAATACAGGAATTTGGATGGATGGATGGATGGATAGATGGATGGAAAGTAATGCCATGTAAGCACCAAAGGTTATTTTCATGGCAAACAGAGTAGTTTAAAGCGCAATGACAAACAATAAGCAACAAACTATCACAGCACTGTAAACATTTGTATATAAAAGAGATGTAAGACATGAGGAGACAGACAGCATCTCTCATCGACACCGAATTAACAACAGGGGAAACAGAAGCACATGTCCCGCAAAACACTGTATCCAGCTATGAATCATGATCACATACGGTACTATCAGCTAATATTGGCAGAGGAATCAATGGGACCTGGCACAACAGAGTGCGGCGCAGGATGATGTGTGTGAAGGAGCGGGAGAAAGAAATGACTCGTGGGACTCCCACAAAATATAATTATCTAAATAACATAATAGATGTTCCTCAAATTTATTTAAAGGTGCACTCACTAATTCTAATCCTATACACTTTTTGTCAAATTCTGCAAATATCTCCTCACAGTCTGCTAGCTGTCCGTTCCATGGGTGGGCTGAAAAAAAATCTTTGTAGTATTTGTACACAACCCTGGCTCTGTAAATGGGACAAAAACATAGTGGATCAGACCGATCCACACAAAACAACTCCAGCCAATCAGCAACAGGGGGTGGTTCTTGCGCATGCACATGATGGGGGGTGGGGGCAGAGCGAGAGGGAAATTCATTAGAAGAGCGACGACAAATCTGGCTGATGCAAACTTTCTCAAATCCAAGGAGGACAAATAGCTGAGAAACAGACCAAGAGACAAAGGTCAGACGAATATGAACTAAAAAAATAAGGATTATGATAAGTCGAGGGCTAGGAGCCGCGTCAACATCGGCGAGGCTTTTCAGCGGTGGAGAGACCTCTGAGAGGTAATAGGCTTGAAGACGGATGCAGAAGTTGCCCTTTTTCGTCTCGATAGGTGGGTAAAATAAATTTTGCTATGTTTCACAGAACCCATATATGCTGTTGTTGTGATGTTAGATTTAGTAGCAGGAGAGTTGTGAGTGTCTGGAGCTGGTGGGGGGCGGAGCTTCCAAAGGAATACTGAAGGGAGGGGTGTGTTTGTTTTGGCAGTTGAGTTTGAATATCAGTAGTGTTTCTCAGGAATCGCTGAGTGCACCTTTAATGTATTTAAGGTACAGAGTGTTATTCATCTATTGCGCAAGACCAACAAAAAATTTACTATTTACAGGTGCAGGGTTGGTGGCTAATTCATACAAATTATTCCATGCGGTGGAAAGTGCTATGGATGTTAATGTTTTATTAAAGAAATGTACAAACAAAACTTTGAAACCAACCAAAGGTCAATCAGATATTTGGCAATGTTAGAGTGATAACAAAATGTGTTTCTCTCTCTCTCTCTCTCTCTCTCTCTCTTTCTGGTTTTTTGGGGGGGTTTTCTGGGTGGGAATTGTATAAAAAAAAAGAAAAAAAAAAGCCTCATACAGGACAGAATATTAGGGGACCGGGACTGAAAAATTTGCGCAGACCTCTACCTGCGGGCTTGCAGGTGGGAGCAAGACAAAACGTGAAAGTTGCATATTAAGAAATATTTTTTGCAGGGGTGGGATAAAATCTCACAGGAGCAGGTCTGAAAATCCATCCCACGCAGACCTCTACTTTATAATTCAGGTCCAGTATTTCACGAACACCCACATTCTCGCTCACGTGATGTCTCGGACTCTGTGATTTGCAGAGGCCGATTCTTAAGCGTGTCGTTGCTTTTGGCCAATGACAAAAATAGAAAAACACTACACATTTCCTGTGCTGTTTTGTGATTGGTTGTGCAGTCTACAGCCGGTGGGCTGTTGCTTAATGTTTGCAACACACAGCCTGCCCCCATATTGCTTTTAACCAATGCACAAATTAGATTTTTATTTATTTATTTATTTTATTTAAAACCATGTTTCCAAAATGTTTGATTGGGTGAGCAAGACTCACGTTTGGGTGGGCTCAGCCCACCCCTGCCCATGTCTACATCTGGCCCCGAGAAGCAAGGACTAAAAACGGTTTAAGGAACGAAAACCGAAAATGTATGATATTTTTTGCAGAATGTAACTGAAAACGGAACAAAATCCATTTAATTTGTTCTAGAGTGAAAATTTTATTTTTAAATGCTGGTAACTGGTTAATTCCATTTTGATATTTTTTTCATGAAACCAAAGACCAAAGGGTTTACCCCAGATTCCCAGGAAGTTTCGAATTACACCACTTCCTGTTGCCTGAACAAATGAGGCTTCTCTCTTTTTAGTAGACATAAGCATGTGTTCATCCTGGAAACCACTACATCACATGATTCTATCCTAATTTTATGTTGTGGATGACATGCTGAAGACCTTTTTAACAACTGTATATAATTACGACATAGACATGCATGGTAAATCCTGATACAAAAAAAGTATGAGAGGTAACAAGTACATTTCTCATAAAAGACTTGTTTCCAATTATTATTAGATATGATCATTAATAAAGTTTGAATGTTGCTGGGTTTTGACTGAGAAGCAGATCTGTAATTTAAATTATAGTTAATTATCCATACAGTTATTTATTTATTTATTTATTAGGCCTTACTTTGTTACTATTGCAGCTAAAGAGCCAAGAGCAATGAGTGTGTGCTCCCTACTCTTTTACCCCAGTGTTGGTTATTGAATCAGTATAAAGTTGATTCATGACTTTATTAGCTCCAGAAGAACTTGTTTCAAACACGCCTATACAGTGTGTGCGGGAATGCGGGAGATTTAGGCCAGTAATTGATTTTAGATGGCCACATGTATCTTTTTTATATATTTAATAAGAATACATTATTTTATACAGGCTACTGTATACTTTGCTTGTCATGATTTTTATGCTGATAATTCCCCCACAAAGAAAACAATGTAATCGCTTATTTAAGGTGAAGCAAATCCCTTATTTTGAACTTGTTTCCAAGACCAGATAGCTTGTTTCTCTTGCGAGAACTTACAACACTGCAACTGGTATATCTCCCTTAGCTCACAGTACAGTCATAAAATAAAAAATAATAGTAAAAAATTTTTTATTAATCGTTCAGTTATTTCATTCTAACTGGTTACCATTTGGAAATGAGGCTGCGACACGATGGAACCAGAATGAAAAAATACTGTCTCAGTTGAAAAACATTTCGTTTTTAGTCCCTGTGCAAAAACACAAATAAGATCTGACAGTGGAGAGCAAGATTTTAGACTTAAATATAGAGAAGCAAATATGAAAGAACCTCATTCACAGAATACACAGCATGTGTTCACTGGAGAACTTCATTTTACATACCACTGTGAATGAGCTTCTTTCATTGTGCTCATGAATGCACAACAGACATCAAGGTTTTTAGTGAAAAATTACTTACATTTTGGGTTATTCCTCACCAACCTTCACCATGGCATGCCTTCAGAAGACTTGGATTTACTTTCTCGCATGAGTTAATTTTATGATACTTTTGGGTCCTATTTTACGCTTTAAAGTAAGGCAATATCTACTGCCACTGCTTTCAAAAGACGTAGGGGGATCTTTATTAAAACATCTCCTTTTGTGTTCCGCATAAAAATGAAAGTAGATTTGAAATGACATTAGGATGAGTATGCCAGAGAGCTTTTTGCTCAGACTGTACACACCTGCACTACCAGTCTGTCACATCCTGAATTACATAACAAAGTGTCTCTCCCCTCCGACATGTCCAAGCGCCGCTCTTGAGCTCACCAATGGACCTTCCCACAGGAAGTAAACAGGGCTTGATGCCAGCCTCAATTTTAGCAAACGTTTGTTTCTATTCTGTCCTGAAGTGGAAGTTGTTGCCTGTCAGCCTCCGGAGAGGTTCAAAAAGTGAAGCGAACTGTGAATTGTACTTGTGGCTCTGTATCAAATGGATTCTGGTGAGCTTTAAAATTAGTACGGCCTCCCCCATTGTTCTCTCAGAGTGATGAGAAAATAACAGTCCCATAAACATTTGCTTGTCTGTGTTTTCCCAGTTCAAAGCCAATAAATAACTTCTAATCTCTTCTTGAAATGTGTGTGTAAGTCTCCCTGGGTTAGCTTTTGTGTTTGTGTATGTCTTACCTATGTTAGCTTATGCTAGCAATAGAAAAGCTGGTACCAGTTGAACAGCAGAAGATCCATAAAGCCGCAAGGCCCAGCGAAGGTAGCGAACATTTTGAAACATCATCTTGGACACTGACCTCTGTACTTCTAAATGAGCAATATCTCTTAGTAGTTCCTAGTGTTGATTAAAACACTCAAACTAAAAACACTAATCAGAAACCTGAACTTTTAACATTCACATTCATCCCATTTAATGTGCAGGAGTTTTATATGAATCTTTTTCTTCAGTGTCTCTGTGTGGTTGGTGGTCTCGGTCAGCCTGCAGAGTGTGAAACAGCGCAGGTGTGTGAATATACACCAGTAGTGGACACACTTTTTCATGAATACTGGTCCAGTTGGCCTGTTGGTGGTCAGGGTCACTATAATTGAATGAATAATGATACAGAAAAATTTTACTTTTTCTGAAATTAATGAAAAAAAATAAATAAATAAATAAATTCTGGCACATATAAAACCCATAGCTAAAAATAATATTGATTGATTGATCGATCGATCGACTGATTGATTGTGGGGCCAGAGAAAATGTTGGTAGGGCAAGTAAAAATCTGAACTACTTGCCTGGACAGCCTGATTAAAATGCTTTTAGTTGTGGGGGTGATCTTGTTTCCAGTATGATTGCTGTGCTGCACTAAAGGTTTGGCATTGGGAACTGGAATGGGTGCATCTTTTAAGACTTGCCCATCAGAGAACAGTTTGTTTCTCAAGAGAGGGAAAAAAAAAAAAAAAAAAAAAAAACCCTGACAGACTATAATTTACATGTTGAAATTGAGACCGTGAATATACATGGTGAGGATTGTGGTGACTTTAAAATAGCAAGTGAAACCTTGGTGAATGCACACATATCGCATACATTTTTCCTGTCATATTTCTTTCTTTCCAGGTTGGTTTTAAGCACGCACGGCTGGCTACTCTCTTCCCTCTGCACATAATTTCTCCTCCAGCTGTGTGAACTCGTTCAACCTTTCTCCGCAGTAACAGTGTGTGCATGGACACGTGTGCTTATAGTGCCACCTGGTGTCTGTACCCGCAATTACCCAATGCTCATTTATTCTTATGAAGCTGCAGTTTTGTCAATATTTTCCCGCCACTTGTAAAGTGCTTTTGGGCTAGTCTAAAGACAAAAAACACATAACTGAATAATCCAAAGGCTCCAGACTCAGCCGTAAAATTTGACCCGGCATTTTATGCATTGCAGTTTTGCAGGTTCCTGACAAAGTTCGCAAAGCTTCTTCAGGACTTCTTTTAGGATTTCCGAGTGGATTGATGGTCGCTGACATCCCAAATTAATTTAAAAATTGAAATAACCAATTCTATTTTACAGTATCAGTTTAAATAAATTCAATACGTTAAAACAGGATCCAAAGAATTTTCTTTTAATTATTAATTCTTTTTTTTCTGAACAAACCGTTTCCATTGTTGTTCATAAATAACCAACTCGCACAATAGTAAATCTTTAATCTTAAATCTTTGAGTGAAAACTACTAGTGTCTTGTTTGTGTCTGAGTAGATATTGTTTCGAATTATTTATTTGTTTCAGAATTGGTTACCAAGGAGGCGAAGCCGCGCTGGTTGGCAAAGACTGCCTATGTGATTTGCCATTTTATTTTTCAAAATGATACTTAATTTATGTTTTAAAATTATTTTGTCTTTATATTTTAATGCTTATACTGACTTCTCAAACTTCTACTTCAACTACGTTCACTATCTCTGTCTTAAAAAATTAAACGCAAGTTACAGGTTTGTCGCCACCTGCTGGTGAAACAATTTCGTTTCTCTGACAATAAAACCAAAGTGGCTTTAAGGCAAGTCAGTCCACTCGGCGGCCATTTTTGGAACGCTCACAGGCAGCGGCATATAAGTGCAGCTCCTAACTACTTGAATGGGCAAAGACAGAAATCTCAAAAACGGTGGGTCAAGATTGCAATCAAATCGCATATTTCAAATTATCCGTAAACATTTACAACAATGGTATCAAATTGTGCTTCTCACCTCAGATCACGCTGGTCCAGCTAATGCGCATGCGCGTTCACAAGTTGATTGACAGGCAATATCTGTGTCTAAAAGGCGATTGGCTCTTTTACCAGTAAGGCGGGACTTCCGATTCTACATTCGCCATATGTGGCGTTCCAATTTCTCCTATTCATTTTAATACAAGTGCTCGCTGGTAAAATGTTACCACCAAATTTTAGTCTACAAAGCAGGTCATTTAACACACCTAATGTAACCTTTACAATATACAATATATAGGCTATGCAACAGTTAGTACAATTTACATAATTTTAACTTAAAAGTAATGAGTAAAAACAGATTTATATTTTCAAAAAATGTTTATTGATTTTCTTATTCAGACAAAAACCATCAAAACATACAAAATTTCACACATTACATTGTTTAAAATATTAAAAAAAAAAAAGAATACCATTAATTTTACTGTCAACTGGGATACTAGAACCTTTAACCTTTTAAGGGCAGACCAGAGTCTACCCACTGTCCTAAATTAATAATGAAATAAGTTTGCATGGAATCTCTGTGCACAAACACACAAATACACAGTCAGTCTCAAACACTCCCACAGTCTCTCTTTGCCACCACTGTCTGCCTGGCATCCTGGTTAGTGTTACTTTTGATACATCTACAGACAAAACAGTCGGGATGAGAGGATGGGAAAATGAGAAGAGGATAGTGAAAAGTCTTTTAATTATTTACCCTTTCACTGCATTTTCTCAGGGTGGTCCATTATCTCTGTACAGCAATATTTTCTTTCACATAATTATCAGCTGAAAATTACTGATAATAAATCCACCATGTACACCCCATAGAGTGGAGTTTAAACAGCTCTGATCCTGTAAGCTGGAGATCAGTCAGAGACCTGATCCTGATCTTATCTGAGAAACTGAAATTAGCACAGCACTGAATCTTTTTCTGCTGTTTGTCTCACAGCTGCTATCATACCGCCATGCACAGAGATTACATTACCCACTCTGCCATATCAGAGTTAAGCAGGCTACACAAGCACATACCAATCAGCACTGATCCATTTCTATCGTGGAAAAAGCTAAATGGCCGTACAATTTCCATGATGCTTGTGCATAACTCAAGAATATTAATTCTTTTTACCTTAATTTAAAATGTACCTTTACCCAATTAAAGTGCACTATAAAACAATTGTTGCGGTTGAACACCTCTACTAGAACAGAACTCATCACCAGTTTTTACACACTGAACTTTCCCAAAAATTCTATAAAGAAACCGCAGACAACCGGTTACATTTGATACTGCATTGCAGTGGCGCGATGTACTACCGCGGCCATCGGGGGGTGCGCTTTAGCACACTAGAGTAGCAATGCGGTCACTAAACTGTTGACTACTGGACATCCGCTATCTTCGATAATCTTAATCATTTTGTACCTTGTCATGTACTGTTTATTCGTTTCCACAAGACCAGCAAATGTGAACTGAAATAAGGAATACAATTTGCTTGGGAAAACATCAAGAATATTCTTGCAATGTAAGCGCTTCTTACCTGTATGCATAAGAATAAATGCACATTTATTACACAATTAAATACGTTTAGTTCTAGAGCTTTAAAACAACATCAGAACTTGTAATACAGTACCCTACAGTACCACATGTACATATCTGAGATGTCTGTTTAATCTGGAAAGCATTACATTCTAATTGATGAACATCTTAAAGAGAGCAGATTTACATAATTCTAAATCAGAGGTGCCCAAACCTTTTCCTATGAAGGACCAAAAATTAAACTTGATTGAGGGCCGTGGGCTGAATGTAAATGTTGCATTATATCAAACTGTATTATGTTAAAAAATAAAAGTTGCCCTGGTTCCTCTCCTTTATGAGATATATATATATATATATATATATATATATATATATATATACAGGGTTGGAAAGGTTACTTTTGAAATGTACTCCTCTACAGATTACTAATAATTTTAATAATAATTTTTTAATTTAATAATTTTTCTTTATCACACATTATACATTTGCACATATACAGTGAAATTCTTCTTTTTCACAGAATACAGAATACATGCTGTAAAATGTCATTTGTAACATATTTCGTTAGATTACTCAAGGTCAGTAATGTATTCAAAATACTTTGGATTACTTCTTCAGCACTGGTAGATTTTTTCACATGTTTTGACTATAAAAACTCTGCCAGTACAGTAAGACAAAATACACATGTTAAAAATACATTCTCTGAAAAACCTAAATATCTTATTCAGTGTTGTTTCTAAAACAAGATCAATCAAATTGATCTTGTTTTAAAGGATTTTTAGATATTTTTACAGGAAAATACAAAAATTATCATCAAGAATACGATTTTTGCCCTAATATCAAAAGTCTTACTAGAAAAAAAGAAATTATGATCCAACGTGAATTTTCTTGATAAAAGAATATGATCGTGCCTGGTAACATGTGCATTTTAAATGGTTAGAAATAGCATTTTAGCTTAGCGTAAAGCTGACAATTTCCACAAGGTTTATTTCTATTTCTTCTGCTCCAAACTTACTTCAAACTTACTTCTCTGTCTGCTCGCATGAATGTAACACATCATAAGAAAGTGTTTCACTGCTGTTCAAATGCACTTTGGATCGCATCATTTATATGTATAAATATTTTCCATCTGAAAGGACTAAATATTAAATGAAACAAATGACAATAAAATGCAAAGTAATCTCTTCAGTAATCAAAATACTTTTTGAATGTAACTGTATTCTAATTACCAATAATTTAAATTGTAACTGTAGTGGAATACAGTTACTTATATTTTGTATTTTAAATATGTAATCCCGTTACATGCATTCCGTTACTCCCCAATCCTGTATATATGTGTGTGTGTGTATATAATATAATACACACACACATACATATAAACATGACAACACAATCTTCTAAATTAATGCAATGAAGAGCAGCATCAATGGCATAATTTTTTTTTCTCCCTTTTGTCAGTTGCCACATGCCCTGGTTTGTGCATCTCTGCTCTAAATCATAAAGGTCTCAAAGACACCTGCTGAATTTCCAT
The DNA here is from genome assembly GCF_019703515.2 of Myxocyprinus asiaticus. Taxonomy (NCBI): domain Eukaryota; kingdom Metazoa; phylum Chordata; class Actinopteri; order Cypriniformes; family Catostomidae; genus Myxocyprinus; species Myxocyprinus asiaticus. The sequence continues at coordinate 25,050,729 of NC_059376.1, read as the reverse complement.
TTGGCATCAGAGAGAAAACGTATTATAGACTTATTGCAGATGAGCAAATACTGTAAGAATTATGTCTTACAGATATAAACACACATTAAATAGACATCTGGGTGATGTACGTTTGCTATTAGGGTTGTTGCATTGGATTTTGCCTCAGTTGAAAGGAGGCTCTTATTATCAGTCACAACATCAATTTGTAGGTCAATCGGGAAGGCTAATTCATCATTCAGTTTTTAAGAACAGCTGTTTTTAGAGTTAAATATACAGTCTGTGGTTAACATTAAAAGAATAATTCACCCAAAAATGAAAATTCTCTCATCATTTACTCACCCTTGTGCCATCCCAGATTTTTATGACTTCCTTTCTTCAGCAGAACACAAAGATTTTAAAAATTTTTCAGCTCTTTTAGTCCATACAATGAAAGTGAATGGGTGCCAAAATTGTATCCAGAAGCGATATGATAGGTCTGGGTGAGAAGCAGATACATTTTTAAGTCCTTTAATTATAAACTCTCCTCCCTGCTCAGTCAGTCTCCACTTTAAATTTCACATTCTTCTTCTTGTGTTTTTGGTGATTCACATTGTCCATGCATACGCCCCTTACTGGTCAGGGAGAATTTCTAGCAAAAAAAAAAAAAAAAAAAAAAACTTAAATATTGATCTGTTTCTCACCCACACTTATATAACTTCTGAAGATATGGATTAAAACACTGGAGTCTTAAGGATTGCTTTTATGATGCGTTTGTGATTTTTAGAACTTCACATTTTTGGCACCCATTCACTTGCATTGTATGGACCTACAGAGCTGAAATATTCTTCTAAAAATATGTGTGTTCAGCAAAAGAAAGAAATCCATACACATCTGGGATGGCATGAGGGTGAGTAAATTAATTTTAATTTTTGGGTGAACTATTCCTTTAAAAGACTTTCAGTTTTGATCTAAACGTTACATTTCTTGTCACATTTTTGAAACTCACACTTGTGCTTGATGAATGACAAATGATTTAGACAACCATTGTAGTCTTTATGTAGCAACTAACTAACAACTTACGAGCACACAACAGTTAAAATTATGGAGGTATGACTTGCAACAATCCGGGAAAGCCTCTTCAAATATTGCAAACCACAAATGTTATTTTACTCAAATCGAAAACCGCTACTCTTTAAAAAAAAAAAAAAAAAACATTTGAACTCATGGCATACAAATGCTAATTCTCCTCCAGGTTTTAGGACTACAAACTGAACAGGTCAATGCAGGACACAAAAAATATAAAGTATTGATTAATTTAATAAAACATCCTCTTGGCATTGCAAAGAGTTTTGTAAAAGTGTTTAGGAGTTAGTTTTGTTACATTAATGGACTTTAAAATACAAATATCTGTATGTACTGTAGATAGAAAGGCACCCAATCAAAAAGGCACAAAAAGCAGTTTATAACCATAATTAAAAACAGTTTCTAGACATCTAAACAATGTGGTCAAGGAAGCAGATGAACAGACACTTTTAAAAGAATTCCCTCTCTCAATGTAGGGTAAAGCACATTCATCATTAAGAAATAAAAGCAAAAAATAAAATAGAAATAAAATAAAAATCCAGCAGACTGTTTTTTGTTCTTTCATGAATTCTTGCAAAGAATTGCCCATCATAGCAATGCAAGAGTTCTGCAATACTGCAATGTTTTGTCTGCTGCAGTTTCTAAAAACTGGTAACCATGGAAATCACCATGGTGATGGTACAATACAGTTGGGTGACTAGATAATGAGTAAGGCGTCTAAAAACCAATGCAAGATCATGATATCACCAGAGCAGTGTGGCAGAACACGGGGTTTGCCTGACGTCTGTATTTTCCTGACGTTCTTGTATATTTGACAAGAACATTCAGAATGTTTACAAACTGTAAATTGTTCATCTTGAGCAAAGTGTGGTCATATTTTCAACCAGCCAATCGGAATACCAAAGACTACAAAGAGATAATAAAACAAAAGATCTCTACGTTGAAACATGGTGTATCCTCCATATAATATCTGACCTGATTCCTACAGTGGAAGACAGAGTGAAAGGGTCTTTTGTCCAAAACTGACGAATTCACTTAATTTAAATGCTGATGAACTGTGTCAAAACCTAGGAATGCACTCATCATGGTCATAATATATCAGCAAAAGGTGAATTATGACATTAAGGAGTTTAAAAGACACTCCCATATGGGAAATAAAACAACATCTTAATTTAATGATACAATGAAATTAACTTCTCAGGTATATATGGGACTGAATAAGGGTTGGCTTGTGTGTTTTAACTTGTCACAAAGTCTTTTGTGCTTTTCTAAACATTAGCTGAACTCATTGTGGAAAACTGAATTCTGTGTTTATTATTTTGGTTGGTCAGAATTGGAAGACGTGGATTGTTAGTGTGTGTGTGTGCGCACACATTATATTGTGTCCTTCTCCATTTTAGCTACGACTGCTCATGCCTCCGATGTGTCTCCCTCTGCCTGCTTTGCCTTCTCATTCAGGACATTGTCTATATTTGTCTCTTCATCTTTCTCTTCCTGCCTGGCTCTTTTCTCCTCCTCCCTCTTCTCTTTATCCACCAGCCGGTAGTTGATTCCCATTCCGACAAACAGAAATACACTGGCCACCACCAGGATGACTCCACAACCCTGATATGTGTATTTATAATCATGGTAGATGTCATTGAGCCTTCCTGCAGAGAGAGAAATGGAGAAACAGCTCATTAATCTCATTACAAAATGACTGGACCAGGACATGTATCAATTTTGGTATTGTGACAACCCTATCATGCTATAACACATTCAGTGGATAATTTAGTTAAGTTAATGATCCTAAGTTCAGTCATGAAACTCTACATGGCCCAAGCTGATAGGTTCTTAGCCAATCAACTTGAGTACTCTCTCTTTGTCTGACATTTAAATTGTCCGGGTTGTTTGCAGGTAAGCTGGATTCACTGCAGCACACGACAAGAGTGATGTAGCCAACAATAAACCTAATGTATTCTAAACTTGAGAATGTTTAGAATAAAAGATAGTTTAACCCATTAAGCAGTCGGCACCTTGTTGAAAATAGCCTTCTTAATCAGCAGATTAAAAAAAATGGCATTCCTAGCCTAAAACAGTAATTTTCTAGGCTACTTAAAAGCATAAATGTTTTGATGAGCAAAATTAACACGTCAACATGGTCTAGTGAAACGCGGGACTTGACTCACCTGAGGCTGCTATCCTGCACTTGAGAAAACCCGATCGGCGGGGAATTACCTTCTAAGCATGCGTCAACTGCCTGTGTATGCAGGTAGTAAAATGGAGTATACTTTGAAAGGCTAGAGCAGGGGTTTCAAACCACCATATGAGAAAGTTTCATATGGCCCACGAGTGTTAACAGTTTATCCTCAAACCCAGCCCGCAAATTGATTTTTACTTTTTACATTATGTTTTGATCTGTAATGTTTCCCGTAATTCTCTTAAAGGATTATTAAACTACAGCCAAATATATTCCACATGGTTTATTACACACTTAACAAATATAGATTGCTTCCATCATGATCTACGGAGCTGTCTGTAGGCTACTGGAAGCATCCGTTGATGCTACGTGCGTTCAGGTGACGGCTGCTCCGTTTCTATTTTTGATGCGCTGTACATCTACTTGAGTCACTTATTTTGCCCATCCAACTTGAAAGTGAAATAAAAAGGATTAGGCTATATTAGCAAATACTTGTGCAGGATGGGATCTATTTCTTCCACCGCTCATCTTAACATGCATGCTGAAAGACACAAGCAGACAAGCGCTTGCGCTGTCACAAGTCTCGTTCAGAGGGATCAGTGCCTTGTAGAGGTAATGACTGAAAACCAGAGAAACAGCTTGTGGTGTAAACTGTAATATTGTAGTAGCAACCATGGTTAATTGTGTGGTAACTATGGTTAAACTATAGTTACTGTAGTGAAACAATAGTTAATTTTTGTAAGGGTAAACAAAACAGAAGCCTAATAATTTTCTGTTTAGGCTCACAAATAATATTTTAAATTACCCATTAACCACCCCCCCCCCCCCCCCCCCCAAAAAAAACAACATTAATAGAAGTATTGGTATCAGATCGTAAAGAAAATAAGTGGTATCGCCCATTCCTAGTGCTTTCTATAGTTAGGACTATTACATTTTCTGTGAATTTCATACTGCGCATCAGTTTTCACTTGTTTACATGTCCTTATGTGATTATTCTCTCTCTTGCTCGCTCACTTGCACTCGGTGCGCGCTGTGCGAATAGAACACCTGCTTTATCAGACTCACGCTTACTGTATTATTTTTAACTGAAAATATTGACTGTATCGAGACAAAATCAAGTATACTGCATATCAGGGAAATATGAGGGGAGAAACAAGCCCTGCGTCTCTATTCATACTATCAAAACAAAATTTTATCTGACAAGCACGAAACACGTCAGCCAAAAGGAGAGATTTTCCTAAAAAAATTCTTCAGGGAAGTTTGTCTGGGCACAACAGGCAGGCTAAAAAGTTTAGGAGTCTATCAAACTAAATATGTGCACTTGAGGTAAATGAGACTTAAGTGGTTACATATTCACCAATATTTGTTGTAAATTTGTAATAAATTATATTTAATAATTTCTTTTATTTGTTACTGTTATATATAATTTACTGTGTGTGTGTGTGTGTATTTACAAACACATACATATGTATACATTTACACACACATGCACGCACGCACGCAGCCAAAAGTTTGGAATAATGTACAGATTTTGCTCTTATGGAAAGAAATTGGTACTTTTCACCAAAGTGGCATTCAACATATCACAATGTATAGTTAGAAATTTTTCATGTTATTAATGTCCTATTACAATTTGAAAAAAATAAAAAATAAACTAAACAAACTACTTCAAAGAGTTCACATCAAAAAAATCCTCCATGTGCAGCAATGACAGCTTTGCAGAACCTTGGCAAAAGCTCAATGGGGTAAAGATCCATAAAACTCTTTTTCAATTATCTGTTGTCTAATGTCTGTTTCTTTGCCCACTCTAACCTTTTTTTTTTCTTTTTCTGTTTCAAAAGTGGCTTTTTCTTTGCAATTCTTGATTGAATTGAGTCTTCTCTTTACTGTTATACATGAAACTGGTGTTGAGCGGGTAGAATTCAATGAAGCTGTCAGCTGAGGACATGTGAGGCATCTATTTCTCAAACTAGAGACTCTGATGTACTTATCCTCTTGTTCAGTTGCACATCTGGCCTTCCACATCTCTTTCTGTCCTTGTTAGAGCCAGTTGTCTTTTGTCTTTGAAGACTGTAATGTACACCTTTGTATGAAATCTTCTGTTTTTTGGCAATTTCAAGCATTGTATAGCCTTCATTCCTCAGAACAATGATTGACTGACGAGTTTCAAGAGAAAGCGGTTTCTTTTTTGCCATTTTTTTTACCTAATATTGACCTTAAGACAAGCCAGTCTGTAGCATACTGTGGCAACTCAAAACAAACAAAGACAATGTTAAAGGTGCAATATGTAATATTTTTACTGTACTAAAATGACCATAATATGTCATTAGAGAATTAGGAAACATGCAAATTGAAATACTGGCTTCTCCGTTAACAATGCTAAAGCCAGTGAATTTGGACTGCAGTACCCATTTCAAACACTTGTTGTCAATCTTACATATAGCACCTTTAAGATTCAAAACCAAATTGCTTTAAGCGGTGTTTGATATAATGGCAAGTGATTTCCTAGTACTAAATAAGCAATTTAGCATGATTACTCAAGGATAAGGTGTTGGAGTGATGGCTGCTGGAAATGGGGCCTGTCTAGATTTGACCAAAAAGTACTTTAAGATGGTGACGGTGCTGTTTTTTTTTTTTTTTTACATCAGTAATGTCCTGACTATACTTTGTGATCAGCTGAATGCCACTTAAAGTACCAATTTCCTTCCAAAACAGCAAAATCTGTACATTATTCCAAACTTTTGGCCGCCAGTGTGTGTGTGTGTGTGTGTGTGTGTGTGTGTGTGTGTGTGTGTGTGTGTGTGTGTATGTACGTATGTGTGTACGTATCATACATACACATACACACACACATATACACACACACACAAACTTTTCAAATGGCCCTCAATCAAGAACACCACCACCTGGCTTGTGGCCCCCAGGTAATTTGAGTTTGAGACCCCTGGGGTAGAGTGTTCGACTGTACACATACATTCCGTTCAAAACCGAAGTACACTTTGGGCTTAATAGTGTAGCAGCTGCAGCTTCTAACATGCTCACGGTATGGCTGTACATGTTCTAGCAGTGGCAAGTCTTTGTACTTACATTTACTCATATTTGGAAGGCTCTTTTACCAAAACAACTTACAGTGCATTCAACATGTACAGTATGTTTCATCAATTTATGTGCACCCTGGGAATCAAACCCATAACCTTGGCATTGCTAGCGCCTTGCTCTACCAATTAAGTGCAGCAGCATAAGCATATCTAGTCCGCCAAGCCAAATTTATTCAGAGAGTAGTCATGACTAAAATAGGGTTTAACCCTCCTTACCTAATAATGGAGGCCCCAACAGAACAGGAGCGCACTCTACGATGGTGACCAAGCCGACTGCACTGGAGAATCTCTGAGCACCCACCAGGTCCATAAGAGTCTCAAACAGTATGGAACTGAGCCAGCCGAATGCCACACCGAAAAACATGGCATAAATGGCAAAGCCCATGTAATCTGTGGAGAACGGCGCCATCAGGTGGCAGACGCCATTATACAGCACAGATGCAGCAAAGAAGTACTGTATGCGTGGACGGACCCAGCGTGTGTTGGCCACCAGGCCCATGGATGGCCGAGCTATCATGTCAGTGAAGGCCAGTATGGACAACAGGAAGGCAGCCTTATCTTTGGAAATGCCTTTACTTTTTGCGTAGTTACTGAGGAAGACAAGGGGTGTGAAGAGGCCGAAAAACATGATGACATTTCCAAGCAGGTACAGCAAGAAGCCACGGTGGGTGAAAAGGGTCAGATCCAGGAAGCTGTTTATGGTCTGAAGGACAGTTTTTTTCTCTTGCCGTTTTGGTTCTTCTTCCTCTTTCGGTCTGGCAGGCTGTGGTTTTGGTCCAATGGGCCGCATTAGCGATCCTGCAACACAGCAGTTCAGCAAAGCTCCACCCAGGATGAGGAAACTGCCCCTCCACCCGTACTGATCGAACAGCCAGCTGTTCAGTGGGGCCAGTGTGGACAGGAACACTGGACTGCCTGCCATTGCGATGCCATTAGCTATTGGCCGACGCTTGTAAAAGTATTTACCAATCATGGTCAATGCTGGGTTAAGATTGAAAGCCAAACCCAGGCCTAGAAAAGGAGAAAATAACAGAAAACTTGTAAACATGATTCAGACACTAAATTTACCTATCAAACATTTTATTATTTAAATCTCTCAGATGTTTTAAAGAACTATCTCCATTACTTTTGAACTTTTGTCCGACAAGGGGGTGGGGGTGGATGCGGGTTTGCAAGGACTGTGGGAAGTTACGGTGCTTGAAACGTGTGCCGAGGCGGAGTTACAGCAAACAGGAGTGGATCTGCTGTAATCTGCATCAGCTAAGACTGCATCGGCAAAATAGCTTTTTTTTATACAAATCTACAAACGCAGCATCGTATAACAGGAGACGATTACAGCATTTCAGTACTTATCAATACTTCCGATACTGGTGTTGTATCAGAAATATTGATTCTCACACAAAAATATAGATTCTAACATTTTCCTTTTTTTTTTAAACTAGGGATATTATCATTTGGTTACCATGAACATGACCAATAATCATAAGATTTGAAGTGAAATAAAAAGGATTAGGCTATATTAGCAAATACTTGTGCAGGATGGGAACTATTTCTTCCTCCACCCATACTAACATGCATGCTGAAAGACACAAGCAGGCAAGCACTTGCACTGTCACAAGGCTCGTTCAAACAACAGGGATCAGTGCCTTTTAGAGGTAATGATAGAAAATCAGAGAAACCGCTTCTGGAGTAAATCCACACTACAATAACAACAAAGGTGACATTTCACAAATGTAAAAAAAAAAAATTATAATAATGACTTGAATTATGACTAAAAATAATATATTTTAAATTACCCATTAAATCCCATGAAATCGCAAAAAAATAAAACAAATAAATTTAATAGAAGTATCTGTATTGGTATCGATGATACTGGAATTGAAATTATTGGTTTTTGATCAAAAAGAAAATAAGTGGTAATCGCCCATCCCTACTGTCAAATACACATTGCCTTCTCTGTGTCTTTTCTGTGTCAAAATAAAAGCCCCAGGTGGAGGTGAAGTAAACAGGACAGAAATATATTATGCAAATTTAATACATTTTACAATACAAATTTTATAATTCAGCATTATAATAAAACCTGACGTGTCCCACAATAATGTTTCAAAGATAATTCAGTGAAGTAGCTTTGCACTTCTTGTTCATTCACAAAAACGTATTCGTAAAAACATTTGAAGGACAATTTAAATAATATTTTTAAATGCTTTTTCTTATGCTACTATGTATCATTTTAAATGAAATATAAATATAAAATGCGTATCAATGAAAATGATTGAATTTCATTCTCCCTTGAGTTTATTTAATGAAAAACAATTATTTTTAAAGAGATTTTTATTGAATGTCTTTAAAATATTGAAACTACTTGGCTACAATGGTTGTTTGGATGAAATGATGGTTCCTCTGATTAAAAAGCAAAAAAACAAATTTTGAGCCATTTTAGAGCAAATAAATAATTAGAGATATATATCAAATATCATCAATAGGCCGAAAAATATTGACATATCGCCCAGCCCTATACATACATACATACATAAATAAACATTCAAACACAGTGACCCTTACTTAAACCATACAATCTGTCTATTAGTGGCCAATATTAGTTCATTTTATTGTATTTATGCAAAATATAACTATTTTTAACGTATTTTTGTTACACAAAAAAAAGCAAAAAGTGATAAACAACAATGACAATAAATCATAATTCAAAAGTGTATTATATCATTACTGTTGTATAATTTTTTATTTAATTATTGTGGTGTGATATTTCAGTTTACACAAATAAAAACAAATTAATCAATCCTCAACTGTAAGTTTCTTTTTCTTCAGAAAAATATGGGATTTTACTCATGTGTGACTAAGGGGAAATAATAATTTCCAAAAAAATCAGTACCATAAATAGTGTTTTCTCACTGATGTTTTCTCACCCTGCGGAGGGAGTTAAAACCTCAGCTGAGCAATATACTGTCTCCCTAACTGCATCTTCTGGTGTTTGTTGTCTCCTCACATGAATAACTTCAAAACAGTCCTCACTTGTAAATCACTGTAAAACTGATGGGTTACTGTAACTGAAATACTTTGTACACAGAGGAAGCCTCACACAATAGGACAGCAATGACGGGACATTCTGCGAGCTTCATATCGCAAGTATTTAAACTTATTGGAGCTCATTGCTGAGATTCTTTTTATACTTTTAATAAATAATCTCACATTTGATGTGATCAATCATTTATTTTAGAAAGAAGAGTAATTTGCTGCAACTTTCTTGACATTTTCGCTATGGCTGAATATGATACCAGAAGCTCATTAGCGCCCCCAGATTTGACCTGAAATACATAGGCTATGTGCAGCATTGTACGGAAGCCCCTCTTGTCCTTGTTTTATTACTTTATTACTTATGTCTTGTATTCTCATGATCACAGCTTAATTTTCCCATGATCTCGACATAACAAATGTTGTTTTCTCTTGATCACAAATTTATTTTCTCTCTTTCTCATGATTTCGACACAGTTCTCACAAGAAAACACCTTGCAGCACCTCATAATGTCACAGGCATAGCATCTTCATCTTCAGTTTATCACAACAGTAGGCTACTCTAGGTCAATGAGATGGATTTTATCTCAGTTTGATCTAGATAATTGCAAGTCTTCAGTCATCATTTGCTATCCATGGAGTAATGAAGGGAAAATTAAGCTTTCTGAAGCAATGAGGCTTTCATTACAAACTAACTGAAATTGGGTTTGTTACTCAAAGCTTCTGTACACGGTTCAATTTACTGCCACCTGGTGGTCAATTAATCAAGCGCAACTAGTAAGCAGCTGTGGCTGACAATGTTTTGAAGCAATACAATTTATCAAACACCATTATGTCATTTTCAGCTTTTGTTATAGGTGAACTCAGTAACTTCTGTCTTTGTGTCATCTTGGACTTACACTGACACCTAGCGATTTGGATGCAGCATTACTTAAAATCAATATTTTTCAGTTTCAGATGTCATTGTAGAATTTTAGCATTCTCAGTCAGCCATGATTACTTTAATCAATTAGTGAAAGTGTCAAATAACAGGACGGTTACCGAGATTAAGCGAGTAGCATTTGGCTGGTCATGTGATTCTAACATGGCAGCCCCCATGTGCGGACCATCTACATATAGAATAAAACAGCTTTTATAAGGTTACTGATATGACTCGAGTCCTCATTTTAATGTGAGTGGCCATGATTTCGTACATATATTGAAAAATTACAATTCATGTCTTTAGGAGTAAATTTATTTTTGAGGAAAAAATTACTGAGTGCACCTTTAAAGTAAGTGTAAATAAATAAATAAATAAGCAATAGCCAAGTGAACATCCAAAGGCTTCACATACGAGTTGTCATTGTGTTCTGTTAAGAAATAAAAATGTCAGAGTAAATTAATAACTGATTATTAACATTATTAAAGTTATCGAGAAAAAAAATCTTATGTCATGATCGAGAAAATTATGTTGTGATCACGAGAAAACAAGACATTGTCATTTTGGTCACAAAGTTTTGACTTTCTCTAAATGTGCTTTGAGTGATGGGACTTTATGGACCCTGAAAACTCCTGGATTTAGTGCTGTCCACTTGTGATCAAATCACCTGAAACAGGTGTTAATACCATTCATAAATAAGACTTGGGTCTCTGGTTATGTTGAGACCAGTGTCATTCAATATGCTTACCACCTATAACTCCCACACAGAAGTAAAGACCCTCCACGGTGTTACAGAATGATGCGGCAACCAATCCTGTGCCAGACAGACAACCCCCTGCAATCATGATTGGACGACTCCCAAACTTATTCACCAAAATACTGCTGATTGGTCCTGTTGAGAGAGAGTATATGGGTTAAAAGAATAAAAACAAATGAAATGCAGAGAATAACATTAAACAAAATAATTTAACAAATACTGAGGCAATAGCCCTCAGTTACAATTGCATTGACCCACCACTAGATGACATGATCAAAGCAGTCATTCATACCACTGAACATTTCAAAGCAGGACTGCCTAAGGACACGAGCCAGAGGAAAGAAACTGTTATATGATAAAGCCTGACATGATGAGTCAACTGAGGTGGTTTAAAAGGAAAAAACCTTAATCAGCAGAACTAAGACTTGACCTAGTGTGCTTAGAACAGGAACTGTTTCTGTGTGTGTGTTCTGTCTTTCAGTTAAAGCTAAAGTGTGTCATTTTTCCAAATGTTAAAACATTTTATCCTATCCCAGCTTAATATGCAGAGACAACTATAAGCAAGCCATCTGTAGGTTGATTTCTCCAAAAAGTATAACAATATTTGTATCACAACATTGCTATAGCAAGCTATAACAAAATGGCAAAAAAAAATAAAAAATAAATAATATGTATCACAGCATCACAGAAGACAATTCAATGTAGGTCAAAGGTACATTACCACACACACACACACACGTTGGTGCAGCTATCCTTATGAGGACTCTCCATAGACAATGATTTTTATACTGTACGAACTACAGATTCTATCCCCTAACCCAATCCCTTAACCTCACAAAAACTTTCTGCATTTTTACATTTAAAAAACATTGTTTAGTATGTTTAAGCGATTTGAGTTATAGGGACACTAGAAATGTCCTCATAAACCACATTTATAGCATAATACCCTTGTAATTACCAGTTTGTAACCTAAAAAAAAAATTACTCATAAACCACTTAAACCCCCCCTCCCCTCCATAAAAGGAATTTAGAGGCTAAAGTATCCAAAGGCCGTAAGTGAATAAATAAACTGCCTTGTCAGTGCTATGCTGTTCTTATGAAAGGCTTGGAGCAGCATCACACTTAAATCTTGGCTATAAGTTAAATAACTTCACTTACACAACACCAATGCCTTTTAAAATAGGTTGTTTGGTCAACATGGCAACTATGAAAACATGACATACATAGAAAGGATGGAGAAAAATTTGGAATGGTTCCTATACCAAGTTAACATACATTAGCTGAATCCATCACAGTACTATGGAAAGAATGAGACATTTGAGGCAAAAGAATCTAGAACAAAACTCCATAAAAATGTCATAGCAAATAGTATACACAGAAATTATCCAAGCAAATGCAACCATGTCAAGTAAAATTAGCTTTAAAGTGTTTATAAATAAGCCCACTTAGCGTAATATAAAGAAATATGGAATGGCTCTAAAAAGCTATAAATCCTTCCATTTACACCTATATTCTAAAATATTTTCTCTCTAAACTTGAGTTTTTGCCACTTCATCTTGAGATCACGAGGCGGCAATTTCCCACAAGATTCATGTAGCAAATCGGAGTTCAAAGTCGTTTTCCCATCCCCGTGTCACATTCCTCGAATTAATTTATTCTGACAGGCTTTGTGTAGCAACAAACGGGCCATCCTTTCAGCCCCAAAAAAGAGACAAAGACACCAGTGATGCACAAACAATTTTACATAAACTGGATCAAAGAGATGGGGAGATGTGAGACTCTGCAGAGAACAGGTTTTAGATAGAAATTTTGTGTATTTTAATAGACAGAACCTATGATGTACTACAGGACCAGCAGTGTGACTCCCAACAAACACTGGAGAGAAAATATAACACTCTCAAAAGGTGACTAGCAGCACACAGAGCTAAAAGCAGCCCATGATGTGGGCACAGATCAAAGAGATAGCATTACTTCAAATCTGTGCTGACATGAGTCAAGAATAGTGTATTTATCCGTTGGCTGATATTATCCTTTCACAAATACAGGTGCATCTCAATAAATTAGAATGTCGTGGAAAAGTTCATTTATTTCAGTAATTCAACTCAAATTGTGAAACTCGTGTATTAAATAAATTCAATGCACACAGACTGAAGTAGTTTAAGTCTTTGGTTCATTTAATTGTGATGATTTTGGCTCACATTTAACAAAAACCCACCAATTCACTATCTCAAAAAATTAGAATATGATGGCATGCCAATCAGCTAATCAACTCAAAACACCTGCAAAGGTTTCCTGAGCCTTCAAAATGGTCTCTCAGTTTGGTTCACTATAGGCTACACAATCATGGGGAAGACTGCTGATCTGACAGTTGTCCAGAAGACAATCACTGACACCCTTCACAAGGAGGGTAAGCCACAAACATTCATTGCCAAAGAAGCTGGCTGTTCACAGAGTGCTGTATCCAAGCATATTAACAGAAAGTTGAGTGGAAGGAAAAAGTGTGGAAGAAAAAGATGCACAACCAACCGAGAGAACCGCAGCCTTATGATTGTCAAGCAAAATCGATTCAAGAATTTGGGTGAACTTCACAAGGAATGGACTGAAGCTGGGGTCAAGGCATCAAGAGCCACCACACACAGACATGTCAAGGAATTTGGCTACAGTTGTCGTATTCCTCTTGTTAAGCCACTCCTGAACCACAGACAACGTCAGAGGCGTCTTACATGGGCTAAGGAGAAGAAGAACTGGACTGTTGCCCAGTGGTCCAAAGTCCTCTTTTCAGATGAGAGCAAGTTTTGTATTTCATTTGGAAACCAAGGTCCTAGAGTCTGGAGGAAGGGTGGAGAAGCTCATAGCCCAAGTTGCTTGAAGTCCAGTGTTAAGTTTCCACAGTCTGTGATGATTTGGGGTGCAATGTCATCTGCTGGTGTTGGTCCATTGTGTTTTTTGAAAACCAAAGTCACTGCACCCGTTTACCAAGAAATTTTGGAGCACTTCATGCTTCCTTCTGCTGACCAGCTTTTTAAAGATGCTGATTTCATTTTCCAGCAGGATTTGGCACCTGCCCACACTGCCAAAAGCACCAAAAGTTGGTTAAATGACCATGGTGTTGGTGTGCTTGACTGGCCAGCAAACTCACCAGACCTGAACTCCATAGAGAATCTATGGGGTATTGTCAAGAGGAAAATGAGAAACAAGAGACCAAAAAATGCAGATGAGCTGAAGGCCACTGTCAAAGAAACTTGGGCTTCCATACCACCTCAGCAGTGCCACAAACTGATCACCTCCATGCCATGCCGAATTAAGGCAGTAATTAAAGCAAAAGGAACCCATATACATATACAGTAAATGAACATACTTTCCAAAAGGCCAACAATTCACTAAAAATGTTTTTTTTATTGGTCTTATGATGTATTCTAATTTTTTGAGATAGTGAATTGGTGGGTTTTTGTTAAATGCGAGCCAAAATCATCACAATTAAAAGAACCAAAGACTTAAACTACTTCAGTCTGTGTGCATTGAATTTATTTAATACACGAGTTTCACAATTTGAGTTGAATTACTGAAATAAATGAACTTTTCCATGACATTCTAATTTATTGAGATGCACCTGTATATTGGTATCGGCGTATATGTTTTCAGACTATTGAAAACATATACGCCATATTGGTAGGTGTGTCTTTTAAGCAAGCCTAAACAATCTAGAGGGAGTCCAGTAGAAACTATGCAAAATCTTAAATGGAATAAGGCATACCCTTGCATCCCAAAACAGAGTTTAATCTTTTTTTTTTTTTTATTATTTCCCACTCTCCATCCTCGAATACAAAGTTCAGATCTCTTTCCCATATCCTCAAGAGCTGTTAAGTCTCCCAGAGTCACCCAGACTCTGAATCAACGAGGAGTAATACAGTGATGCTTTCATGACCATTTCCAAAGGCTGTGAGCACCATACAAAGTGTGTCTGCAGCCTTAGGAGGCTGTGCACTACCATCACATATAATATACAGTAAATGGCACAGCTGTAAATACCTGAATAATTAACACCTGGAAATCCCAAATTGATGCGTTATATTTTCAAATGATCTCAAAGCTCTATTTTCATAAAGGTCAAATGTAGTAACACCCCTTTCGATCCACTCTTTCCAGCAAAAGGGGGAGTTGTTGATATATAATTAGGGGTTCAACCATATACTTGAGGAAACATTTAGGAAAGTTTAAGAACTGAACATACGAGAAACCTTTGCCCATACTGAATGTAAATGTGAAATAATAAGATGCATTTTTAATTCTCTAGACAATTTAATAGAAAGACATTGCAATGGTGAGATTGGGGCAAGGACAGCTTGTTCAATCTTGTACCAGGGAGGGGCTCTCTCTGGTGGAGGAGACCAATGAGCCAGGTGTCTAAGGTTAAAAGCATAATAATAAAACAACATTTTGGGGAGGCCTAAACCTCCTTTGCAAACTGGTCTATGTAACTTGATGAAATGCAAATGAGGTTGTTTACCATTCCAATTTTTTTTAAATTAGAAAGAGAACTTCTAGAGGGAGACACTGCAATAGATAACTGAATTTGGGAATACAATTCATTTTTATAACATTGACCTTCCCAGCCATAGAAAAATTTAGAGAAGCCCACCTATCAACATTGCACGAGAACCTTTTCATTAACGGGTAAAAATTAACTAAATCTCTCAGATTTGCTGGAAATTAAATGCCTAAATACCCAATACCTTGCTTGGGCCATTTAAATATGACAGGTTGGAAAGCTGTGGTGGGGAAATATGCTGTCAGAGAAAGAGCTTCCGATTTAGACTAATTCACACTGTATCCTGAAAATCTGGAGAAAGAATTAAAGGTTCTATGAAGGCTAGTCTTAGATCTTCTAGGGTCGGAGACAAATAATAATGTCATCTGCATAGAGTAAAAGTTTGTGCACCACACCTCCTGCTACAATACCCGGAATAGCATCCTCTTTTCTTATTGCGGCTGCTAATGTTTCCAGGGCAAGACAGAACAGCAAAGGGGTGAGAGAGGACAGCCTTGCCGGGTTCTCCTACCAAGACAATAATAATCTGAAATTAATCCATTAGTTTGCAATGCCGCATACGGTTGTTTATAGAGTAACTTAATCCACCTAATAAAAGTGTTCCCAAACTAATCTTGAAAAGATAGTCCCATTCCACCATATCAAACGCCTTCTTGGCGTCAAGTAATAATACAGTGATCGGGGTCTGGTACCTAAGATTTAGGTACCTAAAACTTTTGCACAGTACTGTACATATAAATCAAGTAGGGTTTATTCGTGGTCATAGTTCTTCTGATAATATTAGACATTTTATAAATATTATGTGGTCAGTAGCGAATGATCAGACCCCGATCGCTGTATTCTTACTTGACGCCAAGGATACAAATGTTGCATTGTCAGGATGTCTTAAAAAATAATGCCATAAATGGTTTTCATTTATCAATTAACATCATACAAAGTCCAGTAAACAAAGCTAAATCAATATTTGGTGTGGCCACCTTTGCCTTTAAAACAGCCCCAATTCTCCCAAGTACACCTGGGCACAGTTTTTCTTGGTTGTTGGCAGATAGGATGTACTAAGCTTCTTGGAGAATTCACCACAGTTCTTCTATCTATTTAGGCTGTTTCAATTGCTTCTGTCTCTTCATGTAATCCCAGACTGACTCTATGTTCAGTGGGGGATTCTGTGGGGGCCATGACATCTGTTGCAGAGCGCCGTGTTCTTCTTTTTTAATCATTTCTATTTGCAAAAGTAATGTTTGGGAGTCTAAAATATATTTTTCCTATTGACACACTAAAGCTGAAGATATAAATAACCATCTTAAGACAAATGCTTTTAGTAAAACATCTTAAGAGCCTAAAACTTTTGCACAGTACTGTATAAGAGATGTAATTACTTTAATCGATTAGACAGAATTTTAGACAATATTTTTACATTTAACTGGATCAGGGAAATTGGACAATAACTTTAACATTAATTCGGGTCTTTATCTTTTTTAAGAATGACACTGATCAGGGCTTATATCATGGTTGGTGGTAGTTCACCTTTCTTTAATGACTGTGTAAACTTCTAACATAAGTGGAGCTAGTTCTGTGACATAAGATCTAAAAAAATTCTGCGGCAAAACCATCTGGCCCCGGTGCCTTACCTTTTAAAAAGGTTTTGATTACCTCTACAAGCTCCTCTAAAGTAATATCTGAGTCAAGAAAGTCTTTCTGATCATTCGTCAATTTAGAAAGTTATAATGGCTCTACAAAGCTGCTAATATCCGTATCAGTAGACTAAGATAGAATTCTTTAAAAGGCCTTAATATCTGCAGCAGAAGTAAAAAATATTGCCTCTTGAAGACTTCGAAGAAATGGTGGAAAAAACTTCTCGCAGTAAGTTTCCCTGCTTTGTCGCCCAACTCTAAGTATGTCTGTTTAGTTGAGTCAACTCTCTAAGACCACTGGATGACATTCAGAGCTTCAGCTCCGTTTCAGCACTTTTAATACTCTTTTCTAGTGCCCGACTGATTTATCGGTCGGCTGATATTAGCCTTTCACAGATATATCGGTATCGGCATATATGTTTTCCGATATGCGCAGATATGAAAACTTTCTTCAGAACATATAATGCAGAAAACAATGCTTGGGGTGATTTAGAATTGGTCATAATGTAGTTTGTCCAGCAGAGCGCACTCCGACTCCACTGTTTACAGAACTGAGCTGATGGTGGTTCTGCTGACAGTGTGGAGTTAAGCAGCGTCTTCATGGTAAGTTGCTAACTAGTTTGTGAAATACATACTGGAAAGTTAATAAACAATGACCCCATCATTTAACTAATATAACATTAACCCTGTCCCTGACAACCATGTCACTCATGTTTATCACATCTGTTTGCTATGTTAGCCAGCTATAGTTTGTCAGTGCAGTCAGCAGACAATGATGTTGTGGTGGATTGTGTCTGTTAAGTGTTGATTTCATGCTACATTGTTACCTAGTTTGTGAGGCGCAATGCTGGAAAGTAAATAAACAACATCCATCTTTTACTCTCCATGACAACGAGCTTATAGCTAACCACGTAGCTACTTTCATAGCTTGTCAGCTGAGTGGAAGCTAATGTGCGACACCACTGCTACAGTATGGTGTTTATTTTTTTCTTCCCCTCTTTTTTTTTTTTTTTTTTTTTACATAAACCATACCATTGAACTGCACATAGAATTTTTCAATGAAATAGGCCCCAGTAAACAACAACATCGGACCCCCAAAATGAACAAATAAACATTAAATCAATAAAGGGAAAGGAAGAGAGAGAGAGAGAGAGAGAGAGAGAGAGAGAGAGAGAGAGAGAGAGAAGAGAGAGAGAGAGAGAGACACAGTGGGCAAACAACCGATTAACAAACCCTCTCAGACTGCATCAGCAAAATGCGCAATGTGTAGTCCATATCGCCGATTCAGCACAGGCAAAGCCACCCACTCACTCCATTGATTTTATGAAGGCCATAGCTTGTCGTGGCCATGTGAATGTCTTATGTCTATCCTTGGCATCAATTCTCAGCATAGCCGGGTAAAGCTCAGATCCTGTGCGTGAAGTAACTACTTACACTCTTTGAATCTCTCCCGTTTTGCTTGTGTAGCACTGGAAAAACCATAATGTTGTAATCCTCACAACACAATTAAAAGGAAGGAAGGTTATTACTTTTCTTAAACGTAAGAAATAAGATAGTGTTTCTTCAAGAAACGCATCTTTCCCCGCAGGAAGCTGAAAAATTTGGGAAGATATGGGGTGGACATGTTTTTTTTAGTGCCGGCTCAAGTAAGAGCAAGGGAGTCATTATATTGGTAAATAAGCATCTACAATTCAAATGTCTCAAACAGATTAAAGATAAATTAGGGAGAGTAATTATTGTTTTAGCTGAAATTCAGGGGCAAAGGTTTATTTTGGCTAATATTTACACACCTAATGCTGATGATCAGGGCTTTTGTTTTAGATCTTTAAGGGATGTTGCAAGCCGCTGGCACCCCTCATGATATAATATTGGGAGTAGGGATGTGTGCTACTACTAATTTGAATGTCGCTTAAACGGAGGTTTTGTAACCGACTAGTCAACTTGTCTAAAGAGAAACCAACCTTCAGAAAACAGTTTAAAAAATGTTTTATGCAACCAATTTAAAATACTTAATCTATTCCAAATCTGATGCTAAATTCTACTGCAAAGGGGCATTTATCTGCAACGTGCTCGCCTTGAATTATGATCATTGTACATTAAATATAGAACATGACACGCATTCACTGAATAAACATTAGCGAATATTTTATAGACATATTTATTGAAAACAATTGAATGAATAGTGCAGGATCAATGGAACAACCATAAAAGCCTGTTCTAAATGGAAATCACCAAGTAAAAGTTACTTAACATATTTAAACAGTCAGGACATTGTTGAAAATAATTAACAGGTAGACTAAGCCAAATCTGTGCTGAAAAGTCACGCGTATTTCACACCGTGCAGTTGTGCATTTGCCATTGATCTAATATGACAGCTATTCGGTAAAGAACATCAACCAATAACAGTTACGATGTGTAAAAAAAAAAAAAGAGTAGCTATAGGATAGAAAACATAGGCCTGTGATGTAACCTATAATAAACCTAATGTATTCTAAACATGACGTGCACACAGAATAAAAGATAGTTTAACCCGTTAAGCAGTCGGCACCTCGTTGAAAATAGCCTTCTTAATCAGCAGATTAAGAAAATGGCATACCTAGTCTAAAACAGTTATTTTCTAGTCTACTCAAAAGCATACATTTTTTGATGAGTAAAATTAACCCATCGACATGGTCTGGTGAAAGACGGGACTTGACTCACCTGAGGCGGCTATCCTGCACTTGAAAAAGCCCGCTCAGCGGAAAAATAACATCCAAGCATGCACAGATGTAAAGAAGACTCAAATGTCAAAACATCCATAGGGACTTTCAAACATTTGGAAAGCCGATTCCCGCAGCACCGAAGTGATTTCATTACTACTTTGCTGAGTTTGCTTGTCTAGCGAGAGGACATTTTCCTGCGCGCAACGCGAGTGAGAGAGGCAAGAAGCACGTGCAGCATGAGGTGAAATGAAACTTTGTATCTGCTCCAGATATCCTTTTTTTTTTTTTTTTATAATATTGGTATTATTAATAATATTTAATATATATATATAACATTAATGACAGTAATTTAAGTGCAGCCTCTGTAAAAATATAAAGCCAAACGTAAATGTGTAAAAATTATTATCAGTTTAATGGGGGAACCGACTAGTAATTCCAGTGTCGACTAGCAGCATCAGAACCGTTTAATCTACTAGTCTCGCACATCCCTAATTGGAAGGAGACTTTAATCTTTTGATGGACTCAGTCCTCGATCATAGTGAAACAAAAGTGTGTAAGCCCCCTAGAACAATGACGATCCACAGGATGTATAAAAATCTTGGTCTTACATATATCTGGAGACTTTTGAACCCATCTGTTAGGGACTATACATTTTTTTCACCAGTCCATAAGATTTATTCTAGAATAGATTTTTTTATATATCCAAGTCCCTCATTTCATCTGTTGTTGATTGCTCAGTTGGAAACATCTTAGTCTCAGATCACGCCCTGGTGAGTTTAGAGGTGTTGCCACATATAGAGAAAAAGAAATCATATAGTTGCCGCTTTAATGTATCCCTTTTGCAAAATCCTGATTTCCAACAAATATTGGACTGAAATAAATGTTTATATGGAGACCAACTGGTCCTCAGTATCCTCTGTGGGCGTGGCTTGGGAGGCTTAGGGGTCGGATCATACAGTATGCCTCATTCATCAAAAAATCCAAAGCACAAGAATTCGTGGAGTTGGAAGGAAATATTAAAAGTGCAGAGGCAGAGCTGAAGTGCCATTTGTCATCTGATGGCCTCAGAGAATTGACCCGATTGAAATATAGATATAATACTATTTTGTCGTGGAAAGTGGAGATTTGGTTATTCAGGGCAAGACAGTCATACTTTGAGTCGGGGGACAAAGAAGGAAAACTTTTGGCTAGATATATAAAGCAGAGAGAGTCTTTTTCTACCATTCCCTCAGTGAAATCTGCTGGTGGTGAAATATTTACCTCGGCCATTGATATTAATAATGCTTTTAAAGAATTCTATCTTGATCTCTATAGTTCCATGTCTTTGTCTACTGATGAAGATATAAGAAACTTTGTGGAACCATTAGAACTCCCTAAATTGACGACTGAGCAAAAAAATTCTCTTGATTCTGAGATAACCTTGGAGGAGCTTGATGAGGTAATTAAGGCCCTACCTACAGGCAAGGCTCCGGGGCCTGACGGCTTTGCAGCTGAGTTTTTCAAATCTTATGCTACAGAAATGGCTTTTGTTAGAAGTTTATACGGAATCATTAAAGAATGGAAAGCTCCCACCAACCATGACACAAGCCCGGATCAGTCCGATTCTTAAAAAGGACAAAGACCCAAGCGAGTGGAAAAGTTACCGTCAAATTTCCCTGATCCAGTTAGATGTAAAAATGTTGTCAAAAATTCTGGCTAACCGATTAAGTTATGACATCACTTATACATATAGATCAGGTGGGGTTTATTCGGGGCCGTAACTCTTCTGATAACATTAGGCGTTTCATCAATATCATGTGGTCAGTAGCGAATGATTAGTCTCCGGTCACTGCCAACTCACTTGACACCGAAAAGGCATTTGATATGGTAGAATGGGATTGTCTTTAAGATTTTGGAAATGTATGGGTTTGGGAGTACTTTTATTGGTTGGATTCAGTTACTTTATAGACACCCTGTAGCAGCAGTACTAACAAATGGACTAATTTCAGATTATTTTACTCTGGATAGGGGCACCCAGCAGGGTTGCCCTCTTTCCCCATTATTGTTCTGTCTTGCCCTGGAACCATTAGCAGCCACGATAAGAAAGGAGGATGATTTTCCAGGGGTATTGCGGGAGGTGTGGCACATAAGCTTCTGCTTTATGCAGATGATATTTTATTATTCGTCTCCGACCCCACTAGATCTATGCCTTCCCTCCACAGAATTATTAATTCCTTTTCCAATTTCTCAGGATACAGAGTTAATTGGTCTAAATCCGAAGCTTTGGCTTTGACAGCGTATGGTCCAGTAACGGCCTTCCAGCCGGGCACTTTCCAGTGGCCCAAACAGGGCATTAAGTATTTGGGAAATTTATTCCCAGCAAATTTGTCTGATTTAGTCAGAGTTAATTTTGATCCCTTAATAAAAAGGTTTGAATGATGTGGACAGGTGGGCTTCATTACACTTAATCGATGATTGGGAAGTTTAATGTTATTAAAATGAATTGTATTCCAAAATTCAACTACCTGTTACAATCTCTCCCTATAGATGTTCCCCTCTCTTATTTCAAGCAATTTGATAGCATAGCGAAGTCCTTCATTTGGAATGGTAAGCGTGCGAGGTTAAATAAGTTACATAGGCCGATGGACAAAGGTGGGCTAGGCCTACCAAATATTCTGTTTTACTATTATGCATTCGGTCTCAAACATTTGTCTCATTGGTCGCTTCCACCTGAAAGAGACCCTCCCTGGTTTTGCACTGAACAAGAACTTCTTGCCCCCTATTTTGCCATTGCAAAGCCTTTCCATCAAACTAACCAGAGAAGTTAAATCACACCCGTTATTTCACATTTGCACTCAGTATGGACAAAAGTGTCCAGTGTGTTTAAGTTTAAAGATATTTATCTAAATGTTGCCTCGAGCCTATAGCTAAACCCCAAACTATGCATTAATAAGTCCCCTTTTTGTTGGTCTGAGTGGATTGCATGGGGGGGTTAATACACTCGGTGATCTTTATGAGAGTGGTGTGATGAGATCCTTTGAAAATTTGGTTCAATATTTTGGGATCCCCAGATCTCAGTTTTTTTTTTTTTAGGTATCTTCAGCTACGACACTTGCTCTGTACTATTTTTAGGAATAGCATACACCCCCCTAGAGCGGCAGATACTCTGGGAGAGGTGATTTCTGCTTTTGGAAAAGGCCATGCGGCATCAGTGTATTACTCCTTATTAATTCAGAGTCTGGGGGACGGAGTCTCAACCACTCTCAAAAGATTATGGGAGAGGGATTTAGACCTGGAATTGGAGGAGGGAGAATGGGCTAGGATTGAAAAAAAAACATAAAACTGCATCTAGAGATGCAAGGGTGCGCCTTATACAATTCAAGATTTTACATCGGTTCTATTGGACCCCCTCTAAATTGTATAGGCTTGGTCTTAAAGACACCCACCTGCTGGAGATGCCAATCAGAGTATGGAGATTTAACCCATGACTTTTGGGGGTGTGTTGAAATTCAAAAGTTTTGGTTAAAGGTGCGGAGCCTGGTATGCGAGGTGTTAGGTATTCAGGTATTATTCTGCCCCAGACTCTGTATCTTGGGTGATGGGGCAGTCATTGACATTGTAAGTAGACACATAAATAATTGGGTCTTAACCAGTGTCATGATTGCCAGGCAGATCATTTTAAGGGGCTGGAGGTTGGCTGGAGCACCCTCTTTTCAGGAGTGGTGCTCTGAGATGGGAAGGGTGGCGGGCTTTGAGGAAGTTACATTCAGAGGAACGGGGAGGTATAAAGTGTTTGTGGAGAAATGGGGCGGGTATTTGTCATTTGTGGATGTGTGATTGTTGTTGTGTTTTTTTTTATTTGTTTATTTTATGTATTTGTGTGTGTGTGTGTGTGTGTGTGTGTGTGTGTGTGTGTGTGTGTGTCTATGTCATTTAAGACCACTTATGTTGCTGGGGTTAGGGTGGGATTGGGAGGGGGAGGAGTAATAGTTGGGGTTAAGTTTGATTCTATGTATATATGTTTTGTTCTGAGGTACATTTATGTGAATCAATAAAAATTGTTAATCAGAAAAAAAAAAAAAGAATCGATATTGAGATCGTACAAATGATCGCAATGCATCAGAAAAATAAGTCTAAAATAATCATTTATACTTAAAATCAAAGGTGACTACACCCAACACACTCAAGCAAGTATCAAACTTTCATTCATACTCACTCACTCATCAAAATGGTTATGACAGGACATACTCGAACCATATAAAAACAAAACTTTCAAACATTCACTTTCCAGACCAAAAAAAAAAAAAAAAAAAAAAAAAAAAAAAACACTCAATCACATACCAACTAGGTGTTTACTAGGTATGAAATTCAACAGAAAAACAGTGCTCCCTCTTCTTGACCTCTCTCAGGTTATAGGTGACTATAACTATGGAAGAACCTCTTTGTTGAAGTCAGGCTACGTGCTGAAGCACATGTTCAATATGTAGTCATTGTATATTTACATATTCGTGTGTGTGTGTGTGTGTGTGTGTGTGTGTGTGTGTGTGTGTGTGTGTGTGTGTAAGAAACCACAGACATTTATACTCCAGGAAGTGACATCATCATCTGACACTACCCTCACCCACGTCAACATGGTACTTGACTGAACACATTTCCGTATGACTAATATTTGCACTGCTGAATCCCTTCTAGTGCGACATCATGTGACTAAGCAACTCTGTTACCCTTGAAGCAAAATGTCCCTTATTTAGCAGACTTAAACTAATATGACTGGATTGAGTTCGGACTATCTGCCAAATCTGTCAAATAATCTGAATACTTAGTACTCAAGTACATTTCTTTCATGCCTTTTCTTTTGCCTTGCTTTCCAGACTGTACAATAAACAGTGACTGACTGGTTTAATGTTGTGATGACATTGCATTCTGAACAATAGTTGACACCCATTATGTCCCTAATCACCTTAAATGATTAGTTCACCCAAAAATTTAAATTCTCATCATTTACTCACCCTCATGCCATTCCAGATGTGTATGACTTTCTTTCTTCAGCAGAACACAAATGAAGATTTTTTTTAGAAGAATATCTCAGTGCTGTAGATCCATACAATGCAAGAGAATGGGTGCCAAAATTTGAAAGCTCAAAAAACGACTTAAGTCAGCATCAGAGTAATCCATAAAACTCCAGTGGTTAAATCAATGTACCCAGAAGCGATCTGATGTGTGTGAGAAACAGATCAATATTTAAGTAAATTTTTTTTCTTCTGTTTTTGGTAATTCACATTCTTAATGCATACGCCCCCTACTGAGCAGAGAGAAGAATTTCTAGCAAAAAATGGACTAACATATTGGTCTGTTTCTTACCCACACCTATCATATCCCTTCTGAAGATATGGATTAAAATACTGGAGTCATACGGATTACTTTTATGCTGCCTTTGTGCTTTTTGGAGTGTCAATTTTGGCATCCATTCAATTGCATTGCATGGACCTACAGAGCTGAAATATCCTTATAAAAATCTTAATTTGTGTTCTGCAGTAGAACGTTGTACACATCTGGGATGGCATGAGGGTGAGTAAATGATGAGAGAATTTTTAATTTTGGGTGAACTATTCCTTTAACAAGTGTATGAAAACTTGGGAGGATTCATGCAAACACACGCATATGTTCAGTCTCCCTGTGAGCATTAGCAGCGCAGCAGAAGCAAACAGCAGGCCAGAGTTTAAACACAGCTGTGTTTCAGATCCAAGATTACTTTACTCTACCAGAGCATAACCACAGCAAAAACAAACTCTATTCCAAAACCTCGTGAGCTGCCTCTCTGTACAAAAGATATTTGTAAAAGAGACTGACCTCCTCCATACATGACAGCCAGCATGATTGATGAGATCCATGACACTTGGCTGCTCGTGGCATTAAAGATCACCTCGATCTCTTTGAAGAACACTGTGATGGACTTGGGGAAAGCGTAGGAGAACCCAATGCTGATGAAGGCCCCTACAACCACTGCCCAGCCCCAGCCGCCCTCCGGAGGTGTGTATCCCACCGGCCCTCCTGTCGCAGGCGGCATCTCCTTACACACACGAAGATGGGGTCGATGATGAAGAGAAGGATCAGATGGATCAGTCTGTGGCCAGAGAGAGAGAGAAATAAAGATATTTATAAGAAATCATACAAAGACACACAAAAAACAAAAGCTCTGGCCTTTACACCTGGTATTAAGATGCGTTTCAAGCGATCCAATCACAAGTGGACAGGCGAGACACAACAGTTTACACCTGGTCATAATATGTCTATTTTGACTACTTGTTTAGATTAAGGAAAGGGTCTCTGATTTCATGACAACATATTGTAAACCAATGACCATGTTAGTGTATTACTGCATGATAAATCGCAAGGTGACAATTCCTTTGAAAACTGTATGTAAAAGTTTAAACTCTTATTTAGTGCATCGGTTGATTGGCAGGGGAGTAGGCAGCACTTTGCTCTTTTTTTGAACGCATTCAAACAGATAAGCAGTTTGTTAACTACAAGCACCATGTGGTAATATGCATTCAAAACATTCGACCATCTCAGAGTCCGAATGTAGCTGAAATGGACAAATCTTAAAATGTTTTTGACCCCATTTACACCTGTCTTTGTCATTGTCCCATTTCATACTGATTGGCCAAAACACATCTTTATACCATGTGTAACGGGTCCCAGTTTTGTTCTAAAGCCAATAACCTTCCTTGCTCTTTACTAAGGCAGCATACTAACCATAATGGAACCTCATAAGTGACTGATTTAGAACACTACATGGGCAGCAACTTTTACATAAATTGTGCTCTGCACAGGGGACTTAACTCAATTACAATTTATTTAAATCTGGAGTTTGACGTTAGCATTTTGCTAAGCTAATAGCAACAGGTGATACTTCAATAAAGCATAAATATACAGAGTACATACAAATATTGGGTACAATAATCAATTTTGTATAAATTTTTTCCCCCCGATACTTTTACTTTTTGATATTGAATGAAATACAAGTTTAAGATGGCTCTACACTAGCTGATTTTTCCAATGATTTTCAGGTGTTAGCTTCATTAAAGGTACAGTCAGTAATTTGGGGCTAATTTAAAAAGTTTTACACATTAACAAATGAATTGTGTTTTTGTGAAGAGTGATCTGAATGGTGAACACTAACATGAGATTAAGACTGTACTCATAATAGTTTTCTATAACAAGGAATTTTATTATACATGGTGCAGGTCACCCCTTCAATGTGTTTCGCCATGTTGAAATAACATGGTCCGCTGTGTTTCACTACACGTCGAAGAAGAAAATCCTCGCGCTCATTGGCTGCCGCCTACGTAGATATGCTTGACTATGCTTGGTGCAGTGTTGTTTGGTTATGCAGAGCAAAAAGAACACAATGGAACATACTTATTATCATGCTTTAGAAGCAGAGACAACAGGAGATTCAGTAGCCGTACTGCAGAAGCAGCGAAAAAGGTCCAAAGCAAGAAGACAGAAAGACAAAAGGCAAAAAACTAGAGTAAACATCGGTACGGCATACACAAGTTGGAAAGATCTGATGATGGAAAGGTCTGTTTTGTTGGACAGGTAAGACATTAAATTGTTTAGGCCATTCTCTAAAATAGTATCAGTGGAATATACAGAAAACTCATACAATTTTCCCTCGAACTTTTTAAAATTACGTGTGTAGTCAACGTATGTTAGTAATGGACAGTTTTCAGTGGTGTTTACAAACGCAACATGTAATTTTATTTTCTTTGTTATCACAGATATAGTAAGGGGGACCCATATACCTCCACCTCTATAAAATGGCATATGTCTTCATTTGTTTAATAGCTTGGCACAGCGATTGTTGTGGATTGAGTAAACCATGACGTTGGTTTGCTTGGAAACAAAAGTTCTTCAAATACAGTATTAATGGACATGCTAAATTTGATCATCAAAAACAATTCTAATCTTTCCTTTACCATAACATTCTGTATCGCTAGATAATTGAGGTTTATTTCACGCTAAGCAGTTCTCTAATAAAGGTAATAACTGTCTTTAGAAATAACGTGAAACATAGACAGTCTCCAAATATTATTGATATGAGGGACAAAAATAATCTGTCCTTAACTGTAGAAGTCTGTTTGCTTGAATTCTGATGTTTGTTTTTAGGTAAAGCAATTATATTAAAGTAGTAATAAATAACTTTAGAAATTACCTTAAACTCCGACATTTTCCAGGTGCAAATACTATTACAAAGCTGGCGGGGGCAGCAGAGACGATCATGCTTATAGATGGCAGTACAGCGTCTAACACCACTGTCATATCGGTACTTAAAGTACATGAAGAGCAGCAATACTAACGCTAGCTAGAGAACTACTGAATGCCCTTTAACAATCACTGGCCAGGCAGATGGAGCCAGAGCACCCATTAGCACCTCTCAGCAGGAGGTGTTAATCACTTGGCTGTCTGGACTCTCAGCTTAGTTAATGCCTTGAAACACTGAAAATACACATCTGGCTTGCTTGAAATTATCACTGGCTGTGGGTGGGGCGGGAACACAACACCAAGGCAGTGACCAATGAGTGCAGTTCATGTACAGTGTTTTTTATTTTTGCCGCAGGACTGAAGCAATTTTTTTCTGCAGAAAAAGCATGAAAAAGCACCTTATTTTGTTTTGCTTTTTTACACACTTGTTAGGCCTTGCACTAATGCTTGATCTGAGAAGACAAAAAAAGTAAAAAAATAAAAATAGTAAATGTCATACAATTTGTGTACCAGATTAAGAGGACAAGGGTTTTTTAACCCCTCAAATAATTGCCAAATTTAAATATATGTTTCAAGCCAAACCATTTTGTTTTAATCAACAAAAGGTTAGGTTATAGAATGATGCCTTTTAAATGGGTTTTTTGACTATTTGAAATCTTTTTCATGACTGAAAAGTCAAGGAACATGTTTATCACCAAATTTTGATAATGACCGGTCTAGTTAATCTTTGTTTCTATATAGTTGTGCAATAAATAGTTGTTAGCCAGTCATTATCGCAAAATAAACCCATACACGGTGACAATACATTAATCGATTAATACTGATTTATAAACATTCACATTTGTACCGGTAAATAAAAGCGACTGTTATGGTCACATTCTTACCTCCAATTCCTGCAGAAGAACTGTTAAGCCATATTGTCCACAGCCGCGTAAGTGTGGTCTTGCCCAACACTTTCGCTGCTTTCTATTTTTTTCTGCGTGTAACCAGAAATAATAAAACAGAAACTGCAGCCACTGCCGCAAAACACTGCTTGCTGTTCATGTTTGCCTGTTTTCATGTTTTGTGTGGAGGCTGAGCTCTTGCTCTTATTTCCGCAAGCTTCAGGTTGATTGGCTGTGAAAATGGGACTTGACAGTGAAGCACTGAGAAAAGTCAAAGGCAGTCGTTAAGGGTGACACCTTCCCTCAGTTTTTAAATGGTAAATGTGACAGGCTCACTGACTAGGAGGGCAAGATTAGTGAAAACAGTCAATGAGTGTGACACCCCCCACCCAATTCGAGTTGTTCGGAGTCTGCTAGTGTAGAGCCAGCTTTACTAATATACATCTAGAATAATAAAACATACAGCAAAATAATGCTACCTACTTTTGGAACAGTGTCCATGTTGTGGGCACCTTAAATGCCCGATGCCTTAAAATGCTGCCTTCCTACGAAGCTCACTAAGCTATGGAACAGAGCCATAGACTCCCATGTGAGAAAGATGAATATATTAGATCACTTTACTGGCATAAAAAAAAAAAAAAAAATAAAAAAAAAAGTCAACCCTTTGATGTGTTTGTCAGATTCTGTTGTAGTCAACACTTTGATGAGATCCAGTACAAGGAAAACTATCCATGCAGACAGAGCAAAAGTACAACATGTGAGTGCCAAGTGTGAACGAACACACACACTTGCACACAAACAGTAAACAGTGTGTAGTTTGAGCATAACAGCTATGCAGTCTGTTACACTTTAACCAAGCTTACATCAAAACAGATAAACATACAAGACTTTCGGACTGATAATTCTCCACTCAAACACAGCCACAATCTGACATAAGATCAAACTGCAGTCAACTTGGAGAACAGAGATGTGGGCTCAGATGCCTACACACACACAAACTCCGGTGGGCAGAGTCTCTCAGGCAGCAGAGCACAGAATACGTTCATTTGAGCGTGAAAGTCATAGTCCCAGACTGGTTATGTGTGTTTGGGTTGGTCAAGGCTAAATCACTCTCCCAGGGCCTCCAGAGAATCAGGGGTCATATATCAGAAAGGATAAAGAGAGAGGGGGTAATCAGTTCCATTTTAATTAAGTCTCACTCTGTTGGCTCAGGCAGAGAGCTGCTTACATTAGCACTCAAATAACTGTTATGAAGCAACTATTCTAAGTCATATGTGGGAGAACTTGTGTACTATAGAATGAGACTGCTTAGCTGTTTTAGCTGTAGGGTAAATGGAGGGTGAGGGTTGTTTGTGATGTTTTTTATTTTTATTCTATGCTAAATAAAACCAGTTTTGGACAATGTCATTGGTATAAGCAGGATCACAGCCATTTACAGTCAATTGTCATGTACAGTATCGAATTTCTGCTGACACACATCAGAACAAAATGAAAATATGGCGGACTACACTCTCCTGCCATTCAATAAAAAAACAAATTGGCTTTTCTGGGTGACCCCCCGTATAGCATACGGTCCAGCACTCAGGCTTTCAAAGTATATATAATTTTGACCACAAGTCCAGACAGACGCATTCAATGCATACACACTACAACTGCTTTGTAATACTCTTTTAGCGAAGTCAACGGCATGTGCATGCACAGACAATGTGGAAAGACGAGGACTGGCCGCATGTCTTGAAAACCTAGGCTACTGTGCTGATGACAAAATTTAGGTCACATGCACAGGGTGCAAGACATACTAGTCCGTAGAAAACCAAAGTATACTTTGGCCGTAATTGGTAGCAGTTTTGTGTAAAAGTTGGTGAAAGTGGTGCAGTGAGGGGTAATTTTTGGTGAATTGGCTGCATTGGATGATATATGTTGACTATTTAATGATTTTTCTGGCATTACAATTAGGCTAAGCAACAATAGCTATGTTTCCAATCAAGTTGTGAAAGTTATTTGTGCGAAAAACCATGCTATTGCAAAAAAAATGTGTGCATAAAGCAGCATTTCCATCCCGTGTTCAAAAGAACAAAATAGTCACTTCCGGAGAAATTGTTGCCACTGTGACCCTTTTAAAATACTCACGGTTTAGAACACACAGGAAAAACACTGTAAAGAACTTAGTCTCATGTAAAAAGCAACAGCATGTCACACAGTTTTGGGAGCACAATGTGTGTGTGTTCAAGCCATATGACTTTACCATGAGGATCTATAAATTTTATTTAAAAAGTCTCAATAAACCTGCTCTTCCACACAGTTCAAGATTGTATTTGACTTATTTGAACTGCAAACACAATGCAAGCTTTGGATTTTCTAGACATCGTTATTTCAGGATGACCAGAGCAACATTGGTCAGCTGGTTAGTCCAGTTATGAACTAATTTTTCAGTTACATGTCTTTTTTTGATGCTCACAGATGTCACACCTGTTTTAATAACATGTTCCTCTTCATTTTATTGACTTGTTTGGGAGTCATCCCTTTCTGTGGAGATGTTTTTTTTGGGGGGGGGGGTTTCCTGGATCAAAAAAGATTGAGTAGTGAGACTTATCCTGCTCTGCACCTGTAAATATCGGGAAGCATGCTGGACTTGCGTGCACTTGCATGCTCCAGAGAAAGCGCATGTGACACTCACATGGCTTGTTGAGCGCGTCCACGCACAACTCACCACACGCCCCACCGAGAATCACATTATAGTGACCACAAGGAAGTTACCCTATGTGACTCTACCCTCCCTAGCAACCAGGCCAATTAGGTTGCTTAGGAGACCTGGCTGGAGTCACTCAGCACGCCCTGGATTCGAACTCGCGACTCCAGGGGTGGTAGTCAGCGTCTTTACTCGCTGAGCTACCCAGGCTCCCCCCCAAATCCCATCTTGTATTCCTAATAAATTCAATAGGAGTTTATTTGGTAAATAAGTTTCCATCATAGTTTATGCACATTTCTTCTTATCAAATAAAAATGTATCCACCTAAATCATACAATTTTGAATGTGCATTTTGTAGATTTTTTTTTTCTCGCATTTTGGGGTTTCCATCCAGCAGTTTTTATGCGACATCCTAAAATGTGAATAAAAATACATGGATGGAAACCCAGCTAATGTGAAGATTGGTTTTAATTTGGCCTTTACATTTTCTTTTTGTATCCTCTTTGTGACTTGAGTACTAGTCTAAGAGTATTAAGATAGAGATGTTGTAGTAGTGCTTCTCATTTATACTTCTATAGCAATAATGGCATGAGTTCAAGATGTCCGTTCCAAATGAATCAGAAGTCCCCCACATGCATTTGTCATGCATTACAATCTTTTAGAAAAAATACGGTGTAAAAAAAAAAATCCAACTTCAATTTTGGCAGATAAGCTTAATTTTTACAAGTTGATAAAACTAATGTAGACTGTTGTCAAGATTACTTAAAATCAATAAAAGTAAACTTGAGTGGAATAAAAGTTTAATTTTAATTTTTTTTTTTAAAGTGAGCACATACAAAAGTCAAGTTTGGTGGTGAAAGTAGAACTTTGTTTTTGAATTAATAGATGTTTTAGCTGTATTTTTAATTATGTTTTGCTGTAAAAGTTTTTTTAAAAGTCACCATCAGGATGATTACTGTTCACTTTGATGAAGTTTCTTAAGTTATACAGTTGACTTTAAATCTAAAAGTTTGAAGTACTTGTTACCTACACATCTTTTCAAGTTGGACCAATTATTTATTACCTTGGTGGGGCTGACACATGATCTTATGTAGAAATGTAGATCTGCTTAATAAAGAATATCTTTTATATTATTTTTTTAAGAACACTGAAAATTCTGGACAGCTGTACTTAAAAATGCAAGTTAATAGTCAATATTTTTGAGTTTGCTTAACTTATTGTATTGAGCTAATGGAACTTACAATCAATGGATGGATGGATGGATGGATGGATGGATGGATAGATGATAGTGTATATCAGCAAATATACAGACAAAAATGTCATTTTCAAAGAAGCACCTTTCAGGATAGGATAAAGGCCTGACTGCCTCTCACTCCCTGTTCAAGTCAAATTCCCACAGACAGTTTGACATCAGAAAGAGTTGCATATTCACATTCCTTCAAAGGAAGAGAGCATATATCTCTGTATGAATAGGGCTAATATTTACACAACATAAAATAAACAACTACTTAAACCGCCTTCCCAAATCCTTAGTCCAAAAAAAGCCTAGCGCAAGAACATGGATGTGTGTGTGTGGAATATTTCAATCCAGTATGTGATGTCAGTCTCTTGTACTAATGCCCCTAAATGTACAAGCATCTGCACACAGTCAAGCTCATACACACAATAAAGCTCATACACACACTAGCTGGATTGTTCCAAGAACAGACAGATAATTGTGACTGTCATGATACAAGGCTCTCCAACTTCCCTGTGATGTTGTTTTGATGGATGCAGACTAACCTCTTTTTGGTTGCTCAATGAGGTGATGATTGAGCCACAAGTCCACAAGTATGTCAATCATTTAAACTGTCCCTTCTAAAAGGAGGTTGCTGATTTGGGGTTTTCTGACTACACAACACACAGCGGTTTCCAGTGAGAAATACTGGAAAGCTCACAGCAGGTGTAACAGAACCAAAATAAAAGCAGAGGCATGCTTAGAAAAGTACAGTTACTTTGCAGGGCTCAACAGTATAGTTTTGGGCCAGTTAACAGAACTGTAAAAATATTGTCAGGGCAAGTACAAATCTGATCTACTGGCTTAACCGGCCAGCAGAAACAAATATAAATCGGTGCCGTTTTGCCATGGCCTTCATAATGAAGGAAATAATCAGTGAGGCCACTGAGGTTAGGGACAAAAACCCCAGCAGAATACCAAATCAGCAAGAGTCAGATCACCTCCTACATAAGACATTAGACCCATGCATTACCCCTGCTGCTCTTTTAATACACATGCATTTAATCTATCTTAAATCTGAGAGTGGAAATTCTGAGGTATGGGTGTGTTATGACCTCAAGACGTCTTAAATAAGCGTTTTTGTTTTCCGCTGACTTTGCATATGCACCCATAAGGGCAGTGTAGCTTAACTGGTGTACATTAATTTATAAATCACTGATAAAGTGTATGACCAAATATGAATGCATCTGGTTACTAAAGAACCTTTCTGTGTTGTAATATTCAGGGTTCAAAAATGGATTTAAAAGCAGAACAACAGTGTTACACCATCACTGTTGTGTCCTTATTTGTGGGGTAATGATTTCTAATCACATCCTGTTGTTTAAAAACTAGGGATGTGCAAATCAGCCAATGTTCCAGGTTCGGTACAAGTTGAGCTCCACTTTTTCTTTTTTTTTTCCCAAAAACACATCAACATCCTTTGCTCATTAAAAAAAATATAACAAAAAATTGCGGTTACAGAAAGGCAATTAAAATGGAAGTGAATGGTACTAGCCCATAAACATTAAGACACTTTTTCCAAAAGTATCGTCCCAAAATGTAAACATTACAAGTGTTAACATGATTGTAATGTAATATCAGGGATTAAATGCCATTTACCAAATTTATAGGATTAACCAGCATAACATCATAACAACGAGATTGTAAAATTTAACATTACACATCCTTTTTTTTTTTTAATTAACAATTTTTATTGATTCCATACAACAACTTTAATAGACATAACAGAAAATCAGAATCAGCTTTATTACCAAGTATGCTTACACATACAAGGAATTTGTCTTGGTGACAGGAGCTTCCAGTGTACAACAATACAAAAACAATACAAAAACAGCAGCAAGACATAGATAATAATAAAAAATAATTATACACACACATACATACATACACACATACGTAGTGCCTATGGAATCAAATAATATAAAATTATAACCCTTCCCCTCAAACAATTACACACACCCCAAAAAATACAGTTCCCCCCCCAGAAGGGTTCAAAAGTCTCCAAACATCTGCAAGACCAAGATTTCTACACATCCTTTGAAGTGTCAATGTTGCTCTAGGGGGCTTGCACACTTTTGCTTCACTATGGTCAAGGACTGAGTCCATAAAAAGATTAGTCTCCTCCCAATATTATACCATGAGGGGTGCCAGTGGCTTGCAACATCACTTCAAGATCTATAAAAAGCCCTGATCATCAACTTTAGATGCATAAATATTAGCCAAGATAAGACTTTGCCCCTGAATTTCAGCTAAAACAATAATGACTCTTCCCATTTTATCTTTACTCTGTTTGAGATATTTGAATTGTAGATTTTTACTTATCAGCGTAATGACTCCCCTGCTCTTACTTGAGCCAGCACTAAAGAAAACATGCCCACCCCATATCCTCCCAAATTTTTCAGCTTCCTGTGGACAAAGACGCATTTCTTGAAGAAACATTATATCATATTTCTTATGCTTAAGAGAAATAACATTCCTTCTTTTTATAGGGTGCCCCAGCAAATTCAGATTCCACGTGGAGAGAGACAGTCCACTCATATTAACATTTGACATAAGAAAAAATAGATTGAATGTCAAAAACACGATTATAAAAACCACACTCCAAAATTAGTGCAACAATCAAAGCCCGAACATCCCCCAGAACAAACAGAAAAAAGAAAAATGTGCACGACAGCACCAACTGGCATCCATCCCTCCAAACTCACAGTCCATGCACGCCTACGAGAACCCTCGCGACAACTTTGCCGATGGATTGCTCAAGTCTGGTGTTTCTATACAAATTTTGTGAGACAGAATTACACAGCAAAAGATAATCTATAAAACAAACTCCAGCCAATAGGTGGAATAAGCACAAAGAGTGTGTAGATTTATCCATAAAACTGTCCTGAAGGTGTAATACTCTACAAAATAAACTCCAGCCGATAGGCGGAACCAGCAGAGAAAGAGTGTGCAGATTCTCAAACAGTCAAGCAAATGTTCAGTGAGCCGGCCCACTCGGCTGCAACGAAAGTATAACAAAAGGACATCACTTGCTGTGGGCATGTGAATGTTTTACAGCCATCCTTAGCATCTATTCTCAATTTGGGGTTTCGAGACACATTTTAATATGTTGGACTTATCTTGACACGTCATCTAAAAAAATGTTACGCTCATGATGGCATGCTTCAATACATTGCAAGACACAATTCAATGGTCAAATGATGTCCATCTGAATGTGTATGGCTGTAGCAGCCAAGAAGGTATAGCTGCAGGCCGGAGAGCTACAAATGCAGGTGGAATCTCCAAAATAGGGCGTGGAATCTCCAAAAGGGGGTTGCACGAACTCCAAAAGGAGGCGACACCTCCACAGACGGTTAGGGGCTCCCTATATCTTTGCTGGCAATTTGGAGCTCCCACACCTTTTTTGGAGCAATGCCTTCAGCAGCACTTTAAAGGGCATGAATTTAAAAGACGCAACTTTTCAGAGAGGGTTTTATCATGCAAACCGTAAGATTGTCTTCATCCTAATAAAATCACAACTACTAAAAATCAGTATTATATGAAATACAGCATTAATAAAAATCTATACAAACTGGTCAACCTCTCTAATCATCTAATCAGTTATTGGACGATTAGTCGACCACCGTGATCCATCCATATTTAAACTGCTAATTTTAATTTCTCCAAAATCAACTAAAGGTTCCTTTTAAGGAACATAAATTCCAAGCTAATATTAAAAAGTGAATATGGCCTAAATATCCCAGCATGATTTTGTATGGTCCAATTAAACCCTGAAGTGCTCTTTTCTACTGTGACTGCAGTGTTGGACTGGCTACTGGTTTGGCCGTTTCATGAGAATCTGCTGATATCCTGAACTGCTTTCCAATGTAGATGAGAGTTCATCAGTCAGACTCTCAGCAGTTAGAGGGTACGGGCAAATATTTTCCCACTGGGGACTGCAGGACGCTGACTAGTCCTCGGTCAGAAGATGATACTGAATGTCCTTTTGCTTTTGAAGTATTGAATCAAGCCTCAGATCACCACTAACAGTCAGCAGTAGTGCATCAGTTTTACCACCTCAGAGTAGTGTTGTCATGATACCAAAATATCAATAGTCGATACCGATTCCATTAAAATGTCATGGTTCTCGATACCTATTTTGATACCACAGCAAACATGTGCTAATATGGTAATGTGCTGCTGAACATACTCCTTTAGCCTAAAGTAAAAAAAATTATGTAAATAAGAAATTAAAAGAAATGCATGTTTCTTTCCAAGTGTTTCTCAATTAAGTATGCATTCCTTAAGTGTTTTTTTAAGTAGGGCCCTACTGAAATCTCCCCAAATCCTTTATTTTAATTATTTTGTGGTGAATCACAATGTTACAAACTTTGTTTTGAAGCAAAAAAAGTATTTGAAAAAAAGGACAAAAAGACAAAAGGTACAAGATGGTGTACTTTCCTTCTCTTATGAGGGCACGAACTACAATGCCATGAAGCATTGCGAATGATGTAATGAAATAAAAATGATGAGAATGTATAAAACAATTGATTTTAGGTTGTTGACCTAAAAGTATAGAAACAATATATTTTAAGTTTATTAAAAAATATTCTGGTATGTACACACATATATATATATATATATATTTATTAGTTTAAGGGTGAAGGGAGACCGTGCATTACTGGAGTGGGCATTATTGTTGAAAATCAATTAGTCTATGGGAAAATGTATGGGATTTTTACTTACGGAACCAGACTGTTGCATTCTATAGCACGTGTAATTCCAAATATGCTTGGCCACTAAAATTTACTATCCATATATCTAAAGTAACCTAATACCACCGAGTTTTTGTGGACAAAAGAGTTGATGAAAGCATTTCTCTGCATTAAAAGGCCATTGTCAACTCTACAACAAACAGAAATGTCTTTCTTCAGTGTACCGCCATAGTAAAAGCTTCTGCCAGTTAAAGGCCCACATAGCTATGCAGCATGCAGTTTAAGAAAATGTTACATAAATACCCTATCACAAAGTAGACAAAAACAGGTACCCAGTGAATAGATAAAATAGGCCCTTTCCCACCTACAGTCCTGGTACTTTTCCCTTATTAACTTTCTAGATGAGGATTCTTAAGAGGAACGGGACAACAGTGGAGACTTTTCACCCCTTTCATTCGCACTCAAAGTAACCACCATAGTGATGGCATGTAGTATCGAAATTTTTCTTGTGACATTGTTTGCACACACGATTCCTTAGCAACAACAACAAAATCAACAACACCGGAGTTACACTTTTGTTAGGGCTGTTTTATACAAACTTTGGCTGCGTCAGAAAACGTAGGTAGCTGTCTAATCAGTTAATTGTATAAACAACAGCGGTTTTGGATGAGCGGAACTCTCTGAACATTTTAAAAAACACCTTATTTCATCCTACCTTCATCCATTCTTATACAGCCTCCAAAGGCAGCATTTTCCAGTTTTCAGATACAGCCTGTGTCTTCAGGTTAGTTTAAACTGGGCTTGAGAGCCACGCATGTGGTGCTCTGTGCTGCAGCCAGAGTGAGAGTCGAGACGGCAAAAGGCATGAAGCACACGCTGAACGCAGTGGACACCATGTTGAAAATAAATAAGTTAAATTACCCACTCTCGATAAACATCAAATTATTATTTATTCCATAATCCCAGGAAAAATTTGATGTAGTAATCCAGAAATCACTTTATTTTCTGTATTGTCACACAGTACAAACAGTAGTGAACTCACACACACACACACACACACACACACACGTGAAATGGGTGATTCTCTTTGAATACTTTGTTATATGTTATTTCTAAGGGAATTGTCAAATTAGCACAATCCTCTGAATAGCAGACTAGCTGCTAGTTTGTTTACTAATGGTGGCTGTGGACACCTCTCCTTTCTCAATGCTTTGTGAATCATACGTTTTTGACTAATCACAGGCTACAGCACCTCCCACAGTCCCTATACTAGTGATCAACCTATGTTTTTTTTAATGGCCAATGCCAATATCCAGAGAGCAGGGTGGCCGATAGGCCGATACAATGCCGATGTCATATTAGTATTGTCAAAAGTACCAGTACTTCGGTACCAAGTCAATACTAAAATTTTAAAAAGATGTAACGATCCCAGTGTTACTGCAGTACCAGTAGTACCGAGGCGCAATATGACTGACACACGACTGCTTAAAATTGCTCATTTTGGGGGAGCCTGGGTAGCTCAGCGAGTAAAGACACTGACTACCACCCCTGGAGTCAAGAGTTCAAATCCAGTCAGGTCTCCAAAGCAACCAAATTGGCCTGGTTGCTAGTGAGGGTAGAGTCACCTGGGGTAACCTCCTCGTGGTCGCTATAATGTGGTTCGCTCTCGGTGGGGTGCGTTGTGCGTGGATACCATGGAGAATGGCATGAAGCCTCCACGCACTCTATGTCTCCGCGGTAACGCACTTAACAAGCCACGTGATAAGATGCACGGATTGACGGTCTCAGCTGCGGAGGCAACTGAGGTTCATCCTCTGCCAGCCGGATTGAGGCGAGTCACTACGCCACCACAAGAACTTAGAGAGCATTGGGAATTGGGCATTCCAAATTGAGGAGAAAAAGGGGAGAACATTTTTTTTCATTTTGAGTGCGTGTTCTGTTACTCCTTACACTGAAATTCAAATCATGACATGTCCTAGAGTGATTTATTAAACTGCTAAAGGCTGCAATCTTAGGGTACATTTACATGACAACCATGTACTAAAAATGGAAAAGTTTTTCCTTTGCATTTTTGAAAAGTTTCGCGTACAGACGACAACGTTGTCAAAACGATCCCGGTTCACACGGATCCGCGAAAACGACTAAAAACACTGTATTATGCATGCCAGGCCAGTGGTTGGCCATGTCACTTTGTAAAGAAACACTACGCGCCTGCGCACATAAGCATTCATCCACAGAGCGCTGAATACAAACAATGAAGATGGCGATCGCTGGTCATAGTAGTGATGCAGTAAATCTACACTTTGCTGGAGAGGCGTCAATAAACTCAAAATCTTGAGCAGCACAAACACAGTCCTGTAGTCTGCCATTGTAGTTCTGAATGTCTCACGCATTGTTTTGAAGTACTTGCGCGCATGCCTACAGACTGAACACGTAATACACGTGCGCATGATGTCATCCTTTTCACAAATTCGCGTTTTTGTATGTTTACACAGAGACGATAACGGCATTGTTTTCAAAAACTGGCACTTTGAAACCCGTTTTCAAATGTTTGTGTTTTCAGGCCCCAAAACGCCGTTATCGTCTAAACGAACAGCCAAAACGCATAAAAAGTTTTCCGTTTTAGTTGAAAACATTGTGTAAACGGCCTCTTAAGGTGGAAGTAAAATTTCAGTAGTCGGTACCGATACCAGTGAAATTTCACATTTCTCGATACCTATTTCGATTCCGAAACAAATATATGCCAATATGATAATGTTCTATTGAACACAATGGTTTAGTTATTTTTAATAATTTATTAATTATTTTTATAATTATTTTCCAGAACTCCATGTTATACATTTTTATTTAATTTCATCATCAAAATGATGTCTAATTAATTCTTAACTTTTAACAAGTGAAAATAGAACTTTTCAACATGTCACTGCATTTTTTTGCCAAACTTTTAACAACAGTCTTGCTTGTGATATAGTGCTTAATTATTATTATTATTATTATTACAGTGAATATTACATTTTATTATACCGTTGCAATATATTTTTGTCACTGTTTCTTCAATTTCAGCCATCTAGCTTTTATTATAAATAGTGCTTTTATTTTTACATGTTTTTTTGCTGGAAGCTTCACTTCACCGGATAAGCAGTTCTTTGGTCAACTCTGTTGTTTTAAATGCTATTTAAATAAAGTTGAGTTGAGATTAAAGCGCAAATGCTGTGATTTAATTATTTAAATATATAGTCTACATGTAATATGTGCTTTACAGTAGATTAGTGCACTGCTCTGTCATCTGATACAACGCTGTAACAGGTAAAGGATAGGAAAGGAGGCGGCGGGAACTGGCTGAACAATCAACAAACTTTTAATGCATAAATGAACTCAAACAATGAACTTAACCATAAACAGACACACATGCAACGCATGTCACTCTCTCTCAAACCGGCGTCTCTGGCCACCCCTTATCTCGCTCTCCCACTGATCAGCTGATTCAGCACCATGCACAGCACGGCCCGGCTAGCCCTCCTCCTCGTTGATTCTCAATGTCTGTGGAGTTTCTAGTGGATGAGCAGTCAGATTTATTCAAAGTACGCAGCTCATCCACAATAAGATTGCAGCCTTTAGCGGTTTAATAAATCACTCTAGGACATGTCAGAATTTTAATGTGATCAATTTTCTATTTCAGTGTAAAAGCAGTAACAGAGTACATAGTCAAATAAGCTTGTGAGCATTTTAAAGCTGTCGTATGTCAATCATACTGTGCGCGTGTACCGGACAGAGTCTGTACTCTGTACTATCGGTACTGCAGAAACAATGGTATCGTTACATATTTTTATTTTAGTACAAACTTGGTACCGAAGTACAGGTACTTTTAACAACACTGTGGAAGAAATGCATATTTTGAATGAATGTATAAATCCGACTGCTCATACACTGGAAACTCCACAGACATTGAGAATCATTCATGACATGTTGTATCAGATGACAGAGCAGAGTACTAATCTACTGTGAACCACACTGCATATGCAAACTATATATTTATATAATTAAATCACAGCATTTGAGCTTTAATCTCAACTCAACTTTATTCAAAAAAGCATTTAAAACAACAGAGTTGACTAAAGTGCTTCACAGTAATATAATTTAAAACAGAATATTTAAAAATGACCACACACAAACACCAGTAATCTAAAACACAAAATACAAACAATACAAAACTGTGTCCTACACTTCATTTGTCAGACTCAAAGGCCAGTGTAAAGAGATGAGATTTCAGACGTGACTTAAATGTGTCACAAACTGTTTATCTGGAAAGCAAAAACACAAAAACAAAACAGTCATAATAAAAGCATGTTTCAAAATATGCTAGAGCCCTGAAATTGAAGACATTGTGATAGAAATATATTACAAATGTATAGTTAAATTTAATATTCACTGTAATGATAATACATAATAATAAAGCAATATATCACAAGCAAGACTGCTGGAATCTGGTGAAGAACTATGGCACAATGGGCTGTAGGATGTCCCTCAAAGTCCATATCCTTGATGCTCATCTTGATAAATTCAAGGAGAACATGGGAGCGTACTCGAAGGAGCAAGGCGAGCGCTTCCATCAGGATATACTGGACTTTGAACAACACTACCAAGGACAGTATAACGAGAACATGATGGGAGCTACTTAACACTTAAACAATGCATCCTTGATTGAGAAACACTCGAAGGAAACATGCATTTCTCTTTTGATTTTCTCCCCAATGTGGAATGCCCAATTCCCAATGCGCTCTTAAGTCCTCGTGGTGGCGTAGTGACTCTCAGTTGCCTCCGCGTCAATCCGCACATCTTCTCACGTGGCTTGTTGAGCACGTTAACGCGGAGACGTAGTATGTGCAGAGGCTTCACGCTATTCTCTGCGGCATCCACGCGCCCCACCGAGAGCGAGAACCACATTATAGCGACCACGAGGTGGTTAACCCAACGTGACTCTACCCACCTTACCAACTGGGCCAATTTGGTTGCTTAGGAGACCTGGCTGGAGTCACTTAGCACGCCCTGGATTCGAACTTGCAACTCCAGGGGTGGTAGTCAGCGTCAAGACTCGCTGAGCTACCTAGGCCCCCGGAAACATGCATTTCTTTTCGTTTATTATTTACATTGTAACGTATCATTTTAAATAGGCTAAATGGGTGTGTTCAATAGAACATTAGCATATTTATGCTGTGGTAACGAAATTGGTATCGAGAACCGTGACATTTCACTGGTATCGGTAAAGACTACCAAAATTTTAGTACCATGACAACACTATATCACACAATTTAATATAGTAAATAAAAAACAAAATAGCTAAAAATTAATAAACTCTTTAGCAATATATTTAATCAATTTCACACAACTTTAACTTTGTAAAAAAGAATCTAAAAAAAGAATATTGTATTTTAAATGGTAGATAGCAGTTTCTTCAGATTTCTGTTTAGTCATCAAATTTTAGTAATTTATTTGCACATTAAGAAACTGTTAATATATTAGGAAGAAGGAAATAACAGTACTCACAACAGTCCAGCACCCATGGATGGCACGTCCACGTTAGCAAATCGCATTTTCTCAAAAAATACAGAATCAAACCAATTGCACATACAGTGCATAGTGAATAAGACATTTACTCATAGCACACGTGAAGTGTTTTTACTTTTGAAGTTGCACTGACGCGCTAGTGCGGATCCAGTGTGAGCACCAATCTACTGACAGTTTAAACAGCCTGGATCACCTGCTTGGATTGTCACGGACAGACCGTCATGATTTGTGAATCAGAGGAACTTTTGATGCTGATGTTTTTATTCTGGTTGATACAATACGTGCTAATATTCAAAGATATTAGATGAGCGCTCGACGGGAAAAAAACAATGTATTTTCGTGAGGTTTGTGAATTGCATCTTTTTAAACGAGATATCTGCATAATTGCAGATGGTATATAATAGAAGTTTTATTGATATTTGCCTCTTATCATTAAAAAGGTTACAGGGACTGTTGAGGAGAGTCTGTTAGAATACGTACTTCAGAGGAAGATTTATGAGCGTTCTACAGGATGCTGGATCTGCTGAAGTTGTGTGAGGTTG
This sequence comes from Myxocyprinus asiaticus, assembly GCF_019703515.2. Classification (NCBI taxonomy): domain Eukaryota; kingdom Metazoa; phylum Chordata; class Actinopteri; order Cypriniformes; family Catostomidae; genus Myxocyprinus; species Myxocyprinus asiaticus. The sequence continues at coordinate 25,006,923 of NC_059376.1, read as the reverse complement.
GTTTATTACATGTTTAAACGAGATATGCACATATTTGCTGATGGTATATGATATTAGTTTTATTGATATTTGCCTTTTTATCATTAGAAAAGACAGTTAAGAGTTACAGGGAACTGTTGAGGAGAGAGAGGGTGAATGAAACACTGTACTGTGGCCAGCTACGACTCCGAGGCTGCTCAAAATTCTACAGGACCGCGAAGCACAAATTGCATGGTTTTCCATTCAATTCACCCAAATCATTTTCAAAAGGACATAGACTTCCTCTAGCCATCACTGGATGATATATTGTGCAAGTATCTTTCAGCTACATTTTTTACATTTCTTGCGTTTTTTTTTGTTGTTGTTTTTTTCAGTTACATGTATGTCTTTTAGAGGTTTGATTCTTTTAATTAACCATTCAAGGCTTTTTACAGAGAAACTGCATAATAAACGTCACTAGTTCTAATCATACAGTTTCCACAGTTACACATACTAACCTGCAAACTCATCAACATCCCTTTGTTCATTCTTGAAGAAGCATAAAAACATTTGTAAATTGTGTGTATGGTGACTAGATTCACAACTTTGGACTGCCACCTGCAACGCATTGACATTTCCTGTGTGTAATACCTGTGCCTTGTCCTACCCGGGACATTTCTCGTCGGGTGTGCAACCGGCTTTAGTATTAACTACAGTAAATTATATATTACCCCCTTGTGGTTTCTTAAAGCTATTATGCCGGACTACATTAAAAGAAGGGTCAACTGATAGTGAATTGGAAAGCACACAAATTAGGCTTCTAATTTAAATATCGGCTAATGTTAATATATCAAAGCCTCAAAAGCGTATAGAGAAAATAATGTGCAGATCAATAATCGGTGTATTAATAGGCTATTTTAAGACATTCCTAGTGAACACCCTTTCTTGAACAGTATTTCTATTGGCAGTAGAGCATGTTTGCCCATTACATAATTTTGGTCAAAATTAAACACTATTTTTTTTGTTGTTGTTAATCATATCGCAGTTCAAATCACATATTTTTTTCAAAATAATAGCAATTAAAAAAATGTTTTGTCCAAATCGTTCAGTCCTACTGAACAGTAGTCTGAACAAAGTCTGATCAGAATTCAATTGTTCTTTTCGTTATTCAGGACACAACAGGTATTTGATATGAAATACCTGTGGTGGGTAGGAAATACTGTTGAGAGTATGGTAATAAAAACCATCTGGCAAGGTCACTACTGTCATCAGAACTACATGTGACCGTCACTTACAATTTTCCCGCCAAAATCCACATGGCCAAGACCCAGATATCGTCCTCCGTTACTTCTGCTGTATCCTGCTTAGCTTGAATTTAGCACATCAGTAGAGGACAAATCACTTGGAAAGTCACTTCGCATCATGCTGATGCCTACATTGTTACTATAGCAGCATATAGAAATGGCAGAAAATTATTATAATATCTGAATACAAATATGAAATGCGGTGCCTGATCCTTAAAACTCTAGTGATACTCTATTTGTTACAGTATTTTATGTATTTCGTTTTCAAAAGGGCATCTACTTGAGTAACTATCACAAACACCATATTGTCTCCTTTAAGCTGGCATATGCCACAAAACATGAATGTAGGCTAATGAGGCTAAATTAGTCTGAAATGAATAACACATCAACACAGTCTCTGATCGATAACCTTCATCTATTATGACATTCAGGCTATACCTTCCAACTCGAAATGACCAACTTGTTCACATAAGTTTGTAGAATTGGATCTTCCAGTCAACACCAATCCATTTTGGCACTGGCTGACCAGGACATATAACCCAGAATAAATCCATCAAGCCTGAAGGTTTATATGTGCTGGCCATGATCAGTTTGCATTTCTGAGATACTTTAAAGAGCAACAAAATTCCAAGAATGTCTAATAAATTGTTTTAATGACTCTAAATAAACCTTCAATCCAATCTCTATCAAAACATCTGTAAACACAACGCATCTTCCTGGTCTGGAATGTTTAAACCCCCAAGCAGAAGAGGCATTGACGGTATAAAATAAAAAATGATGAATAAAACAAGAGGGGAAAATTTATGACGCAATAAGCCATATGTCATCCACTTAGCTACTATGACTGTGTGTTTAAATGGGGCCAATTACAGCTTTAGAGCTCTGTGTGCTGTAGACATCTGCTGACCAGCCAGCCACTCTATAGCTGCTATTATCATGAGAGACCAAATCTAATTATTTAGGTCTTTGTGCTCAGTCAAATATCTTTCACTAAAGTCAATAGACACATGGCAATTGGCTGCATCTAATTTTTTTAAATCACTTGGATCAGCCTAGAAAATACACAAGCGTCAACGTTCGGGTGTTAATGGTCAGAAAGATGGGGAAAGTAAGAATACAATATGAATTTGTATGCTTTGAAGAGCAATCCTTTTTTGAAATTCCTTTGAGGTTTTTCTTTTCAAAATTCATAAAAAAAGTAGAGAACATCCTTGACCTAGTGATGTCCCTGCTTAATCATTTTTTAGATTTTGCAACAACTCTTAAGAAACCCTCACAAATGTCCTGTTCTTAAGAAATCTGAGAACGCCCAACATCTGTGACAGATAACAACTGAACTCGTGAATCAAATTTCCTTGCCGCATAATGTGTGTCGCCTTCAGCCAGATATCAGTGCGTGTTCAGTGTGTAAAGTTTTTGCTGACTTGCATTTTCAATTGTGTGAACAACAAGTTCCATTATTCAGTGAAGCATTAAGGGCTTGTAAAGGTGTATCAGCAATCCCATTTTTCCCAATTCCTCTGCTCTCACTTTTAACATAGTAGCAAGGCTGGTACCAATGTATGCTGTATTCATGCAAACAAACATGAATAAAGTACACACACACACAGCAGTTATTCGCTTCTGCAAACAGTTCAGCTCAATATTTTACTGGGACTGCATACCGAAAAATTTGAAAGATTGCCCCAAATCACTCATTCATAGGAAAGTTCTTATGAATCTAATAAATTATTAAATAGTGAAACGAGCATGTACACAGTAATAGGAAAATACTATAAAAAAAAATGCTCACAGGTATACTTACACATAACACAAAACCTTGAGGTGTGAGAGGCGGGTTTAAACACACCCCTGTCGTTCATTGGTTTCTTCCTAATACCACATCTGTATCCTCAGGGCTCTGACGGGGCAAAATTTCACTAAAGCACACTAAAAGTTAAAGGAGTATTCCAGTTTCAATACAACTTAAGCTCAGTTTACAATGTTTGTGGCATAATGTTGATTACCACAAAAATTATGACTTGTCAATCCTATTCTTAAAAAAAAAATCTGGGTTACAGAGAGGCACATACAATGGAAATGAATAGGGCCAATCTGATAAATGTAAAAAATACTCCGTTTCAAAAGTATAGCCACAAGACAAACATGTTAACATGATTTTAGTTTGATGAAATTGCTTACTAATCGGTGTAAAGTTATATCCAGTTTTTCAACATTGTTGCTATGACGATGTAACGTTGAAAACCCTAAAACGATGTAATAATACAGGAGTTTAAACAGAATTAATATAAGTGCTTTCATAAAATAATAAGCTTCACATTTCTGCCTTTAAACGCTCCAAAAATCAGCCCCATTCTCTTCCATTGTAAATGACTCACTGCAACCTCAATTATTGCATTTTTTTTTTTTTTTTTATTAAAGGAGCGAGTTGTAAAGCGTTTTTTTTTTTTGGTAATCAACATTATGCCACAAATGTTGTTGATTGAGCTTAACTTGAACCCTGAATATTCCTTAAACATGAGGAGGCTCAAAGTTAAGGAAGTTGAAGCCTTTGAGCATCTGCATATCAACAGAAACAACATTTACTGCCAAGTGAACAGCAGAATAGCCAGACACACTGCCCCCAAACCTACAAACCTCCCCTTGTTCTCCATTCTCATTCAAATTACCTTCATTCTTAACCTTGACTTACACAAGGCTCCTCACTCTCTACCTAATGAGTGGTGCCATGTCTTGAAGCTCAGAGAGCTTTGCGTGTGGCTGCTCATTTTGTAATCACTTTTTGTCCTTTTGAGCATTTAATCTTTACAGGCCAATCAAACCATAGTCTTTAAATTACCCAATACACCCTACACTACTGCCAAGACCGATCGTCACAACCATTTGAACTGACATGCAACAGTGAGCTTTTGGCATTCATGAGCCAACAATAGAATGACCTCTCAAGTTTTCAGTTGCCACCTCACACACACACACGAACACACTAACCAGTCTTGCCATGACTACTGAGCAGTGCCTATACAACTATACACACAGACCTGCCAGACAACTATTACAGAAAAACACTATAATTAACCACTTTGTGGCTGGTCTTAGCAACAGCGCTTTAGCACCAGATCACCATACACTCCCTGTAGTGTATAAAAGAAATCTTAATATCCATGATGGTGTACAAACAGGATGTAGCCAGTTTGGCAGACAAAGTGATAGTTTACTAAAAAAACTTTAATTCTTTCAATATTTACTCTTCCTCATGTTGCTACAAACCCATATGACTTACTTGCTTGCTTTTGTAGTACACAAAAAGAGATCTAAGGCAGAATGTCTACACTTTACTTTTCATGTATCATTTTTTTCCATTAAATTAAAGTGAAAGGTGAATGAGGTCTAACATCTCTTTTTGTGTTCCACAGAAGAAATGAAGTCATACAAGTTTGGAACAATATGACTATAAGTGAATGGTGACAGAATTTCCATTTTTGAGTAAACTATCCCTTTAAATTGGTACATTCCCTGCCTACACATATCAATTCATTTGGCCGAGTTCAGAAAGTCATACTACCATACTCTTACTATTTCTGTCATAGAGAAGAGTAAGAATGGGCAGTATGTCACTGTGTACCCTGATTGGCCTTGTGTGACCCTTCAACAGTGAATGTTTGTATTACCCTTCCCTTCAACAACCTAAGCATTTGTCTGAACCTTTGATCAGTTTTACAAATCAGTCCTGATCCCTGAACCTTGCCACAAAAAACACATGTATGATCAATTGGACCTCAAACTGTGAAAAGACAGTCAAAACTCAAAGTTAATATAATGTGGTATCACAACATGCCAACAAGAGCAAAACAAACTGCTAATCGAAGTGTAGAAAAAGACAAAAAAGGGTTAATGACTACTGTTTCTTTAATATGAGCTCAATATCAGATCTTCACACTCTTAAACTGAGGACAAAGTTGAACTTGTGCACTGAAATAGCAACAGATGGCTTTTGAAATTCTACTGATTTCAAACTGAAACAAACTATTGTTCTTCTCCATGCTAGACAAACTAGTAAGGGATGGTTTGATTCAATTTAAAGTAACTTTGTGACCTGTATTTAACCTCAGTACAAAGGTTGGAAATTACTGTGTTTTAACCATTGAGGGTAGTAATACATTCAGAGAACTTAAAACTTTCACCTGCAATAAAATTCATTTTCTATTTGCAAGATTCCATTTTGACATTGGGACATATTAAAACATTTTTTTCTGCTCTATCTGGATGAGAGATACTGAGAGTTTAAAAACCTTGTAAGTTGCCTACCTAGACAGAAATTTAGGGCATTGTATGCCCAACAACACGCGCTTTTATGCCCACAAAACTCACTTGGTTTTGAGAATCAGCCTCAAACACAAATTAAAACTTAATTATAGTAAGATGTCAATTAAAACAATCACAAAGAAGGTAAGTTTTCTGTGGTGAGACGAAGGTTTCAAGAGCTCACGTGAGCGCGTGACACAGGCGCGCCATAGCGATGCAGCCGAAATAGAGAGTATGGAACAACGTGCTACAAAGAAAGGGGCTCTCTGTTACGATGGTGGTGGGAAACAAACCCACATAATCAACCATCCACCAGCTTGCGTTAAATGGGCACAATCTCTCGATCAGCAGGTCTATGTGTACTGCGACATCTTCGAATGATATAACTGTCCCGCAACATTGAACAGCGAGAACCTAGACAAAAAAGAGAGTTTGCGCCCTCTAGATATCGGGTTAATTAATTGTAGCCGGCGTGTTCTTCTGTTAAAGCCCAAGGTGCAGAGTTAAATGGAACACCTCTCCAGAAGGACCATGTGGTTCACACATTATGCCTGTATGCGTCCTTTAAACACATACCTGCGCGTTTCATTCACCTTCTCCGGATATTCTTGAGCGCTGTCCTACTGTGACTTGCGATCCCGATTCAGTTAGCAGCATGGAGAGGTCTGAATGGCTCCATAGACTCAATTGTATAAGTGGTGTTTGAGTTTCCCATCCACTCTATGTAATAAGGAAGCTTTGAAAATCGCGCATGCGCAGTACTACTGAACGGCCCCACAATCGCTGTGTGGTGCAACAGAATCCGGACACAAGAACAACCGTGAGTTTCTCCATTAATTTGATCGTAATGTTGTAACCTCAAAGGGGAAATTTTGAAGCTAAAGCAATACAACTTACTGTTGCATTGTTATTGAACTGATAATGAGGAATAGTATAATAATAATAATAATAATAATAAATAAATAAATAAATAAATAAATAAATTAAAAAAACCGACACCGTTTAAGAGAATTAAAAAAAAACCTGTCAAGTTCAGTTTCACAAACTGCTGGAAACTTTTCCAAGACTAGAAGTAGGCTACTATTTTAAAGAGACAGCTGAACACCTTATTTTATTTCTCCAGTAAATAATAAGTGTTTTCTCCCATATTTGGTCTCCCTTTTCCCTTTTAATTTCCAGTTGACATGACACAGCATGTGTAATTGCTGTGCTGTAGACTAATTAGTGTTTCTGTTAATAAGCATCAGCTCGTCACAGCAAAGGGAACAAATCCCTTCAAACTCAATGATTGATCTGAAAGAACACACTGTTGGATTCAACAGCAATTAATCAAGAATATGCAAGCATTCGGTTGCAAGAAAAAGTTTGTGAACCCTTTGGAATTACCTGGATTTCTGCATTGAGTACTCATAAAATGTGATCAGATATTCATTCAAGGCACAATTATAGACAGGCACAATCACACTAAAGTGATAACACAAACAGTTGTAATTTTTTATTTTAGATGTTGAGTAATCATTCACAGTGCAGGCTGGAAAAAATAAGTGAACCTTTGAATTTTATAACTTTAATATTCTGCTTTAGCAGCAACAACCCACAAACGTTTTCTGTAACTGCTTATAAGACTTGCACAACACTGAGGATGGATTTTGGACAATTCTTCCCTACAAATCGGTCTCAGTTCATCAATATTTCTGTGTTGTCTTGATTTTACAGCCCTCTTCAGGTCATTCCAAAGCATCTCAGTTGAGTTAAGGTCAGGTTGGGTCATTAGCTAGGTTTCTATCCACGTATTTATTTCAAAATTGCATTTTGGGATATTGCATAAAAACTGCGGTATGGAAACACCAGGATGCAAATAAAATCTCCAAAATGTATATTTCAGATGTAAAAGTGAAAGTGGAGATTCAGAGTAAAAAAAGGACTTAAATATTGTTCTGTTTCTTATCCACACCTATTATATCGCTTCTGAAGATATAGATTTAATCACTGGAGTCAAATGGATTACTTTTTTGTTTCCTTTACATGATTTTTGGGGCTACAAAGGTCTGATCACCATTCACTTGCATTATATGGACCTACAGAACTGAGATATTCTTCTAAAAATCTTTGGTTGTGTTCTGCTGAAGAAAGAAAGTCATACACATCTGGGATGGCATGTGGGTGAGTAAATAATGAGAGAATTTTAATTTCTGGGTGAACTATCCCTTTAAATAAGGCTTGGAGTTAACATTTTCTCAAAGAACTTCAAACGTTTACCTGTAATGTCTTATCTAGATGTGTTGTTTATACGGAGCATCTACACGAGAGAGGCGATGAAATTGTATCGTAGTTTAGATGCTCACAATTATTTCCTCAGCGGAAAGATCTGTAATATTGGCTTGCTTATATAATCAATGAAGCAGTTCAATAAAGCTGTCTGTGTGACCTGCGGACAAGGTAAGCATTTATTTTTTAATTATAAAAATACTTTTCTTGTCTCTTTCTTCTGTGCTAGCTTCTATACTACTTATAGTATACTACTATAGTAGCACTTTACTACTATATTTACTTCAGCTACTCCAGGGAGCATCCAGCCAATGAACAACATGGTCCACATTTTGATAATGGCATTTTATGACAATTGTGTTAACGTTAATTACATTATTCATGTTAAAGTCACTATGAATGAAGCGCCTTCCATTGTTGTTTTGAATGAGTTCGTCAACTAGTAGGAAATGGTCAAGGGACAAAGATGTGACTTCCTGCTAAGGGGTTCTCAGTGCTTTTTGGTATTGCGTAGTGTGTTCTGGGTGGTTGCTAAGGGTATATTATGCAGTTGCCAAGGTGCTCTGCTCTGTGTTTTAGCACATTGTTACAGTATGTGATTGCTAGTGTGTTCTGGGTGGTTGCCAGTTTGTTGCTATGCTATTGCTAAATTGTTCTATGTCATTTTTAGAACATTAATATGCATTTGTTAGGATGGGTGGTTGCTGGGTGGATGCTTACTTTGGTTACTAAATATGGTTCAGGTCCCTCCATAAATGTTCCAGTTTGTTATGTACTGTTTTTATTTTATTTTCTCCATAATCAAATGTCAAATCCACATAATGTATGTTATACACATAATAAAGACTATTTCAGTTATGTTTTGGTTTATGCTGCGTTCAAGTCCTCGTGGGAAGTTCGTATGTTACATGATGGTAAATGTTGTTTTATTGCACAAGCCTGTCACCTCATGAACCAGCTAAATGAGTCTTATTTTCTGGTAAGCTTTATTCTTCATCAGTGGTGCAAAAATGCAAACACAGTACAGTCAAAATCCACAAGTAAAACAGAATTATGTCAAATACCAATTTGCTTGATTCTTACTATGATTCTTTAATTGATACGCCCCCAACTCGGAAAACTGGGGCTCCAAGAATATCCCACTGATAATTATGACTTTATGGTGCTGTTCATTTGTGCTCATCTAGCAAATTCGATCATTCCGACAAGACATGAACACGCCATTAATCATATTGTTTACTTTGCTATTTTGCACCAGATTAGTAGTACATTTACTTGCTGACTTAATTGGTCAGTGCAGTTCTTGAGTTAACTCCTAATGTAAACTCCAGAATGGCAACGCCACTTAACTAAGTTGCCATGGGTATAATTAGCCGTGCTGTAATTAATGAGATTTATTTGTACTTTTGATACTTAAGTAGATTTAATATCAGTTACTTTATTACTTTTACTTTAGTATTTTTCTCATGAGCTGCTTTAACTTTTACTTGAGTCAATTTCCATGAAGATATCTTTACATTTACTTAACGAATGGATACTTTATACAACACTGTCCCTCATGAATCAAAACAAATCCTAGTTGCTCCATCCGAGAGTGTTCCTCATGGAGTGGTGAAACCTTTACTTAATGGGTGTGCCTTTAGTTTATACATGCTAAACAACATGTCCCAGGTCTTGTTACAGAAATTGATATTTCCATAAACATCCCCCGGTATGAATTCCTTCATAGATAGGCTACCATTTAGGCCATCACACCTCAAAACCGTGTTTGTTCAAACATTCTTAAAGAGGGCATCCTGACCTAAAACTACTTGTTGTTTTTATTTACATTTCATTTTTATTATATTTTGAGTGTCTAAAAAATGTAACAGGAGAGGTTGAAAAAATTCCAGGAAAATCCCCACATGAGCATTACAACTTCAAACAGGAGTCAATGTCAATACAGGAGGAATCTCGTAGATCTTTGGTCATGTGTCCCAGATATCTGTCTGAAAACATTGTTTTTGCTAACAGTATCCATGCATTTACATCCGAAAGACATAAAAATCAATTAGATTCAAAGGTGACAGTTTTACTCTTCAATGCTACTTTTATAGTCAGTAGTAAAGTTCCGTACTAAAACAGTTCTAAATATGCACCTGGCTTATTATTCATTCATCACATAATAAATAATTTATGTGCTAACAATACTCTCTTTCTCGCACTCTCTGGCATACTTTATATCCTGCTTTCATCATCTTCCAGGGTTCAAAGGTCATGAACAGAGCTTTATCAGCAGTCACACCTGTCATAAGTACAAAGCTTCCCCTCACTTCATCCTGTCCCATTTGCCTTTTTCTCAGTCTAAATCACCAATACATTTAAATAGATATTTATATTCCTGGAAAACACCTTTTACAAAAGTGGTTAACAAGAAACCACATTTATTATGACAGCAAACAATGAGAAGTTTGGTGTCAAAGCCAAGAAGTGCAATCAAAAGTTACAGTATAGTGCAACTAATAACACAATTCTAACTGAATAAAGGGCACGTGATTAGGCAGCAGGCTGTATTATTTTAATAGACAATATAACTATTTTTCAAGCCAGTGCCTACATCTATCCAATGAATACATATTTATTAAGAAACCCAATGGCTTTACTTAAGTAATTTAGGATGTGGTCATATGGCAGTTATAGACTGACCAGCAAAGACTGAATTTCCTAACCCTATGTGGAGAGTTAACTAGAGCCTGAAGAAGGTGTTGGGAAAGAAGAAGTGTGTTCAACCAACATACTACTGCATATTTTGTTTTGTCACTGCTGCAGATGTGGAATGACCTGTCTCTGTGTGAACAGATCAGAAGTGGGGGACTTTAACTCACAGCCCACAACACAAGCAAACTAGCCTAACAGGCCTGTTTATCCACAATGAACTTCTCTTCACAAGTCCCTCTAAAAACATCCCCCTATGGCGCTCAACACAAGAAAAAAATGGCTACATATACTCCTATTTTTGTGACCTTTATGATCACTAGAAACCTATTTTTCAGCACCTAAACCAAATATTTACAGCAGCTGAAATGTAAGTGGAGCAGTATTTTTACTGAGAAATGTGATAAAAACGGTCCGTATGGTTATAAGATAAATCTGCATTTTGAAAAAGGAGCAAACAGTACGCACTCTCTCTGGGTCTATTTACACTTAGTGACTATGCATCTTGATCTATTGGATTACTATGAGATTGGGTATGCACATTACATTTACACTTGGCCACATAAATATGTCTCAGCTAAATGGATACAAATTTGATCTACAATTCCTGTGCTGGTGGTTTGAGCAATCGGATTGTTGTCATTCTTGAGTGCATCATGGAGGGAATTTATTCTTAATCTATTAGCTGATCTGATTAGTAAAAACGCATGAAACACCCCTCTCTCTTTTCATTTGTCGTGGTTAAATTTGTATGTGTACACACAAATATCTCTTATGCTGTAAATTTGACTTGAAAGCCTTTCATTTTCAGAGTTTGTTAGCTTAAGAGGAGCAGTATTCAAAAGGCCTCTTTATTTGTGTTGTTGTTTTAGAGATTCATTTCCAAGTTAGAGTGTTTCATGTGCCTCTCAGTTGGATAGGACTGTATGATGAAGATAAGTGCTCTTTCAAAGTTCAGATCAAATCATACAGTGAGAACAGCTACACTGATTAACCTCACACCCCTCAATCATGGGACCCTCAATACAACAGCAATCATGTGCATTACAGTCTGTGAGACAAACAATTTCCAGACAGTAACAATTGACTGAGATCTTCCAGTCAGATGTTACTGTCTGTCCCTTGGACACGGTTAAAATCTAAGAGTGACTAACTAGAAAAATCCTACAGTTAAAATTCTGCATAGAGGAGGGGGCTAGTTAATGTAAGGGCGTACTCACGCTGGGCCTGGTTGCCTTGTACCATGCCCAAGCACGATTGTCCCCCCTCCCCACTCCCCCGCTGGCCTGCACTCATATTGCACTTAACGTTCCGGGCCTGAGCATGCTTGCGTCATTACGATGCAACTTTTTGTTTTGAAGAAAACAGGAAGAAAAGCGCTCTCGTGGAGCACAATGGAGCCCATCATTGTAACGTTACTTACTTTGTGGCTTATTTTGAGTCGTTTGGGACTCAGTGACATGCCTAATTGTTGACAGCATCGTACCACTGGAATTTATCCTTTTTGTCCGACGAGCTGCCAGATTTACGGAGTGCATTCCGTACCTTCAGATTCTGAACCCGCAGTTTTTTCAGCTTGTCATGTCATTGCTCAATGGTTCTTTGGTATCCAAGAGCACGAAGATAGTCGCAAATTTTACCAAATATCTCGGAGTTCTTGTGTGTTGTATCCAGTTGTTCCTGTATACTCTCGTCTGCCCAAATTTCCAGTAAACACTGCACCTATTCCGTAGACCAAAGTGATCCCTTTGCCCAGTCGCATCATTGACGTCATGTTTTGTGTTCCATGATCGGTCATGGTTAGCGATCACACTAGATGCATACCGTGCCTGAGCCAACTGAACTGTGCCCGAGCCCACCTCTTCAAGTGGGCCAGGGCACGATTCAGTGTACCGTGCCCGGGCACGGTACGGACCAATCACACTAGTCAAACGAACTGGACTTTGGGGGTCAAACGTGCTCGGGCACGGTACAGAATACCTAGTGTGAGTACACCCTAAGAGATTGCTGACATTTGTTAGACACACCTAAGAAGCAAAAGAGGGCAATACCAGCTACTAAATTCTGGGAGAGGCTCAGACATTTATGGGGGTTTGGGGCAAATATACCACTGAAAGTGACAAAACTTCCCCACAAATTCAGAATGCCCATAAGGAATTCCTCTGTTTTATTTGTAACATCTGATATATTTCTGTTCTCGTTCTACTCTATTCTAGGCCTAGTTATACATATCAGATTTAGTAGTAGTAGATTTAGTTTATAATTTGTAATAGTGATTTAATTTGATAGAATTCTACTTATTATTATCTAATAATTAAGATTGAGTATTTATGTTAATGGATTGGTTAAATTGAAGAAGGCCTATTTGACATAAAAGGTTGAATCAAGCCAAGGTATACTTTTATGTATGGTTAAAAAAAAAAAAAAAAAGCCCTCATTTATGGCCTCATAAAAAAATAAAGAAAAAAAAGTCACTTAATGGAAAAGTTAATATCTGACACTTTGTGCGAGTGTACGTTTTTTAAGGGTTATGTTTTTTTCACAAAGGAAAACTGAATTTCTCTAGATATTTTTGTTGAATAAAATATTCAAAAATTCCCATTTTTATTGTTATTTGTTGAATTATATAATCTTCACAAAAATAAATAATAATAATAATAATAATAATAATAATATATATATATATATATATATATATATATATATATATATATATATATTTTTTTTTTTTACCACAACACAGTAAGCTGAATACAGGGCAGAATGGCCACAATTGTCACCATGACATTGACCAGAGACATGCTAAGCGTTTTAGTACAGTGCGATTACTCTGCCACCTCTTTATGTTGCATGTGAGCTGTGTCTTCACATAGAGAGGTTGTGCTCTTTTCTCCGTTACTAAGGGGAGGCATGTAGAGTGAGAAACATGTGACCATGGTGTCCCTCTCTAGATAGAACAGAATGGATTATAACACACATACATACATGTGCATGCAAGTTTCAATGCCTAATTCAGTTACATAACTTCCACTAAATTAGAAATGTGTCTGTCTGCTTTGGCCTCTGAAGATTTTCTGTATTTTGAGCTGGAAGGATGTGCCTAACACTTAAACATAGATCAAGGCCAGCAATGATCATCAAACACTTACAACCACTGATCACAGCCAACACTGATTCAAAACACGTTGTAGGCCCAATCAGGTAAAGTTCTGAAAGTCTCTGGATGCTGCAGTGTAATTTTGGCATCAAATGTAATCACAAAAATGACTGTATCCAAACAGGTTTCTCAACTCATTGGGCTTTATTCAAAACACAAGTGGACAAAACATTCTGTGTGCATCATACTTAATACCATTTTTAAATCGTTGCATTCAATTCCATTGAACAATTCACACAAAAATGGATTTATGAACGATTTACACCAAAAAAATTTCAGCTCATGTTTCATGAATGTGGCCCATTGATCAGACAAACATGTCAGACAACTGAAAAAACAGAGAATGTTTGAATAGCATCACAGAGATTACAATTTTCGGAAAAGTCAACCAACGAATGGCTTACCTATAGTTTTGTCTGCAGTAGCGGTTCTAGCTTGTATGACGCCCTGGGTGAAACCCCTTCAACAAAAACCTCCCTTTATCATTCCACGCCACCTGGAGGTGGAGCCTCCACCCACCTCTGCTGTGATTGGTGCATAGGGGATGGGTGTGTGGTCATCTGTATTTGATTTAATGGCAGGGATTTAAAAGGGTAGGGGGGTGTTGGTTTTTCAGAAGGTTAGTGTAGGAATTAGAGACCTGAGTAACTGGCTTTGACATTTAAGCATGTATTTGTGTGTAGTTGCTTAAAACATAGGGAGATAACATGGATTTTTAATTCCTTAGGCATAAATGTTTTGTATTCAGACAAAAACTGTGAGCATAGTGTGAATAAAAATCATAATTTAAAGTGTAAATGATTTAACGTGTATTGTCACACACACAAGATCTCTGTGAATTGTAGCCAGATACTATGTGAGCCTTTGCAATTCCAGATGAGCTCTTGGAAAACTAAATGTATATTTGGAGATTGACCTACGTCAAGATTGCTATGTTCATGTCACATATTCCCTGTTTTTGTATTGACTTTTATGTTGAAATTCTTGTTTAGTTCCTGTTTCCTGTTAGTTTGTAGCCCTTTTGTAGTTTCATTTTATGACTGGTTTTCCCCTGATTGTTTCCACAGGTGTTCCTCGTTCCCTTGTTTGCCCCCATGTATTTAAGCCCTTGTTTTCCCCTGGTTTCTTTGTCAGTCTTCACGTGTGTTGTCATGTTCTGTGTTTGGTTTCCCGTGGTTTTGTTTCATTTTATTCTGAGTTACGTTGTTCATCTTTTGTTTTTCATTAAAGCCGAATTTAGATCCTCATTCCTCGTCTGCCTCGTCACAGTTCAGGCTTGTTATAGTAGATTACTCCCAACCTTTCCCAGTAGCTTTTCTCTGTGGATATATATATTGTGCATGTTATGTAGCATGTCAGTAATGCAATTCATGTGTGTGTGTGTGTGTGTGTGTGTGTGTGTGTGCGCGCGCGCAGAGGTGTTTATGGATTACCTCTTGTTCCCTGGTCTCGAAAAGTTCAGTTCCAACCAGACCGAGCATGTTGGAGTCGGTTTCAGTGTGTGTATGTGAGAGAGGTGTTGTCAGTGTAGTCCTGGTGGAACAGTGCAGGACACCTAGTGAGTGAGATAATATGCTAATTATAGCAGTCAGCTTACAAGAGCACTTTAGTTAAAAATCAATATGTCTGGGAGTTCTCAGTTACTTGCGTCTCGCTTACTTGTCATTCAATAATACTCTTTTTATTTTCCGTTGTAATTGACCAAGTCCAAACTAATTGTTTCCGGTTACGTATGTAACCTTGGTTCCCTGAGATGAAGGGAATGAGACATTGCTATGGGGAAAGGTACATTCCTCCAGGACCTGGATGAAACCCTTGTACAATATCGCCAATCTTTCTGATTGGCAATGGTGTTTGAGCCCCACCCCTTCAGGCGTGAACTTGGTGTAACAAGGAAGGACACCGGGAACTGGATTCTTCAAACACAGTTTCACAATAACTCATCAGCTTCACAGTATCTCATCAGCTTCACAGTAAAGTTCTCGACCCAGTCTCTCTCGCTCAATCTGGTGCTGGCATGATCCTTTTATGCCGCTCTCCCCAATCTCACTACAATTAGAGACAGGTTTTAGTCATAATTTGGCTCAGGTGTATGCACCCTTACTGCTCTCTCTCTCTCTCTCGACGGACACTCGACCACGCCCCCGCTGCCACATATCCCCACTGCCCACTGCGAGACATCCGGACTGCTTACCACTCCCCCCCTGTTTCTGGACAGGAAGTTGGCGACAGCCATCTGTGCTCCCGGTCTGTGGACCACCTTGAATTTAAAGGGATGGAGTGCCAGATACCACCGGGTGATCCGCGCATTGTTATCCTTCATGTGGTGGAGCCATTGGCTACTGAGCAGAGAGTGAAGGCCCACCCCAGCAGGTAGTAACGGAGAGTGAGGACCGCCCACTTGATGGTCAGACACTCCTTTTCTACGGTGCTGTACTTTGTTTCCCTCAAGGAGAGCTTGTGGCTGATGTACAGCACCGGGTGCTCCTCCCTCTCCACCACCTGCAAGAGTACAGCCCCCAGCCCCCTGTCTGAAGCATCCATCTGCAATACAAAATGGAAAGAGAAATTAGGTGCATGTAAAAACAGCCCCCCGCAAAGTGCGGCTTTAACCTGCGTAAACGCCTGTTAGCACTGCTCCATCCACTGGACCGGGTCTGGAGCTCCCTTTTTTAGTGAGATCAGTCAGCGGGCTGGTGGCATCCAAATAGTTAGGCACAAATCTCCTATAATAGCCAGCCAGCCCCAGGAACTGTCTCACCCACTTTTTGATCTTGGGTCTTGGGCAGGTCGCAATTGCCACCGTCTTGTCAATTTGGGGACACACCTGCCCGTGGTCCAAGTGGAACCCCATATACCGTACCTCCACCCCCCCAATCGCGCACTTCTTAGGGTTTGCTGTGAGCCCCGCCCGTCGCAGCGACCTCAGAACCACCCTCAGATGCTGCATATGCCGCTGCCAATCATTGCTATAAACGACGATGTCATCCAAATAGGCAGCGGCAAAAGCCGAATGCGGTCTGAGGATTCGGTCTATGAGGCACTCAAACGTGGCTGGAGCCCCACACAAACCGAACGGAAGTGTCACAAATTGGCGTAATCTGAACGGAATGGAGAGCCATTTTTTCACGGGAAATTGGTGTCAAGGGGATCTGCCAATAACCCTTTGTCAAATCCAGTGTCGAGTAAAAACGAGCAGTGCCCAACCGATCGAGCAACTCATCAATACGAGACATTGGGTAGGCATCAAATTTAGACACCGCGCTGACTTTTCTATAATCCACACAAAACCGTACAGACCCGTCGCTCTTAGGCACCAGAACAACCGGGCTGGACCAGTCGCTGTGGGATTCCTCTATTACTCCCATATCAAGCATTGCATCCAAATCTTCCCAAACTATTTTTTTTATGTTCGGGCAATTGGTAGGGATGGGTACGTAACCACCACCCCTGGCTCAGTCTCGATGTGGTGTTGGACGAGGTTCATGCGACCTGGTAGAGGGGAAAACACATCTGTGAATTCTTGTTGTAGTTTGGCAACCTCTGCGAGTTGGTACGGTGAGAGGTGTTCTCCGCAAGTGACCGGGGTGACGTGATTGTGTTTTATGTTTACCTCCGGCCCGAGCTCCGCCCTCTCCGGAACTACCGTAGCCAACGTCACAGGGGGTTAAGGTGATACATTTTATGTGTGCCCCCTCTATCGGTTCACTTTACCTCATTATCGAAATCCCCCACTCATCGTGTGACCTCAAAGGGTCCTTGCCACTTGGCGAGTAATTTGGAGCTCGATGTGGGGAGTAATACGAGTACCTTATCTCCCGGTGCAAATTCCCTTAGCCAAGTTCCCCTGTTGTACAGTCGGCTCTGTCGTTCCTGAGCTTGGAGCAAATTCTCCTGTGTTAGTTGCCCCAAGGTGTGGAGTTTTGCACTAAGATCAAGAATGTATTGAATTTCATTCTTACTGTTTGAAGCTCCCTCCTCCCAAGCTTCACGTATGACATCAAGCACGGCGCACGGGCGCCGCCAATATCGCAGCTCGAATGTGGAAAACCCTGTGGAGGCTTGCGGGACCTCCCGTACTGCAAATAACAGGGGATTGAGCCATTTGTCCCAATTCCTAGCATCCTCATGCACAAACTTACGAATCATATTCTTAAGGGTTTTATTAAATCGCTTCACAAGGCCATCTGTCTGTGGATGGTAAATGCTGGTGCGAATTGACTTAATGCCCAATAATTCATAAAGCTTGCGTAGTGTCCGTGACATAAAGGTTGTGCCCTGATTTCTTTCGGAATCCCCACCTGGGAGATTATTTTGAAGAGTGCCTCCGCAACACTGCGTGCTGAGATGTTGCGCAGGGGCACTGCTTCCGGATATCGCATTGCAAAGTCCACTAGGACCAATACAAAGCTATGTCCGCATGCTGACCGCTCTAATGGCCTGACGAGGTCCATGCCAATTCTCCCCTAGATGCCCTGCCATGGGATTATAATGAGCCGCCTGGAACACCATTTCCTGTTGGCTCCACGGTATTAAGAGCTGGGTTGTATCTTCCTTTGTTTGAGCATCCTGCATCACTCTATACAACCGCTCATTTATAATTGCGAAATAGGGATATGAAAGTGCAACATTCGGCTGGCCCAGGCGCTACACTCACACTACCCACCTGAGGGGGAGAGCGGATAGACCCTGAAGTCGCCGGGAAAGGGCTAAACCGGAGCAAGCGAGGAGCCGGCTTCGGCGGCGGGTTTCCACGCCTCCGGGGTGCAGGAACGGGGCCTGGAGAGAGGACAGAGGGGAGAGGGGAGTGGAAAGAGATGGGAGAAAACACAGGGGGAGAGGAGAGAGAGAGAGAGAGAGAGAGAGAGAGAGAGAGAGAGGGGGCTCCTCCGCGCTTGGGCACGCTGCCATATAGTCCTCTGCCAGCTAGACCGCTTCCTCCAACAACGCCGGGTGATGGCACTGGACCCACTCCGATGTCCCTTCTGAAAGCTGGTGGATCAGCTGTTCCAGCACCACTTGGTCGACCACTCCCTCGACATCATGGTCCCCCGCCCGCAGCCGGCAGGCATCACAGAGCCGCTGAGAAAAGGCAAATGGGTGACCGGCCCCTTCCACCTTCATCGAGCGAAACAGTTGACAGTTTACTCTGGGCTCCAGCTGACACGCTGCTAGGTGGTCTTCGTCAGATCGCAGTAGACCAGGAGATTAGCCGCCGGTAGTTGTTCTGCTGCAAGCTGGGCTTCCCTGGACAGCAGAGGGATGAGCTGAGCTGCGCACTGGGCATGCGGCCAGCCCCAGATTTCAGCGGTACGCTCAGATATGTTAAGGAAGGCTTCAGGGTCGTCTTCCACCCCATCTTCAACAGCGTGGGCGGGGGCAGGGGGCTGCTGTTGTCTGGGGTCGCTGCCGGGGCTTTCTCCTGGGTGAGGAGGCTGCGAATGACCTGCCGGTCCTCTGCCTGAACTCTAAGGACCTCATGGAAGCGGTGTTCCTGATCTTGGCAGAGTTCAAGCAGAGCCTGTTGGTGGGTGTGATGTAGGTCGGCGAGGGACTTGATGATGTCGGTCAGAGGGAAGGACTCCATGGGGCGTGCAGTCTTCAAATCACATCCCGGCACCAATGTAACAAGGAAGGACACCGGGAACTGGATTCTAAAAAACACAGGTAGGGAACTTTTAATTGACCACTTCTCTGGTTTACAACTTCACAATAACTCATCAGCTTCACAATAACTCGTCAGCTTCACAATAACTCATCAGCTTCACAGTAAAGTTCTCGACCCAGTCTCTCTCTCTCGATCTGGCACTGGCATGGTCCTTTTATGCCGCTCTCCCCAATCTCACTACAATTAGAGACAGGTGTTAGTCATAATTTGGCTCAAGTGTATGCACCCTTACCGCTCTCTATCTCTTGAAGGATGCTCGACCAAGCCCCTGCTGCCACACTTGGCCTATATAAGTGGCCGCTCAATCACCATTACTTCAGAATTTTCTGATTGAGGGAAAGAGGGTATTACTTGTACCTCATTTGTCTGAAGTAGTAGTGCAGCCAGCTTTTGCAATGTCTCGTTCCCTTCATCTTAGGGAACCAAGGTTTCATACATAACCGAAAACGTTCCCTTTCGATTCAGTTAACTTCGACGTGGCTATGGGGAACATAATCCCATCCCGCCACACTATGTGACGTTATACTCCCAGAGAAATAACATTTAATCATAGATATGTATAAAGAGTCATAGGCTTGCAGGCCGATGACTTGAATTACATATTTTAAGCATGTATATATACACATATATGTGTATATGTACATATGTGTATATATGAATAAATCACCCACATGGAAGTACCAGATGGGAATGAATATAATCTGGGGATTTTATAAAATACACGTAGTGTAATATTAACCCTTTCACAATCACAGTTGTGAAAAGTAGGTTTTATGCTTATAAGGAGTGCTTGTGACTTTCTAGAGCGGGTATTAAAACCAAAGCTCTACATACAAATGACAGCCAATCTGTAACAGAGGGTTTCAGGCTTAATTTACTGGATATAAAAGCGCTCTAAACAGAGAGGACTTGAGAGGAAATGGAAGTTACATCCAGGCTGTAAAACCTTGCGAAAGTATTATGTGATGACTATCCTGCTGCCAAACATATGTCCTGTAGTGACATATTCCCATGATGAAGCCATGCCTCTAGTTGAATGCGCTTTAAACCCGATAGGGCAATTTACTCCTTGCGACTCATATGCGAGGGGGATTGCATCTATAATCCAGTGCGAGAGCCTTTGTTTGGAGACGGACATGCATTTTGTGCGGCCTCCATGTCAAATAAAGAGCTGGTCCGAGAGCCGAAACTGGCAGGTGCGTTCAACATATATGTGTAATGCACAGGGCATAACAAATGCACTGACCATTCCTCATCTGAATTAATAGGTGGGGAATAGAAGGCTTGCAAACGGACCACCTGAGCCCTGAAGGGTGTTGATAAAACCTTTCTAGGTTTAATCATGGCTTTTGAAAGGTTTGGTCCGAACTCCAGAAATGAGCTGTCAATTGACAGCACCTGCAAGTCACTCACCCGTTTAAATGAGGCCAGGGCTAACAGAAGTGCGGTCTTAATAAAAGGATGTGCAACTCAACAGATTACAATGGTTCGAACGGGGACTAAAGCACTAAATTTAGATCCCAAGTCTGCACCATAGTGGGGCGAGGGGTGTTCAACCACCTCACTCCCCTAAGGAATTTTATGATCAGATCATGTCTGCCTATAGAGGAGCCTGCCTCTGGGGCATGAAACGCGGAGACCATCATACATAGACCTTAAGCGTTGATGGGGTAAGACCAGCGTCTAATCGCTCTTGAATGAATGTAAGGATTTCAGCTATGGAGCAATTGACTGGGTCTTCATTACGCGAAGAGCACCAGTTTGCAAACACCTGCAATTTTAGCACATAGAGACGTCTCGTGAACAACACTCTAGCCTGTAAAATGGTTTTTAATACTGACTGGGTCAGTTCCGGCTAGTTTGATGTGCTCCATTCAGGGGCCACACGTGCAGGGGATGGCTGGGGATGCCAAATCATGCCTTAGGCTTGAGATCGTTCAACAATTCTATCATCTCTGGGAACCAGGACTGGTTGGGCCATTTTGCCGCAACTAACAGAACTGTTTCCTCGTCTTTCCTGATTTTGCTGATTACAGAGTGAAAAAGACATACATGCATATTTGCATTTCGCAGGCCATTTGTGGGCCAATGCGTCCACTCCCAGTGGGGCTTGGGATATGGAGTACCAAAGAGAGCAGTGGGCATTCTCTGTGAAGGTGGAGCCTCCACTCCTCCAGTAATGCTCCCTGGCATGACAACAGGTCAGCTCTGTGATTCAGATGGCTTGGGACATATGTCGTGCAAAGAGAGAGGAGATGACGCTCGCTTCATTGGAGGAGGCGTTTTGTCATGCTCATCAATTGCTGTGACTGTACTCCACCCTGGCGATTTATGTACGCTACCACCACCCTGTTGTCCGAATGAATCAGGACGTGGTGATTCACAATGATGGAATGGAATGTCCTGAGGGCTAGAAATACAGCCAGTAGTTCTAGGTGGTTGATATGCCATGAGCGCCTCGCACCTGTCCAGGTACCAAAATCTGGCCGGCCATTGCACATCGCGCCCCATCCCGTGTTGGACAAGTCCATGGTAGCCACTTTTCATCTGAATACTTGACCCAGCATGACCCCTTGTTGATAGAAAGCTGGAGATGTCCAAGGTGCTAAAGCAGCCAGACAGCAGCGAGTTACTCAAACGCGCATGCACCTGTGGCACCAAGTGTGTTGCGGTACATGCTGTCTGAGCCAGTCTCATGTGTAACAGATCTAATGGTATAATGGTGGATGCTGCTGCCATAAAACCCAGTATTTTCTGAAAGGACTACAGTGGATGTCTTCCCCAGTTTGAACTGAGACAGACACTGAAGAATGGCTTGAACGCAATTGCCAGTGAGGTGTGCATGCATTCTCATGGAGTTGAGCTGAACCCCTAAGGAGGAAATTTGCTGGCTGGCGGAAATTGTGCTTTTTACCTAGTTGACATTCAGGCCCAGGTTGTTCAGATGGCAAAGCAATAAGTCTCTGTGTTTGCTCCGTAGAGTCTCTGATTAGGATAGCAAAAGCCAATCGTTGAGGTAATTCAATACACACATGCCGTTCATCTTCAATGGGGCGAGTGTCGCATCGATACATTTCGTGAACATACAGGGAGCCAGAGGCAATCCGAACGGAAGGACTTCAAATCTCAAAAACCGCCTGTGATGCTGCACAGTCGGTACCTAAAAGTATACATCCTTCAGGTCTATTGATGCAAACCAGTCCCCTGGATGGATGTCCGATAAGATCTGTTTCTGAGTTAGCATTTTGAATGGCCGCTTCACAAGAGCACAATTCAAGCATCTTAAATCTAGAATTGGTTGAAGCCCACTGCCCTTCTTTGGAACAAGAAAATAGTGGCTGTAAACTCCAGTGTGCGCGTCGCAGCTTAGAACAGTCTCTATCGCACTTTTTGCGAGGAGATTGTGAATTTCTGTGCCCAATATGGTGGGACCACAGACTGCAGAACACCGTTGAATCAATGTGGTGGGCATACGAATTTAATCTTTTAACTGTGCTCTATAGTGTTCAACACCAAATTTGATTTGACAGTGGGCTCATTGATTCACTCACTACCGGAGACGAGGCGCCACTCACAATAGGGAAGCGGTTGGCCATAATGTGTGTGTTGTGATACACTGACATGTACGTGAGCGCTCGCCACATATCCACGCAGCGAGATGGCACATTTATTAAATCGTGGCTCGCGTTGAAATGGTGGGTGCCTTCATCGACTTGTGCGACTTTACTGCTGGCTCAGTGGCGGTTTTTGGTGGCACTTGAACAGTGAAAGAGGGATTCTTAGCTGGTCGCTAACTGGAGGTAGAGTGAGAGCAGGCCGGGTGAGATGCGACTCTGCTTCTTTTTGGCAAAAAATATCTCATTGCCTGAGACTGCTTCAGAGCAGCAAAGAATCGCACCGAAAAGCCCTCCACCACGTTGCCAAAGAGGCCCACAGGTGATACTGGAGTGCGGGTTTTCTGCTTCATGCATATCCATGAGTGTGAGCCGTACATGGCGATCCAGGACCACCAAGTTGCCCATCGCCTTGCCGTTGGCTTGTGTGGTAGCCTTTGTAGCTCACAGCGCCAAGTCTGTCATGGTGCGAAGCTCCTTAAACACTGCTGAATCAGGGCCTTGCTCATCTAAATCCTTGAGAAGCTTGGCTTGGAAGACCTGGAACACCACCATGCTGTGGAGTGCAGATCCAGCTTGGCCCACCGCTACATATGCCCTTCCAGCCAGTGCAGACGTCGACACAGTTTGGATGGATGTGTGGGGTGGGATTTCCAACCCATGGCAGAGTTCGGGCAAAGATGGGCTGCGACCGCATTTTCCACAGGGTGGAAGCTTGGAATACCCTTTTTCATCCATGTGAGGTGAGGACAAACATCCCTACCACCTGGGTGTGTGAAGAGCAGGGTGCACGCCAGGTCTTTGTGAGCTCCTTTTGGACCTCCGGGAAAATGGAGGGTGTCTTCGGGCTATGGTCTGCTGATGGCAGTTGGACTGCAAGAACCATTCATCCAGGCGATCACAGCGAGGGCAGTCTGTCTCTATGAGAGCTGCTTCGGCGTGGGCACAGCCCAGGCAGCGAATGCAGCTCTCATATTGGTCTGACGGTGGGATGTGCTGCTCGCACAGGGAACACTTGCGGAACGTCATCTTGAAAAAGACACGAACACGCAAGTGGCTCTTTATGAAGGTATAATATACAACATAGTCATAATATAGTAATAAAGGATACAGTAAACTCCTGTCGGAGAGCTGGGAAGTGGGTAGGTGTCATGCTGAAGTGCCGCGTTGTTCGATGACGAGCCTCTGAAGCAAGTCCTCAACTGCGAGGTGGAGAAAATTTCACTGGAACACACAGGGGATCAAGAATCTCCTCACAGCTGGCATTACAGCACAGGCGACAAGTCGTCCTGACTGCTTCCTGCAGAGAAGAACAATCCGCTGAACATGTACCTTTGACGGAGAAGCAGAGAAGGTTTTCCTGAGTCGAATAGTCCTGTCATGAAGGAAGAAAAAATCAAGAATGAAGTAATGGTGCTTATATAGGCCAAGTTCGCACCTGAAGGGTTGGGGCACAAACACCATTGCCAATCAGAAAGATTGTACAAGGGTTTCAGCCAGGTCCTGGAGGAAAGTACCTTTCCCAATAGCAATGTTGAAGTGAACTGAATCGAAAGAGAACAAGAATTAAGTGCTTTGGTCAAGGTCATTATGGTGATAAAACAGGACTCTGATCTCTCCGGTTCATATGCAACCCATACTTGGCCTGTCCTTCAATGGTTGGATGATCAAATGATGGACAAACTCAATCTAAGCAATAGTGTCCTCACAATCTTCAAGAAACACCTAAAAAACACAACTCCAACAGAACTTTATCCACAAATTAATTATACACTTTACTAAACCTTTACTTAAAAGTGCACTCAGTAATTTTTCCTCATTTAATTTTTTGTTTCAATTCGAAAGTAATTAAATGCAATTATGAAACACATGTATAAATTCATAACCACTTACATGCGATGAAGAGAGTGTCTCCTCATGGGGGCTGCCATGTTAGGATTACATGACAAGCCGAATTCTACCTGCTTAATCTTAATAACCACTGTTATTTGGACACTTTTACTTAAGAAATAAATTAATCCTGACTGAATTTCTAGAATGGCATCGGTAACCAAAAACTATTGTGCTTAACTGATGCTGCATCCACGAACCTAGTTGTCACTGTTTTACTACTGTTTTACTGTTGCTGTCTTTCAATCTTGCACATTTTGGACATATTTGGAACTTTGCATGAACTAGTTACCATCGTCTTAGGATGAATCTCTTTTTGTTGTAAGTCACTTTGGATAAATACATCCAATGACAACAGCAAGTTGTAATTTTTCCCTCCATACAGAATCTTCAAATCAGTTCACAACAACCACAAACTCCTCTTTCACAAAAGCTTTTGATGTAGTGCAACACAGATGCAAAAAATCGGTTTAATGGACAACTGCATTATTATGGTGGTAAATACAGGAAAGGAGTAAAAAAACAAAAACAAAAAAAAAAAAAAAAAAAAATCGCCATGTGAGGGGTGTATAGGCTACTGACTTTAACAGAAAATTTGTAAACCGTGTATTTATAAGTGAAGCAATATGTGAATTAGTGAAAACAAGTGTAGACATGCATTAACTCGCTTATATCATGAAGACGGGCGTTAGATCAAATCTATTCACTTTCCAAAACAATTGGTAGAACACCATGCACTTGTGTTACAATGGCGCCATCTATTGGAGATCAAGAGGTACACAATCAGAGATGCGGTTTGGCGCTGACACAAGAGTTCAAATACAGAATTTATTTTAATATACATGTTTTATGCGATTAGATATTGTTATATTTAAAATAACTTGCAATACTCTAATTAAAATATAGTAAATGCATAAGAAAAGTATAAATACAATTTTTTGAGGATCATTTCATTTGTGCAGAGATAATCAATAAAGGTTTAACTTATGATTTATCAGATATGCTTACTTGTCTTTCGAAATTATAAATAAAAGAGAATAATGGGATTTTCTTGTGTGTTTTTTCTCTCAGCTCAGAATATTACCTGACTGTTTGTAGCTGCTGTGCTTCTTTCTGTCTCATTACTTAGGTGTTCACACACCAGGTGGTACTCAGAGAAATGATAATTCATATTTCAACACTGACAATGACTCTCTCTCTCTCTCTCTCTCTCTCTCTCTGTGCAAGCATTAAGGGATTTCACTTTGAGATTATGATTTGTTTGCTAGAGAATTAACTAAGTATGTCCAAAACCTGTGTAAATATGTGTAAAAAACAATCTTTGGATATAAACCTCATTTAAAATTTTAAATATCTACAAAGTTACTAATGCAGAGAATTATCAAGATGATTTCAGAGGATGATTTGATTTGACAATGAACCCAGTCTTTTAAGGAATAATTGACCCAAAAATGAAAATGCTCTCATCATTTACTCGCTCTAATGCCATCCCAGATGTGCATGACTTTCTTTCTTCTACAGAATACAAATGATTATTTTAGAAGAATATTCCAGCTCTGTTGGTCCATGCGATGCAAGTGAATGGTGGCCAGAACTTTGAAGCTACAAAAAGCACATAAAGTCAGCATAAAAGTTATTCATACTCCAGTGGTTAAATCAATATCATCAGAAGCAATATGATAGGTGTGTGTGAGAAACAGATCAATGTTTAAGTCCTTTTTTTTTTTTTTTACTATAAATCACCACCTTTGACCAACCCCCGACCAGTAGGTGGCAATAGGCAGGAAGAATGTGAATCGCCAAAAAAACTAAAAAAGAAGAATGACGAGGTGAAAATGAAAGTGGAGATTTATAGTAAAAAAGGACTCAAATATTGGATTGGATTGGATGTATTGAACCAAATACACACTTATTATATAGCTTCTGAGAACACAGATTTAACCAATGGAGTCATATGGATTACTTTTATGTTGACTTAATGTCTTTTTTGGAGCTTCAAAGTTCTGGCCACCATTCACTTGCATTGTAAGGACCTATTTAGAGCTGATATATTCTGCTAAAAGAATCTTAATTTGTGTTCTGCAGAAGAGAAAAAGTCATACACATCTGGGCTGGCATGAAGGTGAGTAAATGATGAGATAATTGTCTATTCCTTAAATCTACCATGTAGAAGGAGCCCCCTCTAGTGGGCAAAATGAGTCAAGCCTGGTAGGATTTAGATTAGTGAAAGTTAGAAGAAACCACTATTTCTCTCTCTTTCTTAATGCATTTTTTTTTTTTTCTTCAGTGAAGGCAGGTCATGTCATTTTGGGTATAGGGCTTAAGCAAAATGATTTTATAAGGTCAGTACTTGCCTTGTGAGGAAACAAGACACGGTTCATAAAATATGAGCACTGTCTTCTTTAGCCAGGACTGTCTTCCTCATTAGGTGTCAGATTCTCAGTTTGTCTTTTGTCTATCCAGTGGTCAGAGGGTAAATCAGTGATTTAAACATCACGGCGTAGTGACACAGTTACTGTCTCACATAGCACCAATAATGGCACCGTTTCAATACAAATATTTTAATAAAATATTCTACATGAGCAGATTCAATGAACAGAAAGAAGAAACAAGAGAAAGTCGAGAAAGTGCACTTTATTTTAAGTTACTTATCCCTTCTTTAAACTCTGGACATAAAATACTTTGTGATATATGATAAACTACGTGACTACGCACGCCTGGCCCCCAGTTGGGCTAATCAGCCGAGGAGAGGGATAAGTGCTGCATGTGGCTCTCTCTCTCTCAAACCGCCGCATCCCGCTGCACTTATCCCTCTCCTCAGCTGATTAGCCCGATTGGGGGCTGGGCGTGCATAGTCACGGCCCGGCCCTGCCCTCCTCCTTGTCACAACTCCATTGTGAAAAAGGCCCAGCAGAGGTTGTACTCTCTTCACCAGCTGAGGAGGTTCAACCTGCCACAGGCGCTGCTGATACAGTTCTACTCAACATTCACTGAGTCTTTCCCCTGCACTTTAATAACTGACTGGTTTGGTTCAGCTACGAAATTGGACATCAGAAGACTACAAAGGATAGTTCAGACTGCTGAGTGGATTATTGGTTGCTCCCTGCCCTCCCTTCAAGAACTGTACACTTCTAGATTGACGAAAAGGGCTGGAAAAATCACTCTGGACGCCACTCACCCAGCCCACTACCTTTTTGAACTATTGCTCCAGAACCATCACAAGATCAGTTTTTTCCCCTCAGGCTATCCATCTCATGAACAGTTAAAACGGCCCCATTGAATTAGCAATAACTATGTGCAATACACAGCTTAGTGTATTTATATTTATCCAACATATCCTACCTCTTCTGCCATTACATTCTCTTGCACTATCTGTATATAACACATTTGTACATACGTATCTATCTATCTATCTATCTATCTATCTATCTATATATGTCTTATTGTGTATTTCTATATATACTTATATTTGCTATTCACTTTTTAAAAATTATTATTATTATTTTTTTTTTTTTAATTATGTCTGTCTTGTTGTTCTATTGTTTGTGCACTAGAAGCTTCTGTCTCCAAGACAATTTCCTTGTATATGTATGCATACTTGAAAATAAAGCTCATTCTGATTCTGATCACATGGAACAACACAACTTGATGGGCTGGTTTTGCTCATATGAGTTTTACTCACAAAAAAAGTGTTCTTAGCACAGAAAAGAATAGGTTCAACCATTTATCTCACTGAACCAATTATTTTCCACACTGCCTTAAGAACAAAATAAATAAAAAGAAAGTCCTTTGTGTGCTGATGTTTGCTTTCCATAATACAACAGCTACAGCACACACAGAGAAAACAGCTTTTCAGTGAGATTCTGCTTAGGTTCTGTTGGTAGGGTCAGATGAGGTGAGAGTCTTGTCTATAGACCTGCAGCAGGATTAGATTAGATTAGAAAATAATAGATTAGATTAGATAAGATTAAAGGGATTAGAGCAGAAAGTCTTGTTAGATTGATGCTAAATCCTGAAAAGGCAAAGAACAATAAGTCATGAGCATATTCTGTCGCTCAGATTAGAAGCATAAAAGGGATTCAGCATTTATAACATACTGATCATGTATGGCCTTTCTTGCCCACTGTGTTTTCTTGGAGCTTTATAGAACTGGAAAATACACTATGTGGTCAAAAGTATATGCACACCCCCTTCTAATTAACGATGTTGGCTATTTCAGAAACTCCATTACTAACAGTTGTAAAAAATAATGCATACAACCATGCAATCTTCTAAAACAAACATTTTCAGAAGGACTGGGTGCACCAAAGAGCTCAATGACATTCAACAGGGCACAGTTATAGGATGCCACTAGTAAAATGATTTACTGAGTCTGGTGTGGAAGAACTTGAGTGGCCTGTACAAAGCCCAGACCTGAACGCTACTGAACACCTCTGGGATGAGGTCCCAATTTGGTGCCCCAGTTTCCAGGATTTTGCAGTCTGGGCACTCAGAAAGAAATATAATAGAATATTAATTCAAGAAATATAATGTTCCAAATATAATCTCAATACACTGCAAAAGTGATAACCTCCAACTGTTACCTCAAGGATGTATTTCTTCTTGATCTAACCCATAAAAAATATTGTCTTTGCTGTAACCTAATTTGTCCAGCAGATTTAGTCAGACTTAATTAAATTTTTGACATGTACAAAACCAGTAAATTTAGATGTAACCACAGATGAATCACAATTTTAGGTTAACTGACAAAACATGTTTTACAGTGTAACTCTAAAACTGACAAAGCAAGTAACTGTAACACGTGCTAATGGACCAGGTATCAGAAACTAGGATTCGGCTTCAGAGAGAGAGAGAGAGAGAGAGAGAGAGAGAGAGAGAGAGAGAGAGAGACTTGACTTTTAAGGTCTCTTTTATTAATTCAATACAAACACCTATATTTTTATGAGAACAAAAATACAAATATGAATCTCATCATAAAAAACTCATAATTTTCATTATAATTAAATAAATAAAATGAATAAACAAGATAAAAAACTGAAATAGAATAGAAAAAACAAACAAACAAACAAACAAAACAAAAAAAAAAACAAAAAAAAAAAAAACAGTTCCATAATACCATTTATCAATAAAATAAAAACATCACCTCAGATATTTAGTTTTAAACCCTCATCATCAGGGTCACATAAAAAATCATCAACACCCCAAACACAGAAAAAAATTCACATCTTTTACAAGTTGATAAAAAGTATATTCTATAGTTAATCTCTTCTTTATAAAACCCTTCACCATTAGTACAGGATCAACCCCTCCTCTTCCTTCTACTTTATTCTTCCTTGTGCACCATATCGCTAACTTTGCAACACCATATAAAAAGTTAAGTAAAACCACTTTTCGTTTGTTTTTCACACAGTACTTTGGACCAAAAATAAATAATGCTCGATTAAAAGTACCTGTGAACTGTAAACCCCAAGTTTTCACTAAATCTAAAATCCAATTTAGACAAGCACACTCGATAAAAACATGAAAAACAGTTTCAGAGACTCCACAAAAGGGACAACCCTCCTCATATGAAGGATTCAGGTGTGCTAAGTGTCTATTTGTGGCTAATATCCCATGTACAGTTCTCCACCTTCCTTTCGATGGGTCTTTTGTACAGGGATCTCCAGCTACCTTTCGGGGAAGAACCTGGATCCAGCATCTCTATCCGTCTTGTGTTTCTTTCATCCTTGAGACGTTGATAGTTGATAGTCTTTACACAGGCTCTGTAGAGAGTTTTTTTGCTCAAGTCGCTGAGAGGTTGTAGTTTAGGGATGTCCATGGACAGCAATTTTCCAGCCTCCTCTTGCCAGCCCTCTTTATTCAAAGAGACTCGCAGTTCAGGAAAGTGAGGAAATTCATTCATGTTCCCAACGGGTGTGTCATTCAGAAAGCATTTTACTGGAGCAGGAAGACTAGCCT
Organism: Myxocyprinus asiaticus; assembly: GCF_019703515.2. Classification (NCBI taxonomy): domain Eukaryota; kingdom Metazoa; phylum Chordata; class Actinopteri; order Cypriniformes; family Catostomidae; genus Myxocyprinus; species Myxocyprinus asiaticus. The sequence goes on along the minus strand of NC_059376.1, from coordinate 24,976,110 downwards.
CCAAGTCATCAAGTATATGCTGAGCAAGACACACTGATTTAAAGCCCGCCTTCGCAGCCAATTCCTCAGGTGTCTGCCAGCTCGAGTCCTTCCTCAGATGACCTATCTTGGAGAAGCCTGCTTCCGTCAGTGCAGTTCTGATGGTAGTTGAGTGCAGCATCTCAGTGGTGATGGGTGGGTTGAAAAACAAAGGCTCTTCAATCAGCCACAGGGTGGGTCTTTAAAATTCCCTTGAAAAGGAGAGGGTCTGCCATGCTTGCAGAATGCTCTGATAGAGTCCTTCCAAGTACATCCTCTCTAGATGCAGGGTAAAAAGTTGTTTGTCTAGACCCATTCTCCCGGCTTTGTGTAACAGTGCACATGTCACATCCATCCACTGGTGATGTTGATGGTATAGAAGGTGCTGCACTGCTTGTAGATGAAAGACAGCCACCCTAGTGAAGATGTCAATCAGCCCTTGTCCTCCTTCATGAACTGGGAGGTAAAGGACAGCAGCTCTCAGCCAGTGCTGTCCTGACCAAAAAAAGTCCACAACAGTCCTGTGAATTTCATCTATCAGAGATCTTGGTGGGTCTAGAACCATGAATCTATGCCAGAGCATTGAAGCGATGAGGTTGTTTACTACCAGGACTCTTCCCTTTATGATAGCCGGGGTAGTAGCCTTGTCCATTTAAGCAGCTTGGCATGCATTGTCTCAATCAGGCCCTTCCAGTTTTTCATTTTGTATTCAGTTTATCCGAGGTATACTCCAAGGCATTTCATACCTGTCTTTCCCCACTGAATGTTTTCTGAGAGTTCAGGTATGTCGTTCCCTTTAGAGCCATACCACAGTGCCTCTGTTTTCTGCCAGTTTAGTAAACTCTCAGAGCATTACTCAAAGCTTGGATATCCTGTTTTTTCTGGATTATCACAGTGATGTCATCAGCGTAGGCCGAAAGCTTAATGGCTTCAGCTCTCATACTCTCTCTGATAAGCATCCCTGTTAAATTTTTCCTCAGTAAACAAAGCAGGGGTTCTATTGCTAGACTGTATAGTTGACCAGACATTGGACAACCTTGTCTGATCCCTCTCTTCATTTGAATTGGGATGCTAAGCCCTCCTCCAACTTTAACCATGCACATAGCATCTGTGAATAAAATTTTGACCCATGATAAAAAATAGCTGCCAAACCCATAACACTCCAGTGCTTTAAATAAATACTGATGAAAAGCTTTCTCCTGGTCGAGTGAAAGCAGTCCCACATCAACACTGTATGCTTCACTATAGTCTAAAATGTCCCGTATTAAAAACAAATGATCATATATAAACCTTTTAGGTATACAGTACAATTGGTTTTTATGTATTAACACATCAAGAACCTCTTTAAGTCTGTTTGCTAAAACCTTGGACAGAATCTTATAATCAGAACATAAAACAGCAACTGGTCTCCAGTTTTTGAGCAAACACAGGTCTCCTTTTTTAGGGAGTAAGGAGAGAACAGCGCATTGACAGCTTTTTGGAAGTATTTTAGCTTTAAATCTTTCTTGTAAAACTTCATATAAGTCTTTGCCTATAGTTTCCCAAAACGTTTTGTAGAATTCGATGTGTAGTCCATCGACTCCTGGTGCTCGGCCCGAGGACAGCTGATGCGCTGCTGTTGTAACTTCCTCAAAAGTCAGTGTTGAGTCCAGAAACTTTTTGTGTTTTTTATCCAGCACAGGCAAGTTTTTGAAAAGTTCATCTGAGCATTGTTTTTCTGTGAGCTCTTTAGCATATAAGGCTGAGTAAAAATCAACAGCTAGTCTTCTAATTTCCACCGGGTCTGAGGTAACACTTCCATCAGATCTATATAAAACATGCATAAAATTATTTGCAGCACTCTTTTTTTCCAGGTTAAAAAAGTAAGCTGTAGGGGCGTCCATGTCATGCACAGAGATAAAACGTGCTCAAATAATTGCTCTTTTGGCCTTTTCTCGTAGAATACTTCTTAATTCTTGTCTCTTCTGAGTAAGATCTTTTTGCACATTTAGATGTTTTGATCAATTAAGATGTTTTGGATACCTGTGATATCCAGTTCTAGATTAGACACAGTTTGTTTGATCTTAACTGAAGTGTGTGACATAAACTGTTGGCAGAAGAGCTTTATCTGAGCCTTTCCCACCTCCCACCACTGTAGAAGACTTTCATACTCTTTCTTTTGGTTTACCCAGCACCCCCCAAAAAACGTAAAATTCTCATTAAAATCCAAGTCTTGGGTTAACTTTGTGTTAAAATGCCAATAAAAACACTGTGGTTTTGTTTGACACAGTTACATATGTTGTGATGAGGTGATGATCAGAGAACACACAAGGCGTAACACATGCACGTATGACTCTATTGCGCAGTGTGTTACTCATATAAAAACGATCCAGGCGTGCAGCACTGACTCTCCCTGCTGCCACTTTAAGCCAACTATATTGCCTTAAACCTTTATTCTTTTCTCTCCATACATCAACCAGCCCTGTCTGTGTAATTACTTTTTCTAAAGTTTTAGCAGATAAAAGATGAGGTTCTTCACTATTTCTATCAAGAGTAAAATCAAGTGTGCAATTAAAATCCCCACCAACAACCAGAAAAACATCTTGTGCGAAGGAAGCAAGTTCATCTTTAAGAGTTTTAAAAAGTCTGATTCTTTCATTTCCAGTATTCGGGGCATAAATATTAATAAATGCAAACTCCATGCCTTTTATTTTTACACTGACCATGAGCAGACGCCCGTTTTCCACCTCATTAACAAATAAAACCTTAACATTTAATCTAGGAGAGAAAAGTATTGCCACCCCTGCACTGAGATTAGTCCCATGACTGAGAAAATACTCTCCCTCCCACCGTAAACCCCAATCTACTTCATTATTCACATCACTGTGAGTTTCCTGTAAAAACATTACATTAAAATCCTTCAGAGTGATACATTCTTTTAGTAAAATCCATTTATTATCATCTCTAACCCCATTTACATTTAGGGATCCGGGTCTTAAGATGTCCATGGTAAAGGAGGGTAGGATGATAATAAAAAACAGTTGTGATAGGAAGCAGAAAAGAAAGAAAGTGATCCCCATGTGCGCTTATTTAGGTGTACCTCTACATTTGTTACACCTGCAGCACCTGCTACCTCTCCTGAACGCTGCCAGAGGTCGCCATCTCCAGAATTCTAACTGCTACTCACAAACTACATTTCCCATAATCCTCCGCTCAGACTGATTACTTACTCACCTGTTTCAGATCATCTCTGTCTATTTAAGTTCCCTGTTTACATGCATTCATTATGAAGTCTTGTTCCACCTAGTCTGCAATTCTGAGTGTTAGTACCATTCCTGTTTTTCCTGTGGTTTTTGACTCCTGCCTGTTGATTGTATTTCCCTGCCTGCTTATGAGTTTTTGGACCTATTGCCTGTTTATTGGATTACCCCTCTGTCTCTCAGATTTACTTGGTTTGCCTTTCTTAGACTGTCTCCTGTTTACTGAACCCTTGCCTGTTTTGAAGTTTATCCTTTTGTTTGCTACTTTGTTGTACTGTTCATCATTTTCACATGGATCTTAACACTACTGCCCTGTCTTCACTACAACATTTAGTCTTGACTGATTTATTCTTTTTTTCTGATTGCTGTTATGTATTTTTTCAGTCTGAATCTTTTCTGTAGTGATAACTCATAAGCTGCTTTCTTAACCGATAGCTTGAACTTGTCCAGGTCTGGAAAAAAAAACTTCTAGTTCAACACTTTTCCCCTTGGTTTCAACCAGGAAGGCATTAATCTGATCCACTCTGTATAAATCACTATCACAACATTTATCTGCATCATCATCAGTACCTGAATCCTCATCAAGGTAACTTTCTTCAGATGCTTCTGAAATTGTGTCCATTTCATCACACTGTCCTTCATTCATTCTAGCTTCCAGGTCAGCCTCAATACAGACAGGGAGTTATTACTCTGAATTACATGCTTTCCAGCATTACTGCAGCCTGGCTTCTCATTATCAGCATCATGCACATTGTTCTCAGCCACATTAACCATGTTCCCAGCAACATTCTCTATATTATCAGCACCATTCACGTTATTGTCAGCCACATTCTCTATAATCTCGGCCACATTAGCATTCATCTCGGTAACACTTTATTTGGATGGTCCCAAATAGATATTTAACTGACTATAAGTGACTTATCAACTGGCTTGCTATAGCTAGTAAACAGTGTTTCAACAAACATTCAGTAGACTTTCAGTAGCCAGTATATAAATCTCTATTAATGACATACATTATTGTTGAGAAAATCAGTTCATTAAAAGGTAATTAAAGATCTATATACAGGCTACTGAAAGTCTACTGAATTATTGTTGAAACACTGTTTACTAGCTATAGAAATTCAGTCAGTCACTTATAGTCAATTAAATATCTACTTGGGACCATCCAAATAAAGTGATACCCTGTATCCTCCTGATCTGAGCTGTGTTCTCCGGTTACAGGTAAGCCTTGCTGATCAGCGGCACACGCTTGGACAGGTAAAACGCTTGTGGCCGATATCTCCGCATTCAAAACAGCGCAAACGTTCAGTGCTGGCATACACCAAGTAGGAGTTCTCCCCACTAGTGACCTGAAAAGACACCTCCAGAGTTTTATTGGGAGAGTTCAGGAACATGTACACCTGTCTCCTGAAAGACAGTACATGTTTAAGTGTGGCGTTTTTGCAGCCTAGCGGAATCATTTTCACTGCTCCTGCGTTTTCCCGAATCTGGTCAGCTCTTTAACGATAGCTTCATTAGTGATGAACGGGGGGGATGTTTGAGATGGTGATTTTTAGTGGCCAGGGCAGATAAAGGTGTAACTGCCACATATGTCTCCTTCACCCATATACCACTCTCAATTAACCTGCTGACCAGATTCTCAGTTTTTAGAAAGATCACCACTGCGTTGTTCATTCTGGAGGTTGATGTTATCATGGCCCACCTGTTCTCCTACAGCGAGAAGAACATCCTCGATAGACGCGCTCACCTCCGGAACACACCTGATCCCATTCCGGAGGGAGAGAGATGACGCTACCCCCGAAGGGGTAGATGCCATGCCGCCTCTCATGCTCACACACAAACTCGCATGCACACACACATGAACTACTAACTAATATCACTAACCTACAGCAAACTAAAGAGCTGAAAAGAGAGAGAGGAAAAAAAAAAAAGAATGAAGAATCTGAGGAAAATTCAGCAAACGCTCTCACAGCTATGCTCCACTCGCTCGCCACTCACGCGCATGTGCTCAGAGAGAGAGAGAGAGAGAGAGAGAGAGAGCACAGAACAGGGAGTGAATAACTCACACAGAGCCCTCAGTTCAGTTTTGAAGGCAAGTATATTATATTTAAAATTCTTCTTTTGTTTTGTGTTTCAGGTCTTCTAAGTAAGGTCAAGATCACAATACAGTTAACACTTGAGTATGATTTAAATCTTTGGATTCTTGGAAATGTCTCTTTAAGTAACACTTTGCTTTCTTTCCTTCTTTGTTTTCTCTGAAAAAAAAAAATAAAAACCCCTGAAAAAGGTGAGTATGAATTTCTTTCAATTCAATTTCAATAAATGTTTAATTTTTCTCTTTCAGTCAATTGAATCAACTTCAAGCATTAACTCTTTGTAACATTAATACTCTCAAAGTTCACTTCAGATTCCTTTAACACATTCAACATATGAACAGTATATCACAATAATAATAATAATAATATATAATACAATTCAATGTTCACAGTTAATGAATTGATTACAATAAACAATAGTTTTTTCACTCTCCTGCAAGAATAGTAATAGTGTAACGATTGCTGGCTGCTGGCAATGATGGCAATGACGAAGACGTGAAGATGAAGAACCCAAGTGCAGTTTATTTACAAATGTGAACCAAACACATACCATCACATTCAATACACATGACATATCCCCCCCACTAAGGGGTGGCTCCTGACACCCCAACACATAAAACACGTAAAACATGACATAAATTCAAAGTTCTGTAGGGAGCGGGGGGGCGGTGTGTGTCTTGAGGCGTGGGGCGTGGCGAGAAAGGGCGAGGGGCATGGGACCAGGGCAAAGTCCATGGGGGTTGAAGCCATGAGAGGCTCGAGGGGCGGAGCCATGGAAGGTGGAGCCGTGAGAGGCTCGAGGGGCGGAGCCATGGAACATGGTGCCCGGAGAGTAGCCGAAGACTCGAAGGGCCAGGGTGGAGCCGATGGCAGGAAGGACCAAGGCGGTGCTGGAGGCATGGAGGAGCAAGGCGGAGCTGAGGGATCGGAAGACTGAGGTGGAGCCGGTGGGACTGAGGACCAAGGTGGAGCCGTAGGGAAGGAGGTCCCCGGTGAAGCTGACAGATCGGAGGGACGAAGCGCAGCCAGAGGATCGGAGAGCCAAAGCGGAGCCAGGTGACCGACAGACCAAGGAGGAGCCGGAGGGACGAGGGACCCCGGCACAGCCGACAGGCTGAAGGACCGTAGTGGAGCCGAGGGAATGCCGAGCTGAGGCAATGTCGAGGGACCGACAGGCCAAGGCGAAGTCCAGGGCTCAGAGGGTCCAGGCGGGATCGGAGGGCCGAAAGTTCCCCTTGCCTGCTCAGGAGAAATAAGGGTGGGTATAAGGGTGGGAACCATCTCCAGGTCCCACTGCTCAGGTGTGGCTGTGACATGGCATGGAGCAGGCTGAGGCGTTGCTGTGACGTGGCATGGAGCAGGCTGAGGTGTTGCTGTGACATGGCATGGAGCAGGCTGAGGCGTTGCTGTGACGTGGCATGGAGCAAGCTGTGGCGTTGCCGTGACGTGGCACTCTGGCTCGGCGGCGGCCATGTCGTGGAACTCTTGCTCGGCGGCAGCCATGACGTGGATATCTGTCTCGGTGGCGGCCATAACGTGGAACTCTGGCTCGGCGGCCATGACGTGGAACTCTGGCTTGGCATCCGCCTCCCCCACAGTGAACGGGGAACCAATGAACCGTAGGGCGAGGTCGATATATTGAGCCAGGCTTAGGGAACTGCGACCGCCAGGCATCAAAAAAGAAATGGACTCATTCAGTCCAAATCTAAAACAGTCTTTGAGGGCAACCTGGCTGGCTAGACCACAGAAGTCCTCAACATAGTCCTCCAGGGGACGATTCCCCTGACGTAGGCGCAGAAGTAACACTGCTGGGTTTATGGTTGGTCAAGTATTCTGTAACGATTGCTGGCTGCTGGCAATGATGGCAATGACGAAGACATGAAGATGAAGAACCCAAGTGCAGTTTATTTACAAACGTGAACCAAACACATACCATCACATTCAATACACATGACAAATAGTTAAATGAATGATTTTTCCCCTTTTTCACCAATTTGGAATGCCCAGTTCCCTATGTGCTTTTAAGTCCTTGTGGTTGCATAGTGATTTGCCTCAATCCGGGTGGCGGAGGACAAATCCCAGCTGCCTCTGTGTCTGAGACTGCCAACCCGTGCATCTTATCACGTGGCTTGTTGAGCGAGTTGCCACAGAGACATAGTGTGTGTGGAGTCTTCACGCCATCCACCGCGGCATTCATGCTCAACTCACCACGTGCCCCACCGAGAACGAACCACATTATAGTGACCACGAGGAGGTTACCCCATGTGACTCTACCATCCCTAGCAACCGGGCCAATTTGGTTGCTTCGGAGACCTGGCTGGAGTCACTCAGCATGCCCTGGGATTTGAACTAGCGAACTCCAGGGGTGGTAGCCAGCGTCTTTTACCACTGAGCTACCCAGGCCCCCTGATGAATCAGTTTAGGTAATAAACTCTTGCGAATTAATCAGTTCAATGAATCAGTTCTCATGGAGTTCAGTGTTCAAAGTAAAATGAATCACATTTTCCTACCACTCTGTTGATGACACAAGTGAAATAGTTCACAGACTACGGAATCGTTTGGCTGGCTCGCCATGTCCAAACACCATTTGATACTTGAGGATATTCAGTGCAAGGACAAGATCACTTCCAATACCGTCGAAGCACAGAAGTTATCACATCTAGCTGAACACACATGCAAGGGAAACAGAAATAAAAAAAATAAAGAGCCTTGCATGACACAAAGCCAAAAGATTCATTAATCATCTCTTCATGTAAGACCAACTTATAACCACATATTATCAGCTCTATACAACAATATTCAGTTTTGCAGATCAAATACATTGTAACATATTGAACATGTTTCTGAATTCAGTATCCTTTAACTTGTGTTCTCACTCACTGTCTCTGTGTCTTTATTCTTTTAGCTCAATTTTGTTTTAAATAGATTCTGACATGGCCTAACTCCGGCGCATGTTTAATTAGCATTGCGTGTGAAGCATGGCCACACACGTGTTGACGATCCATTATCTTCTTAACACAATCGACATCAATCCATATCAAATTCATCATATTTGTATCAATGATGCATTGTTAGATGAATATTTTTAAAGATCTTACCAAGGATTTCACACAGGAGCAGAGGTTCTTCTCATGGTGCGTGGAGTCCAGCGTTCTGAAATATTTGGTTTCTGAAATTTCCAGTTGCACTGGGTGGAGCATTCATGAATATTCATGAGTTTCCTGTTTCGTGTTAAAATGACACTGAAAATACACAATCTAGAAATTGTTGTGAAAAGATGAACAGTTAAGCTTAACTTCATTTGATGCTGAAACATAATTACCTATCAGAAAACATAGTTTAGAATAATTGTAATCCAAGCAGGTACTAATATTTTCAGTGTCGCTTTAATACAAAATGGGAAACTCATGAATATTCATGTATGCTCCGCCCAGTGCAAACAAAAATCTCAGAAACAGAATATTTCAGAACACCGGCTTCCACAATGGTGAATTTCTCTGTAATTCCAAGTTATCCTCATATATTTTTAGCGCCGGGAATCCTCGATTAGGGGTTTCACCATCTTGTATCACTTTTCAGCAGTATCGTTGATTTACAGCGCTGAATATTGCACCAGACGCTTTCAACGGAGAAAAGTTGCACTCAACACTTCAATACAATTTGGAATCAATTTGATATCTAATATAGTGAACATTTACAGTGAAGCATATGGAAACTCAGTTTCTCCAGATGAATCCTTCACTCTACTTGTGATCAAGTGCTCATTTGCGGCCTCTAAAGCGGGAGGTGAATTCGAGTAAGGCTTAATAGGCCTTTTTCACACTTCCACATTTCTTGCTTCCGGGGGTGTCCCTCACAGGTTAAACTTACTTCCGGTATCAACAACAGCTATTGAAACGTAAGCAAGATCTGCTGAAATCACAGTCTTCATACAAATTAAATAGCGTGTAAATGTTTGCTCTGACTTTATGTGACTACAGAGAGCTCTAATTAACATTCTGACAACTTTAAGGAAGGCATAATGCAACTGAATCCAGCATATTCACTAATATTCAAGCTGCTACTGGTCTTAGACTACACCAGCAATAAATAACTATAATAATAAGATTATAAACATCATTATTCTCTGTATCTGTTTGGGTCCGCTCTACATTATTGCAAGTAAAACAGCATGTGTGCGGAGAAAATCATCAGCAGCCAGCCCCACTCTCTCACACACCTGTGCAGCTCCAGAATGAGAAGCAGGCTGGGAAAATCACGTCTGCTTGCACCATGGACACTTTTATAAATAGAGACACTTCTGTCATCTCTCTGTCTGATATTTCATCTCATTCACATGCTCCTGACATCATCATAAAACTGTGTGTGAAGTTAATGTTTGACATTTGGGATAATATTAATTAAACTGTGCATTTAACAATTAAGCCAAACCAACTAAGATATACATCTGTCTTTTACATAGCACACGGTTCAAATTTTAAAATACGATTTTTTTTTTCATAGTAATTTTATTATCCCTATAAATAAAAGATTGGAACCATGGCTGTGAAATTTTCAGAAAAATACCCTTTTTGTGAGACGAGGCTGTTTTTTTTCTTGAGACTGTTTTTAATCATTTTTGAGAAGTGTATGTAGCTAATGTTCTTTCTATGTAAATCCGTGCTGTAATATTCGATGTAGTGTTTACTCCACTTTGCACATGTTAATATTGTTATAATCAGTATAAAATGCATTGTTTATTGCACAGTTCCTTATTGCTCTCTGCTGCTCTGTTACTGGGATGGTGGGGTTAATGTACATTGTGTATATAATATATAGAATTTCTGAAAATAGTTAAATAAATTTGACAGGATGACTTTGTTTCATTAGTTTGATTATTTATACATTTAAACTGCATTTAACATTTTTGGGAGTTTAATACGAGGTTCAGTGTGATATAGTGAATTTTATTTGTATTTTTGCATCTGTGCTGAGAGTATATCAAGCTTTTTAAAATAAATTTTTCGTGATACGGTGATGCGAGGATTCTCTTTTATGCTAATGAGATAGGAACTAGTGAAGAACCCAGACCAGTGCTTCATTTGAGCATATAAACTCAAAAGAGACTGCAGCCTGAGTAGCCAAATCAGTTGGGAAAAGATGATAAATATTTTCTGTGTACATTATATTGTGACTTGTTGGAAAACAGACCATACAGAAGAGGTAAGAAGCGTTATTCGAGGCAGATGTATACAAAGTAATAGCCGCAAAGCCGTAGCGGAAGTAGCTTTACCCTGCGGTGACATAGTTTCTGATTCATGTGGAAAAAGTCTAATGACTACGCTCCTCTGTGTCCAGTGGCGAAAAAGAGCGTTTCACCTAGCGCGATGTGAGAACATGGCGGAGGGGTGTAGCTTAATCTAATTTCATCTACACTCTAGTTTCCTGTTTGATGACATTCATTTCAAAAGTCACTGTCATTGGTTCTCAACATCAGTTTTGATAATGGAAACAGAATATGTTAATTTTCATTAATATAGTTCTAGTGTTATCATTCATTTTTCCCTTTTTTCTTTCAGTTTAATTTAGCTTACTCCCTAGTAACCTAGGTTACATAACACTACACTTACAGGAAGACAGAGCAGAAAGGGAGAGTGTGTGCATGTGTGTATGGTTGTTGAGACACAATGGTCTTCTCTTTGAAAGTGGTCCTGACAGACTCTGAGTCCATCCTGATGAGGAGATTAAAGGTCCCAAATTCAATAAATGCTCAACACACACACACACTCTTCTCTGTCAGACAGATACGCTCACTGACACATAATTAAGATAAGTGGACAGGGACATTATTGCAGCCCCACAGAAACAGACAGGGGAGAGGAGGAAATTAACCCCTGTGTGTGAAACGGAGAGGGAGAGGGAGATCACTGGGCTAAAAAGAGAAAGGTATATTGACCTTTGAAACAGTGTGTGTGTAATTGAATACTAATAAAAAAAAAGCATGCAAGAGGGTTTCTGTCTGACATTGATAAAACGGCTTCTCATGACTCAAAAACATATTTCAGTGATAATGAATAATAATGGATGACATTTTATTTAAGGAAAACTCTTGGCAGGAGTGTTCTGCCCAACTGCCCAGTGTCTACATTCATCTCCATAATTTACCAGTGTTATTTGATTAAGGCTATGTGTGTGCATGTGTGGGTCAGGTTTTGCCTACAGTGTCGGGACATTTTGTATACTAAAGCAATAAACCACAAGAGGCCATACTGTAATTTCACCATGGGTAAGGGGCTTTTTTTAGGCATGATGCAGTGCATAAAACCGTGCTTAAAATCAAGTCAAGTAATTTTTATTTGTATAGCACTTTTCACAACACACATAATTTCAAAGCAGCTTTACAGAAAATTATGCTGTAATAGAAAATTATGCTGTAATGTCTATATTGTCTTAAAGATCCCATTGTGCAGTTTAAATGAAAAGCGTGGTTGAAAATAATACTTTAAAAATGATTTTTCTTTAGGCCTCCAGTGAGCAAGCCAAAGGCGACTGTGGAACCCAACACACCATAAGACGTTAATGGAGAAAAGAAAAAAAGAAAAATCCTTGGGAGAAACCAGGCTCAGCTGGGGGAGCCAATTCCCCTCTGGCAATACAACATGAAGTTAGTGACAATATTTGTTATCTATGTTTAAAATGAGTAATGTATTATTTGAGTAAACTGAGTAGGTGTTGGTGAGAAATATTTAAAATGAATGGATACTGACTGAACTGTAAGATTATTGATTAAGTGTCTTTGAAGTCCATCCCGAATTTACCTCTTTTCATTTGGCTGATGGCTTTAGTTGGCATTATTTATTGTCTAGGTATTGCATTTTATAATGAGAGTGTAGTCCATCCTATGACCAAGATGATGTTGTATGGCTGGAGTTGGCAGTAGTTCATCCTCAGTGAATTCCATTGCAATAGGCTGAAATGATGCAGACAATGATCATTAAAGTGCCCCTCACTGTCTGAAAATCATTGTAATGCACAGACTTGTGTGGCTTGTTGCTGTATTGCTGTAAGAATTTTTCAGGTAACCTAAAAATGTGGTAACATCCAGTTTTATTCATCAAAAATGTTCTTTACCTGACTACATCAACCTGACAAATTAAGTTATACCAGCGAAAGTATGTTTTTATTGGTTAGATCATGTAGAAATAGATCCTTGGGGAAACCACTTTTTTAAGTGTAGTATAGTTAATAAGCGATGTTGCAACTTGGCGCATTACAGGGATAGTTCACCCAAAAATGAAAATTCTCTCATTTACTCACCCTCATGAAATCCCAAATGTGTATGACTTTCTTTCTTCTGCAGAACACAAACAAAGATTTTTAGAGGAGTATCTCAGCTCTGTAGGCCCTTACAATGCCAATTATTGGTGACCAGACCTTTGAAGCTGCAAAAATCACATTATGGCAGCATAAAAGTAAGACTCCAGTGGTTAAATCCATATCTTCAGAAGAGATATGATAGGGTGGGTGAGAAACAGATCAATATTTAACTCTTTTTCTTTTACTATAAATCTTCACTTTCGCATTCTGAAATGACCTTCAAAGGTTTGGTCACAATTCACTTGCTGTCACAGATACCCAGACTCGAAGATGATGTTGAACCCAGTGGCAGGTGTTTATTGAAACAAACAAAACAACAACAGTGATTAACTGGTGTGTTATAGAATAACAAACACAGTGAGGATGTGGATAACAGTGACCTTGGGAATCGTAGGAGTAGTGAAGGAGAGGAATCAGGAAGAGATTGCACAGGAATGTCTTCGGAGAGGCTTTCAGCGATAACAGGTATGTGAGTCTGTATTCTGAATCGAGACCATATGATGAGTGGAAGGAGAATCGGGTTTTTATGTAGTGGAGCTGATTGATGCAGTGATGAGAGGCAGGTGCAGGTGATCAGTAATCAGGGGAGAGGGATGGTAGGATATTAGTGCTAGGAGTGTCAGGTAGATCCGTGACATTATCCCCCCTACACGGACCGCTCCAGAGGGACATGTTTCCCGACACCATGGACGACCACATCCGCGAGGAGCTGGATGGTCTAGGTGAGTATCGTGGAAGTTGGAAATTAGGGTGGGGTCCAGGATGTCGTCTCATGGTATCCATCTTTCTTCGGGACCGTAACCCTCCCAATCTACGAGGTACTCGAGACAACCCCTACGGCACTGGGAGTCCAGGATGTCTCTGACTGCATAGACCAGTCTGTCTTCCAGGAGTAGCAGCTGGGGGGGTGGGGTTGTCAGCAGGATCAGATTCTGAGGAGTGAGGAGTGAGGAGAGAGTGACGGGTGGTAAGGTTTCAGAAGAGAAACGTGGAAGGTAGGGTGGATATGATATTTGGGAGGGAGTTGGAGTAGGAGTTGGAAAGTGACAGGGTTAATTTGTCTGATGATGGTAAAGGGACAAATGTAACGGGGACTTTGCTTTTTGCATGGGAGGCGCAGCCTGATGTCCCTCGTAGAGAGCCATACCTTCTGCTGGGGATGGTAAGTGGGTGTAGAAGATCTCCGGGTATCAGCATGAAACATCTGGCGGCGCACAGCCTGTTGCAGGTGGTGGTGAGCCAAGTCCGAGACCCTCTCACTCTCTCTAAACCAATGGTCGACAGCTGGTACCTCTGATGGTTCTTCTGACCATGGGAAGAGAGGAGGCTGGTAGCTGAGTACATACTGGAAGGGTGTAAGGTTGGTGGAGGGCTGATGTAGGGAGTTCTGTGCGTACTCGGCCCAGGACAGGAAACGACTCCAACGGTTCTGGTGGTGATAGCAGAAGGTTCTGAGGAAACGGCTAATCTCCTGTATCTTCCTTTCTATCTGACTGTTACTCTGTGGATGGTAACCGGAAGATAGACTGATGGTTAATACTAAGTCTGAAAAGAAAGCCCTCCAGACTCTGGAGATGAACTGGGGGCCTCTGTCGGAGACAATATCCTCTGGGATTCCATAATTGCGGAAAATGTGATTAAAGAGGGTTTCAGCGGTTTCTAGGGTGGTGGGTAGTCCCTTGAGGGGAATCAACTTGCAGTCTTTGTAAGAGTGATCCACTGCCACCAAAACGCAAGTAAAACCCTCAGAGGATGGCAGATCTGTGATAAAATCGACCCCTAGGTGTGACCAGGATCGACGAGGAACGGCAGAGGAAGGAGATTGCCAGCCGGAAGTTGTCGTGGAGTTCGGGAGACAGCACATTCGGAACATCCTCGGACAAACTTTCGGATATCTCTGTCCATACATGGCCACCAGAACCGGTCCTGGATGAGTGAGCGGGTCCTATTGGTCCCAGGGTGGCCAGTGCCCAAGGAGGAGTGTACAGAGTCAATGAGAGTTAGCCGTTGGGAAGAGGGTATGTAGGTCTTATTGGCAGGACAGCCTGGTGGAGCTGGTTCAGTGGCGGCGGCTTCTGCAATGTTATTGTCCAGGGACCATTGGATTGGGCTTACAATGATGCGAGGTGGAAGAACGGTGTCCGATTCCTCGAGGGTTTCCTCTGGAGTGTAGAGACGGGAAAGGGCATCCGCCTTGATATTCTTGTCTCCAGGATGATAGGAGATGGTGAAGTTGAATTGCGTGAAGAAGAGAGCCCATCATGCCTGGCGGGTATTGAGACGATGAGCTTCCCGAAGATACTCAAGGTTTTTATGGTCCGTCAGTACCAGAAAGGGATGTTGGACCCTCTCCAGTCAATGCCGCCACTCTTCTAGAGCCAGTTTGATTGCCAAGAGCTCTCTGTTTCCGATATCGTAATTTTGCTATGCCGGGGAGAGCTTTTTGGAAAAGTAGGCACATGGATGGAGTCTGGATGGTTTCCCCTGCTGCTGCGAAAGGATTGCTCCTATGCCGTTAATAGAGGCATCTACCTCGACCACAAAAGGTCTGCTTGGATCAGAGTGGACGAGAAGTGGAGCTACAGTGAAGGCATCCTTTGGATGTTGAAAGGCGTAGGAAGACTCAGGGGCCCAGGATAGAGACTTAGGCTTGGACTTGAGAAGTGAGGTTAACGGTGCAGTGAGGGAGCTGTAGTTCCTGATAAACTGACGGTAGAAGTTGGTGAAACCCAAGAAGCGTTGGAGTTCTTTAATGGTGGTTGGAGTGGGCCAAGCTCGCACAGCTTCTTCCTTCCCTTCATCCATCCGGATGCTTACTGGACTGATGTTATATCCTAGGAACTGGAGGGATTTCTGGTGAAATGAACATTTCTCCACCTTGAGGTACAGGTGGTAGTCCCCCAACTTCTCCAACACAAGCTTGACATGCTGACAATGATCGGTCTCATTCCGGGAGTACACCATAATGTCTTCGATATAGATGTGACAAATCGATGGAGGTACTCGTGGAAAACACCTCATTCATGAAGCCCTGGAACACAGAGGGGGCATTGACCAGGCCATATAGCATCACCCTGTACTCGTAGTGGCCTGTAGGTGTTACAAAGGCAGTCTTCCATTCGTCTCCCCTCCAGATTCGAATGAGGTTTTAAGCGTTACGTAGGTCAAGCTTGATGAAAATAGTAACTCCTCTCAACAGTTCCAAAGCAGCTGGGATGAGGGGGAGCGGATACTGGAACTTAACAGTTATCTTGTTGAGGGAGCAGTAATCAATGCAGGGCCGTAGGCCTCCATCCTTCTTTGCTACAAAGAAACAGCTCAAAGCAGCAGGGGAAGTGAAAGGCCGGATGTAGCCCTGGGAAAGGGCCTCCTCGATGTATTCCTCCATGGCCTTTTGTTCTGGAATGGAGAGAGGGTATATTTTGCCACGGGGCACTGGCTCACCAGGGAGGTCTATTGCGCAGTCCAATGGTCGGTGAGGAGGTAATTGTGAGGCGCATGGGGGCAAAAGACACCCTGGAAGTGGGAGTAACAAGAAGGTCTCTCCACAGGATTGGAACTGGCTGGGCTCTCGATGATGGTAGTGTTGAGACTGAGAGAAAAAGATCCCTTGAATGAGTTCCGGGGTTTTGGAGTAGGTAGGTAGGGGAAACAGGTTGGAAAGCACTGTGATCCCCACTTCAGGATGTCACCGGTAGACCAGGAGATGATTGGGGAATGAAGTATGAACCAAGTACGCCCCAAGACTATGTCGGAGGTGGAATTCTCCAGAACCAATAATTTTATTTCTTCTTTGTGTAAGCATCCTATTTTAAGCTCGACTGGGCCTACAAAGTGATGGATGTAACCCCCACCTAGGGGTTTGCCGATTATTGTTTGGATCTTGAGGTTGGGGTCACATGGCCATCTTTGGAGTTTGAGCTGGTTGCAGAGTGTGTCTGAGATGAAGTTGCCGGCTGACCCTGAGTCGAGAAGTACGGGTACTGTGAAAGAAATATCAGAAGCAGTCAGCGTCACATTAGTTAACAAAGGAGAGGAACAGACCCTGGGAGTATGTATGTGACTCACCAATGGACATGGAAGATGAATGGGACACGCTGAGATGACATGTCCCTTACCACCACAGTACAGACACAACCGCTGGGTCAGCCAGCGTTGGTGCTCTGCTGATGACAGCCGGAACGCATCCATCTGCATTGCTTCGCTGTCTGGTTCTGGAGAGTGTGTTGTGGAGTGTTGCGAGGAAACAGGCGGGAACTGCAGGGCAGGTCTGCATTCTATTTGCCACTCTGTGCTGGATGAAGCGCTTGAGCCCCATGGTGTCATCGAAAGAAGAGAGATGCAACCGCAACCTTGGTTTGAGCCCTAGGTGGTAGGTGGTTAGAAGAGTGGGCTCATTCCATCCGCTGGAGGTGGCCAGGGTGCGGAATTTAAGGGCGTAATTGTTGATAGAACTCTCACCTTGACAGAGATTGTAGAGTTGTTCGTAGATGGATGAATCTCCAACCGGGCGTCCAAATACTTCTCTGATCCCAGAGAGGTTGGGCCCACTGCAGCGCTTGTCCAGTCAACAAAGAGATAATGTAAGCAAATTTAGCCCGCTCTGTGGGAAATCGTTGCGGCTGCATCTCTAGTGCGAGCGAACACTGGAGCAGGAAACCGCTGCAGTTCTCCGCTGATCCAGAGTATGGTGTTGGATTGACCAAGGGACTGGCAGAATAGACTGAAGGAGGAATTGCGGAAGTGCCGGAGGAGATCGGGGGTGCTGTGGGATTCATTGAATGAGTTAGTGCTCGCCGGAATGCATCAACCAGCCCCTGGAAGGGGTCCGGACCTGCTGGGTTGATGATTTTAGCCGGTCTGGTCTTCTGTCACAGATACCCAGACTCAAAGATGATGTTGAACCCGGTGGCAGGTGTTTATTGAAACAAACAAAACAACAACAGAGATTAACTGGCGTGTTATAGAATAACAAACACAGCGAGGATGTGGATAACAGTGACCTTGGGAATCGTAGGAGTAGTGAAGGAGAGGAATCAGGAAGAGATTGCACAGGAATGTCTTCGGAGAGGCTTTCAGCGATAACAGGTATGTGAGCCTGTATTCTGAATCGAGACCAGACGAAGAGTGGAAGGAGAATCGGGTTTTTATGTAGTGGAGCTGATTGATGCAGTGATGAGAGGCAGGTGCAAGTGATCAGTAATCAGGGGGGAGGGATGGTAGGATATTAGTGCTAGGAGTGTCAGGTAGATCCATGACAATTGCATTATAAGTACCTACAGTGCTATCTTCTAAAACATCTTTGTGTTCTACAGATCTGGGATAGCATGAGGGTAAATGATGAGAGAACTTTAATTTTTTGGGAGAACCATCCCTTTAATTTAGAATGTGTGGTAACAGGCGTTTGTTTATTTTAATTATAAAATGGCTTATAACATGACTCATCCAATCAAAATTTAGAGTCGGACTTTTACAACCTGAAATTACCTGCATGATGAGGACCAGACAATGGTCCCCACAAGGAAAGCGGCCTAATAAACATAATAATAATGTCTTAGTAAAGACATAAAATGCAGAAAGTGTTCTGTGAGGGTTAGGAAGTAGAAAATATCATTAGCTCAGTATAAACAATAGAAGTCAGTGAGTTTGTGTCCGCTTCTTCAACTGGGCAAAACTTACACCACCATTGGTGCTATAAGAGCAATGCATCATCAAACAGCTCTCATGTAATTCAGCATATCTTGAAGAGCACTTATTTACAATACAGGTATGTGACTAATTCAAGATTTAATATTGCACAGAACAGGATACAAGACCATAACCATGACAACTGCATCCTGAAGGCCATCTCATAACATCTCTTTATCACACCCATCATTATCTTGTTCTCTCAGTCCCATGTTTGTCTTCCTGCCTCTCTCTGGCCGTGTCCGGTGACCTGTCTGTACATCAGAGTGTGGGTGTGACGTGTTTTTGTGTTTTTGTCTCGGATGTCAGGCCATTGTTTAAAGTGCTATCTGTGGCCTCAGAGGTCTGCAATATTAACTACCACTCACCAGAGATGCAGGCTCTCCTCCATCCGTTTCTGTCTCTTTAACGGTATGGACAGAGAGAAATACTATTTTGTCTGTGAATAGCATAACTTTTTTTTTTTTATTAATTTCTGTTGAAGTTATATTTGGATGACATTTATTAATGTCATCAATATAAAGTTTATTGGCTCTTAAGCACTATAAAAAGGCACCATAAAAGTAGTCCATATGACTTGTGCACTATATTTCAAGTCATCTGAAGTTAGATGATTTCTTTGTGTGAGGAACAGACTGGAATTTCAGTCATTATTCACTGACAACCTTCAGTGAGCTGTTAACTCAAGAACTGCTGCAACTAGATGGATCACTGATTTAGTAAGCTGATCTTATGATCAAATCTGTCAAATTACATCTTTTGGGTTTGGAATAACATAGGGGTGAGACGGTGAGTAAATAATGGCATAGCTTTTTTTTCTACCCAATTTGGAATGCCCAATTCCTAATGCGCTCTAAGTCCTCGTGGAGGCGTTGTGACTCGCCTCAATCTGGGTGGCGGAGGAGGAATCTCAGTTGCCTCAACGTCTGAGATGTCAATCCGTGCATCTTATCACGTGGCTTGTTGAGCTTGTTACCGCGGAGACATAGTGGTATGTGTGGAGGCTTCACGCTATTCTCCGCGGCATCCACGCACAACTCACCACGTGCTCCACCGAGAGCGAGAACCACATTATAACGACCACGAGGAGGTTACCCCATGTGACTCTACCCTCCCTAGCAACTGGGCCAATTTGGATGCTTAGGAGACCTGGCTGGAGTCACTCAGCATGCCCTGGATTCGAACTCGCGACTCCAGGGGTGGTAGTCAGCATTTTTACTCGCTGAGCTACCCAGGCCCCAAAAGTGGCATAGCTTTAATTTTGGAGTGAACTATTCCTTTTAAATTAAGACCCCCCGAGACTTACAGCCGAATTCCAGATCCTGGCTTTATAAGAGAATATAATGAAAAAGGGGTGACACAGTCAGCTCTAGCGGCAAAGAGTGGACCTTTTCTCTGATTGAGAAAAATTGCACGTGAGGGCTCGTTAGCTAATGGAGGTTAGAGCAGGCTCATTAGTTTGGGCAGGTTAGTGAGGGCTACTTAGCTCACTCTATGGGGGGTTTCTCAAGTCTGTTGTCTAATTACTCCCCATTCATCTCTCCTTAACAGTTAATTAAATAATTAATGTTTGATAAAGGTGCGATGTCAGACTGATCTCTTCTGTGAAATATTAATTAGATCAGGAAAGTAATTTTCCTCACCCATGAGAGAAAGAAACAGAGCACTGGACAGAAATAGAGACAGAGAGAGAGAAAAAGAATGAGACAAAGAAAGAGAGAGATGCAGAGAAGGAACCGCATATTTGCCCTGAATTAGTTTCTGTGAGCGACTCTACATGCGTGACATACTGAACTGGGTTGCCACCCCTCCAGGATTTTCTGGGAAAATTTAAATTCCATTCCAGGACACAAAATATCCCCAAAATCTTCCTGGCACATTCACACATACGAGCACTTGTTTATTATGCACACTAGACAAGGAGAAGAATCGGATCAAATGCACTCTACTAAACTGCTCTATCATATAAATAATTAGGAAGTGTGATTAATTTTAGTGAATCAGTTAATTTGGATGGTTCATTTATATGAAGCTCTCCTTTCCTTTACCTCTTATATGAAGAATGGGGAAGTCTTGTTCAGATGATTCATGTAGATGAAACATATTCAAGGACGATTATCATGATCTTTTGAGACCAAAGATGCCTACTACTACTACTATTTCATGCAGAATTTTTGGGTAGATTTAACTGTGTTATTAATCAATTATATTCAAATATCTTTTTGATAATATATACAGTACAATAGAGTATGAAAAAATGCAGTGGAATAAAACTAAATTAACAGAATTAAAAAGATTAATTATTAACTTTTTAACACTGATTCTGAAGATTTGTTAAGCATAATTCTCTTCTACCACTTCAAAGTGCCCTTGAGAGACTTAAAATAACTAGAAGAAGCTGAAGTGTTACTTTTTTTTTTTAAATATTATTTCTGTTATTTCCTAACTAAAATGCTTAAAGGAATAGTTCACCCAAAAATGAACATTTGCTGATAATTTACTCACCCTCAGGCCATCCAAGATGTATCTGAGTTTCTTTCTTCATCAAAACAGAATTTAAGACTTTTAGGATTTAATTTCAGGCCTCCTCCTCTAAACAATGCAAGTGAATGTCCTCCATTTTTTGACGGTCCAAAATGCATATTTAGGGTGCATCAAAATAATCCACACAACTCCAGTCGACAAATAAAGTTCTTCTGAACCCAAACAATTTATTATTTTGAGAGACAAAACAATACTTACATCTCTGTGACGTGCTCTCATGAGAGGGACGACGTAAGCTCGTTGGTAAGGTCACGCGGAGGAGGAGTCAGGAAGCGCGTCATTGTTTACAAGAGAAACTTGTGCTGTTCACAGACCAAAACAGTCCAAAACAATTTCAAAACAATATAAAATAAAAATAAAAAAAATTTCCAAATAAAAAAAACAATGTAAACAATGACGCGCCTCCTGACTCCTCCTCCACGTGATGCGTGACCTTACCAACGAGCTTACGTCATCCCTCTCATGAGCGCACATCACAGAGATGTACAGAAGCAAACATTTGTAGTTAAAAAGTATATAAGTATTGTTTTGTTTCTCAAAATAATCAATCGTTTGGTATCAGAAGAACTTTATTTGTCGACTGGAGTTGTGTGGATTATTTTGATGCACCCTAAATATGCATTTTGGACCGTCAAAAAATGGAGGACATTCACTTGTTTAGAGGAGGAGGCCTGAAATGAAATCCTGAAAGTCTTAAATTCTGTTTTGATGAAGAAAGAAACTCAGATACACCTTGGATGGCCTGAGGGTGAGTAAATTATCAGCAAATTTTCATTTTTGGGTGAACTATTTTAACTTAAGGACTAAAGGAACCCTACATGTTTAACCACCGTCAGACCTATAAGGGCACTGGGGCAACAAAGTGACCTAAAATCATTCAGTTTCAATGAGAGTTGGCAATATTAGGCAACCTAAGCAACAGCGACCGTCGGCGATGCAACAAAGTTACACAGATCTAAACTTTATGCAAATAAGTAGCAACGCAATGCAGTGACTACCAGTGGTAGTACAGACAGTGACCCGCCGCCTGATCCAGTTGGATAGAGGGGTTGAGCAGGAACACCTATTAGCGACCTACAGTACAGTGACTCGCTGACCTCCAGTGAATTAATAACACAAAAATTTATTTTTATTAACCTAAATATGTGCTTCATGTGGTAACATCTAAATGAACTGGTTTGACTTAAGTCAAAAATTGTAGCATCACTGAATCAGCCTGACTACACAACCAACAAAAGGTGAGAAAACAGACAGATGGGCATCTTAAGTTTTCATTGATCGGATAAGCGGTAGAACCATGTGTGAAAAAACAAAGAGAAGTGTTGCATCAACAGTCACCCTACCCTTCTGTTTCAAACACAGTCACTTACACACACACACACACACACACAAACACACACATACACACAATTGTTCTCTGGTTCTAGGAAAGGATAATGTCAGCAGGAAGTGGTGGCGAGGGCCTCAGATCAGTGTTCTCCTAATAACGGCACAGATCAGGACAAAGTACTTCCTCAGTGAACAGTTAACTCACACATACACAGTACTGAGAAAGCTAGAAGGTGTTCAGTCCTAATGATTGTGAAAGTTAAGATCATGAGTGTTGATTTGCAGTAAGTTGCAGTAAACTTGCTCTTGGTGGTGACTTGTGGAGATATCAAGGCAACAAATGACTGTGTAGCTATGTGAATGCCATTCAATCGCAATAGAAACGCAGCTCCATCCTCCCTAGTTCATGGCAACAGGCACCCTGAGAGGGTTATTAGATTAGCATAAAAGCTTCTTTAACAATAAAAAAGCATTTCTATTTCTATGATCTTTTCATTTCCCCAATGAAGTTATTGACAAACCAGACCATACATGGCCTTCTCACAGGGATATACACTACTTGAGTAATAACACTTCATTAAGACACTTCAAGGGTTAGTTCACCCAAAATCTAAATTCTCTCATGACTTACTCACCTTTAAACCATCCCAGATGTGTATGACTTTCCTTATTCAGCAGAACCGAAAGGAAGAATTTTATAAGCCCATTTCAGCTCTGTTTGTCCATAAAATGCAAGTAGATGGGAGCCATCAGGCTGCTGGCTGTTTGACGGTACACAAGGCATATTTAGGCAGCATACAAGTAATCTACATGACTACGATTTTTAAAAGTTAATAAAGTTTTAATTAGAGATTTATTTTTTACACAAACGTATCGATCCGGTTCATTAATTGATCGACTGGAGTCATGTGGAATACTCGTCAAACAGCCAGCAGCCTGATAGATCCCATTTACTTGCATTTTATGGACAAACAGAGCTGAAATGGGCTTATAAAATTCTTCCTTTCGGTTCTGCTGAACAGAAAAATTCATACACATCTGGGATGGCTTAAAGGTAAGTAAATCATGAGAGAATTTAGATTTTTGGGTGAAGTGAACTAACCCTTTAAGGTAAATGTTATTTTGGGGGATTTTACACTTTAAGTACTTTTGAAACAAAATATTTCTACTTTTACTAAATTATACTTTGAAGGAAAAATAATAATGTTTACTCCTACCAAATTAATTTAGACCTTCAAGGTACACAGTACATATTTCACTTGTCATCATGTCTTTTTTCTTTTGTCTTAATTAACATTATATTTTTATCTGTACTTAATTTTTATTTACCGTAAAATAGCCAATATTTTTAAATCACCACAATAAGAGTCTTTGTAAGCAAAGCAATGCTTTTAAATTATGTATTAACCATTGTCAAAAATAAACTTGACTTGAATGTGGTCGGTGATCAACTATACTTAAGTGTCAAACAACTATAAAAACACCTGCTGAATCTAACTTCTTTTTCTTTTCTTTTTTTTTTTTTACAATTTCAAATAACACATTTCACAATATAGCATTTAAAGGAATAGTTCACTCAAATATTAACACATTGTCATAACTTATTCTCATGTCGTTCCACACCCACATGAATTCTTTCTTGCACGAAACACAAAAAGGAGACGTTTCAACAAATATTTCCCCCCGTCATTTCAATACAATGGCAATGGCTAGTGCCTCAATTTAAAGCTTTTAAAAGGACCCAAAAGTATTATGAATGTAGTCCATACAATTTGTGGATCATATTCCAAGTCTTCTGAAGACAGATGGTTTAAATGTAAATAATTTTTCAGTGAAAATCTTAACGTACGTTGCAGAAGAGAAGTTCAGAAGATAAGCTTGTTCACAGTGGCAGAAATGGCATTATTTTTAGTGCTTAACAATGGAAGTTCTTGTGTGAACATGCCACTGTAAACAAGCTTGTCTTATACTTAAGTACAATTAAATGAAGAAACTTTTTTTTTACTTGAGGTTTTGGCTAGATACTTATCACTGAGTAAAATGTTGACACAGTGCCTCTTCTTTAACTTTAGTATAATTTTTCAGTAAATTTTAAACCCCTGCCTATCCTCTGTGTAAGTATTCTCTTATCTAGAAAGGAATTCAATAGTTCTTTCACATAGGACCGACACACTTTAAGGACTGAGTCACTACACGCACACAGGTTATAACAGAGAAAAAGAAAAAAAAACTATATTCAACACTATGGCCTGCCACAGTGATTTACTGTAAGATATATAAGGCTCAATCTCACACATGGCATTTGTGCCACACACACGTTTCTGAGGCTGTATCATGCTGCTCTGAGATACAGAAATCTGTTGTTTCTGAGTGAATCAACAACAGCACTGGGGTTCAAACCACATTTTCCCCAGGTATGCTAAACACAAAGTATGCTACACAACAGACACCATTCATTTTGTTTCATTGATTCTTTAAAAAGTTAATCCTCTTATGTGTTTGTGAGGTCAAAAGTTCCTGTTAGCTCAGCTTGGTGTGTGATGATAAATAAAATCCTGTAGTTTGAAGCTCCTGTGCAACAGTGAGAAAATTCACATGCACCTCTGATGTTCCGAACTTGCCAGGAAGTCCCTCGTGTCTGAATATCAGCTATAGAAGAAACCTAGAAGACATAAGAAGACTTGGATGTGCTGTTTATGGGAGTGTTTCTCCCAGTCAAGTCTTATTAGAGAATGTTTTCCTACATCTTAGCTAAAGTAAAAATCTTAGTCTTTTAGCTATGGCATAGTAGTTAGTGCACATTTTCCAGACACATTGATATTTTTGCCACACCTGACAATAGTTTGTGAATTAAGCCATATTTACACTGCAAAGGTGGCACAGAAGCTGCATCTTAAGTGGCAAAGGTGTATTTAAACAGACTCTTTAATGTTGCTCAGAGCAAGCATAAATCCATTTACACAGCAATTACAACTGCATAAATAATGTTATGTGTACAATGTTTTAAATATAAAATTATGATTATATAAATATGAAATTGGTCATATGGGAGAAATGGAAGAATTTTGAGCAGGCATAGAGCATGCTTAACTCTGTGTAATGACACACTTACATGATAAAAATTTAATGGCCAAGAATGTCAGCTTGAAGGCATGCCAAATACTAATGCTGTATCTGAATATCCATACTTCCCTACTATATAGTATGCCAAAAACTGTATGCCAATGGAGTAGTACGTCCAAATTTAAGAAAGTGAAAAAATACCCGGATGACCTACTATTTCCGGCAAGATTCTGAAGTGTGGATCGACTGGACAATTTACAATCTTGTAATTCCTCGGGAGCTGAGGAGGTGTCACATTCAAAATACTAGATTTAAAGAATGGCGGTGAACAGCGAGTCGGATGGCTCTTTTTATCTGTAAGTGCTAAGTAATTTTGTTCATTATGCTTAAACGGTGCTTGTATAACAAAATCAGAGTAGATTATTTTAGATGTTTTTGGTATTACATCATATATTCGGGTCACGGGTAAATACCCACATCCCCTGGAAAAAGTATGCCAAGAATTAGGGTACAATAATTCTTTGACTTAAAGCTCTTCAGACATGTTTTGTAAGTTCGGTTCTCTGGTTTGTGAGTGCAGCTGTGTTTTGTTCTTTAGTATTGCTATGGTGGACCTGTTTTTAGATAAACAACATTTTCGCTTGAACGCCCCATTTCACCAGTGGGCTGCGTGGACTACTGGTCTCATGCAGACTTATGAACGCACAGAAGAGAGCAACAGTCGGTCAACAGTTTCTCTAAATAATACATAAGACTTTGGTTTGTTTCGCACCAAACCTTATTGTATGTTTTCATAACAATCACAAGTCTCATGGAATACATTATTAGACTTCTGAATTATACTTTTGCATCCTTTTGAAGTTTTAAGAGGTGGTCACCATAAACTGCCATTGTATGACATCACTGACAATTTTTTTTTTCTCACAATTTCTGCCTTTGTGTTAAGAAAAAGAAAGAAAGTCATACTGGGTTATAACAATCACAGTGTGTGAGTAAACAATGACTGAATTTTCATTTTTGTTTGAACTATCCCTTTAAGGAGAAAAAGGTGGAGGACTAAATTGCGCACACTGGTGGCGCAATTTTGAGTGTATTGTCACAAATATTTTAAATCTGTGAAAGTGAATGACATTTGAGAATGGGGCATACTTCTGCTCCCCACTTATAATACATCCACACTTTGAGAACCACTGAGTTAATGCATTATGAACTAACATAAACTAACAATTAACTATTGTATTTTTTTTAAATCAGCATTAACAAATATAAATACATTCTGTAAAATACAGTACATTATTCATTGTTAGTTCATGATACCTAATGCATTTCTTAAATTTAGCAAATAGAACCTTTTTGTAAAGTGCCACCATAATTTGTAATGAAAAATGAAAATGTAGCAAATACGAAAATGCAAAATAGAAGTATTTTAACTAGTGGACTCAGACTTTTGAACCCTACTGTATCTCTATCATTAGAAGATGAGCTGAGACAGCTGTAAATGTGCCGAAAGCATCTCTGTCTAAAGGATGGGTTTACTGTGTACAGTGGGGCAGCATTACAGGACTACAGAGAGTTCTCTGTCAAACAAACCTCAAATCAAATATATACAATCTTAATAAATATTTTTTTTACTCTCCCTAGTCAGTCAGTTCCAGCTGCCTGAGAAGGAAACAAAGAGCACAAACAGCATTGATATATATGTGATGTCTGTCAGGATTTTGGCCTTGGCCAATAGTGTTTTCTGTCTGTCTGTACCTTCCCTTGTGTGATTGTGAGTTGGTCTGTTCTGGTTGCGTGGCAGATCATCCCTGTTGATTACATCTCACCTGCCTCTCATCATCTCATCACTCATTACCAATCTGCTGTACTTAAGCCCTGGATTCTCAGTCATTCTTCGCCAGATTGTCAGCCTACTTGAGTGGTCCACTATTCATCCAGCCAACCTGTTCTCTACCAGTTACCTCATCGGTTATCTTCAGCTCCGCTCCCCATCTATTCTGCCACGCCAAATCATCCAGCCCGCCACTCCGCTCTGCCATTAACCTCCGGTCTGCTTCAGCCCTCAGCCTTCATCCCTGCACTTTGTCACTTACCTCCTGCCTGCCCAGCCTTCAGCCACCAGCGGCAGTACACCCATCCATCTGTTTTCCATTCATTATATTACCAGTCCTTTTGTAAAAGATTATTTCATTGAACTCTCTCTCCCCAAGTCTGTGTTCAGCTTTTGGGTTCTAACCATCGTTTGGTATAACAGAACAATCTGGCCAGTTCATAAAGCTCTCTCTGGGCAAGGTGTACTTCTGGGACAGCACGAAAGACAGCTATGGGATCTCATGGAAAGCAACCTAGCCATGACAGGTCAGATCTCACAAATTTGTGATAAAAGACATTCCTGTTCTGCTCACTCAGTGGTCTACGAGTTCGACTTCCAGTCAGTCCATTCCAACAGTGCCCCTGCCACCTCCTCCTCGGACCATTCATCCTTTATGTGAGGCTCATATTCCGGACCCTGAACCATACTCTGGTGATTTAGGAAAATGTAAGTCCTTTATCCATCAGTGTTCTCTAGTTTTTGGCCAGTGTCCACATACATATTCCAATGATGAGGCGAAAATCTCTTATGTCATGGGGCTCCTACGGGGAAACACCTTAGCATGGGCCACAGTGGTCTGGAGTGGTCAAACTCCTTTGTTAAATTCTTTTGCCTCTTTCACTGCTGAACTTAGGAAAGTTTTTGACCACCCTGTTCACGGACTGAAGCCGAGAGGCACCTCCTCATGCTCTGTCAGGGCTCTCGAAGTGTGGCTGAATATTTGGTGGAGTTCCGCATCTTAACTGCCAAATCGGGCTGGAAGGATGTTTCTCTTTAGGCGGTGTTTCTGAATGGACTCAATGACCAAATAAAGGATGAACTGGCTCTCTTGATTCACTTGATCTGACTCTCTTGATTCACTTGTGTCTCTCTCTATCATTTTAGATAATCGCCTGCAAGAATGCCTTAGGGAAAGATCCAGTCACTCACATCCTGAACCCTCTTCCTGTGTCTTTTCCCGGTTGAATAGAAAGGAGGTCGCCGAATCACTAACTGGTCCCCGTGTCTCTACCAACTCTCTGCCTTCTGATGAGTCCATGCAGTTGGGTCGTGCTCATCTCACCCCAGCCGAAAGACTCCTGAAATTGAGGGTGGGTGAGTGTATATATTTCTGTCAGATGGGTAATTCCCTGGCAACTTGTCCCCTTCGGCCAAAAGGGGGTGCTCACCAGTAGATTGGAGGTTACTGGTGGGCCAAACCTTGTCCTCCTCAGTGTCTTCACTCCACCTGCAATTACAAGCTACACTGTGTTTTAATCAGCAGCCTCTTCCTCTATTAGCTTTGGTGGATTCAGTTGCGGATGACAGCTTTCTGGATGTTAAGCTCGCTTCCCAACCCGGCATTCTGACTGAACCACTGGACACTCCAATCACTGTAAATGCCTTGGATGGGAAATGTTTAGCCCGAATCACTCATCGCACCTTTCCATTACACCCGGTCCTATCTGGAAATCATCTTGAGTACATTCGGTTTAATATTATCTCCTCACCTACATCTCCTTTGGTTTTGGGACATAGCTGGCTGAGAATTCATAACCTACACATCGACTGGACTTCGGGAAAGATAATTAACTGGAGTATATCCTGCCACTCCTCCTGTCTGCAGTCTGCTCTACCTCCAACAGAGGTCGCTGTTGCGCCACCCACCCAGGAATCCTTGGATCTGTCCACTATTCCCTCAGAGTATCATGACTTGGATGAGGTCATCAGAAAGGATCGGGCCCTCTCCTTGCCACCTCATCGCCCTTATGATTGCTCGATAAATCTTCTGCCTGGAGGCCCTTTGCCCACCAGTCGATTGTATAACCTCTCCCGACCTGAGAGGCAGGCCATGGAGAAATATAAACATGATTCTCTAGCTGCTGGGATTATCCACTCTTCCTCCTCACCCCTTGGCGCAGGTTTTTTCTTTGTGGCTAAGAAAGATGGCACCCTCCGCACATTGACTTCTGTGGCCTCAACAATATCACCATCATAAACAAGTATCCTCTTCCTCATTAACTCTGCTTTCAAACCACTTAATGGGGCCACTATTTTCACTAAACTGGATCTGCGTAATGCCGTAATGTCACTTGGTGAGAATTTGAGAAGGGGATGAATGGAAGACCATTTTCAACACACCCCTAGGCCACTTTGAATATCTTGTGATGCCTTTCGGACTCACTAACCACCCCCCCCCCCACAGTGTTCCAAGCCATGGTGAATGATGTCCTTTGTGATTTCCTCAACCGCTTCATCTTCGTTTACCTTGACAATATCCTTATCTTTTCTCAAACCCCTTCTGAACACAATAGCCATGTTCGTCAGGTACTTCAAAGGCTTCTAGAAAATCAACTATTTGTCAAGGCAGAGAAATGTGAATTTCATGTCAACTCGGTCAGTTTCCTGGGATACATAATTGAGGGCGGGCAGGTGAAGATGGATCCAGAGAAAGTTCGAGCAGTGGCAGAATGGCCTAACCTACCTCCCTCAAAAAACTACAGCGTTTTCTGGGTTTGCACATTTTCATCGTTGATTCATCAGGGATTACAGTCGTGTGGCTGCACCTCTCACCAAACTCACATCTTCTTCCACCCCTTTCGTTGGTCTGTTTAAGCAGATCAAGCCTTTGATAAACTTAAGGATTTGTTCACTTCAGCTCCGGTGTTGATCCAGCCTGACCTGTCTCGTCAATTCATCATGGAGGATGCTTCCGACTCAGGTGTGTGAGCAATTTTGTCCCACCGTTCCGCCCCTGATGGGAAACTCCATCCTTGTGCCTTCTTTTCCCACCACCTGACTGGTGCTGAACGTAACTATGATGTCAGGAACCATGAATTACTGGCAGTCAAGTTAGCTCTTGAGGAGTGGAGGCACTGGCTTGAGGGGACTTAACAACCGTTTCTGGTATGGACTGACCATAAAAACCTGCCGTACATACAATTAAATTCACGGCAAGCCCGCTGGGCTTTATTTTTTGGACATTTCAATTTCACCCTCACTTGCCATCCTGGCTCCAAGAACGACAAACCCGATGCCCTCTCCCGTCAGTTTGTCCCAGAGGAGGTCCACTCGAGACCTGAAACCATCCTTCCTCCTTCCTTTTTGGTGTGGGCTATTACTTGGGAGATCGAGTCAGTGGTCAGGGAAGCTCAACATGCTCAACCCGATCCTGGTGATGGACCTCCTGGATGTTTATTTGTTTCTGATGAAGTTCTTTCCCAGGTTCTCCAGTGGGGGCATTCCTCCCCGTTCACCTGTCACCCTGGTTCCAGTCGCACCCTAGACTTTCTTAAAAGACACTTCTGGTGGCCTACCATGGACATGGACACTTGGGCCTTCGTCGCTGCCTGTTCTGTGTGTGCTCGTGGGAACACATCGCCCTCGATTTCGTTACAGGATTGCCTCCCTCACAAGGTAAAACCACCATGCTTACCATTGTTGACCACTTCTCTAAGGCGGCACATTTTGTAGCACAAAAAACAGCCTGTGAGACTGCTGATCTGCTGGTGTTACATGTCTTCTGTCTCTATGGCATTCCCTTGGACATTATCTCTGATTGCGGACCTCAGTTCACCTCTCAGGTCTGGAGAGCCTTCTGCTGGGCTCTTGGGGGCATCTGTGAGTTTATCTTCCAGCTTCCACCCTCAATCCAATAGGCAGGTGGAGAGAATCAATCAGGAGTTAGAGGCAGCGTTACGATGTGTTACAGCCCGTAATCCCTTGTCCTGGAGTGCCCACCGTACTTGGATTAAATACGCTCACAACTCCGTCTCCAGCTCAGCCACAGGCATGTCTCCAATTGAGTGTTCCTTGGGATATCAGCCTCCGTTGTTTCTGGTCCAGGAGAACGACACTGCAGTTCCATTGGTCCAAGTTCACCTCAATCGCTGCCATAAGATTGGAGAGATGCTCGCTCTGCCCTCCTCCGTTCCGCTGACAACAATCGTCGCCTTTCTGACTGCCATCGGACTCCAGCACCTAATTACCAGCCAGGTCAGAAGGTATGGTTGTCATCCAGAAACATTCCATTGAGAACAGAGTATAGAAAACTGTTTCCCCATTACCTTGATCCCTTTGTTATTGAAAAGATCATCAACCCCTGAAGCTGTTAAACTCAAACTGCCCAGGTCTATGAAGATCCATCCTTCATTC
Source organism: Myxocyprinus asiaticus (assembly GCF_019703515.2). Lineage (NCBI taxonomy): Eukaryota > Metazoa > Chordata > Actinopteri > Cypriniformes > Catostomidae > Myxocyprinus > Myxocyprinus asiaticus. The sequence continues at coordinate 24,944,551 of NC_059376.1, read as the reverse complement.
CATGTCTCTCAGCTAAAACCGGTGTTTGACAGTCCACTTTTCCCTCCTACCAATCCCCCTCCACCCACTGAGTTGTGGACGATCACCCTGCTTATACGGTCAGGTGGCTACTGGATGTTTGATGACGAGGACATGGATTACAAGATCTGGTGGATTGGGAAGGCTAAGGACCAGAGGAACATACATGGGTGCCCCGTTCCTTCATCCTGGACTCCTCTCTCATCCAGGATTTTCGTCAAAGTCTGGCAGGTCACCTGAAAGCTCCCATTGGGGGGGGGGGGGGGGGTACTGTCAGGATTTTGGCCTTGGCAAATAGTGTTTTCTGTCTGTCTGTGTCTCCCCTGTATGTTTGTGAGTTTTATTCTATTAAATTTTTTTTTTACAGTAATATGACTAAATCAATCAGACCAAATTAGGTAAAACCAATGAACATATAGAAAGGTAGAAATAGCTCCTTAAAGTAACACACGTATGTTTCCACCTTTACAGAGTAGATAGACAGTGAGAAAGACAGACAGATAGACAGACAGACAGACAGACAGACAGATAGACAGACACACACGCTCAAACACCATTTCAGATGTTCCTCTAGATGGATTCTATAATAAGGTGATATTTAAAGCTTATTTCTCCAAAAATGAATCAGTTTTAGTGAACAGTGATGCTTCACAGACTGATCACCTGTGCATCTAAAGCTGCAGTGAGTCACAGGCTCAATTAAACACACATCAGTCAACATCTTGTTTATTGCAGCCAAATGAGTTGTCTCATTTCAAATGCAAAAGACATGCTGATTATAACGTTTTCTTTTTCTTTTCTCTTTCTCTCTCTCCATTCCTCCTCCCCACTGAGGTCGTGCCCTGGGCGTCAGAACTGACCTCTTTTGCAGAGGGTTTTTGAGGGGGATGTGATCGATTAATGAGGAATTCTCTGCAGAATAATGAAGGATGACAGGAACACTAATCACTCTCAGGCTGATTGATCTGCTTGCAAGTGTGATAAATTAGTAGCTTCACCCTCTTTCTCGCTCGGACGTATTCTAATCACTCTCACTAATTAAAAGCTATTGATGAACACAGCTAGGGGCGTAACCAGGCTGCAGCGACAGAGCTGAACTCTCAGTGACACTGTAACTCTGTCTGTCTCACCTTTGTTGTGTGCCTTGGGTTTGCATGTTAAGTGTGTTTTGTAATAGCAGTGATCATTATTGCCCTTGGTTTCATTCTAAAATGTCCAGCAGAACTGCATCTGGTCAGACTGAGGAAATAGTGTTGTGATATCAAACCAGGGATTCACGTTGGTTTAAAAAAAATGTTGGTTAGAACAAAAATTAATTTTGAATTGTCCGATTTTTCTGATGTTGAAAAGCGCGAACCAAGACCAGACGGTGGATGAGATTGCTTGCGCTCACAGTCCACATTTTCATTCAGCAAATCAGTTCGAGTGAATGCTGACAATGTGATTAATTTTAATGAACCTTACAGCCTGCCAGCAGTGACAGACACTGAGAGAGCTGCAGTCTACATGAGATAAGATGTGAGCAAAGAGAGAAGTCATCTTTGACTATTGTAAGTTCATTTTGTTAAACGGATGAAAACATTTTACACATTTTGGTAGCTTTCAGCAAGTTTTAAATCTCTGACCTAACCTCTTTATTGTTAATCTTTTTCAATGAAACACTGAATGACCAATGATGTCTCATGTTCAACTACCAGCCAAAAAACTGAAGGGGACAGACATTCGGGATTTCTTTCATGGTTGTGTGTGACAATAATAATCTAATAGTATACACATAGTATACTTCAAAACAATATATTCTTCTTTGACTTTTCCATGTTTTTTGTTTGGCTATTATATTAAAATTAGATGAATGGTAGTGGTGATTTTTGTGGCATATCTATTTTAGAAAACAAGAAAAAAGATCAGTGACCAAGTCACCAACAGTGTAGACAGGGAGGTGACACAAGCTTCTGAAATTGTTCAGGTAAGATCATATTTGACATGGGCAATAAGAATTAATTTTTTGTGCTTTGGTTCTGGCTGACTGGACTGAAATGTTTGACAGCAGTCATTAAATTGTATGATAATTCTTTTGTTTAATATGAAAATTTTTATTCATACATGGTTTCTACATTTTAGTTCTAATTATTTAAGTTCTATCAGAAAATGTTAGAAATGTTTCTTAAAACTTCAGTTGATATGCTTTCTTTAAAATTATACCACACATCCTTAAAAACATCCTTTAAAACTGTCGTATTGTGAAGAGAGGCTGATGAGAACACCGTCTACACCAGGTGCATCCATTAATGCAACAGCTTGAGGTTGTCTACACTGGATGTGTCGACACGAACATTCTAAACCATTTATTTGTGTTGTTGGCAGCAGTAGCGTCAGCGTGTGCAGTGCAAAAATGGAACAGGACACCCATTTACTGTCGGCACCATGCGACGCGCCTTCCAGTGTAGATAGCATAATTGATTATAATGGATTTTATTGCGTCCTCTGTAGACAGGGTGTTAGAATTCATTTATGTACTCAGAAGGTGATTTTCTCCCCAATTAATCATAAAACCCTAAAACCCTGTTACATCCATTAATGCAGGTCAACTGAATCAATAGACTCATTATTGGACAACAAACTTGCAACACACATGCACGCACACACACACATTCTCTGTTTCATAGGAATCATGGTTGTAAGAAAGTAAAAAGAATATCTTGAAATAACAGTAAAAATTATTCTTGGGTTTTGCTCTTCATCCTGTTTCACTTTGGTTATACATGTATGTTCATGATCTCTTTTCATTTCATTGTAACTCAAAAAACAATGCTTAAGTGAAAATAGCATTTGAGCTGATGCATGTGAGGAACATTAAACTTTTTGCATTTCAAAAACAGATGTAAATATCATTAATCGTTCTTCAGAACTAATATTTTCTTCTATATTTAATATTCCAGGCATTCTTTTTTTATTAAAACCTTCAGCTCTAGCAGATTCTATAAATATGTATTCAGATATGCATGACTCAACATGCTAACTGGTTTAGAAATATTTTCATGTTGGTAAAATTTACCTGGAGTATGTAGTAATTTTATATATATATATATATATATATATATATATATATATATATATATATATATATATATATATATTTTTTTTTTTTTTTTTACTTGAATAAAAATAGTTAATCTATAGTATTTATAGCCTACAGAGGCTGCAACAGAAGGAAACCTGCAGCTGATGATTGAACTATTTCTGTCAGAAAGACACGCAATAATTGAGAATTAGCAATAGAATGATTCCTTTGGAGTAAACATCGTCCTGCGGTTCAGAGCTCAGTTTCTCGCTTGAACCGTCAGATCCTAATGGAAGAGGATCACGGTAGGGGAGAGGAACTTACCCCTACAACAGGACGGGCAAACTCGAGGCAAAGGGATGGAGGAGGGAGAAAACACACAGCGGCGCAATGAGCTGCGGAGCTTATAAAGCAGATGCTGGATTATGATTGGAAGAGATACATAAAATGAATGAATGAGTGCTGCTATGAGACTTCCTGACAGAACTACCGCTAACACTTACATTTCTACCAGAAAGACTGAGAATTAATTAATCAAGAATATAGAGATATAATTATTCCTTTGGAGGAAGCCTATCCTATGGTTCAGTGCTCAGATTCTCACTCGAAATGTCAGATCCTGCCGGTAGAGGATGAATGCAGGGGAGAGGAACTTACCCCAAAAAGAATCTAGACCTAAATAAAATGTATACCCCCAAAAGTAGCCCAAAAATAAATAAATATTCAGAACATACCAGGTCTTCGGAAGGTGAAGATAACATTAAAAAGTAGAATGTAAGGAACATATAACAGTATATGACTAAGCTACATTGACCTACAAAAGTAATCGACTGTGAATAACTTACAAAGCATGGACTAGCATATATGAACTGATGCCCCTTGCGAAAAGGGAGAGGATTGTTGTGCAGTATCTTTGCAGAGGGTAATCGATGTTTCAATGCATCCAAGCCCTTGAAAAAGGGTGTGCATTGTTAGTTAGTGCAATACCCTTTAAAAGGATAACAATGCTTTGTGAGACCTCAAAAAGGTGTAGCATTATTGGTGCAAAACCCTTGAAAAGGATAATAATGCTTGTGATGCGTTTGAACCCTGAATAGGTGAGCATTGATTGTGAAATACCCTTGAAAAGGATAACAATGCTTTGCAATGTATCCGAGTCCTTTAAAGGTGAAGCATAGTTTGTGCAATACCCTTGAAAAGGTTAACCATGCTGTGTAAGACCTTTAAAAGGTGAAGTATTGTTAGTGCAATACCATTGAAAAGGACAACAATAAAAACTAAAACCAACATCATGTTTGCATGATTAATGAGGTGTGAGAATTCATTTGAATGAATATTCTGGTATCTGTTTCGAAGAGCGCTATCCCACAACAGGCATTTTCCCAATACAGAAGCACGATACAATATTTAGCTATAATAAAATGTTGACGAGCACATCTTAGCAGAATTTAGAAGGAGCATTTTACATTTAAGACTAGCAGATGTCATTACATTTAACCATGTTGAAAAACGTAACTCTTTGTAGAGCATAATTCCTGTATAATTATATTGTCGTAAAAGCCCTGTGCTTCAGAAGGCTTACTATTTTAGATCACTCATAGAATTAATGTTACAATAATTTAAGGAATATGTCTCCCTCACCTAGAAATTTAGCAAAAGACCTCTAAATAACAGAAAACACATTACGTGATTGGAAATAATAGTAAATACACCTTTGTTTAATTTGATTATTTGATGTATAGAGATAAATTAATTAGGTCACTTCCCAACATACAAATTGCATAAAGTTGAGTTCAGTATCACCCATAAAAGCTGGGGGTAAACTTGTTGAACACAAGTGATGAACACCAATGCAATTCTCTAAGTAGAAATTCATCAGATCAGCTAAATCGATAAATCATAAAAGTTCATAATTATAATCTAAAAAGTGTCAAACAACTGAGTAAAATCATTATTATCCAGTAAATGTTTAGGCCTTAGAAAGACCCTAAACAGTGTTTCTAGAATGCTAGAAATATCTGTCCTGACTGAAATCAAGGACATGCACGTCACCATCTTGAAATGACCCAGCCAAACTGAGCAGTTATTGAATTTCAGAAATAATGCTGCACAATAGCCTACCACTAGGTGTCAGAAGGACACAGCAACAAATGATACTTCTCCTTTAAGAGAACAGCGACATGACTTAGCATAATCAACGTGCATGATTTATGAATTTTGAATCTTGATAGCCCAATACAGGAAAATACTTGGGTGTGCAACACTGATGTATACGGATGAGCAATGTGAACCTGATTGGCTCACCTGCATGAAGTGGCCAACATGCTTGCGGAACTCGCCAAACATGATAAAAGTACTTATTGTCGCTTGAAAAGTGATTGCTGATGCAGTATAAGGAGAATGATGCAGGGCCTGGGTAGCTCAGTGAGTAAAGACGCTGACTGCCACCCCTGGAGTCACAAGTTCGAAGGGCATGCTGAGTGACTCAAGCCAGGTCTCCTAAGCAACCAAATTGGCCCGATTGCTAAGGAGGGTAGAGTCACATGGGGTAACCTCCTCGTGGTCGCTATAATGTGGTTCTCACTCTCGGTGGGGCACGTGGTGTGTTGTGCGGGGATGCCTCGGGGAATAGCGTGAATAGCGTGAAGCCTCCACATGCGCTATGTCTCCGCAGTCAAGCCACGTGATAAGATGCGCGGATTGATGGATTGATGCAACGGAGATTTGTCCTCCGCCTCCCGGATTGAGGTGAGTCACTACGCCACCACAAGGACTTAGAGCGCATTGAGAATTGGGCATTAAAAATTGGGGAGAAAAGGGGAGAAAAAAAAGGAACTGATGAACAGTTATTTGAAAACATTGATAGAATAAAAGCATAAAACCCCAGCAGCCACCAGCTAGATGTATGACAATTACTCCCACAAAAGAAGAATACACAGCAAACTTATCTTGTGTGTCTTTCTGATTGAGACCAGCTGCACTGAGGAGCATGAACATAAGGGTAAGAAAACTGTGATGTACAGTACTGTGCAAAAGTTTTAGGCATTTGTGAAAAATGTTGCATAGTGAAGATGTCTTCAAAAATAATGAAGTAATTAGTTTTCATTTATCACTTAATGTCATACAAAGTCCAGTAAACATAAAAAAAGCAAAATCAATATTCGGTGTGACAACCTTTGCCTTTAAAACAGCACCAATTCTCCTAGGTACACCTAGACACAGTTTTTCTTGGTTGTTGGCAGATAGGATATTCCAAGCTTCTTGGAGAATTCACCACAGTTCTTCTGTCTATTTAGGCTGTCTCAATTGCTTCTGTCTCTTTATGTAATCTCAGACTGACACGATGTTCAATGGGGGGCTTTGTGGGGGCCATGACATCTGTTGCAGGGCTCCCTGTTCTTCTATTATAATCTTTTCTATTTGCAAAAGTAATGTTTGTGAGTCTAACATTTATATTTCCAATTGACATACTAAAGCTGAAGATATAAATAACCATCTAAAGAAAAATGCTTTTGTGAAACATCTTATGTGCCTAAGACTTTTGCACAGTACTGTACATAGGCAAAAAGGTCAATGAGAATGAAAGGATGAAAAAATATTTATTTATTAGGCATGTTACGCCAGCAGAGAAGGAGAAATCGCCACTGGTTGTCCAATGTCTGTGTTTCTTTGCCCACTCTAACATTTTCTTTTTGTTTTTCTGTTTCAAAAATGGCTTTTTCTTTGCCGTGAGGCCCCATCCGCCGGTACGTCCGATGCGATTGTCCCCTTGGTCCCCCTCGCCCGGAGTTTGGATGCGTGGCTCGCACTTTCCAACCCGTCACGATGGCTGACCCTGACCGTCCGACTCGGCTACACGATTCAGTTCGCCAGGCACCCGCCCTGGTTCAGCGGCACCTGCTTCACCTCGGTGAAGGGCGAGAACGCCGCTACCTTGCGTGCGGAGATCGCTACCCTTTTACGGAAGCCTGACCCTCCAGCCGAGATGAAGAAGGGGTTTTATAGCCCCTACTTCATCGTACCGAAGAAAGGCAGTGGGTTGCGGCCAATCTTGGACCTGCAAGTACTGAACCAGGCCTTGCACAGACTCTCGTTCAAGATGCTGATGCAAAAAAGCATTTTAGCAAGCGTCCGGCATCAAGATTGGTTCGCGGCGGTAGACCTGAAGGACGCGTACTTCCACGTCTCTATCTTACCTCAACACAGACCCTTCCTGCAGTTTGCTTTCGAGGATTGGCGTACCAGTACAAGGTCCTCCCCTTCGGCCTGTCCTTGTCCCCTCGCGTCTTCACGAAGGTCGCAGAGGCAGCCCTTGCACCGCTAAGGGAAGTGGGCATCCACATCCTCAATTATCTTGATGACTGGCTAATCCTAGCTCACTCTCGGGATGTGTTGTGTGCGCACAGGGACCTGGTGCTCATGCACCTCAGCTGTCGGGGGCTTCGGGTCAACTGGGAAAAGAGCAAGCTCTCCGCGGTTCAGAGCATCTCTTTTCTCGACTTGGAGTTGGACTCAGTCTCGATGACGGCGTGCCTCACGAATGAGCGTGCACAGTCAGTGCTAAACTGTCTGAAGGTGTTCAGACAAAAGACAGCGGTTCCACTGAAACTTTTTCAGAGGCTCCTGGGGCATATAGCATCCTAAGCGGTGGCCACACCTCTCGGGTTGATGCATATGAGCACTGGCTTCAGACTCGAGTCCTGAGATGGACATGGCACCACGGGACACATCGTGTGGTCGTCACGCCGATCTGTCACCGCCTCTTTAGCCCTTGGACCGACCTTGCATTTCTATGGGCAGGGGTTCCCCTAGACCAGGTCTCCAGGCGTGTTGTGGTTACAATGGACACCTCCAAGATGGGCTGGGGTGCTGTATGCAACAGGCACACAGCCACTGGTTCCTGGACTGGCTCGTGGCTGCATTGACACCTGAACTGCCTCGAGTTGGTGGCAGTACTGCTCGCCCTGTGGAGGTTCTGGCCGTTGATCCAGGGCAAGCACGTGTTGGTCCGGACGGACAACACGGCAACGGTAGCGTACATCACCCGTCAAGGTGGTCTACGCTCCCGTTGCATGTCACAACTCGCGCCACAAGTCGCTGCGAGCCACTCATATCCCAGGCGACCTCAACACCACAGCAGACGCGCTGTCATGACAGGTTACACTCAGGGGAGAGTGGAGACTCCACCCCCAGGAAATCCAGCTGATTTGGAGTCAATTCAGTCGAGCACAGGTAGACCTGTTTGCTTCCCGGGAATCCTCCCACTGCCCGCTTTGGTATGCCCTGACCGAGGTACCCCTCAGTATAGATATGCTGGCACACAGCTGGCCCCTGGGACTATGCAAATACGCGTTTCTCCCAGTGAGCCTACTTGCACAGACCCTGTGCAAGGGTAGGTGCTCCACATGCACTGGTTCCCCATAGGTGACCCCATGAGATAATTTCCGCTAAATCGTTTCCCTGTCGGTAAACTGCATCTTCTTTGGGCACCATGTTTGTAGAAACTCCTCCCCCCTCGAGTAGGACCTACCATGCGACTTCTCCACATGACACACTTCCGATAAGACTCGGTAAGACCATGTGACGTATTTCCACTCAAAATACCCCCCCCCCCCCCCCCTTCTCTAGGCGGGGTGTGGTCTCCGCGGTGTCTTCCCCTTGGGAGTGACACCCCCCAGACGTAGACATTTATGGCCCCCAGTCGGTTAACAAATTCCACTCTTTTTGGGGAGAAAAAAGAGGAAAAGAGGCCACGGCTGGGCTAGCCTGTCCCTATTTGTTGGGCAGTCGACTTGTTCCCGAAGGACCAGGACGTGTTGTTTTTTTTTTTTTTTTTTTTTTTTTTTTGGCAAATTCAAGCATTGTATAGCCTTTATTCCTCAAAACAATAGTTGACTGATGAGTTTCAAGAGAAAGCTTTCCTTTTTGCCATTTTTTACCTAATATTGACCTTAAGACATGCCAGTCTATTGCATACTGTGGCAACTCAAAAACAAACACAAAGACAATGTTAAGCTTCATTTAAAAAACCAAATAGCTTTCAGCTGTGTTTGATATAATGGGAAGTGATTTTCTAGTAACAAATTAGCAATTTAGCATGATTACTCAAGGATAATGTATTGGAGTGATGGCTGCTGGAAATAGTCTAGATTTGATCAAAAATGACTTTTTTCAAATAATGATGGTGCTGTTTTTTTTACATCAGTAATGTCCTGACTATACTTTGTGATCATTTGAATGCCACTTTGGTGAATAAAAGTACCAATTTCTTTCTATAAGAGCAAAATCTGTACATTATTCCAAACTTTTGGCTGCCAGTGTGTATATATATATATATATATATATATATATATATATATATATATATATATATATATATATAACTAGCCTACATTTTACACCATTTTTCATTAAAATTATTTTATAAAATCAAATTCAAAGACACATTGGTTTTTGTTTTTTGTTTTTGATAAATAAGTCCCCTTTTTAACTCTGCTTTTGGGTCCTGCCTCTGCATTCCGTGATTCTGATTCCATCGATTCCAAAACCAGAATTCACAAATTTCTGGAATCGAACAGCCCTACCATATATGATTATTTTTCCCACCACTTTATACTGTGGGACACCTTATTGACAAAGAAGACATGCAATGCTACCTCAAATTTTGGCAATAATTAAGTATCCCAGGAAGCAACAATTTACATCCTACAATTTGAAGAAACCGTCATATGCTTCATATCAGCTCACAAATGGTGGCAAAAAATCCTGTCTATAAATAAGCAGCTCTGAAAAGTTTAAAGCCAAGTTTCATGCTGCATTTGAACCCCCCGAGTATGTCATTGCTCAAGGGAGCAGCTACTCAGTTCGAGGCTGAAAAAAAAAAGTGTTTCCCAAAATGTCATACCTTACCATCTCAAAGTTTGGATAAATATATGATGAAACTTTGTCTAGTCACAAGTAGTGTGTCAGAATGAGGAACTACATTTTATTGAATAATATCATCCAACACAGTGAGTGGATTTATTGAAAAAAAAATAAAATAAATAAAATTAGACTCTTCTGTGAGTGTAATGACTGTGGTTGAACCTAGGAGAGTCAAGGTTTGACTTGTTAGCATGGCTGAGATAGCCCCTGCTGGTAGATGGCAGTGTTGTATAAAGTGTCCATTTGTCATACTTAAGTAAAAGTAAAGATTTCTTCAAGGAAATTGACTCAAGTAAAAGTTAAAGTAGCTCATGGGAAAAATGCTTAAGTAAAAGTAGTAAAGTAACTTAGTTGAGTGGCAGAGCCATGCTGAAGTCTATATTAGGAGGAGCTAACACAAGAACTTCTCTGATCAATTCAGCCATCGAATAAATGTGCTACTCATCATGGTGCAAAATAGCAAAGTAAACATTATGAATTAACGGTGTATTCATGCCATGTAGAAATGATCGTATTTACAAGATGAGCGCAAATGAACGCCACCATATCCGTAATTAGCAGTGGGATTTTCTTGGAGCCCCAGTTTTCTGAGTTAGAAGCGAATCAATTACAGAATCATGGCAAGATGGCAAAATAGTATTGGACATTATTCTGTTTTACTTGTAGATAATGATAGTACAGTTTAGATTTTATGGATTTTTGTACCATTGATGAAGAATAAAGCTTGCCAGAAAATAAGACTCATTTAGCTTGTTTATGAGGTGACAGGCTTGTGCAACAAAACAATATTTACTATCAGTATATGTGGCTGCACAAGAATGATAAAATAAGATAAAAAAGCATCAATTTATGATGCAACATTCAACATAAAAAGCAACATTCAAATGTGAATAGCAAAACAGGCCTATTCTTTCCTATTAATTCACTTGAATTGACATTACATTGCAATTATGACTTCTGACCTTGTAAGTATGAACTTCCCAGGAGGACTGAAATAGTCTTTATACTGGTTATATGTTAAATATGTGGATTTGATGATTGATATGAAAAAAAAAAAAAAAAAGTCTATAGACCATTTCAAGATTGTAGACCAAAACAAAGGAATTATTACGGTCCACACGTATTTCCAGAACCTTTCAACAAAGTCTCTTTTTCAAGGTAAGTCAGTCCACTCGGTGGCTGTCTTTGGAATGCTCTTGGACAGTTTGGGCATCTATTTTTCTATGTAAACAAGTGTCATGAAAGAGCAGCTCCTATCTAATTGAATGGGGAAAGACTGAAATTTCCAAAACGGTTGGTCAAGATTACAATAAAAGAACATATTTCAAATACAGTTGTGCTCAAACATTTGCATACCTTGGCAGAAATTGTGAAATTTTGGCATTGATTTAGAAAATATGACTTATCATGCAAATAAACTGTCTTTTATTTAAGGATAGTGATCATATGAAGCCATTTATTATCACATAGTTGTTTGGCTCCTTTTTCAATCATAATGATAACAGAAATCACCCAAATGACCCTGATCAAAAGTTTACATACCCTTGAATGTTTGGCCTTGTTACAGACACACAAGGTGACACACACAGGTTTAAATGGCAATTAAAGGTTAATTTCCCACACCTGTGGCTTTTTAAATTGCAATTAGTGTCGGTGTATAAATAGTCAATGAGTTTGTTAGCTCTCACGTGGATGCACTGAGCAGGCTAGATACTGATCCATGGGGAGCAGAAAAGAACTGTCAAAAGACCTGCATAACAAGGAAATGGAACTTTATAAAGACGGAAAAGGATATAAAAATATATCCAAAGCCTTGAAAATGCCAGTCAGTACTGTTCAATAACATATTAAGAAGTGGAAAATTCAGGGATCTCTTGATACCAAGCCAAGGTAGACCAAGAAAGATTTCAGCCACAACTGCCAGAAGAATTGTTCGGGATACAAAGAAAAACCCACAGGTAACCTCAGGAGAAATACAGGCAGTTCTGGAAAAAGATGGTGTGGTTGTTTCAAGGAGCACAATATTTGTTGACCCCTCTCCAAACATAGCGCTTATGGTTGTGACCATAAAGCTCTATTTTGGTCTCGTCACTCCAAATTACAGTGTGCCAGAAGCTGTGAGGCATGTCAAGGTGTTGATGTATTTGTTGCTGAAACTTAATTTATTAATATATTCATAATAAAAATAATAATTCAAGATGTACTGTTAAAGTATGTGACAGTTATATTTTATTTAAACCGCAAAGGTGAACCATTAATTAAAACTGTTGTGTCAGATGAGTATTTATGCGTGCATCAGGAAATTCGACCAAAAAGCTTCCGCATTGGATGCTCCTTGGCTTCCTCGCTCAAGCGTCCTCCGGAAGCTTCCTCAGTCCTCAATCATTGCTTCCTCACAGTGCATCTAGAAAATGTATATATCATTCATGATAGCGGACTTTAACTGGTTTCCGGGTCACAGGCTTGAGGACAGAGGAGCGAGGAAAAGAGGATGCACAATTTAAGAAATGAGAAGCACCCATTGTTTGATGTGTGCTTCCTTGTGATTTTGATTCAGATTCGTGATTTGTAAAACAAATCATCCAGACCGCTTTTTGAATCTATTTGACCTGTTCAAATGAATCAAATTTAAAAGATGAGACTCAAATGATTCTTTTTACATGCAATCTACATGTGCATCTATGTTATTTTTTTGCTGGGTTAATTCGCAAAAGTATCGAAAGGGTGGGGAGAAATTTATCGGAGTTAAAGAATTAATGTTCTCTTTAAAAAGTATTAAAGTAAAAGTGAAAGTCAGCAGAAATATTTATACTCAAGTAAAGTACAAATATAACAAATTTACTTAAGTACAGTAACAAAGTATTTGTACTTCATTACTATACACTGGTAGATGCCATGAATACATCGTTATGCAAGCAAAAAGCTTCTTTCTTTTGAGATAAATGGTAATGCTCTCTTCAGGTATATTAGACCTCCTTGGCTTAAACTTGTCTCACACTTAGTAAGAGACAGATTAGGAAGGAATGTGTTTTTCCATGGCTCAATGAGCTTTCTTCTTCCTACACTTTAACTTCACCCTAAAATGCTCCACCAAGTGAACAGCAAGAAAAATCTTGGCTCAGCATTGCTAACCAGAGAAAGGTATCATTCCCTCAACACTGGTGGAAATTGAGGATTAAATATTAGATATAATAATAATATATGATAACCTGTAGTGATCTCCAACTGTTTGTAGTACACAGGGATAAAATATATATTAATAAGTCATGTTGTAACATCTAAATTGTTCTTAAAATCTGTTTTTATTAAAACTCAACCTGAATACATTACACCAACAAAATTTTTATTTTTGTAATTTTAATGGTTAGATCAGGTAGAAATAGTTCTTTAAGGTAACAATTGCAGGTTGCCACTTTTTACAGTGTTTATGGTTTTTAGGTCATTGGAAAATTTTGCTTTTGCAAGTTAACTGAGTTCATACAAGTTATGAGCATTTCTAATCTGTGTTTGTGGTCTTTCCCTGGTCTATGGCATCTTACATTAGCTTGTGTGTTTTGGAATTTATAGGATAATTAACTCGTGTTATTGTTCAGAGAACTGAATAATCAATGCAGCAACTCAAAGAGGCAATGCATCCAATCACACAAAGCCTAATATTATTGATGCATATTTGATCCACACCTGCATCTCTCTCTCTCTCTCTCTCTCTCTCTCACACACACACACACACACACTCTCTCTCTCTCTCTCTCTCTAAGAAAAGTATTAAATTAGAAACTGACCTTACCAGGATATCTCCTCATACTGTAGGAAATAAAAAAATCACATGAGATCTCTCTAAAATCTCACTTGAATCTCCTTGACAGCAAAGATGTAAAATGGACAGCAAATTACTTTGTCTTTTGCTGAAATCTTACATATATCACACACGTCTCCTCTTGAGTTTTATAGTTCTGCATTCTTACTATAAACAATAGTCTCATTCATGCCCATGTTCTTCCTTACAAAAAACAAACCTTAGAACTTCTCACTCTAAAAAAATCACAGTCTACCCACAAACAGAACAACCACAGGCGCTGGGGACCATAGTTCAATTATTTCTGCCACAAAGGGGATTAACTTTTATTAAGACATTTTTGGTTCAGTCATGCTACAGCTCCCCTCAAACTAATGTTTTTCTAAATAAGTTTCTGCATTTGATCAGAAAACATGCTTTAACTCTTAGGGACCGTTTACACGACAACATTTTCAACTAAAAACTGAAAACTTTTTATGCGTTTGGCTGTTCGTTTACACGACAACGGCGTTTTGGGGCCTGAAAATGCTAACTTTTGAAAACGGGTTTCAAAGTGCAAGTTTTTGAAAATGTTGCCGTTATTGTCTCCGTGTAAACGATGACATCATGCGCACGCGTATTATGTGTTCAGTCTATAGACATGCCCGTGAGTACTTCAAAAGAACGCACGAGACATTCAAAACTACAATGGCGGACTACAGGACTGTGTTTGTGATGCTCAAGGTTTTGAGTTTATTGATGCTTCTCCAGCAAAGTAATTGTAGTAATAAAGCAACCTCATCATCCGTCCAGACAAAATTGCTTGATGCTTTCACCATCTTCATTGTTTGTATTCAGCGCTCTGTGGATGAATGCTTATGTGCGCAGTTGCGTAGTGTTTCTTACAAAGTGACATCGCTAACTACTGGCCTGGCATGCATAATACAGCGTTTTTAGCCATTTTCGCGGATCCGTGTGAACAGGGATCATTTTGACAACGTTGTTGTTTGTATGCGAAACTTTTCAAAAACGCAAAGGAAAACTGTTTTTAGTACATTGTTGTCGTGTAAACATACCCTTAGGAACTGTGGGATGGTAGTACTCAAACCACAGAAGGCCTTGTTAAGCTCATTAAGCTTGTTAATGGACTTTTCAAAGCTGCAAATTATTTACATTTATACATTTGGCAGACGCTTTTATCCAAAGTGACTTACAGTGCACTTATTACAGGGACAATCCACCTGGAGCAACCTGGAGGTAAGTGCCTTGCTCGAGGACACAATGGTGATGGCTGAGGGGATTGGACCAGCAACCTTCTGATTACCAGTTATGTGTTTTAGCCCACTACGCCACCACCACTCCACCTACGCCACCACCACTCCACATATTTAATTTGTGTAGAGCTTGCTTCCAGGATGAGAGAAGCCTTAAAACACAACAGCTTCAGTGTGTCGTTTCCAAACATGAAGATTCCTTTTGGGCCTATGTAGGTCATAGTTTGATTTTAAGGACAATGCATACTGAAAATTACAATGTTTTTTTTCTTTTTTTACAATATACAATTTTGGAACTGTGTTCAAAAGCAAAACCAGTTCAGAACCACTGAATTAAAGAATAACTCCATGTGCTGTAGAGAAAAAGCCTTACAAAAAGCCCCAAGTGTTTGTTCTCTCTTTCTCTCCTTCTTTGTCTTTCTCTGTGTCCGTCTGACTCATCAGTCTAATAGGAAGTACTGTTCTCCTTTCAGAATCTCATTATGTGACAGTAAATGAGAGATTTATTATTCAGATGAATCATGTTTCTCCAAATTCTTTGCTTGCAATGGGAGCGAAATAACTCTGTAATAGCTTGGAAAATGCATTTTAAGCCCTCTATACCAGCACTGCTTAATAATATGACTCTTAGAAAAGTGATTTTTTCTCATTTGGTGCCAGGGATCAGGAGCCATGTCCTCTGCAATTTTACGTTCCACTTCAAGACATTTGCAGTTAAATTAACCATAGAAATAACCTCAGTTTCACCTCTCACGCTCTTCCTCCAAAGGATGAAAAAAGACTCAGGGAAGTGATAAGCAGAAGTACAGCTCATTTCAGTAGCCGATGTGCAAGTGTTTTTAAATGCGTGATATTTATGAAAGGTTATTACCATGATCAGCATACCATACTCCAGAGAGTGATTCGGACTCACTGATGCTCGACCAATAATACAAAATAGTCTAGTTTTTCAGATTCTCTTTTCAAATAAGACTAAACGAAGATTTACGTTAGAACCATAAAAATAATTATTTGGGTTTTATATCAGTTACAGTTATGCAAATTGCCAATCGATTCTGTCGTAAAATCTGGATTAAAAACACGATTAGTGTGATATAATCAAGTGAAGAGGACCGTGGTTATAAACAGAGCTGTGATAGCTGCAGGACACACACACATATGAGTGAATTTCACAGCTCCATTACTGAGATGACAAAAAACATAGAGTCAGTAGGCAGGCAACAGGTCACACATGTCTGACACATTCCCCTACAGATTGTAATTGAGAGTTAAGTACACCACTGCCTTTTTAAAATAGAAGTTGGCTGTAATTAAAAGGTTTAACCTTTGTCAGTGGAAATAATCAGTAATAACTATCAGATTTTGATTACACATAATTGCTTATCTTGGCAGCTCATTTTAAAGATTTACATAACATTGAATAGTCTACACCATTTACACCATGGATACATTGTTCATTGTTTTACAGCTTTTTGGATGTTTCATACAATTATAACCAGAATTCAAAAGGGTCAAAAGCATTTTCTTTATGTCAGAAAATGCTTATATTTTGCTAATTTTCTAATTTATTGAATTTATTTTCTATTTCAAATAATCTTCTCAGCATAACAATGCTATGTTTGAGTGAAAAGTTAAAAAAACAAACAAATATGAATTTTAGAATTTCTTATTTTTTTGTATGTCACACTTTTACTTTAATGAGAGTATGCACTTGTGGTTTTGTGCAAAACCTGATGATCCATGTTATCCAGCATGATATGGGAATGTTCCAAACCAAAGAGCATCTGGTGTGCTACAATGGAAGCAAAGAAATCTGGTTATCTGTACAAAGGAGTTAACAATGCCACAAATTTGACTACATTTGATTAATTATCTAAAAATCAGATTATTATTATTATTATTATTTTATTTTACATCACAATATTTCTTTGTTTTACATTTTTAAAAACAAGTCCTAAAACGTTCAGTTTATTGCAGGTTATGTATCCCGGATTTTCAACGTGGACTCCCATTGTATGTGAGCATTTAGCTGCAGAGTTCTGTATTGCTGTGTAAATGCTCTGTTGGGATGTTATAATTCCAGTTGCCTTTGAGGAAATGATTATTGAAAGGAGAAAACATTCTTTCAGAATCCCAGAGCATGCAGAGGTCAAAATCCCAGATGGCAGTCTGATCTCGAGGCTAGACAAGCAGATGAGAGAGAGCAATATACCAGTATCACAGAGATAAATGTAATCCATGCTCACCATCACACCACTCTGCTGTCTTTATTTCCTCTTATTTCATCCCTCCTTCACGGATATTAAAAAGAGATTTAGCTACTAACACAAACTCTCAGACTCCCACACAAACTCTCAGACACTGAAACAAACTTGTGTCCCCGGGGAGCATCTCTATCTCATTTCAAGCACTCATATAAAGACGATGTAAATTTATCCACATAAGAGGCAATGTGTTTGTGTGAGGGAGGCAGAAAGTTTTGTTAAGTTATTAAGTTTGAGTATGTGAGAGACAAAGGGAGGAAGAAAGAGAATTAAAGACTGCATGCATATGTTAGTGTGGTTTGTGTGTGCAAGTACATTTTCTGATTTTGTGTTAAGTATGTGCATAAATAGGCTTATTTGTGATTTGACTTGTTTGTGTTTGGTAGTTGAGGTCTCATTCAACATTTAAAGGAATAGTTCAACAAAAAATGTAAATTCTGTTCAGAAAGTTATGATGTAGTCTGGTGCCTTCAGCTTTAGTTCTGTCCCCTCTTTGTCCACATTAATAATAATAATATTGATGAGCAGACATGTTCCACCCCTTTAGTAAGTGGGGAAATGGAGAGATGGATTCTCATAATTTAAAGGAAATGTAATGTTTTATGCTGTGAATATTCTGGGAACATCAAATGTGGTGTGGCCTGATCGATAAAAGTACAGACACAAAGAGAATGGGTCCATTTCAGTCAATAAGGCTTTGGAGATTTGCAAAGAACACACAAATGTGAAGAATTTGAATAAAAAGATGACATTTCTGTAGCCAGAGTGGTACTAGTTTTTCACATTGTTATAATTAGCTGTTTTTTTGCTCACACAATATAGGAGAAAGGTTTTAAAAGAAAACATGTTGTAATAAAGAAGATAATGTCTCATGACAAATCAGTAATAATAGTACGAGATGGTAAAGTAAAAAAAAAAAGAAAAAAAAGAAAAAATCGTACGAACTGGCTACTCCCTTAGAGCATATTAAAAAATAAGAGCATAATTTTACCACAAAAGCTAAATCAAACCATAACATGTACAGTTGTGCTCAAAAGTTTGCATACCCTTGGAGAATTGGTAATACATGTACCATTTTTAAAGAAAACGTGTGAGCAGGCAAAACACCTTTCTTTTATTTCTTATGGGATTCATATTCAACTGTAGGTTATAACAGAATGGCACAATCATAAAACAAAACATGGCAACAAAGAAAAAAATGAAATGACCCCTGTTCAAAAGTCTGCATACCCTTAGTTCTTAATACGGTGTATTGCCCCCTTTAGCATCAATGACAGCGTGCAGTCTTTTGTAATAGTTGTCTATGAGGCCCCAAATTTTGCAGGTGGTATAGCTGCCCATTCGTCTTGGCAAAATGCCTCCAGGTCATGCAAAGTCTTTGGTCGTCTTGCATGAACCACACGTTTGATATCTCCCCAGAGTGGCTCGATGATATTAAGGTCAGGAGACTGTGATGGCCACTCCAGAACCTTCACCTTTTTCTGCTGTAACCACTGGAGTGTCAACTTGGCCTTGTGATTAGGGTCATTGTCGTGCTGGAAAGTCCAAGAGCATCCCATGTGCAGCTTTCGTGCAGAAGAATGCAAATTGTCTGCCAGTATTTCCTGATAACATGCTGCATTCATCTTGCCATCAATTTTCACAAGATTCCCCATGCCTTTAGAGCTCACACACCTCCAAAACATCAGTGAACCACCACCATGCTTCACAGTAGGGATGGTACTCTTTTCACTATAGGCCTTGATGACCCCTCTCCAAACATAGCGCTTATGGTTGTGACCATAAAGCTCTATTTTAGTCTCATCACTCCAAATTACAGTGTGCCAGAAGCTGTGAGGCATGTCAAGGTGTCGTCAGACATATTGTAACCAGGCTTTTTTGTGGCATTGGCGCAGCAAAGGCTTCTTTTTGGCAACTCGAATATGCAGCTAATTTTTGTTCAAGTATCATCGTATTGTGCTCCTTGAAATAACCACACTGTCTTTTTCCAGAGCTGCCTGTATTTCTCCTGAGGTTACCTATGTGTTTTTCTTTGTATCCTGAACAATTCTTCCTGCAGTTGTGGCTGAAATCTTTCTTGGTCTACCTGACCTTGGCTTGGTATCAAGAGAACCCCGAAATTTCCACTTCTTAATAAGTGACTGAACAGTACTGACTGGCATTTTCAAAGCTTTGGATATATTTTTATATCCTTTTCCATCTTTATAAAGTTCCATTACCTTGTTACGCAGGTCTTTTGACAGTTCTTTTCTGCGCCCCATGGCTCAGTATCTAGCCTGCTCAGTGCATCTCACAGTGCATGTGAGAGCTAACAAACTCATTGACTATTTATACACAGACACTAATTGCAATTTAAAAAGCCACAGGTGTGGGAAATTAACATTTAATTGCCATTTAAACCTGTGTGTGTCACCTTGTGTGTCTGTAACAAGGCCATACATTCAAGAGTATGTAAACTTTTGATCAGGGCTATTTGGGTGATTTCTGTTATCATTATGTTTTAAAAAGGAGCCAAACAACTATGTGATAATAAATGGCTTCATACTGTATGATCAATATCCTTAAATAAAAGTTTTTTTGCATGATCATTCATATTTTCAAAATCAATGCCAAAATGACACCATTTATGCCAGGGTATGCAAACTTTTGAGCACAACTGTAAACCCGTAGCCAAACCCTAAACCTAATAATTTTAATAGGAAAATCACAACTGTGTACCACAGAAGACAGAGAAACATTAGGGTTTTGAATGAGCATTCTTAAAATTTTTTCAAAGTTTATTCCTAAAGCCAAAACCTAAACCTAACCATGATTTTACATGGAAACCAACTTTTTCTACCACAGAATAAAGAAAATATAAGGTTTTGGAATGAGACGAGGAAAGCGCAGGTTATTGACACACATCAGTGAATTGTATTGCATAAATAAATATGAATATGTTCACAGACTTTTTCTAGCAAATATGCGATGCCTTAACTGTATCTCTTTGAAATTCTGTTTGTTGATTGTGTTATGAACTCGCCAGCTAACCACTGCACAAAAACTACGGCTATGTTGTCTAGGAGTAAATAGAAAGGCTCACTAGCTGGCAATCCTAACTTTAAAGTCTATGTTTTGCCAGTTACTCAGTGTGAGAGCGAAATGGGTGAAGCTAGTGTGGTTGTGTATGTTTGTGAAAGGAGGAAGTAGTTCCTCACCTTAGCAGCCTCGTCAAGCCCAAGTACTGATTCCATTGTCAGCAAGCCCAAGCGTCAGGTACAGAACAAACCAGAGGAAGAAAAAGTCCTAAAATAGAAAATATTGGATTGGAATCCGTACATAAAATGGACAAAAGGGGATGAGAGGAAAACAGATTTGGCATCTCCACAGTATTGGCGTCTCCTGGATCCACTTCCACTTGGTCAGAGTCCTCTCTCAAATTGACACTTCCCCTTCCAGTACAGGGAATTGCAAAGGAATACAGTGGTACTCCCCCCAGTGGATGGAGTGTGTATTGTGAAGTGTGGATTCTATATGAGCACCTAATCTGTTCCTAACAATTAGTTGACCCCTACTGGAATTAAAGTCATACCTTTTTGTATAAGCCAAGTCTTACGATTTCTTACATTATGGAGATTTTACAAACAACAGCTATTTTTAGGTCTCTCCAGAGATGTTCAATTGGGTTCATGTCTGGGCTCTGGCTGGGCCAATCAAGGACATTCACAGAGTTGTCCCAAAGCCACTCTTGCATTGTCTTGACTATGTGCTTAGGGTCATTGTCCTGTTGGAAGGTGAAATTTCAGCCCAGTCTGAGGTCCTGAGTGCTCTGGACCAGGTTTTCATTAAGGATATCTTTGTATTTTGCTACGTTCAGCTTTCCTTCAACCCTGACCAGTCCCCCAGTCCCTGCCACTGAAAAATACCCTACAGCATGATACTACCACCACCATGCTTCAGTCCTGTCTATGTGCTCTGCAGGCAGTTCCCTTGACCTCATGGCTTGGTTTTTGCTCTGATATGCATTTTCAGTTGTGAGACCTTATATAGACAGGTGTGTTTTTCCAAATCATGTCCAATCAATTGAATTTGCCACAGGTGGACTCCAATCAAAGTGTAGAAACATCTCAAAGATGATCCAGAGAAATGGGATGCAGCTGAGCTAAATTTCAAGCGTCATAGCAAAGGGTAAGAATACTTATGTCAATGTGATATTTCAGTTTTTTTTATTTTTAATAAATTTGCATAGTTATCAAAAATCTGGTTTTACTTTGTCATTATGGGGTATGGAGTGTATATTGATGTGGAAAAAAGAATATTTAGCATAAGGCTGCAACATAACAAAATGTGAAAAACAATGAAGGGGTCTGAATACTTTATAAATGCACTATACAAAAAAAAAAAAAGAAAAAAGAAAAACAGATACATACACATATATGAGAACTTCAACTCCAAATATGAGAACTTTAAGGTGTCTGAACATCAGCAGCTCAGGTTAATACAGGTAACCCACTAAAAATTACAGTCAAAAACATTGCTTTTGTGCTTAGATTATATTTCAGCGGCATCTGGAAGAAATAGCGCCTTTCTTTGTCTTTTCTGACTGTGTTGTGCTTTAATGTCAGGCAGGTACATAATGACATAGTGATTGATGTATGTCGTTGTGGTGATGGGGGCTTGGCTGGTTTGTTAATGGGGGAGCGAGGCCAGGAGGAATGAATGAGAAGGACTCGCACCTGTGTGTAATTTCCCTAACAGCTGTTCTGTGTTTCAATGAGTGGCGTTGGGGAGATATAAAGGGAGACGGGAAGCCCAGAGAGGGGAGCTGAACCTGAGTGCAGTGTGTGTGTTGTGGAAGATTCACTGTCTGGCTGAAAAGCAGCAGTTTTACGTTGGCTGCTGAAAAGTGTTATTTTTGTTTGAGTTACATCCAGAGTGTGTAAATAAACTCCCGTGGTTTGCTGAAGCCGACTCCTGCTTCCTCCTTCCCATATCAAGAAAGTTGTTACAGTGCAGTGACCCAGGTGGGAGTGAGGTTTAGGGGGGTGAGCGTAACGGTAGCCAACTGGTAGGTAGCTGTGCAGTGTGTAAACCTCACTCCCCTGACCTCAAGAGGCGCACTAGCGACTGACGCTAGGGGCTGTAGCCTATAACCTCCTCTGTAGCGTGCCTGCCTCCCTTCCGGTCAAAAACGGGGTCAATTTAAGGTGAGAGGATGAAAAGATTAACAAATGAATTCAAATCAGTGTTATTACAGTTAACGAAAACTAAATTTAATAAAAACATTTTCATTAACTAAAATATGTAAGATACGAAAATTAGATAAAAAAAAAAAAAAAACTAAAACTAAACTAAAACTAAAAATCTTTCCTTGAAAACTAACTGAAATAAAATAAAAAACACACAATAACTATATTTAGTTTTCATATTTTTACTTTTCGTTTAATTTTTCCATCCAGAATAATGTGAATATCAAGGGGCAAAAAGAACTCATCTGTGGTTTTGGATGGTCAGATAGCACCACAACAATAGGTGGAGGTGTTCAGAGCCACGCCTACGCTGAGTCTGCAAAATGTGCGAGCTGAGTTTCGGGATACATTGATGTATTGGCAGTTAGCAGAAAGCAAACGAGGGCTGTGCAACACTAGGCATTCCTTGACCATGACAAAGACAGGAGAAACAAGGAAACGACAAGCAGCATTAAACAAACTAAACAAAAGTATCATTGTGTCTTGAAAGGTCACACGCCTGGCCAATAGTTCAAATGAGTATAAATAGGTGCCCGAGGCATGGTGCGAATGTGTGAGCGTGAGGCGATCGTGTGTTTCTCGACTGCTTGTGGGTCCTTGAATAATTTATAATGTGCCAGTAAGGGCAGCTGGTGGAGTTTGTGGTGCCACCCTAGGGTAAATTGGTGCCCATTGCAGACTGCGTAATAGGGGGTGACAGTACTCTATCAATTCAAAGATTGCCCCTGTGGCATAAGATCTGACATGTTCACCTGCCTCACAAGCATTCTTTTAACGTTTAACTCATTTAACGCATATTCTCTGTATGCGGACAGCTGTCATCTGGAGTGCGCAACAGAACAACCACATCTTTGGAACATAAGGTACACTTGAAGGTTAACAAAAAGTTGTTGAGCAATTTAAAATATTTCAAACATATGTATACAGTAACAGTAAAGTTCAAATATAATGAATATCTAATTTGTATGTATGCACATTAACATTATGAAATAGATATACTCATTTTATTTTAAACGTGAGCATCCCCATTTCTGTTCTTTCATGTTCATGTTGACATTTGAGGATCTGCAAAAAGTTGTCAATTAAAAACAAGCAGAAGGCTTCTGACACGCACTCCCTCTCCCTGTTCTTTACATTGTTGCTCACACTTTCACTACCTAACTTGCATATACAGGCCTTCAGTGTTGTTCTTTAAATCATATGTACATTACATTTTCTGTTCATGTTACCACATGCTATAATGATACTGTATTTAAGTTTTATATAACTGTAACACATTTAAAAAGTACAAGTACATTTAGGACCATTATTGGTAATTTGTTTTATTCCCTGTTTATTTTAAATTGCCATGTTGTCACACCTGAGACTTTTGCCCTAGCGGCCACCAGAGGTCACTAGGAGTTTAAGGGACTTTTAGTTTGTTTACCTTCTTGTGTCTCTGTTCCTGGTTCCTGCCCTGATTGTTTCCAGCTGTTTCTCATTTACCTTGTTTGCCCCAATGTATTTAATGTCCTTGTGTTTGCTTGTGTCTTTGTCAGTTGTTTCCTGTCATCCCCATGGATGAAATGTTTGTTCAGTTCCTGAGTTTTAGATTTGTTTTGTTCCTGTGTTTTCTAAGTTTTGTATCTGGATTTGTTTTTCTTATTAAATTAAAGCTGTACTTAGATCCTACTCTCCTGACTTCCTGCTGCATTCATTACACATGTTATTTAATGTTATTTTTGTTCCTTAGTTGGCAGTGATTGGAAATACATTTATCTCAGTGGTAATGTGAGCATGTTGCATTGCTTCTCTATACAATAAATAATATCTTGGTTAAATCTGTATATTTGTTTGAACAATTAATACACTATCTCTGTTAGTAAGTTTGTCTGTTTGTAAGTTTAAGAATATCACCAGAATTTAAGTGTGCCATAAATCTAATCTTCATCCATTTTCACTCAGTCAGCTGAAGTACTTCCTAAAGAGGTCAATCCCTAAAACTAAAATGACTAAATAGAAATATTTTTTAAAAACAAAATAATTTTTAGAAAAAATAAATAAAACTGTATTTCAACTTAATGGAAAATAATATAAAAATAAAAACTAATTTTAAAAAGCAATACGATTATAACACTGATTCAAACATTATTCCAATGCACTCTAGTGTTTCAACCGGGTTCTCCCACGCAGGTGCTTTCTCTCAGCCTTTATTACCCCGCCTGCCATGCAGCTTGTTTTAATAAAACTACAAGCAAACTTAATTTCTAACGACGTCCCAGTTATAACGAAATGAGTCACCTCGTGCCAATATAAAATAGAATTAATTGAATTACTCAAATTGCGTTTGAAGAATAATCTACTAAAATCCAATACATATGCATAAAGCTTAATAAATATACAACAGTTACTCATCCAATTGCTTTTAATTTCAGGTGCCCTCAAATTAAAATGACAAATTACCACTATAAAATGTTGTATATGTACAGTATGCACATATGCAAGAATTTATCCTGATCGCTTCACAGATTATCAGAATTTAATCCAGCAAACATAATTTTAGTTTTGCCTATGCATACTCTGCCCCTACATTCAGCTGTAATAAAGCCTCCTTTTATTCATCTGCTTGGACCCACTGATCACCATTTTGTCTGCCTAGGCACTTCTGTTACACAACTGTATAAATGTTTTATTCCTTCTATGGCCTGCAGGCCTCTGAAGGCTCTGTTATTTAAGCCTCCAAAATAAGCATAAACTGATAAAGTTCATCTCCCCATCAGTGCAATCTAAGCTCCCTTCTCTCTTTCTGCTGTGACCCAAAATCAGTATGGTGCCCTTGAACCATTACTTTTGCTAGTCTTTTCTTCACCCTCGATGGCTTGCAGGGCATTGAAGCACTGAATTCTTTACCAATAATAAATTGTAATAATAATTGAAATCATTGTACATATATTTTATATTACAGAATTAAGAGTAGACAGCAGTTTTCAGACAAGACATCAACAGATTCACTACTTGGGTGTGTCTTTTCCCCTTGCATTCTGTATATTAACAATGTGAGGCCAACAGTGCCAATACAATTAGGAGAGGCTTGATACTTTTAATAATAATGTGTCCCTTATATCCCTTATGTTCTACTGTGGTGAAAGGAGATTCAACTCCCTCTACAAGTGAGAACATAGCTTTTGTGTTTGCAGTTGCAACACCTAATTATGCTGAAAAACAATACTGTAAATTATGAAATCCGGTTGCTTCACACCCTTCTGTCAAATTTCCTAAATTTAACACATATTTATAGAAGTGCATATGCAGGTGATTCCACAGCAGTGCTTCCACACTTAGCTCCCACAAGAGCCCCTTTTACCATTCTGGTTCAACTGCTCAATAGCCACAGCAGCGCTTTAACTCTGCTTCCGCAGGAGCCCCCTTTTACTGTTCTGGCTAAACTATTCGACTTTGCAACAGCAAAGCCCCCTTGTTTTACTATTCTGGCTCAACTATCCGCAGCCTACTTAGCCCCAACTTTGCAATAGCAAAGCCTCCTTTTACTATTCTGGCTCAACTATTTGTTAACCAGTGAGGGGTGGAAGAATAGCAGTATTGGCTAGTGTCATGGTTTTATGTGTTTTTGTTCATGTTTTGTGTTAATGTCTTTTATTTTAAAGTTTAGTTTCTGTTCAGGTCACATGGTTCCATGTCATGTTATTTCCTGTTTCCCTGCCATGTCATGTGATTCCCTGTTTCCATGTCAAGTCATGTGATCATCCTGTTTCTCTCCATGTTCATGTGTCTTGTTTTCATTGATTTATTGTCTTGATAACTCGTTATCAGTTCAAGTTTGTCATTGGTTTAAGTTTATTAGTCTTGTTATCTTGTTCATAGTTCTGTCTGTTCATTGGTTGTCTTGTTACCCTTGTCCATGTATTTATACCCTCATGTTTGCCATGGTCCTTTGTGAGGTATTGTGTTTATGTAACTTTGTTTGGAAGTCAAGTCAAGTCTTTCTGTTCACGGTTTCTGGATATCACTCTTCATGTAAATAAACTGCACCTGGGTTCTTCACTTCATCATCGTCTTCGTCTGCCTGTCATTGCCTTGCCAGCCATCGTTATAGCTAGTCAGGTCATAGCCTTGGGGTGGAAGATGGAGTGGAAGATGCTAATCCTGCAATATGTGAGACTCGTTACAGTCTGATGTCTCGAGCACCTGTGGGTATCGCTTTGACAGAAAAACAATTCCATTTTGTAGTAATATTTCAGTCCCAAAACTCTATACTTTTAGTGTGGGTGCCAAATTAGGTCATTTTTGAGCACTGTGCTAAACTGCTGATATGAAAAAAAGAGGTTAAAATGCAAAAGCAATTACTCCTGCCGCAGCAGCGTTTCCCTCTCTGCTCCCGCAGGAGTACCTACATGTATATTATCCTGTCTCAATTTCTTCACCGCCACAGCAGTACTTCACTCCCTCTTCCAGCAGAAGCTCCATTAGTATCCTGTCTCAATTACTCCTGCGCAGCAGATGAACGCCATGCGGTACTGTGCTTGAGGATTCAGACCGTTCGTATCGCATAGTGAGCCTATTTAATCTGCAAAAGGATTCAGCCTGTTTGTATTACAGAGGGGGGCTATAGATCTATAGCAGCATTAATTTCATTTGAATGCAGTGTGGGCTCTCCTGTTCAAATTCAGTGTGAGTCACCACGTCTAGGCCATGGGCTCTCCAGTCTGAATCGCAGTGACGTCTCTCCCATTCGAATACTGTGTGAGCTAAATCACGTCTATATGTATCATGGGCTCTCCCGTTCGAAGCGCTAAGAGGGCTCTCCCATTCGAATGCAGAGAGGGCCCCCATTCGAATGCATGCAGGGCTTACCCATTCTAGTAGCCGTGTGAACCTTACATCAGTGGGGTTTTCATGTTTGAATTGCAGAGTGAGCGCTCCCGTTCTAATGGCTTGCATCTGGAAGTGGCTTAAGGTCAAGTTCTGAGTGAGGTGGGCCCGTGGAGCAGGTTCAGTCTCTGACCTGCCTAAGCATGACAGGGTTCTGTCCATTTCCCTACTTTTTTTTGGGGGGGGGGGGGTTGGGGGGTTATGACCTCCCTGCTTGGGTGTTGCGGTTTCCTCCAATGCAACAACAGCTCTCACGAGAGCTAATTTCAATGTGCCATTAACTGCCACCCAAAATGGCGCACGTGCAGTTTTTTTAATATTTGTACTATACTTGAGTATAAATATTTTTTTGAATTTTACTTTCACTTTACTACATTTTGAAGAGAAAATTTATACTGTTAGTCCGATAAATTTCTCCAGACCCTTTCGTTACTTTTTCGACTGAACACTGCAAAAAAATAACAGCAGTACATGGAAAAATGCATAGTGATGTGTGATTCATTGAAAGAATCATTTGAGTTGAATCTTTTAAATTTGATTCCTTTGAACTGAACAAAAAGATTCAAAAAGCAGTCTGAATGATTCATTTTGCGAATCATGAATCTGAATCAAAATCACAAGCGAAGTGCGCGCCAGATTATGGCTGTGTCTCGTTTGGAAGGATGCGTCCTCTGGAGGTCGCATTTGTCGGCCGCATACGTCATCGAGGCTGTCTCGTTTCAGAAATGCAAGTAGGACACTTTGAATGCAGCCTTCGAATACGACCTTCTTTCACGGGAATTTGGAGGATGCATGAGGTGTATCCTTCGTGGGCACTCATAACCCACAATTCTTTGCTTCAACGGAAATGAACATCATTTGTCTATAAAAAATGATGCCAATTTGCCATCAAATCAATAGCAAATTGGTTTCATCAATATCTTCTGAACGGATCAAATTGGTTTTTGGGTGAGAATAGACTCCTTTTTTGACTATAAATTTTGACATTAGCAGTCTTCTTGGCGATCAAGATTTCAAGTTCGATTACATTTCCTATAGCGCCACCTAGCGCCACCTAGGGCTCTGCGCATGCATCGAGCGCTAGAAAGTGAAATCAAGCTTGAAATCATGATCATGCCTAGAGATTGCAATTCAAGATATACAGTGAAAATTAGTTACAGTTTGGTTTGTTTTCATCCAAAACCAACTGAATTGCTTCAGAGGACATGGATTTAACCACTGTAGTAGTATGGATAACTTTATGCTCCCTTAATGTGCTTTTTGTAGCTTGAAATGTCTGGCCACCATTCACTTGCATTGAATTAACTTATAGAGCTGAAATATTCTTCTAAAATCTTTGTTCTTTGTTGGGCGAGTAAATGATGAACACCACCAATCAAATAATTTGCCATGGGTTTAATTAACTCTTCCGTAATTTATGCAATTTACCTGTACTTTTGATACTTAAGTAAATTTAATATCAGTTACTTTAATACTTTTACTTAAGTCATTTACTCATGAGCTACTTTAACTTTTACTTGAGTCAATTTCCATTCAGGTATCTTTACTTTTACTTAAGTATGACAAATGGATACTTAATACAACATTGCCAATATGTCTGTTATAGACCTTTCATCTGCAAAGCACCACAGTCTGATTGGCATCTGCTAAACATCTTAAAAAGATCAGACTGGTAAACATTCTAAATCAAAAACATACCAGGGACATCTGCTGAATGTCTTATTGACTGCCGAGACATACTTATTGAAATTTGTCTAATAAACAGATGTAAACACAAATCAAATTGACGTCTGGGTGATATACCTGTGCTATTGGGGACAGCTTCTACAATGCTTTCATCTTCACCACATTTCTTCTCATCTATCTCCAAATTCTATTCCCTAGTTATCCACTTCTTTCTAATTTCCTATATCCAGGCCGACCCTAGCATGAGGCTGCCTCTGCAAATGGTAACTGCTTGGTCAGTTATTTGTGGCACTTCTGCCCCGCTTACTCAATAAAGCTCAGAGAGCTCTCCCTTATGCTGCTTTTGGATGTTGTCAGTTTGGGGAGAGAAGAATCATAGAGATGCTGATTAATGACAGTTTCACATAAAAATCTCTCATCATTTACTCACCCTTATGCCATCCCAGATGTGTATGACTTTCTTTCATCTGCTGAACACAAATGAAGATTTGTAGATGAATTTCTCAGCTCTTTTGTTCCATACAATCCAAGTGAATGGGTGCCAAAATGATGAAGCTGCAAAAATCACATAAGTCAGCATAAAAATATCCATAAGACTCCAGTAGTTAAATCAATATATTCAGAAGCAATATGATAGGTGTGGGAGAGAAACAGATCACTTTCACACTCTTCTTCTTGTGTTTTTGGTGATTCATATTCTTCAAGCATACCGCCCACTACTGGGCAGGGAGAAGAATTTCAAGAAAAATTACTTAAATTCTTATCTGTTTCTCACCCACATCTATCATATTGCTTCAGTAAATATGGATTAAAACACTGGAGTCATATGGATTACTTTTAGGATGACTTTATGTGCTTTTTGCAGCGTCAACATTTTGGAACCCATTCACTTGCATTGTATGGAGCTACTGTACAGAGCTGAAATAATCATAATTTGTGTTCTGCAGCAGCTTTAAATGTTAACGACTCGCTGTCTCTGTTCTTATTGGCAATTTTTAGGGGGGTGTTCATACCTCGGGTCGAGTCTCTAGCTCGAGCCCTACACTATTGACAGCGAGACAAATCTGTTTACCTTTACCTCTATTCAGGGATTACACTAACATGTGAACTACTGAAATGGAGTTTTACAAACAAATTTAGGGAGGAGCATGATCATTTAATCCGAACAACGGCAAAGTAAACATATATAAACCACTGCTTACCTCACTGCTGCAACAATTCTTCCGGCGTCCCTCCTCCACCTTTTGTCTGTTTACTACTAGACTCAAGTAAAGTCCTGGGGGGTGTTCAGAGCTCGGGTCGAGTCTCGAACTCGAGCCCTCCACTATGGACAGAGAGCCAAATTCATTTCCCTTTACCTCTATTAAATTTATTTGTTTATTTGTTTAGAGACAATTCACAATAAATATATTGTAACAGTATTTAGCTAGAAGTTACATTTCAACCACAGTCCCTTGACTGATGTTGCAGTACTGCCCTGGAAAGCCATGTGTAATCACAACTGATCATTAATAATAATAACAATAAGAATAATTACCCTACACAAAGATAAACATTTTAAAAATACCACATATACCAGGGTTCCTCAATAGGTGGCCTGTGGGCCACATCCGCCCTGCGAGAGACAAATGTTTGGCCCGCGCTAAAGGCCTGTTCACACCAAATCCATGATGATTTTGTGAGACAAACTTCTGATGAAAGGTCTATGCATACAGAGTGCATAAAAAATAAAAATGAAAAACTATTTCACCCCTGTACAGTAGGCAGTGCTGTTGCTGTTTTATAAACATTTATACCAGTCTCATGCCTGCACCTTCAGCTGTTAGAGATTAATTTATTGAATGCTGTTAAAGCATTCATTTACCTAATTTGGCATAACTTTTTCATTATGTTCTTTCCATGATGTATATAATCTGAGTATATAATCTGTTTTTATGTGAGTGAGATGAGTAAAGAGCGCTGTTGCATAAATATACATCCTGTTTATATTTTGCACATGTATTTTGCTTCAAGTATATTCCAAATGGACTCCCAAAGCCAACTACTCTTTTTATAATGTCTGGATTAATGCCTGGATAATTTAACACAAGGTACTGTGATACAAATACATGTGGAATAGTCCACATTAAGAATAACATTGTACAGAAAAAAATATGATGCATACCTAATATTAAAAGTAATTTATTAGAAAACATTGGCTCACTGTCTTTTCTTTATTGAAATTATTGCATTACTTTGTTATATTATCCCTAAGAACAATAACAATATTAATGCTAATGGGTCTAATAATTGAATCTGCTATTAGGGAAAGTGCAGGTTGTAGATCCCGTTTGGAGATGAGCAGGAACAGTTGACTCGCATGGAAGACATGGAGATCAAGATTGTTCATTAAAGTTGTTTCATTTTGTTTCAGCAGGCAAAGTTGTGTAGTTTTGTGTATCTGTATACAAACAAAATGTTCATAAATGTTCGAATATATAAAACAGGCTACTAACACTGAGAAAAAGAAGTAATAAAAAAATCAGAATATTTATGCATGACTCTTTTAATAATAAAAACAACAATAGTAATAATAATAATAGCAGCAGCACAAAACATCTGCCATTACATCGACGGCCGTGGCCCTTGACTTTGTATTGTTGACATAATTTGGCCCTTGGTGAAAACTAATTGGGGAACAATTGACATATACGGACAACATGTACAGCATAATGCAATCCACAATCAAATCAATATACATAAATCATACCAGCTCTTTCAGCCAATTTTTAACACCTAATTTAAATATTTTTAAAGTACCACACTCTCTAATATTTCTAGGCAGGGAATTCCAATATTCTACTGCTTTAACTGAAAAAACTGATCTACCAAATTTTGTTGATCTATATTTAATATAACAATCACCTCTAGAAGAGGACCTAGTAAACATTGTAGCAGCAGTGTGATGCATTACAAATTGTTTGATAGGTGGTGGGGCAAGATCATGTAAAATCTTTTACAGAAACGTTACATTATCCATAAACAAAATATTGTCAAAAGTCTGATAATGTTACAATGGTAATAAGAATTATTTTTCTTGTCCAGTACCTTAAGTGTCTGTTTATACAATCTATACAGAGGTTTCATAGTGGTACAGCTAGCCTGTGACCAAGTTGGGACACAAATTATTTAGGATTACAGGATAACATTAAGGATTACATTAACATGTGAACTACTGAATTCAGCATATTGTACAAATTATTACAAGTCATCATGAGATTGTGTTGTCTATACTTTATTTAAAACTCATAGAAATTAGGCATAAACTACAACTTTGATTGTCTTTAGTCAGCATGAAGAAGATAATAAACCTTCCAATGAGAAAATGACCATAGTTTATTCATGAATGGCCAATATGGGGCCATAACAGGGTAAATGAAGGAGAAAATGAACAAATTAGCATGTAAATGTCATAAGAAGTCATTAGAGATTTAAGAGTGGGTTAAATAAAAAAGACCCATGGGCAGTCTGTCAGATAAACGGCTGTCTACACCGAATCACATTAGAGGTTTTATTTAACGGGCTTAATAAAATGAGCATATGATCATAGTTATTATAGATATGCACAGGAAGTGCTTCCGTTTGTGAGCTGCGAGAGGAAGCAGCGTTTGATTAATTTGTTCTAGTGTACTCATAAAAGCAGACTGCCTTTCCTGCTCAAAGCCCAATACATCTCTTCCAACTCTGCAGCAGCTAATGGCACATCACTCAGGAAAAGTGACAGATGCCCCTGCACCGAGTTCTGGAACATTCTCTCGAGTTCTGAGTTCCACCTCGGGTCAATCTTCTAAACCTGATTACAGCTCAGGATAACTGAGCCTGCCAGCGCTCTTCTACAGCCAACATATCAAGTGATAACCCATGAGAGCACTCTGTATCATCCTTACCTTCCATGCTCCCTCATTCTCACTCTCATTTTCTTTCTTTATCCATTCATCAGACATCTACAGGAAAGGAGAATAGTTATCCGCAGCCTAACAGAAAACAAATCTCCTCAATTAACAGCAGTAGACAAAGTTCTCTTCCCCAGGTGATTCACTTATCTTTGGCTCTGTAAAACAAGAGCTGCTCTGAACTAAAAAGATAGTTCACCCAAAAATCTGGCATAATTTACTCATTCTCTGAGACTTTTTTCTTCTGAGGAATATCAAAGGAGAACTTTAGCAGAATGTCTGAGCACCATAAAAGCATCATAAAATAATTCCATATAACTATACACTTAGTATACACAAGTCATGACATGACAGAGGCAGTGGTGGCTCAGTGGTTAAGGCTCTGGGTTACTGATCAGAAGGTCAGGAGTTCAAGCCCCAGCACTGCCAAGATGCCACTGTTGGGCCCTTGGGCAAAGCCCTTGACCCTATCTGCTCCAGGGGTGCTGTATCATGGCTGACCCTGCACTCTGACCCCAGCTTAGCTGGGATATGTGAAAAAACTGTATATGTGCAAATGTATAATGTGTGAAAAAAAAAAAATTAAAATAAATATATATGTGTGAGGAGCAGACTGAAATTTTCAAAGTATAGAAAAAAGCAGCTTAGACATTCTGCTATAAATGACTAAGTTTGTGTTCCACAAAAGAAAGAAAGTCAGAATATTTGGAACAACGTGATGATGAGTAAATTACTACAAAATTTTCCTTTTTCTTTTCTTTAAAAATAGAAAATGTTTGAATTTGCTTGGCTTAGTGTTTAAGAATTTTTCTTTAAAAGGACACCGAAACAAAATGGGCCAAAACAGAATGACGGCTGCGAAATAGCCTGGATCTGTAGTCTGCACACAAATAAGGATAAAGAAAGCGAAACAAAAGGAGAAAAGATGAGATGGATGAGTGGACAGGAAGATTGGGGTTCGCAGCAGGAGCCAATTTTCAGCCTAGTGAGAGAAACCCATCTCTATTTCACACCTCTAAACCCTGAATTTACTTCAGTTCAGCTCTCACCTGCCCACTGAACCCAGAACAGTGTACCGTTTCCTCCTATAGTAAGTAAAAGTGTAGGAGGCTGATCCTGGATCCATGTTTTTGTTACTGCTGTAGCATGAACAGGCAGGAAATTAGCACAGCAGAGAAGAGCGGAGTGTATCTAAGGTCCCAGTATGGCATAATTTGAACTGCAATACCTGACAATTTTCCCATTTACCACTTGTTAGACTTCGCCCAGCTGTTTACACTCTTTTTGTCCATTTTGACCACTGATTCAGGCTATATAAGTGGGGTTGTTTTGAAATTTCACAGATGGTTCCTGACAGGATGTGCTGACCTCCTTGTTTTCAGATCTATAAAACATCACTCAAACATGAAGCACACAGCAAATAATAATAAAAAAAAATAAAAAAAATAAAATGTTTTATCTTGTCCTTGTTCCTTTGTTCACTGTTACACTAAAAAAAACAGAACACCAAAGTAGAGATTCGGTCTAATTATGACATAGACAAATGAATGCTAAATGTTGAGCTATCAATCACCACACACAGCTGATCTTAAACTAATTGCAGCACAAACCTCATCATGATAATATCAGTGAAGAATTACACCTCACAGGGCCTGACACTTCATCCATTTTCAACACTTACCCAAACATTTTTCACCAACTTTGCATAGAAAATTGTTTATTATTATGAAAGTTTCAAGCAATTCATCGTCACAGAGTGGTGAAGGTTTTCAATATTCTTCCCACACCCTGAAACTCTTTCAGCGGAGCCTGAGAGAAAACTCTGCTGATATCTTCTTATGTATGGGGTTTAATGTAATCTCTCTGTCTGCCTGTCTCTTTCTGTCTTCTCTTCAGAAGGCCAAATTCCTGTGGTATATTGGGTATATTATCCTAGTATTCTGAAATGTGAGAATGATAATCTGACTCTCACTGATATAAGTGATGTGCACTATTCAAATCAGATACATACAGCTGTCTAGTTAGTCTTTAAACAACTTTTTCCATCGTTCAAAAGTTTATCTAGAATGCCTACAGGTCTTTTTTCTCCATAACTCCATGTGGCAACGTGACACAAATGTTAAATATTCATCAAGTTTAAAGCCGCCAAAACAAAGTATAAGGAATTAAATCACAATGAGTCTTTATGTTTTTGTGACAGGTGCCGTTTTACTGAAAGTCATTTTGATCTCAATGATCTCATTCTCAAAAATGACAACAATGTACATAGTACAGTTTCATGGCCATTAAGAGATATTTATGACAGCTACATTTTCTAAATTCACGCGGCATGGAAGTATGAGATATCTGTTTGCGTTCCCATTCATTTCAATGGCATCTTCACGACTACAGCAGGGCTCCCAGGAAGTACTCAATCTGGAGGCTGCAATCTTTGCTCATGGGCCTGTATTGTCATATTGTGGTGTGTGCATGTGACCGTGACATGTGATTAGTGTTGAGTTCGAGCCCAACCTTAGTCGAGTCAGAGTCAAGTCTGAGTATTTAAACAATCGAGTCCGAGTCGAGCCCAAAATGGGCCGAGTCGGACTCAAGACCGAGTCCATAACAGGCCGAGTCCGAGTCGAGTCCGAGTTTGAATGAATCTGTCCATGAATCTGAATTCAAATTGTAACCGTAAACTCAACATCAATATTTTAAGCTTATTTTAAACTTCACAACTAAGAAAACACAACTGTCAATATAAATGTAACAAAACACCTCTATATTTTATGATTAGTTTCCTGCTGAACAAACTTCAAAGTGGTTTCAGAATGAAAGAATATGCTTTAGGTGTATGAAGATGAAACTGTCCTTCAACACACTTCTTATTGCATTCTGTTGACATTTCAATTTTTTGTTGCTTTTTCCCCTTAACTCAAACATAGACTAAAGAAAGTGCAAGCTGCATTAGTCATTACAACCAGAGTTATTATTGTTTTGAATTTGAATTTTGTATTTTATTTCTACTTCATTTTCAATTTGTCCTTTCAATTTAGTTTAGTTTTATCTAAAATGAGGAGATTTCTTTTTTGTCCCTATCTACCGACTGGTTGGGGGAAAAAAATTAGTCAACACAGTAATAATTAGCACTCGCTGAGAAGTTACATCTCACGACTTGACTGCAAATACTACATCCGAAAACACTGGTAAAGCCCGCTGCTAATATTAGGGCCATTTCACACGGACATGATTGTTAATTTGCGGAAAACGTGGCCAGTTCTAAGCACTGCTTGTGCACCTAAAACCCTGATGCGTCTGTGTGTTATCATTTAAAAAAAATAAGAGGTATCATAAAAGTGTATTTAGTACTACCTTGAAGAAGCTATTTGACAACAGATATTCACATACTGTATTCTCCACAAGACAAAATGGTAACTGAATTTAAACAAATGATCTGGTTCTAAAGTTTACTTTCCCTTGATTCTAAAAGGATTAATTCACCCAAAAATGAAAATTTAGTCATTTGTTACTCACCCCTGTGTTGTTATAACTCCATATGATTTTCTTTCTTTTTCTTAACACAAAGGGAGACATTGTGAAAAAAAAAATACAATAAAATTGTGCTCAGTTTATGATCACTTCTTCAAGCTTCAAAAGGACACAGAATTATAATTCAGAAGTCTAACAAATTATTGTATGTGACTCATGTCTTGTTCTGAAGGAATATGATAAGGTTTGGTAAGAAACAATCTGAAATCTGGTGTATTATTAAGTGAAACTCCGACCGTTGATCTCCTGTGCACGTTCATGAGACAGAATGCACGCAAGCTTTAGAGCTACTGGCACGAGAGCAAACGCTTTAATATGTGTTGCTTTCTTGATGATTAATGACTGTTTGTGTAACAATTGTTCACGAGTCCCTGCTTTGTCCTGAGCACTGAAGCTGCCCTCATTTCATAAGAAAAATACTGTACATTCTTTGGTTTCCCAGCATCTTCTGGACATTTGAGTTCTTCCCAGCAGTGGCTAAATGATATAGACATCCAGCTTTTGACACTTAGGACAATTGATGGACACATAAACAACTATTACAAAAGGTGCAAATGTTCACTGATGCTCAAGAAGGCAACACAAGAACCAGGAACCAAGGGGATGCAAACGTTTGAACAGGATGATTTGTGTAAATTACAGTACATTTTCTGTAATGTAGCTTTTGAAGGGCAGTACTACATAAAATATAAAAACTTTTATCTCATATTTGTATACATTCTGAAAGGGGTGTGAAAACATATAGGCCTAAAACAAAAGGGGTATGCAAACTTCTGCAATATATAGTTTGTGAAAATTTATATTTTATTTATATTTTGTTCTTCACTATTTAACCACATTATAGCTTTTTTTATTTACAATTTCAATGTAGCCTATTCTATCCATATCATTTCATATTGCATTTGTAATTATGAGTAGACTTGTCATGTCATGTACACATTTGAACACAAAATTCACAATATTGGAACCTAAAATTCTAAATACAATCCCCGCATCTTAACATTTAAAGGAATGTTCCAGGTTCAATACAAGTTAAGCTCAATCAACAGCATTTGTGACATAATATTGATTATCACAAAAATGAATTTCGACTCGTTCCTCCTTTTCTTTAAAAAAAGCAAAAATCGAGGTTACAGTGAGGCACTTACAATGGAAGTGAATGGGGAAAATTAAAGTGAGTGGGGCCAATTTTTAGAGGGTTTAAACAAAGAAATGTGAAGCTTACAATTTTATAAAAGCACTTGCATTAATTCTTCTGTTAAAACTCGTATTATTTGAGCTGTAAAGTTGTGTAAATAGTCATTTTTACAGTCTTTTTAGAGTTTTAGGGTTTGTTGACACATTGTCATGGCAAAGAAGTTGTAAAATTTGCTAGAACTTTACACAGAAAAGGTTAGTAAGTGATTTTATCACACTAAAATCATGTTTACATGCATATCCTTTATGTCTTATGGCTATACTTTTGAAAAAATTGGCCCCATTCACTTCCATTTTTAGTGCCTCACTGTAACCTCGATTTTTGCTTTGTTTAAAGAAAAGGAGAGATGAGCCTAAATACATTTTTGTTATAATCAATATTGTCACAAATGCTGTTGATTGAGCTTAACTTGTATTGAACCCGGAATATTCCTTTAAGTGCTTGTACTGTGTAAAAAGTGCAGTGTATCTGTCTGAATGTAACACTTGTCTGATTTACCGCCGTGCTCTTGGGGAAAATAAACATTCAGAAAACACCCTGCTTACATTTTCATGAGTTGCGCGAAGACATGGATCAGCTTCGTTCATCCCGTTGTTGAAAACAAATTTTTGCATTATTTTGGCCATTTGCGCTGACTGACAGGACAACATAGAGCGTGAGCGCTAAGCACATGACGTCATTGTCATGGTAACCAGATACATTTCAGCTGATTTGATGAAGACTAGAATGAATGTATGGTCAAATCAAAGTGCAGCACAACAAAATGTATTTTCTTCTCTGCAAACGATACCAGAGACAATAGCGAGAGGGACAATGAGGAGAATTAATTTAAGAAGAAAAAAATCAGTGACCCTACCAAAAACCGGCACTGTCCTGTGCAATAAACTGGGACGTCTGCTCATGCCTGCGATTTTACTAGTTGTCATGTCCTGTGCGAAACTGCCTTGTAGTTTCTAGTACATTGGCTACATACCTGTCTTTATGTGTTCATCGTGCCAGCCACTTCGGTAATCGATGTTATACAGCAGTCTCCATAGTAACATTCAAGCATATTGGTTGACTGAGTGTGCTGCTCTGCAGGTGTGTTTGATCTACAAAGTCTGGCTACGTCTTCAACATCAGGGGGTGCTGATGACAAATCAAATCAAATGCCATGGACTCGGCTGGACTCTGAATAAAAACCCGAGTCCCAAAGGCTCGAGTCCAAGTCAAGTTCGAGTAAAAATGCATCCGAGTCCATGACAAGTCCAAGTCCATTAAAATTGGACTCGTGTCTCTGACTCGAGTCCGAACTCGAGTACCCCAGCTCTACATGTGATTGACTGGAACTACTGAGGTCGGAAGTTGGAAATTCCAACTTGGGTATTCTCACCTCAGACTTCGTATTAAACGCTGTCATGAGACTAATCACTCATCAGTGTTAGCAGATGGGAAAATTTAAGTCCATTTCACACTACTAAGAGCCATTCAAAAACAATGTCACTGGAAATAAAAGATTTACTAAAATGTATTAAAATAATAGCGATTTAAGAGTTTATTGAAAAAACTACTTTTGATTAGCTGTCAATGGAGAAAAATAATTTGCCATAAAAGGGTGTAGTTTCAGCATCTACCAACAGGGGCTAATATGGACCTGCTAACCAGCTAATTCCTGACCACCTTGGGCAGATGTGGCAAAAAGTTAATTTATGACCCTGGATAGAGAGAGAGAGAGAGAGAGAGAGAGAGAGAAATAGAGAGAACAAAAGCATGACTAAAGAAATGTCCCTCTTCTTCTCAGTCAGTACACAAAGGCCATTTACCCAATAGCCTCTCTCTCTCTCACTCACAGCCATAACTACTCAGATGCCGTTATTGCATTAGTCAATGCTTTCTTCCGGTGTAATTTGTGGGTAAAAACAAATCCGGCCTCTGATAGAGCGTTGCAGTGATGTAGATTACCCGCCCTCACATACGCACACATCACACACAGCAGATAGGAAATGCCGCGGCCTGATTACGAGTGTTACTAATGGTGCATTACTGAAATGGTGCTTTTAAAATAGAATGTGTTTTATGAGTAAGCTGTTTATGGGGTTTCGAGGCTGGTTCCCTTTAGTACCTCCATGGGAATTCGCATTGCATCCACAGCCCAGTGCTGAGCTTTATAGAGATTAATATAATGTGCTCTGATGCAGTGGGCCGTTATTAGATTCTTCCATAGGCGGTTACGGAGTGAGCTGCTCAAGAGACGCTGCTATCCTCTCCTCCATATACCATTCTCTCCATTTCTCCCCCTCTCACCACCCTCCCCTCCTCCATAATGACCTCTAAACAGTTAATGCAATAAAGTAAAATGGCAGCTGCTTTGACACAATGAATCCAGTTCAGTATTATTAAAGTTTAACTTGTTTCTTCACTTGAAATCCTCCGAACCACTGGGTCAGTTTTCCCTCTTGTTTGGTTTTTCAAGCACACAAAACACATTAAGCCTCACTTGAAATATGTTGGCAGTACTTAGCCATGGTTAGCCTTGTCCTCTTGATAGCCTTGGCCTTCATGGTTTATGCTTTCTGCTGTGATCTCTGGGGTTAAATGAGGTGCTGTGGTGTTTGGCAGCTGTCTGTGACAGCTCTGTAATGTGAGCTCAAAGTTCCTGCTAACCTTGGGGGAACATAGCTGCATCACCACACACATCAGTGTGATCTGTCATAGCTCTAGTAACTGATGTGTTAAGACACATTATCATAGCCATTTCTAATTAAACAGGTGAGTGTCTGGGCCACTGTTTCTCCAGACACACACAAACACATATACTGTATAGACCATTTAAAGAATGTAAACAAAAACAAAGGAATTAGAACGGTCCAAATGTATTTCCGGACAAAGTCTCTTTTTCAAGGTTAGTCAGTCCACTTGGCGGCTGTCTTTGAAATGCTCTTGGGTAGTTTGAGCAGCTATTTTTCTATGTAAACAAGCATCATGAAAGTGCAGCTCCTATCTACTTGAATGGGGAAAGACTGAAATCTCCAAAACGGTTGGTCAAGATTTTTTTCTTGGGAAGGGAGAAAATTTCTCCCCAATTTGGAATGCCCAGTTCCCAATGCGCTCTAAGTCTTCATGGTGGCATAGACTTAGAGCGCCTCAATCCAGGTGGCGGAGGACAAATCTCAGTTGCCTCCATGTCTGAGATGTCAATCTGTGCATCTTTATCACGTGGCTTGTTGAGCGTGTTACCGCAGAGACCTAGCGGGTGTGGAGGCTTCATGCTATTCTCTGCGGCATCCACACACAACTCACCACGTGCCCCAACGAGAGCGAGAACCACACTATAGCGACCACGAGGAGGTTAACCCAACGTGACTCTACCCACCCTAGCAACCAGGCCAATTGGTTGCTTAGGAAGCCTGACTGGAGTCATTCAGCACGCCCTGGATTCGAACTTGCGACTCCAGATGTGGTAGTCAGCATCTTTACTGGCTGAGCTACCCAGGCCTCCAGTTGGTCAAGATTATGATAAAAGAACATATTTCAAATAAGCAGTAAAATCTGACAACACTGTGTGGCGGGGTGAGCAAAAGACGGACACAGTGGGTGTGGCATCAGGCCTCGGAGAGGCATTTATTTAAAATGTCCCAAAAAAAAATATATGGGATTCTGGGGCCTTTGCAGTGGAAAGGACTATGTGAAGGAAGAGTAGTGAAGACAGAGCAAGGTCCAGGTGATAGTGGGTGGGTTCCTGGTGGCCGAGGAAGAGGATCCAGGAAGGGAGTGTGGTCCGGCGGCCAGGGACGCAGCTCCAGGGATGGAGCGGGGTCCGGCAACGGGATGAGGTCAGGCAGGCTTAGGACAGGGAAGAGTTCAGGGTCGGCAGCGACAGCAGGGGAGAGTTCAGGGTCAGCGGCAGCTGCAGGGGAAAGTTCAAGGTCAGCGGCAACCAAAGGAGAGAGTTTAGGGTCAGCGGCGGCTGCAGGGGAGACACTACTGCTGCCCAAACACAGAGGAGGGTGGTAGCCAGGTGAGAGATGGCAAGCTCAACAGGCATACCGATCTCCACAGACGGAAGTGCTGGCAGCGGCTGGAGAATGGCCTCCATGGCCGAGGAAGTTGGCAGTGGCAGGGGAACGGCCTCCATGGCCGAGGAAGCTGGCAGCGGCAGGGGAACAGCCTCCGTAGTGGAGAACGCTGACAACGGCAGGGGGACGGCCTTCATGGCTGAGGGAGCTGGCAATGACTGGGGAATGGCCTCTGTGGCCATGAACACTGGCAGCGACTGGGGAGAAGCAGCCTTTCTCCTCCTCTTCCGGATGGTTGGAAGCACTGCTGCAGGAATGGCCACCGTCTCCTGGTGGTCAGCAGCAGGAACAGACACTGTCTCCTGGCGGTCAGCAGCAGGAATGGTCGCCACCTCATGGCGGTCGGCAGCGGGAACGGCAGCTTCCTGGGGAGCTCCTGGGTAGACCGAGGCAGTGCCGTTCCTCCTCCTTCTCATCATATGGGTCATCGGAGTACTGGGGATCTGACTGGTTGAGAGATTGGGGCTGTTAAAGGAGGGAGGCTGCCCATAATCAGGGGTTATCCACTCCTTATGATGGTATACATAGCCCATAAACTCCCAAAAATAAATAATCCCCAGACCATCTCCCAGGGGCTGAGGGGGTCCTTCAGGCAGTTGTTAAAAATGTCCTTTAGCTCAGCATCGCTGAAGCCCAGCTTGTCCACCGCAATTAAGAAATCACAGGCTAAGCCTCTGACGTCGCCCTCCCCTTCATGGAGGTAGTGGTGAACAATGGTCAAACTGGGCCAACCGCTGGCTGCTGGAGCTTTGTTGGGTGGGAGGCAGGAAGAGGAAGATGCCCATTTTAATCTGCTGACTCCTCTTTTATGGGTCTGTTCATTCTGTCAGATTTAGTAGAGGAAGTGGCAGGACTCAAACACAGAGTAGCGTAATGGGCTTTTATTACTCACAAAATATAACAAAAAACAAAAAAACTACACTATAGGGGAAAAAACAGTCCAGGGTGACACAACGATGACGGGCTGGGCCGTAGCAAGGAACCGACGGGAATCCACACGAAACAGGGAACACGACCGACAGAGACCTAACAGGGGACATGAACACAAGCAATATCCCACAATGAACTGGCAAAAGACAGGACACACAGTGAGAATAAATAGGAGAGAAATAAGGAGGGTAATGAGAAAGGGCAGGTGAAACTAAAGAACTAATAACAAGGCAAACAAGGGGGCAGGGTTATCACTCAAGACTGAGGAGCATGTGGCAAAGAGAAACCTAAACAAAGCCACATAATCAATCATACAAACACACGACAAACACAGACTAGACAAGACCAGAATGCACACAGCAAAGTAAAAACAATGCAATGCACACACCAGAACACAAATAACAAAATACAAAACAAGCGTGTCAGAGTTCAGCCACAAAGGCTATAAACACAACCAACAGAAGTGGCTGAACTATGACATCCTGGCCCATTGGCTGTGCTCCAATCCCCGGCATTGCATCTAACTCGCGCTGGGGTTTCTGGGGTGTGGGTCCGGCGATGCATCTAACTCGCACCAGACACTTCCCACTCCATTCCTGTACCTGCGAAGATGGCGAAGAGTTGCGCTTGGTGTTTAAAGGCAGCGGTGATGAAGCTCTTCACAGGGTTCAGGTGAGCCCTGTCACGTGCCACCAAATGGGGAAAAGTCACCGTGGGCGATAATGATCCACGGGAGGGGCATGTCATTCCGTCACAACTGGTATAATAAATTGTGCATCTTTAACTCAGATTACGCTAAAAAATTCAATTTTACCGTCTTGTATAGCTAATGCGCATGCACATTCTCTCATTGATTGACATTCAATTTCTGTATCTAAAAGGTGATTAGATATTTTACCTGTAAGGCGGAACTTCCTTTCTACATCCATTGACCATTGGCTGTCGTTGGGCATTCCAATTTCTCGCATTCATTTTAATAGAAGTGGCCTGTCTCTGCTAAATAGCCTCTGTTTTGTCAAGCAGGAAATGGAACAATGACGTCACTTGATGTCACCAGTGAACAGTCCTTGTAATGGTCTATACACAAAAGGATTTATCTGAGTTGTTGCATAATGTGAGAGCTGCAGGCTATAAGACTAACAGTGGAATGCTTGCTAAACTTTTGTGTTCAGTGCCCAAACACTTAATAAATGTTATTAGAAAATATGGTAATGTTACACCATGGTAAACACTCGACTGTCCCAACTTTTTTGTGTGTTGCAATAATCTGAT
Source organism: Myxocyprinus asiaticus (assembly GCF_019703515.2). NCBI lineage: Eukaryota > Metazoa > Chordata > Actinopteri > Cypriniformes > Catostomidae > Myxocyprinus > Myxocyprinus asiaticus. Next base: position 24,900,537 of record NC_059376.1, on the reverse strand, counting down.
TTGAAATTAGTATATATAAAAAATGTAATAAATAATTCACAAAGTAAAATATCAAATAATGTGTTGTTGTAGTGTTTTCAATATAGCACAGGTTGAATAGAATTTACAGACCTCTCCTTTTTGTTTATATTAGCATTTTCCAGACTGTCCCAAATTTTTCGGAATTGGAGTTGTAAATTAAAGGTGCACTCAATCATTTTTTTCCTCATTTAAAAAGTTTTACTTCTAAAGAAATTAATAGTAATATTGAAACATATGTATGAAATCATGACCACTCATGTGAGAGGAAGAGTTTAGTCATTTCAGTAACTTTATAAAAGCTCTTTTATTCTACATGGGGCAGGTGCACCCTCATGGGGGGAGCCATGTTAGGATCACATGACCAGCTGAATACTACTTGCTTAATCTCAGTAACTGCCCTGTTATTAGACACTTTCATTTATGGATTAAATTAATTGTAACTAACTGTCCATAGTGAATTTCTACAATGATATTGGTAACTGAAAATTACTGTTTGAATGATGCAGCTTCCAAGCCACTAGGTGTCACTGTAACCCAATGTAAGTCACTTTGACATACTTGCAAAAATTACTGAGTGCACCTTTAAAGTCAAATGAGGTAAATGTGTTAACTGCACTCCATTAAATAAATGTTATTGTGTTCAACATATAAAAAAATAAAAATTGTTTAAAAAAGAATCAAATTTACCTGTGAATTCAATATTCTATGAACCACAAAGCTCTTTAAAGTTGGTCTTTTAAAGTCTTTAAAGGTCTTTAAAGTTGTTAATACGTAAGAGTTTGCATTTCAGATATGTTTACATTCAGATACATTCAAAATGTTGAAATTGCACGACTCAGTTTCTATCCCAATGTGCAAAAATATATGTGTGCTAGAACCACACTTAACGTATGAATACCCATAAATACTGATGAGATGTTGATAATTCAGACTGAAAAACACCACTTGAAAATGTATGTTTGATCACATGCAGAATGTTATTGCTTCATAAATTAATAATTTGGCACAATTATAATTAATGTGTAACTGCAAATGATAAGCTACTTTTCTCAGACCAAAGACCAGAACTTTTCTTTTGTGTGGTTCAAAAAGAAAAAAAATGATTCTTCTTGAATCCAGCAGTATCCAGGTAATCCTGTTGTAAATTACAATTACAGATATTGCAGAAGGGATCATTTTGCTCTGGTATGCTCTTGATTTTAAATTTAGAACACACACACACACACACACACACACACACACACACACACACACACACACACACACACACACACACACACACACACACACACACACACACACAGAGTAATGGAGCACCTGTGATTATAATATGATGTCCAGTGGCTCAGGTGTGTTTGTGTGCTGTAGATTCATTAGTGATATAAAATAACCACCATTCCTACTGAGCATGTGCGTATGAGCGAGTCCAGTAATTCCAATAATCACAGCTGTTGGTGAATAATATCTCATGTGTGCTGTAATTTAGTGGGTGTCTAAATGGTTTTAGTCAACAAACGGCTTGTTTAAATCCTTAATCAAAGGAGACAAAGAAACAGTATTTCAGAACATGTGAAGCCCCAGTGGTTGTTACTAAGGATTTAATGCCAGAAAAACATCACTGACATCGAATGTCAGTGTGTGTATGTGTGAGAGACAGAAAGAGATGGCAGGGAGAGCTGGATTCCCTCACTTACACCTGCAGGAAAGTAATTGATTTCTGCCATGCTCTCTGTGTGCACATACATTCACTCACACACACACGTTAGTGCGGCTATCCTTATGAGGACTCTCCATAGACATAATGATTTTTATACTGTACGAACTATAGATTCTTTCCCCTAACCTTAACCCTACCCCTAAACCTAACCCTCACAAAAAACTTTCTGCATTTTTACATTTAAAAAAAAACATTGTTTAATATGTTTTTTAAGCTATTTGAATTATGGGGACACTAGAAATGTCCTCATAAACCACATTTATAGCATAATACCCTTGTAATTACCAGTTTGTAACCTAAAAAAAAAGTCCTTGTAAACCACCCAAACCCGCCCCACCACCACACACACACTCTAAAAAGTGCAAACAAATTAAAGCTCACAAAAGAGTTGTCACGCAAACACAAAACTTTTAATCAGCATGAGCACACACAGATACACAACACGGACCGGCAAAAAAGTTCACTCTGCAAAAATATTTAATAGAAATTATTCTGTTATTTGCCCAGGTGCATGGTCACACATGCAGGATAGAATGGATCAGGAATGGGAAGGGAGCAAATTTATATGATAATTGCACTTAAGTGACTTTATGAATAAATGAAAAGAAATCATAGATAGAAATGCAAATAAATTCCACAACCGGTAACACATAGCTACATAGCAATTAGAATTGTTTGGAAGATCATTTGAAGGGCAATTTTTCAGATGTTTGGCATGCACAGATGTGCTCTGACAGTAACAGATGTGTGCACGTGTGTAACCCTGTTTAACGACCCACTGGCAGTTTTAATAGCTGAAATCTACATTGCGAAGGGATTATTGGGATTAATGATTTTCTTTAGTGAGACTTTGGCTGAGAGTCTTGTTGCAAAGGTTAAGAATGAACCTGTGTGAGCCTATAATATACATGTGGGTTGAGAGGTCAAAATTTTCATTACAAATTATATTATCAGTATAAAAATTTGAGAGAAAAGTTGAACTGGAAAATTAACAGCATTTCTGAGTGTTTGGTATATCCCCATTTTGCTTTAATAACAAGTCTCCATACAGTCTTGACAGTAGACAATATACTCCACAAGATAAAACCTGAAGATTCATGTTGTCCAAATAAAATCAATAATAATATTGGTTGGCCAGGTTTAAATTAGAATCCCACATTTTTTAAGTGGACCCAGACTTAAATAAATAAATGAAATAAAGATGCAAAGAAATAAAATAATGCAGTTACATTTGTCTATTAAAGCTTTCTCTAATGGCCCCAGACCTGCCCCTGAGGTGGGCAGAGGTGTGTAGAGCATCAATGATCTCTTCTGATGTCAGACTGATGAATTGGCTGTCAGTATGATTTGAGAATTGGTGCTGTGGAAGTAAAGCTCACAGTAACAATTACCAGGGGAATTCAATACAATCAACTGCAGCCCTCTGCTCTGTGCCACTGAAACTTCAATGGGCTGAACCACCACATACATCAGCCTGTCATCTACTGATATGAAAGACAATAGTGGTCATTTAAAACCGCTGTACTATATGTCAATCATTTATGTGTATAGGTGAACTTGAGTGTGTGACGTTTTCCAGCAAATCGTAAAGCAAAAGAGTCTCCATAAATCATAATTATCAGATCTGAGCTGAGGTCTAATTGGCAGTGTGTAAATCAGAGTTTGCGTGTAAATGCCCAAACACACACACACACACCAATGTTTTCAAGCTTTCCACTGATTTTTTTTTTTACCATAATAATAACATTTTCTATCCCCTAATACTATCCCTTAACCCTACCTCAACCCCTAAAACTAACTCTCACAGACAACGTAAGAAGTTCCCATAATGTAGAAAAACTCTGACCTACAGAAAAAAAAAACAAAAAAAAAAACATTTTACTAAAACTACAGGAGATCCAATATTCAGCTCTGTGTGCTGTTTATTTGTAAGTTACTCTGTAAATATATTCTAAAATTCATATAAATACATAATGGCAAATATATAATATAATATAATTCACAGCACAGCTGTGATTTGGCCTGCATAGTGTAGGTAGATCTGAAAAATCAGTGGCCCTTTTTCCACATGGTATTAAAATGTGTTTTCAGTGATCCAATCACATGTGGTCAGCTGAGACATTCTTGTTTCCACCTAGTATTACCATGCATCTCAAATGCATCTCCTGTGACCACTTGTGTTTGGATTTTGAGGGGAGAGTCTCTGATTTTATGATGACATATTGTACATCAATCATTATGTAAGTGTGATACTGCATGATAATAAACCGGCAAAAAGTCATATAAGTGTAGTCAAGTGTAGAAATTTCATATAATTTAACTCTAGTCATAAACTGGACGTGGCCCCTTTAAGAGTTTTGCGACACCCGCTTTCCAGCACTTTCTCGTGTTAGAAATGTCAAATCAAATCAAATCAAATCAAATCACTTTACTGTCACACAGCCATATACACAAGTGCAATGGTGTGTGAAATTCTTGGGTGCAGTTCCGATCAACATAGCAGTCGTGACAGTGATGAGACATATACCAATTTACAATAACATCAAATTAACACAACGCAATTTAAACATCTGTTATACATAATTAAACTCAACTTAAAACATCAAATTAACACAACACAATTTAAACATCTGTTATACACATAATTACACTCAACAATATACAAATAATAACATACACTGTACAGTATACAATATGCTGTTTTTGTTTTTTTGTTTTTTACTATATAGATACTATATAGATACACATTATTCAATAAAAATTAAAATATATATAAAAAGTATATATATATATATATATATATATATATATATATATATATATATATATATATATATATATAGAATGTACAGTATTGTACTGTATTTACATTCAGGCTGTCGGCTGATAGTCAGTTGTTAAGAGAGACATAATATAATAACAGTAATATAATTTATGACAGTCCGGTGTGAAATAAAAGAGTAATAAAGTGCAGGGCTGATGTATTTTGATCGTGGGAGATCAAGAGTTCAGAAGTCTGATTGCTTGGGGGAAGAAGCTATCATGGAGTCGGCTGGTGCGGGTCCTGATGCTGCGATACCGCCTACCTGATGGTAGCAGTGAGAACAGCCCATGGCTCGGGTGGCTGGAGTCTCTGATGATCCTCCGAGCTTTTTTCACACACCGCCTTGTATATATTTCCTGGAGGGAGGGAAGCTCACCTCCGATGATGTGTCTGGCAGTTCGCACCACCCTTTGCAGTGCTTTGCGGTTGTGGGCGGTGCTATTGCCGTACCAGGCGGAGATACAGCCAGTCAGGATGCTCTCCACAGTGCAGGTGTAGAACCGTGTGAGGATGTGGCGGTTCATTCCAAACTTCCTCAGCCGTCTCAGGAAGAAGAGGCGCTGATGAGCCTTCTTCACAACGACTTCAGTGTGGACGGACCATGTGAGTTCCTCAGTGATGTGGACACCCAGGAACTTGAAGCTGCTGACTCTCTCCACTGGTGCTCCATTGATGGTGATTGGACTGTGTTCTCTGTCTTTTCTTCTGAAGTCCACCACAAGCTCCTTTGTCTTACTGACGTCGAGGGAGAGGTTGTGCTCCTGACACCAGTGTGTCAGAGTGTGCACCTCCTCTCTGTAGGCTGTTTCATCATTGTCAGTGATCAGACCTACCACCGTCGTGTCATCAGCAAACTTAATGATGGCATTGGAGTTATGTGTTGCCACACAGTCATGTGTGTACAGGGAATACAGTAGTGGGCTGAGAACACAGCCCTGCGGGGCTCCAGTGTTGAGGGTCAGTGATGAGGAGATGTTGCTGCCTATTCTAACCACCTGGCGTCTGCTTGACAGGAAGTCCAGGATCCAGCTGCACAGCGAGCTGTTTAAGCCCAGAGCCCGGAGTTTCTCATCTAGCTTGGAAGGCACTATGGTGTTGAATGCTGAGCTGTAGTCTACAAACAACATTCTCACATAAGTGTTCTTTTTTTCCAGGTGGGAGAGAGCAGTGTGTATTGTAGATGCAATGGCATCATCAGTGGAACGGTTGTTGCGGTATGCAAACTGCAGCGGGTCAAGATTGAGTGGTAATACAGAGCAGATGTAATCTCTGATTAGTCTCTCAAAACATTTGCTGATGATGGGGGTCAGAGCAACAGGACGCCAGTCATTTAAACAAGTTATTTTCGATTGTTTTGGAACAGGCACAATGGTGGATGTTTTAAAGCATGTGGGGACTACAGACAAAGAGAGGGAAAGTTTGAAAATGTCCGTAAAAACACCAGCCAGCTGGTTCGCGCACGCTCTGATGACGCGGCCCGGAATGCCGTCTGGACCCGCGGCTTTGCAGATATTCACCTGTCGGAAGGATCGGGTTACATCCGCTACAGAGACGGAGAGTGAACTAACCTCTGTAGCTTCGGCCGTGAGAGCTCTCTCCGCGAGGGCGGTGTTATTTCCCTCGAAACGAGCATAAAAAGTATTTAGCTCATCCGGTAGAGAGGCAGCGGTGTTCATGGCGGAGTTTTTATTCCCTTTAAAGTCCGTGATGATGTTAATTCCCTGCCACATGCTTCTAGAGTTGGTGGTGTTAAACTGTCCTTCAATCTTGCTCCTGTACTGGCGTTTTGCTGTTTTGATAGTTTTTCGGAGGGCATAACTGGCTTGTTTATGCTCCTCTGCGTTCCCGGAATTAAAAGCGGAAGTCCGCACATTAAGTGCCGCGCGAACATCGCTATTGATCCACGGCTTCTGATTCGGATAGATTCGCACAGTTCTGGTCGGAATCACTTCCTCTACACACGTTCTGATGAAACACATTACGCTATCAGCGTAAAGCTCGATGTCGTCATCAGAGGCGGACCGGAACATCTCCCAGTCCGTGCGATCAAAACAGTCTTGTAGCGTAGAGTCTGATTGGTCCGACCAGCACTGGATCGTTCTGAGGGTGGGTGCTTCCTGTTTCAGTTTCTGCCTGTAAGCGGGCAGAAGCAGAATGGAAGAGTGGTCCGATTTGCCAAATGGTGGGCGGGGGAGGGATTTGTAGCCATCCCGGAACGGAGAGTAGCAATGGTCCAAAACCCGGTCCCCTCGTGTGTTGAAACTAATGTGCTGGTGATATTTTGGTGCGACTGATTTTAAACTGGCTTTATTAAAGTCCCCGGTCACAATGAACACGGCCTCAGGGTGCGCGGTTTCCTGCTCACTTATACTCCCATACAGTTCCTTGAGTGCCCGGTCTGTGTCGGCTTGTGGGGGTACACAGCAGTGATAATGACCGCTGTGAATTCCCTCGGTAGCCAGAATGGTCGACACAGAAGCATAAGAAATTCCAGATCAGGAGAACAGAAAGACTTGATGGAATGTACGTTCCTCTGATCACACCAGGATTTGTTGATCATAAAACATACACCACCTCCTCTAGTTTTACCTGAGAGGTCTTTCGCTCTGTCCGCTCGGAGCATGGAGAACCCCGCGGGTTCAATGGCTGAGTCTGGAATCTCCGCAGACATCCAAGTTTCTGTTAGGCAGATAATGCAGCAGTCCCTTGTATCTCATTGGAAAGAGATCCGCGCTTTCAGCTCGCAGAGCTTGTTATCCAGAGACTGAACATTTACCAGTAGAATAGTGGGTAGCGGGGGTCGATTTGCGCGGCGTCTTACTCTGATGAGAACGCCGGCTCTGTTTCCCCTTTTCCTCCCGCGTTTCCACGGCCGTGCTGCCCAGACAAAGGGCTCCGCTTGCGTGTTTGTAAACAGTGGGTCGGCATTGAGGAATGTGAAGTCCGGTTTACGGTGTGAGATCGCTGAACCAATGTCCAAAAGTGTTTGTCTGTCGTAGACAATAAGGCAGACAACATCCAAGACAAAAAACATAAGAATTGTAAACAAAACAAACAAACCATTGCTATGTTGTGTCGGAGCTCGCAACATATGTTTGGCAAGAGAGCTCCCGGTTTTGTTCATTTTACACAAGATGCTAATAAATTGCATTTAATATGTGTTCAGAAGAGTTGTATGTTAAATTGGATGTTTGTTAAAGATAATTTTTGAAGGATGCGTATGGATTGCATGTGTGGAATTTGATCACATTTGCTGCACATGCAACGACTGGGTATCCCAGTGGGCAATTGATGTTGAAAAGACATCAAATTGACATCAAACATTGACATCAAAAAACAGGTCAAATATGCAAATCAAACTGACGACAAAAATGTCCATTTGACATCCACACACTGATGTCCTATTCTTGACCACCAAAATAATGATACAAAAGTAATAAAATGTAAGAAAAGTTTTATACATCAAACTTCAATTCAAAAATACAAATGTAAACTGGATTTTGTATATCCTGAAGGGACTACACTGTAAAAAAAAAAAAAAAAAAAACGTAAAAAGAAAACGGTCAAATGACTGGCAACAGCGGCTGCCAAACAAAAACCGTAAAATTAAAGTAAACTATCCTTATTCAAATAAAGTGCAAAAACAATACATTTACAGAAATTTTCATTAAACGTTTTACAGAGAAACACCATTATTTTACAGGTATTTCCTGAATTATTATGATCAAACAACTTCAATTAAGAGTTAACATGCTAAAGATTGTAAAATACCAGTTTTATTTTGGAAAACAAAATAAAAAGTCTCTAAAAATACTGTATAAAACAGATTAAAATCATCTCAAACTTGACTGGCAGTGTTTGTGTTTAGATTAAAACCTGTAAAAGTAAAATCTAAATACAATATTAAATTGTACAAACCTTAAATGAAATACAACATTTATAAATACAACATTTAATTTACTGTACTGATTAACAGTAGAAAGATTTCTTCAAATTCTCATAAAATATAAGCTTTAAGATTACTGTGAAATATCCGCAACTGAAAACATACTGAAGAAATACAAAATAAACTGATACATCTACATTTAAAGTGGGGTTGGAAACTTAAATTACAAACAAAGTACACACCACTACTGATTCTAAAACACTTTTTTTTAATGTATTCAGACGTAAATATACAATATCAACCAATTATTCACAAACCGTTCTTCTGAGCCCCCCAGGAGGAATTGAAAACTAAAAATGTCATTTCTCCATGTGTCTATCTTGTCTATTAGGGTTACTATCATGAAGAGGTCATGATTTCACCTTTGAAACAGGTGGAGAAAGCAACAAATTGTGCTGTTGAGCTGAGGGGGGTTGTGGTCTGTTGTTTTTTTAGCTTGTATTTTCCAATTCAGTTTTATGTTGTTTTCCACAAAATTCTCCTGACCCCTGGGGGCTCCGTATATTTCTAATATATATAGACAAACATTACACTGTCTTTTAATTCAGAACCTTAACTATATAGTGTATTAATAGGTAAAAGCAAAACATAACAAAAAAAAAAAAAAAAAATCAATGACTCTGTACCAGAAGTGACAGTGCAACGTAGCAGATAAAGAACAATTCTCCTCAAATTGCCAGTAATCAGCTGGATCCTTGGTGCATCTGGGTGGGGAGGACACACTAAGATTCACTGAAAAGTCCTTAAAAAGTAGGATTTCTCTTACCACTCCTTTAAACAAGTTTAAACAAACTTTATTTAAATTGTTTGTACCAACATTTACCATTATGAGACAATCTGGCAATGTGAATACAGAGTACTGTCAGTTTTGAGCGTGTTAGTTATTAAATGTTTGCCAATTTAACCATGCACCTAATGTATGTCTTAGCACCCCCCTCAGAAAAATGTGAACCACCAAAAGGAGGAAGACGTGGATTCACAACAATGGACACTTTTCACAGATGTATCATAGCAAGGTAAACACAGTTGTAGCTAAAAAAAAATATTGACAATTGGTACACCAAAATCAAACCAACCATCTAACCATATAACATGTCTGAGGGTCATGAAGGTCTTTCCCTTAATGTTCTCTTGAATATTAAATAAAGGATTGATGATGACTAATATCTTATTTTATATAGTACTGCAGTTGATACTTACTAGTGATCAACTTTTCTTTCTGTTGGGTGTCTGTTCTCCCCCGTAAACCTTGTTCCAATGCTTGATCTAAAAAAAATGTAAGCAAGTTTCTTAGCATTAGCAGTTATCAGTGTTGGAAATGGGAATGTAAAAATTGCCCAAAGAAACAGGATACGCATACAGTACATAACAGATTTGGGCCAAATATAACATCTCTCCAAGACAAGTACATATTTCTGTGTAGTTAAAGGAAAAATGTGTAAAACAAACCTGCTAATTTGCACTGATGGACATGACAATGACTTGTTATAATTTACTCACAAGGCTGCCTGTCTGATAGTTTTATCATCCACTGGTACCACGTTACGTCAAGTGTTTTATCAAGTCTATTTTAAAGGTGCAATATGTAACATTTTTCATGTAACATTCACCTTTTTTTGCCAACGTGTGAACGGCTTGTAACGCAACTTAAAAAATGAGCCCTCCCCGGACTTCCTAGGTTGCCTATTAAAGCCTGTAGACTGATTTTCATGCGAAGGAAGCGGGTCGCTTTTGCCGGGAAAATCCAAAGGATGTGACGTTTTGCGCGCTCCCGAGAGCCTTGCCTCAGTGCTTCTGCTATTTAACAGTGTCAACAGACAGTCTGCAACACTAGGTAATGTTATCTTAGTGATGGAATCCAGCAAATGGCCAGCTCCAAACAAAACACCGACTCCTACACAAACTCTGAGTAACCCAAAAAAAAAAAAAAAAAACATTTACCGAATCCCGTCTGGCTAAGCAGGAACGTGATCGTGGTCGAGAGAAAACTAGTGTGAACATCGGCAGGACATTTGAGTCCTGGAGGGACCTTCATTTGGTTTTGGGGATCAGAACTGAGATTCTTCTTATTGGACAGGTAAGCTTACATAACTGCAAAGCATGTGAAATATAGTGCCATAAGGATTGATCTGTGTAATTTTAGCTAACTTGATCTTGCCTGCTAACGCCGACAAATTGCAAGCTACATTGCTTCATAACATTCAAATAATTTCAACGATCTTGTCTTTATACTAAAAGTCAGGTATGCTGATTCACAGTAACTGACATAATGTTCATCTGTAATTATTCAGCAAGGTAAACTACAATAACACATGAAATGAATGCTAGACAATGTTCAAGATAATGCAAAAAGACCCATTCATTAGTGTAACGTAACTTGGTTATACAGAAAATATATACATTCTATTATTATAAAACAATAGTGCATCGATATATCAAAATGACAGTTGTGATGGAATCACATCAGTACTGAATTGTGTCAACATATTTATAATGTACAGTCTATTTTATAAACAGCTACTGTCATCATCCACCAAATTTAGCTAACAGATATTGATAAAGCTGGTTAGCTAGCTAATGCCGTATAAATGCAGTCAATATATCATGCAAAGAAAAGTGATTACTTCAACTACAGTCTCACATAGTCAGACCTATATCCACACTTTGTTTTAGCCCTGTTCCAGCACTGGAGAGTCAAATATAATATACAGTCTCAAAGTTTGTAGTAAAACAATCATAACTATGTAATTTTAATTATGCTAACTTATCTGTCATCATGATGCCGGTGAATCACGTTCAGTCTCTTTGTTTTGGTCATGCTCGCTCGCGTCCCTATGAAGTGTGTGCGCGTGATCACGCAACAGGCTGCAGTTCACTTAACGGCCACAGGTGTCATTCAAAACAAGGGTTTCTGAATCTTACATACTGCACCTTTAATTCAGCTATCAAATGTGCATATTTTGAAGTTTAAAAGAGTCCAAGTTAAAGGTTTTTACCCAGGATGCATATTACAGTGGCCATCGGATTGCAGAGCTACTTCCTGGATAATTTTGTGGGAATGACCAGATTCCATACCCCATAATGACAAAGCAAAAACCAGATTTGTGATAACTTTGCAAATGTGTAAAAAAATAAAAAAAAATAAAAAGGGGGCCTGGGTACCTTAGTGATTATTGACGCTGACTAGGGTGTGCTGAGTGACTCCAGCCAGGTCTCCTAAGCAACCATATTGGCCCAGTTGCTAGGGAGGGTACAGTCACATGGGGTAACCTCCTCATGGTCGTTATAATGTGGTTCTTGCTCTCGGTGGGGCGCGTGGTGAGTTGTGCTTGGATACCGTGGAGAATAGCGTGAAGCCTCCACACGCGCTATGTCTCCGTGGTAATGCGCTCAACAAGCCACGTGATGAGATGCACGGATTGACGGTCTCAGACGTGGAGGCAACTGAGATTTGTCCTCCGCCACCTGGATTGAGGCAAGTCACTATGCTACCACGAGGACTTAGAGCACATTGGGCACTCCAAATTGGGGATAAAATAAAAAATAAAATAAAAAAGGAATTATGGAGGCCACAGTGCTCTTGGGAACCTTCAATGCAGCAGAATTTTTTGTAGCCTTCCCCAGATCTGTGCTTTGACACAATCCTCTCTCTGAGCTCTGCAGACAGTTCTTTTGACCTCATGGCTTGGTTTTTGCTCTGATGTGCATTTTCAGCTGTAAGACTGTATATTGACAGGTGTGTGCCTTTTCAAAAAATTTCCAGTTGATTAAATTTGCCACAGGTGGACTCAAATCAAAGTGTAGAAACATCTCAAAGATGATCCAGAGAAATGGGAAGCACCTGAGTTAAATTTCAAGTGTTATAGCAAAGTGCCTGAATACTTATCTCAGTGTGATATTTCAGTTTTTTCTTTTTAATAAAGTTACTACAAATTTGTTTTTTGTTAGTCATTGTGGGGTATGAAGTGTAGACTAATGTAAAAAACATAATAATGTAAAAATGTTTAGCATAAGCCTGCAATATAACAAAATGTGGAAAAAATGAAGGGGTCTGAAACTTTCTGAATGCACTGTATGCTTGTATGTGTATTTATGTGTATGTATGCATGAATATTTCTGTTTATAATTACATTTTTGCTGTTTTACTTTGTTTTTATGTAAAGCAATTTGAACTTTTGTATGAGATGGTGCTATACAAATGAAAATGAATTGAATTGGAACTTGGTTTCAATTAGTGAGAACAAATCCAATCTCTGTATGTCTTGCCTCTGTTTGCTTACCTGTCCCTGGGTTTAATTCTGTACCCCACCGTCTGGTGATATCTTGTCACTCCTGGTACTTCAGCCTTCTCATGATCTCACAGGTGATGCACTGCTGTGGTCATTTGCTGTGTGAAGTACAGTTGGACACAGTGAAGAATATTGTCAATTATACTGTATCTCAGAGCTATTACCTTGGAATATTGGACATTAATTAATAACTTCCATTCTGTTGAGAGATCAGTAACTGCACACCACACCTTTGATATACATATATTTTTTTTTCTGGTCCAATAAATACAACAGTACTCCTCAACAGTCAGATGTGTATGTCTATTGTAGTTGTGCTGTAATCTGTTTACAAATTAAGTTGACTGCCAATTTACCATACCACCAGTCATTGTACATGGTGGCAATGGTTGCCAACTATGTACATTTGATTTCTAACAGTATACACAATTTTTGTTGTCTCTCACACACACGCGATTCGGTCATAAATGTAAGTTAGACTGCATTCAAACTTTTCAGTGAATTGACAGAATTACTTAATTACTGGCTTAAACAGAAGGAAGGCGGTAGCAATGTCACCACTCACCAAAACTGCTCTCGTTTTAACACAATCAAATAAACATTAACGTTACTTTACCTCTCAGATTCATACCGAGTTCATTTTATATTTAAAGTAGCTGACAACATTAACACATACTAGCAACATACAGCAACACTGGCTGCTACTACTACATAGAAATATGTACTAATATCTCAATTAGCATCTCACTTTAACACACGACATCTTGATGAAGAAGTAAATATACACATTCCTTCTGCAGGTTGCGATATGTCCGTTACCCGCTGGTGAAACTCTTAATGGGCATAATTAAACTCCGGCAGGTTTTACAACTTTCACACGTCTCCTCTGTTTTCCCCATTTTTAGACTGGGCTATGGGTATGAAAACAAAACATAACGTTACGTTAAATTGTTACAGAAAATAACAGGGAAAATGTTTTCTTACAAGATATCGCCATATTTTTGCAAGATATAATTTCACTTATCTTACGTAATCAAACAGCTCCCGTCTATGTCTTCCTCTGTGACCATATTACATTTTTTTGTTTTCGGTTGACATCCAACAACTCAAATTCGCTCAAAATAAGAATTTAGCAGGAAGATGTAAAATAATCCAGGTACTAGCCATTACTAGTGGACCGTGGCGAGTAGCAGTGCCGATCAGCACTCCCACTCAAACAGACGTATTTTCAAATATGACCGATGAGAGGCATGAACAGTTCTCATTGGCTAGTTTCCTGAATGACAGTCAGATTAACCAATCATTCTCAAAGCAACACGATGAGACAGCCAATAGCAATTGTTTCAACGTGGTAACATATCAACTATAGGGAAAGACGATTTGTTTTAAAAGAAAGAAAATAAATGCATGTAATTACATTTATTTGTAGGCTGTCGTATTTAATTTATTTCTCAAATGGTGTTTTCCTTGAAGTGTATGAATACAAATGTAATAATGTATGGTAAAGTTGTTAATACATATATATTACGCCATAACAGATATCAGAAGACTACAAAGGACACTTCGGACTGCTGAGAGGATTACTGGTTGCCCCCTGCACCCCCTTCAAGAACATCTGCACCCCCTTCAATACACTTCCAGAGTGAGGAGAAATGCTGGAAAAATCACTCTGGACCCCACTCACCCTGCCCATTACCTTTTTGAACTGTTGCCTTCTGGCCGACGCTTCAGAGCTCTGAGCACCAGAACGGTCAGGCACAGGAACAGTTTTTTCCCTCAGGCTATCCATCTCATGAACAGTTAAAACTGCCCCACTTAGCAATAACTATGTGCAATACACAGTTTAGTCATTTTTATATTTATCCAACACATCCAACCTCTCCTGCCATTTCATTCCTCTGAAAAAAACAAAACATTTGCACTGTACATAACAGATTGTATTAGATTTGCACTACCTATGTGTATGTGTGTATGTATGTATGTGTGTGTCTGTACACATGTGTATAATTTGTTTTATTTTTTATTATTATCTATGTCTTGCTGCTGTTTTTGTATTGTTTTTGTATTGTTGTGTACTGGAAGCTCCTGTCACTAAGACAAATTCCTTGTATGTGTAAGCATACTTGGCAATAAAGCTGATTCTGATTCTGACAAATTTATATCAATCCTAAATACACATACTAATCATTGACGTCAATGTGATGTCTATATGACATCAATTTGATGTCTAAAATCACACATTGATTTGATGTAAATTGAACGTCAAACATATTTGCCTACATATACATTAAACCAATTTCAGTGTGGGATTAACTTCCTATTTTCACCCAATTACCACTGGAAGAAATTGCCATCCAAACTGAATTTAAAATGATGTTATCAAGGTGCCTGCTGGGATGTACATTTAGAATAAATCTTATTTAATGATTTATAGCTCAGAGTGTTTTCCAATTAATTGAACATATGTAATGAGAATTCTAATGTTTTAAACTGCAATACATGTCCTTATAACCTGGTTAGAAATGCATACAATGCTTTGAGTGATTTAAGCATGTGTTAAATGCATAAAATACTGTGAGTGTGTAAGCATGTAATAAATGCATAAGATGCTTTGAGTGACTTAAGCATGTGTTAAATGCATAAAATGCTGTGAATGATATAAGCATTTACAGTTGAAGTCATTAGTTTACATACACCTTATGTAACCAGGGTGATTACTAAAAGCTAATAATAAATAGTAATCTAGAGGGATTGCTAAAAGAAACTAAAATAAAATAATTAAATTCAAGGTTTGGGAAATTAAAACTTAATGTGCTGTTTAAAAATGTATATGTTCTTATTGTGTTACAGTATGAAACGAATGTATGTAGTTTAATAAGTGTATGTTCCCTTTAAGAGGAATGCGGGAAGAGTTTTACTGTTGGCCAATCAGGAGTGATGATGGAGCAGAGGAAGTCATGTGAGAAGAAAAGATGTGAGCGTGGAAAGATCGGCAGAGAGAATAGTGATATAAAACAAGGGAAATTGTGATCTAAACTAGGTAATAAGTCTAGAAAGAGAGTGATTAGGTTTATTTTAAGACTTATTTGTTGATACAGGAATTTTGAGTTGTTTTTGTTGAGTTTTTACAACTGTGAAGACGGTGACGCAACGAACTGCATATCACCGCAGGGAGACTACATGGAATAAAGATGGCGAGCCACTCACTGAATTTTGAGCATTGCTGACTTTCCGCTGCATTCATCACATTAACTCTCTTCTGGACAGAGGGAGAAAATCCGCCAGGACGACGGAGTGAGTTGAAGCTGAATTCGTTTCATCAACAGTTGTTTTTCATCCGTTGCTTTGTTTCTTCATGATGGTAAGACTGAAATAATGCCTTCCAAAGTTTCACTAGGATGTGGAAAATTGTTTTCTGCAAACTGAAGACTGATTTGTGAATTTAGAGACTGAGTTATTTAAACTACAGATGTATTTGCCACACTAGAGACTGATTTATTCAACCTAAAGACCGATTGGCTAATATGTGAATTGTTTTTCTGTATTTTCTGATTGTTTTGTTGTTATTTGCTCTGTATTGTAAATTTAAGGTTTTATTTGTGAACTGAAATTAAATTTAAGTGGTTTGATTTGAATATCAAATTCAAAAACTTTATTTCTGGGAATATAGAAGAGCAATAATTCGACTCACATAGGTTCTAATAATTAAATAAAGTAGGTTTTCACTAGGAAACAAAATTAGTTTAAATAAGGAATAAATTAGTATAACCTAAAAATAAGTTTAAAAGAATTCAGTTTGTAAGCTGAATCATAAAATTAGATTAAAAGAGAGTAAATAAGATTTGACAGAGTTCATAATTCTTTAAAAAGGAATAAAGAAGAAAACTAAGCATAGAAACAAATGTATTTTCTTTTCATATTTTTATTTTGTTCATGTTTACCAGTGACATTGCTGTCTTTGACTTTTTTTTCTGAAACAAAAAGAAGCATTCATTACAAACCTTTTCAACATAAACCAATTTATGGTTCAAACTCATTTTATTGCCTGTCTGTTCATTCCATTCTTGCTACGGCTCCTTACGAACTTAGGCACTGGTCCACCCATGCTTATACGACTTACCTGGTACGCTCACGGAGCTGCAAGAGTTTCGGTGCTTTGAGGGTGGGCGTTACACTTTGCCAAATACATTTAAACTCAGTTTTTCACAAGTCCTGACATTTAATCATAGAAAACATTCCCTGTCTTAGGTCAGTTAGAATAATTATTTTAAGAATGTGAAATGTCAGGATAATAGTAGAGAGAATATTTTATTTCTTTCATCACAAAATGTTTACATACACTTTGTTAGAATTTGGTAGGATTGCCTTTAAATTGTTTAACTTGGGTCAAGCACTTTGGGTAGCCTTCCACAAGCTTCTCACAATAAGTTGCTGGAATTTTGGCCCATTCCACCTGACAGAACTGGTGTAACTGTATCAGGTTTGTAGGCCTCCTTGCTTGCACACACTTTTATATCAGATTGAGGTCAGGGCTTTGTGATGGCAACTCCAATACCTTGACTTTGTTGTCCTCAAGCCATTTTACCTGGAGGTATGCTTGGGGTCATTTGTAAGACCCATTTGTAACCGAGCTTTAACTTCATGGCTGAGGTCTTGAGATGTTGCTTCAATATATCCACATAATTTTCCATCCTCATGATGCCATCTATTTTGTGAAGTGCTCCAGTCCCTCCTGCAGCAAAGCACCCCCACAACATGATGCTGCCACCCCCATGTTTCATGGTTGGGATGGTGTTCTTCGGCTTGCAAGCCTCACCCTTTTTCCTCCAAACATAATGATGGTCATTATGTCCAAAAAGATACATTTTTGTTTCATCAGACCAGAGTCAATTTCTCCAAAAAGATCTTTGTCCCCATGTGCACTTGCAAACTGTGTTCTGGCTTTTTTTATGGCGGTTTTGGAGCATTGGCTTCTGCCTAAGCATAATTTCAGGTTATGTCGACTACTCATTTTTACAAGCTGCTTAATGGCACAGTTAACTTCTGACCCACTAAAACTGAGATATAGTCAATTAAAAGTGATACAATCTGTCTGTAAACAATTGTTGGAAAAATTACTTGTCATGCATAAAGTAGATGTCCTAAATGACTTGCCAAAACGATAGTTTGCTTATATAAAATCTGTGGAGTGGTTAAAAAATGAGATTTAATGACTTCAGCTAAGTGTATGTAAACCGTATTAAGGTGATGTATACTGAAGCATATGGGTAGGCTAATGCCCTGTTTGTATTTTCTTTTGACATTAGCCTTTACTTTATTTCGTTGAACCATATTTCAGTTCCATATTTCATTTCCATATTTAAATTTTGTATCTTTATTATAATTATTATTATTTTTTTTAAATACGGCCCCAAGGACTGCTGTTTATTCTTTTTTTAGAAACAGCCATCAGAATAAAACTCCAAGATATTTTTGTATTCTGTGTGGCTTATTCACAACCCAGTGGCTAATTTTTTGTACCAGGAGTTGGGAATCTGGGAGCCAATAGGTCAATTTCTTTTTTTTTTTTTTTTTTTGAAATACGGTAGAGGTGAAGATAGGTGCCTGTGGGACACAGAGTGGAGGCTGTCTTCAGTGGTGCAGTTGTCCCGTGAACAGACACTGACCAGAGGTGACAGGGCAAGGTGACAAGACTGCTGGATGAGAAAGTGCCTGATTCCTCTAAGTTCTGTTTCGATGAGACACCTATCCAGTGACTGTCTACATAAGAAAGGAAAACTAACATTACGGACTGATTAAGAGACTTTTGCCCACAAGTGAACTTTCACTGGTTTGTACTGAGTCAAACTGAGATCATTTTAACTTTTAAAAAGTCACAATCTGATGATGATAGTCCAGTATTACAAAACACTGATGATAAACATGGTGCAGGTAGTAGTATGCATGATGTTCAGGGACAGTTTCAAGAACTCAACAGAATGCATGACCATGGCAGCTATCACCAATTTGAGTAGAAAACCAACCAGATCTTATGTTTATGTGCCAAGAGAGTGTCACATCCAACCATTTAGAGGTGATTTCAGCAAAGATGGGAGATAGGTTGATGAGTTCATTGATGAAGTAGACAGGGTACTACATGCTAGAAATCAGACCACCGATGACCAGTTAGACCTTGTACTGTCCCTCCTAAAGGGTGCCGCTTTGGAGGAGGTCAGATTAAGGATGGGAAATGAACCAAAGCGACCATGTGACCTCTTTGTGTACCTGAGAGAAGCTTTTCGAGAAAAGTGCTGTGTGTCTCAGTTATTACAAATATTAAATAGCCGTAAACAAATGGAAGGCGAAGATGTTTGTACTTTCGTGCTTTGTCTCAAATTCTGAGTTCTATCCTGAAACAATAATCAAATGTAATATCAAATGTGAATTTGGGAATTTGAGATCAATTAATTGAGAGGATTAGAGACGCAGGCCTTAGAAGTGAGCTCATAAGCTTGTGAGAGCCACTGTCAACACTAATTAAAGTGTGAGTTTAAGCCCTTATGTGATCTCTAGTAGAACCTAAATCTCGTTTCACAAAATTAGTCAGCAACAGAAGTGTTGTGTCTGAGACAGCAGAAGCTCAGTGCGCTTCTGTTGGTATACCTGAGAAAAACTGAGTATAGCCAAGATGCTATTCTATGCTTTATAGATGATGGCCTATTACAGAGAATGCTAAATCATCAGTGCAGCAGGGAAACTTGCACCCTCGCTTGCTGTGAAACAGGCAGTGCGAGGAAAGTCCATAGGCTCAGCCAATATCGATACTTGTGACTACTTGAGCGTGCTGTGGGAAAACGTCATGGTTACTGGTGTAACCTCCGTTCCCTGATGGAGGGAACGAGACGTTGGTGTCGATGTAGTGACACTAGGGGTCACTCTTGGGAGCCCGAGACACCTCTGGTCTTTGATAAAAGGCCAATGAAAATTGGCGAGTGGTATTTGCATGCCACTCCCCCGAACATACGGGTATAAAAGGAGCTGGTATGCAACCACTCATTCAGGTTTTACGCTGAGGAGCCGATATAAGGTCCAGCCATTTCAGCGGGTAGTTCAGCGTTGTGGCAGGAGGGACCAACGTCTCGTTCCCTCCATCAGGGAACGGAGGTTACACCAGTAACCATGACGTTCCCTATCTGTCACTCACTCGACGTTGGTGTCGATGTAGTGACACTAGGGGTCCCTATACAAAACGCCACAAGGCTGAACTGTGTTACGTGAACTGGCGGTGTGTGGTGGGCAGACTTGCTGTGTGCCTCATAGCCAGCGCACCAGGTCGACACGTAACCTCCCCCAACACAGTTATGAGTGTCAAACAGCCCTTTTTGGGGACAAGTCGACTACCCAGAGATAGAGACAGGCTTAACGCAGTCGTGGCCTCTTTCCCCTTCTCTTTTTCCACTTCTTAAAAAAGAAGGGGGATTATCTGACTGGGCCGCCAGGTCTAGTCGGGGGGTGTCCCTCCCAAGGGGAGGACACCGCGGAGACCACACCTCGCCCCAAGAGAGGGGGGATATTTAAGTGGAAGAATACATCACATGGTCTTTCCAACCATGTGGAGAGCCTTCAAGGTAGATCCTGCCCAATGGGGGAGGAGTTACTACAACATGGAGACTGAGGGGCTCTGCCCAAGGAAGACGCAGTTTGCCAGTAGGGAAACGAACTAGCGGAAGATATAGATTGCATGGGGTTAGCCTTACAGGGAACCGCCACATGCGGAGCACCTACCCCAGAACCGGGCTCTTAGTTAGCGCGTGTACTGGGCCGGCAGCGAGTCTCTCCGAAAACTCGACTGCCACAGGGCTCGGAGGAAGTCAACCAGGGAACAACTTTTGTGAACACTACTGGGAATTAACAGCACACGTCTTCAGCTCAAAAGGAGGTGGAAGGCGCTATGTGCAAGCGATACACCCGGCAGGCTATCCCGGGCTTATCCGCTTGTGTTGCGTGCCACTACCTGGGACGAAACCGGTTCCACCCGGAGGTTGTAGAACCTTGCAAAGGTGTTGGGTGTTGCCCAGCCCGCTGCTCTGCAATGTCTGTTAGAGAGGCACCTCTGGCCAGGGCCCAAGAAGCCGCTACACCACGGGTAGAATGGGCTCGTAGCCCTACCGGGGGCGGCATGTTTTGGGCGAGACATGCCATAGTTATGGTGTCAATGAGCCAGTGGGCGATCCTCTGCTTGGAGACAGCGCTTCCTTTCCGCTGTACACCAAAGCAGACAAAGAGCTGCTCAAAGATTCTAAAGCTCTGCGTGCGATCCAAATAGATGCATAAAGCGCGCACCGGATACAGCAACGACAGGGCTGGGTCTGCCTCCTCCCGGGGCAGCGCTTGCAGGTTCACCACCTGGTCCCTAAAAGGAGTGGTGGGAACCTTGGGCACATAGCCCGGTCGGGGGTCTCAGGATCACGTGAGAATAGCCCGGACCGAACTCCAGGCACGTTTCGCTGACAGAGAACGCTTGCAGGTCACCTACCCTCTTGATGGAAGTGAGCGCAGTCAGGAGGGCAGTCTTCAAGGAGAGTGCCTTAAGCCCGGCTGACTGCAAAACTCAAAGGGGGCTCTCTGTAGACCCTGAAAAACTACAGAGGTCCGATGAGGGAACAAGGTGTGTCCTGGAGGGATTCAGCCTCCTGGCGCCTCTTAGGAACCTGATGATCAGATCATGCTTCCCTAAAGACTTACCGTCGACTGCGTCATGGTGTGCTGCTATGGCAGCAACGTACACCTTCAAGGTGGAAGGGGACAGCCTCCCTTCCAACCTCTCTTGCAGGAAGGAAAGCACTGATCTGACTGCGCACCTCTGGGGGTCTTCCTGATGGGAAGAACACCACTTAGCGAACAGACACCACTTAAAGGCATACAGGCGCCTCGTAGAGGGAGCCCTAGCCTGAGTGAACGTGTCTACCACTGCAGGTGGGAGACAGCTTAGGTCTTCCGCGTCCCGTCCAGGGGCCAGACATGGAGATTCCAGAGGTCTGGGCGCGGGTGCCCGATGGTGCCCCTTCCCTGAGAAAGAAGGGCCTTCCTCAGGGGAATTTGCCCGGGGGGAGCTGTCACGAGGAGCGTGAGGTCCGAGCACCACGTCTGGGTGGGCCAGTAGGGTGCTTACCAGGACGACCTTCTCCTCGTCCTCCCTGACCTTGCACAGGGTCTGTGCGAGCAGGCTCACTGGGGAAAACGCATATTTGCGAATGCCAGGGGACCAGCTGTGTGCCAGCGTGTCTATGCCGAGGAAGGCCTCGGTGAGGGCGTACCAGAGCGGGCAGTGGGAGGATTCTTGGGAGGCGAACAGGTGCACCTGTGCCTGACTGAATCGACTCCAAATCAGCTGGACCACCTGAAGGTGGAGTCTCCACTCTCCCTTGAGGGTAACCTGTTGTTACGGCGCGTCCGCCGAAGTGTTGAGGTTGCCCGGGATGTGAGTGGCTTGCAGCGACTTGGTGCTGCTAACTCCGTTGGAGGAGACGGCGGGCGAGTTATGACATACAGCGGGAGCGCAGACCGCCTTGGCGGTTGACATATGCTACTGCTGCCGTGCTGTCTGTCCAAACTAGCACGTGCTTGCCCTGGATCAACGGCCGGAACCTCCGCAGGGCGAGCAGAATTGCCAGTAACTCGAGGTAGTTGATGTGCCAACGCAGCCGCGGACCCGTCTAGAGGCCGGCGGCTGCGTGCCCGTTGCCAACAGTGCCCCAGCCCATTTTGGAGGCGACTGTCGTGACCACGACGCGCCTGGAGACCAGTTCTAGCGGAACACCTGCTCGTGGAAACGAGAGGTCGGTCCAAGGGCTGAAAAGACGGTGACAGACCGACGTAATGGCCACGCGGTGTGTCCCGTGGCGCCATGCCCGTCTCGGGACTCGAGTCTGGAGCCAGTGCTGAAGCGGCCTCATATGCATCAACCCGAGCGGGGTGGCCACCGCCGAGGACGCCATATGCCCCAGGAGCCTCTGAAAATGTTTCAGTGGAACCGCTGTTTTCTGTTTGAACGCCTTCAAACAGGCCAGCACCTACTGGGCGTGCTCGTTCGTAAGGTGCGCCGTCAAGGAGACTGAGTCTAACTCCAAACCGAGAAAAGAGATGCTCTGAACCGGGAGGAGCTTGCTCTTTTCCCAGCTGACCCGAAGCCCTAGTCGGCTGAGGTGTGAGAGCACCAGGTTCCTGTGTGCGCATAACCCGTCTCGAGAGTGAGCTAGGATTAGCCAGTCGTCGAGATAGTTGAGAATGCGAATGCCCACCTCCCTTAACGGGGCAAGGGCAGCCTCTGCGATCTTCGTAAAGATGCGAGGAGACAGGGACAGGCCGAAAGGGAGGACTTGTACCGATACGCCTGACCCTCGAACGCAAACCGCAGGAAGGGTCTGTGTCGAGGAAGGATCGAGACGTGAAAGTACGCATCCTTCCGGTCTACCGCCGCGAACCAATCTTGATGCCGGACGCTCGCTAGAATGCGTCTTTGCGTCAGCATCTTGAACGGGAGTCTGTGTAAGGCCCGGTTCAGTACTCGCAGGTCCAAGATTGACCGCAACCCACCGCCTTTTTTCGGTACTGTACCGGCGGGTGGGGCCTCGCGGCGGGGCGGAGCTTGAGGTGCCACACCACATCGTGGCCGTGCTGAGTCCGAGGACATCGAAGCACTTACCTGGCTCCTTGTGACCACCCCCGGAACAGCCTGGGACGGGGGAGGAAGAGGCCTGTCCTCATGACCCATGGAGACTGTCACATCGGGGGCGGATTTGTGCCACAGCTGGGCGCTCAGGGCGGGAGACCGCCGCTGGAGCGCCAACCTGCCAAATGGAGTGGTGGACGGTGGTCGTGATGCCAGCCGTACACACCGAATATGTGACCCAGGGAACAAGGAAACCACTCTTGCGGAGCTCTTGAGTACTGCAGCCACTTGGGCATGCAGCGCAATTTAAATGCAAAAGGTAACAAAAAGAAGATCTGCTTACCAGCTCCAGAGCAGCGGGTTTCGTTGTCACTGGGTCGCCCGTCTCAGGAGCGCTTCGAAGACCTCCGTGGGTTCTTCGGTGCCGGCTGTGAGACGGGTGGCGTCGGCTTCCTGCGGTGGGCTCCACGCCGGGGCCGGGCCGGAGGGGCAGGCTGCGGTGGAGCCAGGCTGCAGTCACCGCAGGGGGACGCCCTCGGCGATGAGTAGATGGGGTGCAGGATCTTGAGCCACGCCGGGGCAGGACAAGCCGGCTAGCATCCATCTACTGCTCTACCATCGAGAACTGCTGGGCAAAGTCCTCGACGGTGTCGCCGAATAGGCCCGCCTGGGAAATGGGGGCAGCAAGGAATCGTGTCCTGTTGGCCTCACCCATCTCGACCAGGTTGAGCCAAAGGTGGCGCTCCTGGACCACTAGTGTGGCCATCGTCCACCTGAGAGACCGCGCCGTGACCTCCGTCGCTCGGAGAGCGAGGTCGGTCGCCGAACGCAGTTCCTGCATCAATCCTGGGGCGGAACTACCCTCGTGCAGTTCCTTTAGCGCCTTGGCGGACTTGCAGGAGAGCCATGGCGTGCAGGGCGGAGGCGGCTTGTCCAGCAGCGCCGTAGGCTTTGACCGTCAGAGACGACGTAAACCTACAGGCCTTGGACGGGGGCTTTGGGCACCCGCGCCAGGTGGCGGTGCTCTGCGGGCATAGGTGCACCGCGAGCGCCTTTATCCACCGGGGGATTGCCGAATAACCCTTGGCCGCCCCACCATCGAGGGTAGTGAGAGCGGGGAAGCTGAAAAGATCGGGACCGGGCAGTAAAAGGTGCCTCCCGTGACCTTGTCAGCTCTTCATGCACTTCCGGGAAGAAAGGAACGGGGCGGGGCGTGGCTTTGAGCGGTGCCGCGAGCCCAGGAACCAATCACCGAGCCGCGAGGGTTCAGGGAAGAGCGGTGAAATCCACTCTAACCGACGCTCGCGGCTGTCCGGGAAAGCATGTCGTCATCTCCGCGACAGCCTGTGACTGGGCGAACGACCCCGAAGGGAGGAGCCCAGCTGAGGCTTCCGACTGGACGAGCCCGCTCTCCGATGCTGCGCTCGAGAGCTCATCACTTTCGCGGGCTCCGAATAAGAGGTCGAACTCGCCGTGAGACGAGCCGGCGGACTCACCCGGAAGCCCGATCGGGGCAGACGAGCGTGCTGGGGAATGGGAGGTCCGCGGGGGATACCCGGCGGAGGCGGTCCCATTGGGGTCCCCAAATCGCCCCCAGTGCTAGCCGCGCTGGCCTCAAACCCGTGGGTAAAAGGACCGAGGCGGGAGCCTCTGGGGTGGCTCGCTTCCTTACGAAGGCGAGCCACGACCGCAACGTTGCCATGGACACATTCTCGCAATGAGAATGTGACCATCCACGAACGCTGTCTCCGCGTGAGCAGTGCCCAGACACGAAAGACAGTGATCGTGACCGTTAGAAGGCGAGAGATAACGAGCACAACCAGGAATAACACACAATCTGAAAAGCATCTTTAAAAAGACGCGTCTTTAAAAAGACGTTCCGTGTGTGCGCTCTTTTAGATAAATATATACTCTTTTAGAGGGGAAAAATGCTCTTTCAGAAAATATACTCTCTAGTTTTTCTGCCGAAGCGCCCAGGGGCATTCTCTGCAGTGCACCAGTGCAGAGGAGGGAGAAGCCGCTGAAATGCGCCGTCAGATCCAGCAGAGGTGAATGAACAGTAGTATTCAGCTCAGTGAGCATGACCGTTTGGCTCCGAAGAGAAAATCTGAATGAGTGGTTGCATACCAGCTCCTTTTATACCCGTATGTTCGGGGGAGTGGCATGCAAATACCACTCGCCAATTTTCATTGGCCTTTTATCAAAGACCAGAGGTGTCTCGGGCTCCCAAGAGTGACCCCTAGTGTCACTACATCGACACCAACGTTGAGTGAGTGACAGATAGGGAATGTCCCGTCACTAATCTAAAGATTAGTGGAGTAATTAATGGAGTGGCCTCTTTTTACTTGATACAGGAAGCCAAGTCAGTACTATTAACAACTTTATATGTATCTATAATATATGTATTAACAACTTTACCATACATTATTAATTTTTTATTCATACACTTCAAGGAAAACACCATTTGAGAAATAAATTAAATAAAACAGCCTACAAATAAATGTAATTACACACATTTATTTTCTTTCTTTTAAAACAAATCGTCTTTCCCTATAGTTGATGTTACCACGTTGAAACAATTGCTATTGGCTGTCTCATCGTGTTGCTTTGAGAAAGTAACTACTTCTAAGAGTTTCTTCAGAGAACACCTGTCTGGGGAGGATGAAGATATGCTGTCCACAACAGGTTGGCTGAAGATTACAGCTGCCAACAGTTTAGACATACCATACTTAGGTTATCTTGAGTTGGAGGTTGAAACCATGAGATTTACCCTACCAGAGTGTGGTTTTCTAGTAGTCAGAGACTTACAAAACTCTTCTGCTGTACCAGCCCTCATTGACATGAACATCATTAGCAGATGTAGACAACTGGTTCATGCAGAGTTTGATACTACCCTAGGAGGAGAGTTGCAGTCTGATTGGAGAGAGGCATTTCAGCAGATGGAGAGTGCCAGCAGTCTAGAGAAGTGAAGTGTAGTCAGAGTAGTTGGAAAATACATAGTACACATACCTGCTTCATAAATTACAATGGCAATGGTCAAGGGAGCAAAGAATATGTTAAATGATGGTTCATGGGACTTCCTGTTATAACCAGTGAACACACCCTTACTTGGCGGTCTGATTGTTGTTCCCTCTCTTGTGTCTTCAGAGAAACTGTTGTTTCCTGGACAGGTTGTGAATCTCTCCCCAGAAGATATCTGGTTACAGGCCAGAACAAGACTTGGTACTTTGTATCGTGTCGAGAATGTGAAGTCCAATGAGACATGTGAGGTAAGATTTCAGAGAATTTCTGCTGATATTGGAAGAGATCAGTGTAAACATAAAAGACAGTTATTGGAGGACAGCTCCAAAGAGTTTCTCAACAAGATACACATTGGTGGTACTCCTGAACAACAGGCAGAGCTGAGTGATTTGTTGATCAAGTATTCTGAAGTTTTTGCTCTCGAGGATGAAGACCTCGGTTTTACAGACAAAATGCAACATGAGATTCACATGGTGGATGATGTGCCAGTGGCCCAACCTTATAGGCATTATCCCACCTACTCAGTATAGGGAAGACAGAGAACATATCACCAAACTCCTTAAGAAAGGAGTGATCCAAGAAAGCACTAGTGCTTATGCTTCACCTATCGTGCTAGTTATGAAAACTGATGGCAGTCTCAGGATTTGTATCGATTACAGGCAGCTGAACTCAAAGACCAAGGTGCAATGATGCTTTTGGGTTGGCATGGATAATGATGTGGAGCAGTGGATCAAAAAGTGACAAAGGTGCATCTTAACCAAGATGCCACAGCCAAGGATACATCCTCCTATGAAGCCATTCCTGGCTTAAAGGTCCCTTGAAGTAGTGGCAGTAGATTTTACTGTGCTTGAACCTGCCTCTGATAGCCATATGTGTTAATTGTGACTGATGTTTTCACAAAGTTCACACAAGTTTTTCTAACCAAAGATCAGAGGGCTGATACCACTTCCTAAATCCTTCTGAAAGAGTTGTTCATGAAATATGGTGTGCCTGAATGATTGCATTCTGATCAGGGCAGAAAATTTGAAAGCTACGTGATTGCTGAGCTATGTAAAATGTATGGTGTAAAGAAAATCTGCACCACACCCTATCGGCCTCAGGGCAACGCTCAGTGCGACCGCTTTAACAGAATACTCCATGATCTATTACGTACACTTCCCCCGAAAGAAAAAGCGTTGGCCAGAACACCTTCCTGAGTTGGTTTATGCTTATAATGTCACACCATTTGCAACCACTGGATACCACATTACATGCTGTTTGGAGTCAACCCGCATCTTCCAGCAGATGCACTGCTAGGTCAAGAGCAAACTGTGGACAGAAAAAATTATTGGTTAGTGATCCACCAAGACAGATTGAAAGAAGCTGATGAAAAAGCCAGGGCATATGCTGAACACAAGGCTGCAGAGAGTCTTGGCCCTTTTAATGACTAGGTCTATTGACCTTTGGATAGGAACAAAATACAGGATTCATAGGGTCCTACTGAATACAGGGTTGTAGATGTGCAGGGTACCACACATTATATTGAGCCCTGTATAAAACCCCCTGTTGAATCCTCTGTTTGGACTAGTCAGTGATGTCATCGATGGGCGGAGTGATGTTATCGATGGGCGGAGCCACAAACATTACTGGACATGTTCGGCTCGATCTAGAGTATTCTAGTGTATTAACAAGACAACTCGTACTGTTTGTTTGGATGTGTGTGTGTTCTTGATGCTGTAAGTTCACTTTAATATCCTTTTAAGTTACATTCATGTATACATTTGGTTATATTTCTATACATTTTCAGATTTTTTCAAGATTTAAGTGTTTAAGGAGTAACTTATAATCGAACAGGCATGTAGAAACGTGCCTGAGAAGTTATTTGCTTAGAATATGGTATTGTAATTTCATATTAATCATTGTTTTAGTCTTACTGATATCATTCTTGTGTGTATTTAAACTATTTTAGCATTGATGCCAGCTGTATATAATGGGTAATTTATTCACGTTTATACAATACCTACATTTATTTTAATAGAGCTCTCCCTAGTGGCCATTTATACATATTTCACTCAGCATTACTTTAAAATGTCTCAAATTCATTAGCAATGCTTATTTGATTGTAAATGTACATTTGAAGCATTGTATTGCATAGATTTATTTTATGTACACTTTATTTATTATTCATTGTTGTTTTTATTTCATTTCAGAAACCACACATATACACACAGACACGAATAGATGCATAAACAGAAACAAATATACATCTGGAATTATTGGAATACATCAATGGTTTAGAATTTAGGCTGTCTTGGAATTGCTCTTCTTTACTCCCTATCATAAAATTTCTGACCAAGGTTGAGGATAAAGTGTTAACATACCAGTGCATCTACATGCACACAACATCTATAACAAGCCTATAAAGAGAGTCAAAAGTTGACTTGCACCCTTGTGTTAACTCTGTTCCTGAGCAAGAGGGGAGAATCTGTTTCTGAGCAGGCTGAGGTTGTGATCCTGATTTTGTTGTGTTAGAAGGGATCACATATCCTATTCTGCAAGAGACAGGGAATGTGAATCCTGAAAACCCTGTGTCAGCCGTTGAAGCCCTTATACTGTAGGTAAACTAGTACTGATTTCAGAGAACATTGAACAAAAAGGTTTGGTACCAGAGAGAGTTGAGTCTAGCCATGACACAGCTCCTGAAGTGTCTGGTCCAGAGAGAGTTGAGCCTGACACTGGCACAGCTTCTAGGGTGTCTGAACCAAAGATGAAAAAGCCTGTACCAGCACCAAGAAGAACTAAAAGAGCCAATGCTGGCATACACTCAAACCCATTTAATGAGCCAAAATCAGCATGCAATATTGTTTCACTCAGTCCTGAAGTCGTCTCACTGGTGTTAACAAGCCTGGGTAGTTTATTCTTTAGAGAAGCTATTAAAGAAGTGAAAAGTATATATATTAAGTCATCAGGGACAATGACTTTTAGCAGGGGAGAATGTAGCCAAGTAAAATTCATGTAATTTAACTCATCATAAATTGGACATGGCCCCTTTAAGAGTTTTGAGACACCCTCTTTCCAGCACTCACTGGTGTTAGAAATGTGAAAAAATACGTTGGGCAAGAGAGCTACTGGTTTTGTTCATCGGTTAAGAATTATTTGGGTAAATATCAAATTTTACACAAAATGCTCATAAATTGCATTAAATATGTGTTCAGAATAGTTGTATGTTAAATTGGATGTTTGTTATAGATCATTTTTGAAGGATGCATATAGATTGCATGTGTGGAGTTTGATCACGTATGGAGTTTAATAACAAAGTTCAGGAGGAGTACGTCCATTTAATATGACCAATCTCATAGCCAGTGTAAGCGTTATAAACAGCTGCTTCCCTCCATGGCAGAGGTGGGTAGAGTAGCCAAAAACTGTACTCAATTAAAAGTATAATTACTTCAAAAAAATAATTACTCAAGTAAAAGTATAATTACAAACATAAATAATTACTTGAGTAAGAGTAAGAAAGTATCCAATTAAAAGAGTTCTCAAGTACTGAGTAACTCGTTACTTTCACAAATGACATAATAGACATTAACTCCCCTATATTCCATTTCATAATACACATTTAACATGTATTACAGAATTATTATTATTATTAATGGAAATTCTGTCATCATTCACCATCATGTTGTTCCGAACCCGTATGACTTTCTTTCTTCCATGCAAAACAATAGGGAGATATTAGACAGAATGTCTAATAGTCACTATTTACTTTCAGTGAATGTTTTATATATATATATATATATGTATATATATATATATATATATATATATATATATATATATATAATGTATATTTTGAAAGTGAATGATGACTGTCAGTCCCTAACATTCTGTCTAACATATTTCATGTTCCACATAATACAAAGGGACACACAGGTTTGGAACAACATGAGGGCTGGGAGATGATGACTGAATATTAAATTCTGGCTGAGTTATTTAAATGGATAGTTCATCCAAAATGATAATTCTCTCATTATTTACCTACCCTCATGCCATCCCAGATATGTATGACTTCCTTTCTTCTGCAGAACACAAATTAAGATTTTTAGAAGAACATTTTAGCTCTGTAGGCCAAAATTTTGATGCTCCAAAAAGCACATAAAGGCAGCATAAAAGTAATCCATAAGACTCCAGTAGTTAAATCCATATCTTCAGAAGTGATATGATAGGTGTGGGTGAGAAACAGATCAATATTTTCATTTTTTTTGCTAGACATTCTTCTTCCTGCCCAGCAGGGGGTGATATGCAGAGAAGAATGTGAATCACCAAAAACACAAGAAGAAGAATGTGAAGGTGATCTGTTTCTCTGTTTCTCATCCACATCTATCACCTTGCTTCTGAAGATACTGATTTAACCACTGGAGTCTTATGGATTACTTTTATTTTGATTTATGGATTACTTTTATGCTGATTTGTTTTTTCTAAAAATCTTTATTTGAGTTCAGCAGATGAAAGAAATTCATACACATCTGGGGTGGCATGAGGGTGAGTAAATAATGAGAATAAAAATTTTTGGGTGAACTTTCCCTTTAAGGGCTCTTGTCAGATCTGGATCAATTTGTCAATAAGAATAGAGGTTTGGAAACATTTCTAGTAATTATTACGGTGAAAACATGAAAATGTCCCACAAGGACATTATATATAATGCTGAAATATAAACAAAAGCAACATCATGCTTTATTAATGCCTACTTTTGCTATTTCATAGCTTTTAAAGTCCTGCGTGGATTCTTATTTCAGTGTAGTTACAGTTTTCAGTGTTGAAAGAATTTAGATCATTAGTTCTGTACAGCAGTACTGCCGCTCTCTAAATGCAGAGTACGCAGCCTAGTGCGTAGGGTAACAACCCCGGTCGTGGAACACTTGCTGTGTCTAAAACTGCCCCCTGTCCACTATACAGTGCACTATTTCGAGTGTCCGCCATTTTGTAGGAGTGTCTGAGTTCTGAGTGAGCCACTCGTTCCCTACTTTTGCTCACTCATTCTTACCCACAATGCACTCTAATTTCGAATGTAAATTTTTTTTAAAACGGTTATTTGCCCACAATCCACCAAGGGGAAGACGTACGAGCTGGGAGTTTACTGCTTGCTTCACTGTTGCAATGTTTTATTTCATGCTGAATGTATTAAATTACTTTTTGACATCATTAATTGATTAAAATAACATATACAGAGACAAAAATAGATACATTTTAAAATGTACTCTTTATTTGATCAAATGTGTTTACTCTTTATATTAACACACAGTATATATTAAAAATGACAAACAGAATGAAGATTTTTTTGTATTAATATATTATTAAATAAGAATAACAAGTAAGGCCCAAGTATTTTAAAAATTCATACGTGACATTGTTTCTGCGACAGCCCCAGAGCTCCGACACTCGGTGTATACGTCAGCGTCCGAATTCACTCACTCATTTAGTTCACTCACTGCTGAGATATAGTACACTAACTGCCATTCACTATATAGGAAATAGTGAATGATTTCAGACACAGCCACTCTCTTCGCCATACGATCACCTCGTGCCCGCACATTTCTCACGCGCACGCCCCAGGCACCTCGCTGTGCATGCGCAGAAATGCTGTCTGTTCGCACTTCAGTTGTCAATCACGCGAACGGCAGAGCAAAAGGCATTTACACTTAACTTGGACATTTACATGGATTTATACAGTTAATCTAACTGTAGCTGCAATAGTTTCCAGTAAATGCGTAAATACTGCTCATTCTTTTTTTCATTGTACGGAGCGAAGAAAGTGTGTCACTTTGAAGAGTTTGATGCTGCAGCATTGATGACTTAAGTGACAGTCTGTGACAGCGCTCGCAGCTGTGTGAACTTCTGTTCTCGTAAAAGTCCCATTCAGTAATCTCTCAATAAATGACACATTAATTCAAATTAAACCCACTAATGTAAAGCTGCCCATTGTAAAGAAGTACGAAATTTCATTCGTAATTTACTTGAGTGAGAGTAAAAAGTACCCACTTTTAAACCTACTCTAAAAGTACATTTGTTTTCAAAAAGTTACTCAAGTAAATGCAACAGAGTAAATGTAGTGCGTTACTACCTACCTCTACTCCATGGTGGTGAGGATTCTTCTGGCATCCCTCCATCCACCCCATCTCCTCCATTCACTCCTCAATAACTCTACAAGTCCTGGGGATATTCGAGCTCGGTCAAGTCTCTAGCCTCGAGCCCTCTTACTGGGACAGCGAGCCAAACTCGTTTACGCTATCCTCACTACAGGATTCCATTAACTTGCAAATTACTGCATTGCTGCACATGCAAGGACTGGGTATGTAAATTTAGAATTAATCAGAAATGTAGTCTAGGGCATACGCAGGCATACGTCGTATGTCCACCTATCTTTCTCAGGATTTTGTGTATGCCCACCTGAAATAATTGATGATACGTATGGCCACCAGAACAACGAGTAGTCTTTTGACCCGGAACTTTTTCAATCTACTAACACGATGCCGCAGCACCGTTGAGTGAATTGTGTACATATAAGTGTATAGAGATTCTCTCTAAATGCGCACGGAGCTCTGGGAGCGCAATTGACGGCACTGGCAAGACAGACAGTCCGACTAAGCTGATCCATCAATCAAACAGAGCGTCTGAATCAGATCATTTCAGACGTGATTGGATATTTGCTAACCACTAATATTTTCCGTTTCAGTAAGGGCAGGGACTTTTCCAGTGTCTGGAGTAACCATAATTTGCATTGTAAATGTATTTCCCAGCTAAACGTAAATACATACATACATACATACATATATATATATATATATATATATATATATATATATATATATATATATATATATATATATATATATATATATATTATACACACACACACATTTAAATTTAACTTATGCAATTAACCTTTGTTTTTTGCCTTTTACTGCTGTCTGTGGTGCCTTTTTCTCATGATATCAAATCATTTCAATTTATACAGTATTTCTAAATAGGAAAACAACTTCACTATACACAGAAAAGCACATAATAGTACACAAATAAAATAAATAACCATTAATTTTTATGTAGGCTATATATGCTAATACAAGATAACGTGTTAACATGAACATTACTACACTCATATTAGCTACAATGCTTAACAGTTTATTGCGGATTATGAATTAGTTTATTAGTAAGAGTAATAATTAAGTATTAACAATTTTCATAGTAGCCTAATAAAAGGAAAATTAATGACACCTATTAATTTAAATACATATTTAACAAAGTTACCGTACCACGGTTCTTAGCAGTGTACTCTACACCATGCCAGCAAGAAACTTATCCTGATATACATTTTGTAAGTTTATGTGGGACTATAATTACAACAGTCATTTCATTTCAAAATTCTTACACATTTTTCATATGTACTGTATATAAATGAATTTTAGAGATTGGGTGCATGTGTTTTTTTTTTTTTTTTTCATAAATTCACAGTATATCCACCTACTACACCACTGGAATTAATCATATCTTTTTTAATGATTTATAGGCCAGAGTACTTTCCAATTAATTGAACATGTAATGAGAATTCTGTTGTTTTAAACTGCAATACATGTCCTTATAGCCTGGTTAGAAATGCATAAAATGCTTTGAGTGATTTAAGCATGTGTTTATGCATAAAATACTGTGAGTGTTTAAAGAGGTCCATTATGCTTTTTGTGATTTTACCTTTCCTTTGGTGTGTAATATAGCTGTTTTTGCATGTAAAAGGTCTGCAAAGTTACAAAGCACAAAGTCCATGCAAAAGGGAGTTATTCTCTCCCACAGACAACACTGCTCAAGAACTACAAGAAATGGCTGGATTGTAGTCCATGTAGACTATGTAACACATTTGCATAATGCCTGCCTAAGGGCTACTTTGGCCCGCCCTCAAACAAACAGTTATAGCAGAGGCTAGGATGAGTTGGGTTAGTGTAGTCGCCATGTCGAGCAAAAGCAAAACCTCTTTGTTTGGACTTCCAAAGGCAGACAAACTGAAGAATCAGTGGTTAAAATGTATTTTAATTATTTAGCAGTACAAACACAACCAATGCCAGATTTTCAAGACGGTTACTCCTGAAAGATGGTGTAGTTCTCACTTTGTTGGGACAATTTTACGCTTCAGGATCACAACCTGTAAGTATGTTTGATTATTTGTGGATTTTTCTGCTACCGAGAGTTCAGATGTGGAGTTTTGTGTTGTAGCTACGGTATGTCACCCAGTACACTGCTGTAGGCCTCTGCTAACCTGCTAGCTAATGTTATTGTGTTGAAATAGATTTGCTAATCAGCTGCGGGCCCACTTTTACCTACAATTGTGTATTTTTTTAAAAATATTTTTACAAAATGTAATTTTATGTCTGCAATCCACGGTAGTGTTCAGCTAACTTGCTATGTAATGTTATTGTTTTGGTAAGGGTTTACTATTCAGCTGTGGGCGGCTTTTACCTAAAACTGTGTAACAAAATGGTTGATCTCAAGAGTCTTATATAGTTACAAACTGTAATGTTATGGCCGCTATCCATGGTAGTCCACGACTAATTTGCTCACTAACCGGGAGTAAGCCTCTGTTCTCCGTTCATATCTCTGGTGAAAAAAGGGCAGCTACACCCATTCCAGCAGAAGATGACTAATTTAGATGCACTATGTGTCTTTTACTTGAAGCTTTGTCAGGTTCACAATAATCAACAGTGTACTTGTAAGAAAGCTACAAAAGTAAAACTTACCACTGTGAAACATCCTGCTCATGTCATGCTTGCGAAAGTGGTTCGGGTCGATCAGCTTGTTCTTCCAAACTTTCATTATCGGACTCAAACTGGTACGGCAAAAACAGACACCATTATTACCATAGATACAGTAGTGTTTACAGCTGCTCAGGAAGCCTGAAACTTGGTTATGGTAAGAGGTGTTACACTTCCGACACACGCTCCACGCAGTTGACCAGTCACAACAGACTAGGCCAGCTGACCAATCAGAGCAGACTGGGCTTTTCAGAAAGGGGGGCTTTAAAGAGAGAGGACCTAAATCAGAGTGTTTGAGCCAGAGGATCTAAATAGGTTTAGTGGAAATGTACAGTATGAGAAAAATAATGTGTTTTTTTTAACATTTAAAGCATGTAAACCTATTCTAGTAGACCCCCAAAATAAAATCATGCATAATGTTGGCTCTTTAAGCATGTGTTAAATGCAAAAAATGCTGTGAATGATATAAGCATGTATTAAGGTGATGTTTGCTGAAAATGCCATGTTTGTATTTTCTTTTGACATTAGCCTCTATCATATTTCGTTGAACCATATTTTAGTTCCATATTTTATTTCCGTATTTCATTTTTGTATCTTTATCATCATTTATATATATATATATATATATATATATATATATATATATATATATATATATATATATATATATATATATATTTATACAGCCCCATTGACTGCTGTTTTTTATTTTTTTGTAAAACCCCAAAAGATATTTTTTGTATTCTGTGTGGTTTATTCATAACCCACCGGCTACATAAGAAAATGAAAATGCAAAAACAAAAAACGGCACACTGTTTCTCCCAGATGCAACATTTCGAGCTAAATTCTTTGTTATTTTAGTACTAAGGTGAGATTCAGTTGTGTGTGTTTGTCATCTGTCTCTACATGTTGATATCAGATGGATACACTGAAGAAGTTCTGTCAAAATTCTCATGGTTGTATTTGTATACACCTTTTCAAATGTTTGAAAACAGACAAAGGTTCCTTCTTTTAAAGCCATACATAACCGGTAAAGTTTAAACTCTTATTTTAGTGCAGCAGTTTATTGACAGGAGAGGGGAGTTTCTTCACTGCTGTCTGGGACGCATTTAACACGGATTGCATTTCACACCTTAAATGCAATGTGGTCACATGCATTTTTGACTACCTTCACATGTGGTTTCAGTGATCCGATCACAAAATGTTTACATTTGCAAGATATTGACTGTATGCGCCAGAAAAGCTAGTGTGCAGCCATCTTGAAAATGTTGTCTTTGAACTTCCGGTCCAGCAGTTTCTTTATAGATCTCTATGGTGTTGATGTCAAAGTGTAATTAGCTAGCGAATTTGGTTGTAGAGTTGCCAAAATGTATCATGAGTATTTTAAAGTGTTCAGGGGATGTCATAAAAACTGGAAGCAGATGGAAGAGATTTTAAAACAAGAGTGCTTCATTCATAAATACACACACACACACACACACACACACACACACACACACACACACACACACGTTGGTGCAGCTATCTTTATGAGGACTCTCCATAGACATAATGATTTTTATAGTGTATGAACTATAGATTCTATCCCCTAACTCTACCCCTAAACCTAACCCTCACAAAAAACTTTCTGCAGTTTTCATTTTCAAAAAAACATAGTTTAGTATGTTTTTTAAGTGATTTGAATTATGGGGACACTAGAAATGTCCTCATAAACCACATTTATAGCATAATAACCCTGTAATTAGCAGTTTGAAACATAAAAAGAAAAAGTCCTTGTAAACCACTTAAACCTGCCCACCCAAACACACACACACAAACACACACACACACACACATACACACACACACACACACACACACACACAAATTGACAAGTGAATGTGTATGTTTTATTTTATATTCCATTTACAACCATTTTAATAATGTTTAATCATTTTTAAAATGTGAGGTGACAAATATATTAAAAAAAATACAAATGTAATTTCCTTTAATGTTTATGAGCTTGCATGTGAAATAATACAAGCTGTCACTGTTTGAAATTTCATGTCAACTACACATTTCAATAAATTATTAACAAGTTGAAACTTAAAAATTAAGCAGAATAACACATATAACAATTAAACGCTTGTATCATGTTAAAGTGCAGTGTGTCATAGCTATCTTAATGTGATCTGCCAGGTCCAATTTACCTCCGTGGATGTCAGAAAAACAAACATTTACAGTGACAGCAAAAACACCTCACAAGCATTTTCACATAGTAAAGGGGTGGTGCAGACTCACACCACCAACTCTGATTTGATCAGCTTGATCAACTCTTCTCAGTAGCTTCAGTTCAAACCAGAAAGTAAGAGACAAAACACAGAAGGGGGCGGGGCTGAATAAGGTAAAAAATAAAAAATTTGGTCTGTTCTCACCAAAAACTGATTAGAACACTACAGAAGACATGGATTAAACTGAAGTCTTACGGATTACTATTGTGCTGCCTTTATGTGTTTTTTGTAGCTTCACATTTTTGGTCACCATTCACTTGCATAGTATGGACCAACAGAGCTGATATATTCATCTAAAAACCTTTGTGTTCTGCAGAAGAAAGTCATATGCATCTGGAATGTTGTAATAGCGAGTAAAGGTTGAGAATTTGGGTAAACTATACGAATTGTTCTCATTCCCTTTCATTATTTTGGTGGTAAAAGACCCTTTGTTTTTATGAATCAATCAATGGAATACGAGTCAATGATGGAAAGACTTACTCATAATATAAAATACACTTAATAATTGCCACCTACTGCCATAAATATGCTGTCTCCATGAATGGTCACTGAATGAAGTCAGAATGAACAATGAATCAAAATCCCTCTAATATTGGGAAGCCATGAACATGGTAAGCAGAGTGATACAAAGTAGGGCTACACGATTATGACAAAACTCATAATTGTCGATTATTGCCCTTGATATTGTAATCGCGATTATTAATGATGATTATTTGATGAAATTACTGTGACATCACTAAGCAGGCAACCGCTTCTGGGTTCTTCAGAACAGCAGGTTATGGGCTGGCTGCAGTTTCTTTTAAGCATTACATACTGTAATAATGTTTGTTAATGTTACTAAAGGTTATTATAAAGGTATATCTATGGTTTAAAGTGAAGAAATGTATGTAGGTTCTTTTTTAACTATTGACAAAACCAGTTTTAATTTCAGTCAATATGCCTGTGTGTCATGTAACAGGTTGATGTATACACATCCTCACACATTTAACACACTTCCAAAGCCTGAAAAATGTGGCATAAAAATCAAAAACTACCGTCAGACATGCAATATGTGTTGCATGGCCCACATAAAGTGAATTATCACATCTGACATATTCAATAGTTAAACTGAACAGCCGATTTAGATTGAAATTACTTACTGCAAAAATGCGCTGCTCGTTTGCGGTTTGTTCACCTACAGTAAATAAAATGGCGCAACATGCAACGAATTGAAAATAATTCAAAATTGCACACCTTTGTTCTACAGCTTCTTTTTGAGTGTCAGATGATGTTTCTTTAGTTAAGTGACAGCCCCAAAGCCGATTTTGCAATCGTGGGAGAGAAAGCAGCTGTTAGTTTATCACTCAGAGACGCGGTGGACGGCTCGTAAACCGCCCCGCGTTCTTTGATTCTTTAATGGATAAACTCAGTTTGCCGGTCTCACCCGCGATGGTGGAAACGCACAACAGCTCAATGTGGTTGGACTACAATACAGCAAATCAAATTTGTGATAATTAATGCCTTGAGTATTGATAACGAGCGGACATGGCGGTCTGTAAACTGTACAAGCAATAACCTTGATACACAAGAATAACACACTATAATATTCTATCTCTGCCCAGATGTAAACCTCTTACTTGAATCGCATGAGGATGCAGAATGTGTGTTCATCCGTCCTTTAACTCAGACTCGGTTCCTCGAGGCTCGGGTGATGACGGGAGGCCGTTTCCTCACTCTGTAGGCGGGCGGTACAGCTGCTGATTCTCGGCGGGCTGGCGGAGAAATCAGCAACGTCGACTTGATTGAAGATGGAAGAAAAATCTTTTCTCTCTTCACTTCTGCAGGCAAACGGATCAAGATGAGGATTGCTCGGTGGTCTCCTTCGGATCCGTTAGAGTGTTCGGTGGAACACAGAGTAATCTCAACTCATCCAGCGAGATGGAGATTGTATGGCCACAGTTTCAAGTCGTACGTTACTTCCTTGTGCCACAAATCTGCACCTGAGAGCAGCGATGAGCTGCGTCTACACACTGCGAGCAAAGTTGCTGGAAGCAAATCCCGGAAGCTTTTCAGAGGTATTTCTACTCCTGATGATGTCATGGTTGAGGTGCGTTCTGTCGTGTGCCTCATCCAATAGGAGTTGAGAGTTCAATCCTTTAGTGAGCAAGGCTTCATGGGATTTGTAGTCTGTTTTGGACTCCCTTTGTTTGATTTTGGTGCAGTTTTTATCAGTAAGATTTATGACCTGGAATGTGGGGGCCTGAGTTAGGTTTTACGACTGTGTTAGGCCTGCCTTTGACTTCTATCTGAATACATGAGGCCCAACACGAATAAAGGGAAGGATTTAATCTGATTCGCACTATGCATCATGTTGTCTTTGTGGGAAAACAAAGACTTTGAGAACAAAAAGTACATATAGCACACATTATTGACATGCATTAATGTGATAATCTATTTCTTATGAAAAAAAAAATTATTTTAGAACTCAATCATAACTGATAACATACAACATTTTTTTAACATTGTTTTTAACAGGTGAAATTTGGAAAAATATTTTAAGTTCCAGTTCTTTCGTACCCGATACAAACAGGTACACCAAACAGGTGTTGTCTTGATCCCATGAATTGAGGAGTAAGCACTGGTTCTCTCATGTGCAGCTTGCCATGTCTCTGGAGTGCAGCTAACTTTAAATTGGTAAAGATAACTGCAGTTTTGAAATTCAGATTTCGTTTTAGTATACTTCGTTATTATTAGTATACTTTAGTATTATTTCGTTTTTGTTCCCATACAAAAAATCTACAGTTTGGGCAAACTTGCAGAAAATTCGTCACTCATTAATTTTCACATGCAAATGAGCTTTTCAGAAAACTCTTTATTGTCACGTAAAGTTTGCTGCAGATTCACCCCTATCGGTGAAGAGTTGCAAACTTGGCAAACATTTGCTGCGAACAGCAGGCTCATTTGTCTGTGAAAATAATGAGCGGTGAATTTGTGGAAAGTTTGCAGCTCTATGTTTTTTGTAAGCTATGGATTAACTTGAAATATAATCTATTAAGAAAGGATGAAAGAGATAAAAGCATTTCAATAGTTGTTTTGTAATTAACATGTTGGCCTCAGGATTGTTGTGAGGTGTGTAAGGGAGAGTCATTGGTGAGGAATTGATGCAGATGGTGTTTGACAAGTTTGCTCAGAGAAAATGTTTCCATGTCAGTAATGCACAGCTGTTCCTCTGAGCAATGATCACTTTAACATCAACCACAGATGAAGCTGTTGAGAGTCTGACTGATCTTACATGAAGATGCATAAATAATTCATCCGCATTAGGAAAGCACTGCAATGTACTGTCTTCTGCAAAACTTTATGAACACAAACCTTGAAGATAAAGGCTATAGGATGTTCTGTTAGTGTCAGTAAAATTAACTTCATAATAAAATGAACTGACAATATGTCACAGAATTCTTACCACATAAAGTGTAGAATAACAGCTGAAAATGCCACATCCCTCTTTCAGAATTTACTTGAACACTTGCCTAATGTACAGCATACAGTATAATGATCAGCTCCCTGGTAAGTTCATCCTGTCAGAGTGTGTTTGGTGGATTCAGACAGGATTTAGTCACACTCACCCTGTTCTCTGCCATAGTGCCTCTTTGAGTTAGCGTTAGGATAACGTGCAAATTTGCACAGCCCTTACAGTGAGTTTGAGTCCGAGAGCAACTCACATGGGAGTCCAAGAGAACTGCAGACAACATTTTTCTTAAAGGCTCCTAACTCACAAATAAAGACCCAAACTTTGAATAAAAAATTGCACAAAGGGTATACCTGCGTGCTAAATGTGATTTTCTTTGCTTTATTTGTAATATTTTCTCACTAATCCTAAGGAGCTGAAAGGTCTCAGGAGCTGGTCTTGCTTAAAAGCAAGGGTTCAGAGAGGGGTGAGTGTGTGTATGTAAAAGTTTGGAGAGAAGTTTTATAAGCACTAAAAATGTAATATTGTAGAGTAGTTTTAGCCCAGTTCTAACAGCCACTGATTGAAGAAAGTACAAGTTTAGTTTAAATGGGCCCCAGCCATGAGTCTGGAAGCATATACTCATGAAGTTACTTTCT
Organism: Myxocyprinus asiaticus; assembly: GCF_019703515.2. NCBI lineage: Eukaryota > Metazoa > Chordata > Actinopteri > Cypriniformes > Catostomidae > Myxocyprinus > Myxocyprinus asiaticus. Next base: position 24,858,938 of record NC_059376.1, on the reverse strand, counting down.
CTGGGCAGACCAGAAGAATTTTAGACAACACTGAGCACCTTCTGACAATTCCAATTTAGTATTATTGATACCTTTAATAATGAAAGTGACTCAGAACTGTTTATGTCTCCCCAGCTCAGGTGAACAGAAGTGAAACACTAAACCCACACAGACACACTGGTGATTCTTATGATTGCAGTGTGATTTTGGGCTGTTCCCAGAACAGCACTGAAGCGAGCAGTTCAAATTCTTTCAGACTCACCAATGAGGTAATTTTCATTCAGTGCCCTGCAGCTTTGACTAGCTTTGTGAGCAGATTGGGTTATGGGGCAAATGAAAATTAATTTTCAGCCTGCAGTTCTGTGCTGTGTGCAGGTGTTAATAATAATACGAAATCAGATATCAGAAGACTACAAAGGACAGTTCGGACTGCTAAGAGAATTATTGGTTGCCCCCTGCCCTCCCTTCAAGAACTATACTCTTCTAGAGTGAGGAAAAAGGTTGGAAAAATCACTCTGGACCCCACTCACCCTGCCCACTACCTTTTTGAACTGTTGCCTTCTGGCCGACGCTTCAGAGCTCTGAGCACCAGAACCGTCAGACACAGGAACAGTTTTTTCCCTCAGACTATCCATCTTATGAACAGTTAAATTGCCCCATTGAGCAATAACTATGTGCAATACACAGTTTAGTCTTTATTATATTTATCCAACACATCCAACCTCTTCTGCCATTACATTCCCTTGCACTGTACATAACCGATTTGTATTAGATTTGCACTACGTATGTGTGTATGTTTGTATATGTGTGTCTGTATGTGTATGTATGTGTATATGTATATATGTGTGTGTGTGTGTGTGTGTGTGTGTGTGTGTGTGAGTCACCTTGTGTGTCTGTAACAAGGCCAAACATTCAAGGGTATGTAAACTTTGATCAGGGCCATTTGGATGATTTCTGTTATCATTATGATTTAAAAAGGAGCCAAACAACTATGTGATGATAAATGGCTTCATATAATCATTATCCTTAAATAAAACAGTTTTTTTTTTTTTTTGCATGATCAGTCATATTTTCAAAATCAATGCCAAAATTTCACAATTTCTGCCAGGGTATGCAAACATTTGAGCACAAATGTGTATATGTATGTGTAATATATATATTTATATTTGTGTGTGTGTGTGTGTGTGTGTATTCTATATATACTTTATTTTCTATTCAATTTTTATTTATTTATTTATTTATATTTTTATTTGTTATTATTTTCTATGTCTTGTTGCTGTTTTGTGTTGTTGTGCACTGGAAGCTCCTGTCACCAAGACAAATTCCTTGTATGTGTAAGCATACTTGGCAATAAAGCTGATTCTGATTCTGATAAAGATATTAAACCTAATATCACATAAGCATGTCAGCATATTTGGGCCTCCAGACTGAAATACTGATCATATACATAAGATGGGTACAAATAAGGCTATTATGCAAACGTGAGTGAGGTTGACATAATTTATTCCTTAGTTAAGTTTACATAATGGTTCTGTATACAGGATATTTAAAGAAACGGTTCACCCAAAAATAAAAAATTCAGTCATCATTTCTTCACCCTCATGTTGTTCCAAAACCGTATGACTTCCTTCTACAGAAAAGAGCTGCAGGATTTAACCGGAAGAGCAGCATGTGAATGTCTTTTTTTAACAGATGCCTTCTCCTCTAAATCTATGTAAACTACAAAAAAGACTCAAAATTAATTCTGTTTGCAAAATAAGGATATAACATGCTTGATATTCCATGTTAATTGAATTTCTTTTTCTGCATTATTCATAATGAATGTTTGGAAGTGCGCCATTCTTTCTTTTAGTCATTTGTCATTCTCAAGGCAGCTCAGACCAGCAGCTGCTTTAATACTCATGCTTTGAATTAAGAAGTAAATACCACTAGTGACTCACACATAAGGCCCGCCAGATACTGGCTTAAAGAATTCAAATTTGCACCAATTTCTGTTACACTTTGCACACCATGCAGTGAAAATCTCTATGTTGTCTCGTATCTAAGACAGATCAGACGTGCGCTCTACTGGACACAGGAGAATGCTGCTGTCAATTGACTAATAATGGATGCAGTTTTGTGCATGTTAAATTGTTAATATTGAATTTTAAATTCATTATTTTGGTAAGCAAGGTGTTGAATCACTCTCTCAGCTCTGTTATGAGCTGCAAACTGAGTCTTTATTGAAGTAAGATTATACATGAGAACATAATGCATATCTATGAGTAAAACAGGAGCAGTGTATTCTTAAGGATCAGTGATTCAGCCTTTGAAAGAACATTTGTGTTTTGTGAGTGTTGTACACCTGCAAATATTACCTTAAGGACCTATTTCTTACCCCAATAATCTAACCCCTAAAATGACATTTGTTGGTGTGACCACCTAATTTATTCAGGTTGATTAAGTGATGTTTAAACAATACTTTTGACTTTAATCAAACCAGTTATTTTTAGATGTTACCACATGAAGCACAAATTTTTTTAGGTTAATTTTGTTTCCATTGTATATGTGATGATCTGAAAACAGTCTTTTCACTTGCAATTAATGTGATTTCTGTTTAATTCATTATATATTTGCATACAGTATAGCACACTATGTAATGTAGAGCGACATTCATGGGTACATGCTACAAACTGTATTAATTTGACCTCAGAGTGCAACTGAGTTCATAAAAGCCTTCCTTTCGAATGGTTAAAGATAACTGCAAGCGAATTTAGCTAAATTTAAGTATTTTGCTAACTTCAGCCACATGCACTCTCTCCAAGTGGTCACCCTCCAAAATCATGTCTGCCAGCCTGATTTCAGCAATCCTAAACATCCAAAATGATTGAAACATAGGTGAAATTTCAGGAGACATGTCTAAAGATGCCTTTTTCTTTGATATCGGTCCATATTGGGGATATTTATTTTTTGCATGGGATTAAAAACTTGCTTTAATATAATCCAATATATTATAATGACCCTCCACTACAGGAAAGAGTAATCTGGTATTTAAAAAACATCTTATATTAATTGCTCAATAATTTAGAAACGATCATCAAAATTTGGATGTGGCATCACATGGTATGCTCAACTCAAAAACTGGGTTTCCATTTAAATGTTTTACATTTTTTTTAAGCACATTTCTAAACTGCCTATTTATTTATTTATTTATTTTTAGGATTTACACATTTCTATTTCATCTCACAGTTTTTTTTACGATTGCTTACACAATAAAATAATGCACAGTTAGTGAACCCTGACACTCAAGGAGCAAAACCTCAACCCAGATCTGCACAACTATAAGCACTCTCAGCCTCACACTTTTTGCAAAACACTCACACTTCTCTACATTAGACACAGAAATCTGACATGATGTTACTTCTTTGCCATTTCAAGGCACTGCCTTTCAAAATACCACACCTATGAACCAATTGATCAAACATGGCCGTCAGGTGTACAGACACTTAGGCGCTTAATTGTAAACTCACCAGTCAGGCGTAAGCACTATAAAAAGGCAACAAGTGAGTTTACCTGTTTTCAACAATAATGGAAGGCAACGTTGAGTAAGAGGAAGAGGGAGAAACATCATTGGCCACAGAGCTATTTTGAACGTCCTGGGCCAACATGGTGGTACTGTACCATCACAATGTGCACTGCAATCACGCAGAATGGGGTCCTCCACTGCCATGCCAACTTAGGTCCTTACAACACGGCCCACATACTAACATTTTTAGACAGACTACACAACATTGTCACAGAAGACCAAATGGATACAGAGCAGATGAAATACATTGTCATCTGGGACAATATATCTTTCCACCAATCTGCTCTGGTCCAAATCTGGTTTCATCAGCATCCGCAATTTAAACTCCAATACCTCCCACCATATTCTCCCTTCCTTAACCCCATTGAGGAGTTTTTTTTGGCATGGTGGTGGAAGGTTTACGATCTCCAGCCCTATGTCAGGAGACCCCTCATTCAAGCCATGGAAGAGGTCTGCGACCTAATTGATGCAGGGTCTGTGCAAGGATGGATTTGCCATTCAAGAAGATTCTTCCCTCGCTGTCTTACGAGAGAGGACACATCCTGTGATGTGGACGAAGTGCTATGGCCAGATCCAGCTAGGCGAAGAGATTATGCTTAGGGTTTTTTATTTATTTATTTATTTTTTACATTCATGCTTTCTTTTTTTGATTCCATTAATGTTTTAATGTTTTGAATATGTTCTGTTCTGATTTTCAGTGCAAAATGCAACCTTTGGAAATGTATTGACTGATTTTACAGTCTGGAGAGAAATAAATATTTTGATCAGTGTGCAGTACTGGTCTTGTGTGTTGTGTTTGGTCAATGTATTCATGAAATTTACTCTAACAATATCTCTGAAAAAATCAAACCCACACTGTAATGTTTATATATATATATATATATATATATATATATACAGTATATATATATACATACAGTATGTGCAAAGCAAAACAAGTACATTAAAAACTTTAAGATACTGAGCTGGAACAGACACTTTTATTGACGTGCATATTAATTTGGACATAATATCTACTTATTTATTGTACCATACATGAAAAAATCGGTTTGCATGTATTTAAGGTTTCCATGCATGTAGCTTCTAATTAGAGAAGTTTTCTTTTGGAGAAGGAATATACAGTACTTCTGTTCAAACACATGCTGTCTCTGAGCGTGCGCTTTTCCTCCATCAAGATGTTCGCTGCTGTCCGAGTGGATTCAAAAGTAAGTCATTTCAAGTTCAGTCGTAACTTCTGTTATTATTTTTGTAATATGGGAACTACACAAATATAAAATTGAGATGTGTTTACATAAATATCCTAAACAGTACTTAATGTTGGTAAGAGACATACAGCAAGTTGCTGGTTTAGGTAACTGAAGTAACCTCCTAGTTTAACGCAGGGGTCGGCAACCTATGGCACGCGTGCCAGCATTGGCACACAGAGGTGTAAACACTGGCACGCCAGCAATGGCAAAAGAGGAGTAGAATATTTTATTTATATAAATTCCGCACCTGCATTCCAATCTACATCTTCCTCATGAATGGGAGGCTAAACACTATCAAAGTGTGACGAGACTGCAGTATACCCAACAGACTCGTGCATCACGAGTCGGCAGCGCATCACTTTCGGTTAATCACGAAAGTAAATGCGCCCACTTTGCTTCAGTCAGGCTGCATGGAAGACAATCCGTGTTTCATTTGTTTCTTTTTGCTTTCAGAACAACACGTCATGTAATAAGAAAAATACCACTGTTAATCCTTGAGATTTCCAACCCAGCATACAGGTACACCCTCCTTAAACCATGATCACTCTCAAAATTACATTTACGATTAAAAGAGAAAACATAAGCTGAAAACATTCTGCGTTATCACAAGGAAGGATTACATCAAGATGTAGATTGGAATGCAGGTGCGAAAAACTTAATATAAATAAAATAGCCTGCTCCTCTCCCATGATTAAATGATTACAGTGACATAATATAAGACATTTTTTAAGATTCCACACAATTTCGTGATCAGTAATCAAATAAGGATAGGGAGTGTTGGCACAGCCATTGACCAGGAAAATAAAAAATGGCACTCCATGTCAAAAAGGTTGCCGACCCCTGGTTTAACATCTACAGGATATTATTTTAAATGATGCAGCGTGTGCTTAACTTAAGCAGCTCTTCAGTGTATCGACAGAGGTTCAATTTATATATTTTACAAGCATTTTAACATTGAGGAATTTTTGTTTAGTGGAGTTAGCCTGTGATTCTTTAGATTAAATTAAGTTTTTTTTTAAGGTAACTGTTGTGTAATTTAACTGATAGACTTATATGTGTACATGCACAAGTTTGATAATTTGTAGGGATGTCTTTCAATCCATTGTGAATATAACTAACCTTTCTTATCTCTCTGTTTCAGGTGTTTGCACTTTACAAACAAGAATCTACCAAACACAAGCAGAACTTGATCGGCACAGTCTTCACTGATGACTTTATATCTCATCAGAAGGCACTGGAGTTGGAAAAGACTTCTGGTAAACTTGCTGAGATTCTCTTTATTTGTTACTTAAAGGTATTATGGTCTTAGTTGTTTAATATTGTTTTGTGGTTCAACAGACCTTGATTTTACGCAGAATAATTTGAGCCTGTCCCAAACTTAAAGGGATAGTTCATTCAAAAATAAAACCTCTCATTTACTGACCCTCATGTCATCCCTGATGTATATGACTTTTTTCTCCTGTACACAAGATTTTTAGAAGAATACCTCAGCTCTGTCGGTCCATACAATACACGTGAATGGATCCCAAAATTTTACAACTCCAAAAAGCCCATAAAGGCAGCATACAAGTAATCCATAAGACTCCAGTGGTTTAATCCATGTCTTCAGAAGTGATATGATGGGTGTGGGTGAGAAACAGATAAATATTTAAGTCCTTTTTTAACTATCGCTTCAGAAGTATATATATATAACCACTGGAGTCGTATAGATTAGTTCACCCAAAAAATTCTCTCATCATTTACTCAACCTCATGGCATCCCAGATGTGTTTGACTTTCTTTCTGCTGAAGAACACAAATGAAGATTTTTAAAAGAATATTTCAGCTCTGTTGGTCCGTTCAATTCAAGTGAATGATAGTTGATAAAAGTAATCCATTTGACTCGAGTGGTTTAATCAATGTCTTCTGAAGTGATCCAGTTGGTTTTGGGTGAGAACAGACCAAAATAAAACCCCTTTTTCACTGTACATCTTGCCATTGCAATCTCTTAGCACAATCATGATTTCAAGCTCGATTACACTTCCTGGTGCTTAATATATTTGTACAATGCTAGATGGAGCTATAGGAAGTGTAATCGAGCTTGAAATCAGGATCGCCAAGGAGATTTATAGTGAAAAATTCATTATATTTTGGTCTAGTCTCACCTACATTAAAACCAACTGAATCACTTCAAAAGACATAGATTTAACTACGGGAGTCGTATGGATTACCATTTATGTTGCCTTTATGTGCTTTTTTGGAGCTTAGGTTTTGGTCCCTATTCACTTGCATTGAATTAACCTACAGAGCAGACATATTCTTCTAAAAATCTTTGTTTGTGTTCAGCAGAAGAAAGTCTTACACATCTGGGATGGCATGAGAGTGACAAAATGATAGAAAGAGAGAATTTTAATTTTTGGGTGAAATATCCCTTTAATGGTGAGTGTACTGAAAAGTTGTATTCACATGTTATGCTAGAATATGTTTATGTTATAAGCCCAGACAGAATCTGTGTGTGCAGAAAACTCAGCAGAATTTAGAGGTCTGCACGGGCCCTAAAATGAAGCCCGTACCCGTGACCGTGTGGCCCGACCCTACACGGCCCGAATGATCCCGTCAGATTTTAAGCCCGAACCCGACTTGAACCCAAAATCACTTAATATCTAATTTCTGAAGAAAGAGCAAGACGTGGTACAAATGTCAAAGACATTCGTCCAGCATGTGTTTAAACAATGGGAAAAGAGAACAGACGTGCGCAAAAACACATTCGGTGTGAACGGCCCCTAACTTGTCCGTTCACGTGTCTGTGTGTGAGAGCACGTGCGTGAAACAAATTCAGTAAGCCTGTTTGTTTTTCATTAATTACAAACCCGAACTCGAAGTCCTACTTGAAAAACGGATCCGAACCCAGCCCGAAACCCATAGGGTTCTCAGGTCCCGTCGGGCCCTGGTCGGGCCTGGTTCTCATTTCTTAAATATTCTACAAATTCCCCATCACTTGCATGTTGTTTGTAAAATAGTTTGGCTAATTGTTTGATGCTTTTAGCAACCATTAAGAGTACAGTACTCTCAGGTTCATTTAACACATTTTACCATGTTTAAATCCCATCCACAAAATTCTGCAGATTTTCCCAAAAAAATCTGCTTGGAAAGAGCCAAAAATGCCTACAGATTCTGTCTGGGCCTAAACTTTCCTATCTTCAGACTATTGTGAAGGTTACAAAAGCTATGAGTTTGGGTTGGGAACTGAAGGGTTTTAGATAATTCACAATGTTTAGGCTGAATAACACATTCAACATGTTCAATATTTAACACTAGATTAAAAATTTAATTTCAGGATCAACATAGTTTCCACACAACTCGAACCACTGTGCTTCGTGCACTTCCTGTGCTGCTGAGAGAAGATGGCTCAAGACTCTTTAAAACATGCAGGGTAAATTACTTTATTTACACATTTCTAAATCATTTAACCATTTTTGAAACTTAAAGGAATACCTCACCCAAAAATGAAAATTCTTCCATTATTTACTTACCCTCATGCCATCCCAGATGTGAATGACTTTCATCTGCAGATCACAAACAAATATTTATAAGAGTATTTCAGCTCTGTACGGCCATATAATGCAAGTGAATGGGTGTCAGAACTTTGAAGCTCCAAAAAGCAGTTAAAAACAGCATAAAAGTAATCCATACGACTCAAGTTGTTAAATCCATGTCTTCTGAAGTGATATAATTAGTGTGGGTGAGAAACCAATCAATATTTAAGTCCTTTATTACTATAAATCTCCACTTTCACATTTACATCTGAAAGCCTGTTTAGTTTCACCTTCACATCTGAAAGTGAAAGTGGAGATTTGTAATAAAAAAGGACTTAAATATTGATCTGTTTATTGTATCTAAAAATATTAATTTAACCACTAGAGTCTTATGGATTATTTTTATTCTGCCTTTTTGTGCTTTTTGGAGCTTCAAAGTTTTGGTCACCATTCACTTGCATTGTATTGACCTACACTTTTTCTATTTCTGCATTTCAGGGCTGAAGATTCAGATGAGCCAAATGTTGGATATTCACCCATAGCTCTGTTAACAGCGGTCAGAGAACTCACAGATGCTGCAATTCACTACAATCTTGTCAGAAATTGTTCTAGAAAGTGAAGTCATCAGCCACCTGCCCAGCCTTTTCAGATTTCTTTTTATGTTTAGACTGATTTATGCATTGGATCTGAGTTACCCAAAAGAGTTTTAAAGGCAGGTGGCTTTATAAGGTTTTAATGTTGAAGGATGTGCAACACTAATGTAGCTGTAGACAATTTATCCTGTCACTGTCAAATGTGTTTTTTGTTTTTTTTTCAGTGTTGTGCCTCATGTTTTGTCAATAATTGTACTGTGTATTTTATATTAAATATGTTTACTACATGCAGTTTTCACATTTAAGTTAAGGAAACCAACCCCCCCCCCAAAAAATAAAACAAATAAAAAACAAGGCAGTTGCAAAACATTTTTAAGTAATACTACTAGCACATTTCAAGTCACCTAAAATGATATAGTTTAATTATTAAGTTAACATGGCTTAAAAAAATAAGTTAATACAAAGCATATTCATGATTTCATATATATATATATATATATATATATATCTGTTGGAAATCTGGCCCAAAAGTTGTTGAGCGGGAGGAGGGGTGTCACTGTCCTTTTCTGCATATCACTACGGCATATCGCGGCGCCGTTTTGTGGCCCGTTCTGCATAACGCGGTGGCCCATTTCAGCTTATCGCGGCACATCCAGCCCCGTTTCGCGGCCGGTCCACCCCTGCCCTAGCATAAGTAAAACCCTAGCAACTGGGCCAATTGGTTGCTTAGGAAGCCTGGCTGGAGTCACTCAGCACACCCTGGATCTTTACATTCTGAGCTACCTAGGGCCCCCCAGGCAACAGTACTGAAACAGTAAACATACACAGTTTTAACAAGGCATGGCAGCCCCTTAGTACACTAGAGCAGAAGGGAAAAAAGCATTGCCTTACAGTTTATTTGCTGAAACTTCACCTGGTGCAGCACAATCTGGAATAATATGAAACAATGCAACAGTCCCCTCTATGCAGCCTGAACTTCTTTAGAATGTTGAATCTTTGTGACAACTGCGCTAAAAACAATCTAGACGCAGCACAAAGAATGAAAAAGAGCGCAGGTGTCTCAACGTGCATTTTGGAAAATGTGAAGTTCTTTTTAACTTGACATGGTGTTTAAACAGTGCCGGTCCTGCGTGAGACGCTGAAGAAAAAGTGAGACATTGTGCAAATGTCAAAGACATTTATCCAGCAAGTGTTTAAACAATGGGAAAACAGAACAGACGTGTGCAAAAATACATTCGGTGTGAACAGCCCCAAACTCGTCCGTTCGCGCGCATCTGTGATTGAGAGCGCGTGTGCGAAATAAGATTGGTAGCCCTGTTTATTTTTTCATTAATTACAAACCCCAACCCGACCCGGGCCCGACGGGACCCGAGAACCTGACAGTCGGGTTTGGGTTTGTAATTAATGAAAAAATAAACAGGCCTACCAATCTTGTGTTGCAGACCTCTAAATATGCCTAATAAACCTTATATCTAGTGGAGTCTGGGGGCATGCTACCCCATGAGATTTTTTTGATGCAAAAAACAACACCAAAGCGTTCAATTCTGGTGACTTAGAGATAAGCATTTGTTTTATTTTCTTGAGTATGAGTAGCATTCATGTAACTATTGGCTAAAGCATTTCTTCCAGTAACCGTTCAGACAGACGCGTTTGCGTGCGTTTTTTCGTCCATAACCTTCTCTATATGTTAATTAAAACATACCACACTCACAATACTTGTGTGCTTTACATGCTAATTAAAACTTCCCTGTAAATTAGTGCTGTCAGCTGCTTAGTAACCTGAGCATGGTTGTGTGGCCAGTGTTCTGTGCACCTCCATACATTTCTCAACTGAACTTATTTGAGCAGAAACTACATTCTTCTCCTGCAGAATTACAGATTAAAGAGAGGGAGAGAGAGAGAGAGAGAAGTGAAAAGGAAAATATGTGTTTTGCACTTATTCAGCACTCTGTGCCATCTTAGGCCTGCAGTCTCTAATGACTTTATGAAATATATGGCGGAGTTTCACTCTTGCAGAGTACATAAGTATGCATTGAGAGTCTACTCCTGTGAATGTGAATTAGAAAAGTGTAAGGAAAGTGTACTGAGTAATAATACACAATTTAGCAGCAAACTAAACTATAAATGAATTAGACTATCCTTATAATGAAACAAATATGTAGTTAGTAGTGCACACTGCAGATTATGCACTAATGACTGCTACTGTATCTAATGAGCATACTAGTTTGTTCTGCTGTGTGAAAACTTTGCTCCAGCATATTATAGCTGTAATCACCCTCTAGCCTGAGAGGCAGTGCATTTGGTTATAAATGAATAATTTTGTAGATATTTGTATTATTTTTTTTGTTTGTTTTTTTCATAACTAAGGGAGAAAGAGGGAGAGGGGGATAGGGAGTATTACTGCAGAAATATATATTTTGCACATTCAATTGTTGTCCTCACAAATTTTAGACAGAATCCATAAACCCAGACTAAGAGAGATGACCATTCTTTCTAGAGAGAAATAAAGAGCAAGAATTGAATCGAATTAAGCAAGAGTGATGAGCGAAATGAAAATGGCAATATCATTGTGTAATTTTTCCTGATAAATGTGTGATAAATAAGAAGAGAAAGTGTTTTAAACAGGGTACACAGCTCATATTCAGTTTAATGCTTCTTCATAATCCATGTCAGGTTTCAGCATGGCCCTATTGCCCAAGGCCAGTGTGAGTGTTTCTTGCCAGCTGACGTCTTGTGTTTGTTGATTATGTGTTTCTATAAATTAAACAATTAGTTTTCTGTGATGTCTTGGACATTGCTGTTGCAAATTCTGCTAATTTAAATATGTTTCATGCTAAAGATGTCTACATGATTTGTGATAGACTTGGAAGTATTTATTAGAAATAGCTGAAAAAAACATAACCTAAAAAACATGCTTCATGTGGTAAAATCTAAATTAACTGGTTTTTTTTTAAGACAAAAATATTATTTAATTCAACCTGAATATATTGTTACAGTACACCAACAAAACTATTTTATGTGTTAGATCATGCAGAAACAGCTTATTAAGGTTACCACTTTTTACAGAGAACTGTATCATTAGTTTCCAGCAAAAGTGAGTGTACAAATTTAAAGTTTTAATGGAGTTACATTATAGCTGTATCATCTGTAGCTATTATTGAAAAAAACAAAAATAGCAACAACAACAAATAATAAATAATTTTATGTAACTGTTTATGGAAAAGTTTACATGAAAGTAAATATATTCATTCTGACACACTAAAATGTCTATGTTTGTGGTTGAACCAGACAAAATCTAGGCAATGCAATTACAGAATCAAAATAAATAAATAAATAAATAAATAGTCATTATTGTTGAGCTATGCATGTGTCTTTCACCAAACACAGAAACAGTGAGTGAATTATATGGATTTGTCCTATTTTTCCTCTCAACATCCATAACAGAATCATATTACAGTAAACCCACAAGGGCCAGACCACAGGTCTTGCTTTCCATTCCTTTTCTAAGACAAACACACATAGCACACACACAATCTTTGCTTTCACCTTGATTTTTTTGTTTTGTTCAGAGGTTCAAACTCCCTCGGGGGAAGACTGAAAGAGAAAAGGACACTTCCATAAGACATGAGGTGGGTCTGAGTGGAATAATGTGTGTGGCGTTTTTAATGGAAGGGTTGAATGCATTCCGGGAGCGCGGTCGGTCTGCTAGCTTAACCTTCTTATGATGACTGAGTTTCAGACACATCAAACTATTGCTGTAGGCTTTATGTGATTGTAATAGAGCTATCCTCCTCTTATGGGTGAGTGTGTAGGAAAAAAAGAAAAGAAATGCCACACACAGTATAATTCCATTGACACCATAATCTAGCAACCCACACTATTCAGTTGTATGCTGATAAAGTTTATCAACCTGATATCTGCATGGCTAAAGGGTCTAATGCTCTCTCTCTATTGTTTGCTGCATTTAAAGTAAGAGAAAATGTACTGTATTTGCTGAAGAATTTGGTCCTTTTGCAGCAGTGAAAGCGTTTAGATGGCTATGCACTCTAGCTTTGAGGATCTTTATAATTATGCTATGAAAAACAGCAATAAGCTAAAATAGAGCTGAATTCCAAGGAATGAACACTACTGGTGTAAACAATGCCCTCTGTCTGGTTAAAATGTGCAGAGTTGTATCTCATTAACACTGGGAGTGTAATTTGGAACATACGGGACATTTACGTGCTGAAACTCGCTGAAACTTTTCTCAGATGCCATTTTCTTTTGAGCGCCGAGCGCCGCAGGAGAGGCGGGAGCTTTTATTAACAGAAGAAGCACTCAAAGTATGTTTTCTAATTCAAAATATGTATTTTATGAAATCAGATGGTTTTATTGCGATTTTAACAAGAATGTCCATCACAGTTTATTCGAATCTGTTAATCCCTTAATAAGGATACTGCCTTGAATGTGAGCTAGTTATTTAAAACAAACAATATAGCTAGATGTTGGGATTTAATTACTATTTTATCAGTAAATTGTGCTGAATATCAAGTTCATGTGTCATGTTTTACTTATTGTAGAAATCTGTAGTTGTAGTGTTTGTGTTAAACTGTCGTTAGGCGATCTTCACGGTTGTACAATCTTGCCGCCTGCGTCTCGTGTGCAAACCCTCAAAACTGCTGCTTTAAAACTGCATTCATCGATGTACTGGCAGATTTATAAATTATATATATGTAGGCTGTTAAATTTAAATTTAAGATTAAAAATGAAACATATAATGCAAAAAGTGTATTTGAATTTTGGATGTGCGCCAAGCACTGACAACTTACATTACTGGGCTAAAACAGATGCAGTGCAACAAATAAAACGCAGGTGTCTCGAGACATATTTTAAAGATTGAGGTTACTTTTAAGATAAAACGGCATCTAAAAAAAGCAGGGCTCCTGCACAAGATGTCTAAAATAACAGCGAGACACGGTGCAACGATCAATGACCATTACGCAATGGTCAAATGGACGCGTTCTGAGTGAACGACCCCAAGGGGTGGAAGGCTTTTGGCAGTTGTGTCTTTCTTGACTGTGCCTTGCTCTCTTATCGGCATCTCGCTGCATAAGCATTAGGTATGTACAAACTGTATTTAATGAAAAACAGTGCTTAAAGTGGGTGGTACACAGCGGTATGCAGTACCTGCACTTCTATAATTTACTCTACTGCGTACTGGCACTTTTTCTTGCGTACCACCACTTCTCAGAGTCTCCCAGTACAATGTAATGTCTTTTTTTAATTTAAGTCAGTGATTCGATGAGGCCAGCCAATCACTTTTATCAGACCTTCCAAATGATTTGAATAAAATCGCGGCGGTAAACATCTGAGCCCTCTCTGCGCAAAACTCAGCGGTGAGTTTAACAACACTCGACACGTGCAACAGCATCGGTGGCCGTCAAACAATCCGTGGTCCAGGGTAGGGTTGCACAAGCTGTGCATAAGGTCTCACTTAAGTTGAGATGTAAAGTTCACACTAAGGGCTTAGTAACTACTAGTTAGTTTGTAACTAAGTCAGTGCTTAATTTGGTTGCACCACCTGTTCTTAAGGCAAGACTTAACTAGTAGGTTGTAAGCTCTTCGTAAAGCAAGGTATGTAGGGTTACGTTCTACCTAAGTGTAATGGTGCAACGCTCACATATTTAGTAGTGCGTAAATTGTGACATAGTGCCCATTTTACGCCACAACTAGGCTAAGTTGTAACTTCTGTATAGCTGGTGCAACCGGCCCCAATTCCACAGGAGTGTGTGTTTAAGCTTGTCTGGGCATAGTTCAATTAGCCTACACTCTTTTCCAAAACATGAACCAGCCACTTTTAGTTGAGTGCATTTTATCGCATCTTATTCAATCAAATGTATTTATGCAAATTGTTTAGCTGCTGGGTGCAGTCAAAACTACAGACTAAAGTCAAAGCTGTTACAGAAGTGATGTCAGCTCATATGCACAACCTTTTTTCACAAAAGATAAATAGGTGATGAATACCAAAGCTTCAAATAAAATACAAACAAAATTGGATTTTTATTCTGAATTATTTTCTGTAGTGCTCATAAAAAGATTGTGAAGATGCGATGAAGGTGGTCGTGATAAGCTGAAGCGGGACGCAAAATTGTGCCGTGATATGCCGAACGGTGCCGTGACATGCAGAAGTGGCCAGCAAATCATCCCCCCTCCCCGCTCAACACCTTTTCTTGAATTTGGGGGCGGGGAGTGTTTAGGTGTTGTTTGTCTTGTCTCCCTCAAAATCCATTTATCTATTGCCCAACTCTCACCTGACCTCCCCTCTCTCAAATTTTTGTTTGGTCCACTCCATTGCGTATCTTGAAACACACCCCCTTTCCCGTCTAATTCACACAGATATTAATATTGATCCATTCTCAGTACATTCAAACAGCGCTGCAGGAGTAATTTAAAAAATAATTTTCTATGGATGAAAAAGGGAAGAAACAAAAAGGTGGAGCTGAAAAGCTATGTGAAAAAAAGTTAAAGACATTAGAGTCAGATGCTGTGAGATGCTTTAAATTAACAGATTTTGCGTTTGGCGTGAGGGCAAATTCCAGTGCTGCAGGCACTGACGGCTCCAGCATTACAGCCAGGGACAATGAGGCTGGGCCCAGCAGCAGTGTCAGTGATGATTCAGCACCTGCTGATGATGACCGACATCTCTCCTCCTCCCTACCTGAGCCTATTGAGGAGCACTGCAATCAAACTGAACCAGTAGGTTTATGTGAAATCAGTACTAGCCTTAGCTCGTGGCTTCATGCTAGTAAACTAGTTACTTATTCATAATGTGGGTGAAGTCTCTCGTTTTGCTGCCTTTCACATAGTGGTACCATATAATACAGCATCTTTGAAAAGAAAGACAGAATTTTAAGATCCCAGAATTATTCAGCTGCCTGCTACCAGGGTAAAGAGAAAAGCTTAAACACCTGACACATCTTTAATCTCTCTAGAGGTCCATCTGATATATAGGCTACATCTATTTTCTCTACCATGTGAACAAGTCAATTTTAATATATAATAATAATATAACTGTATAAACATGAATAATATTTATAATATGAAAATATATTATTATATATCTTAAATAAACTGTATAGTATCTGTTTTCAATATACATCATAACTGATTATGCAGCAAGGTTCTCTTTCATGATTTTATCTGTTAACATACCTGTTAAATTATTTAAATTATCTGCCAAGAACAGACATCTAATGAACCTCTGTTGTTTTGTACTGACCTGCTAATTAATTATTTTATGTGTTTTTAAACAATGTGTTTCAGTCCGAAAGTGGTGTTTAATTTTTCTTTTATTTAGCCTTAAATAGTCTTAAAAAGTCTTACATTTCTTTCTTTCAAACCTGCAGAGATCCTGCCTAGAATGCATGACCCAAAAAACCTACATGAATGAATATGGTATAAAAATAAAATAACCCCTATTGAATTTCATTGTTTTCTCCCAAAAACGGGTACCTTGTTTTATATTTATTTTTCACTTAATGACATGATTGAAGATGTTGATGATGCACTAATGTTTCAAATATGTTAATTTGCTCACTTTCAATGAATATATCAAATTAAATTCAATGTAACTATCGTGCACTTATGAAAGTTCAATTTGCTAGCAGCTTTTGTAGATTTGTGGCTATGATCATTGCAGATGGGGCCAGCACATCTTACATAAGTTTACACCTTTTTGTCCATGTGGCTTTTGGTCAGAGTTTATGAATATGATACAATTTGACCCCCTTTTTGCATTCTAGGGCTAGCTAACACTGTTCCAACACATAGATAGGCCTATATTGTGAATTGCCCCCATGTAAAGTAAACAAACAGATAAATACTATAGCCTACCCTCTTTTACGTAGCTAACAATTTCAATGATGCCAGACATATATATATATATATATATATATATATATATATATATATATATATATATATATATATATATATTATTATTATTATTATTATTATTATTTATTTATTTATTTTTTTTGTTAATAATCATTCATTCAGATTCAGGAAGACAGATTGAGCCAGAGCCAGGAAGACATACCCAGCTTTGATCTCTTTAACGTACCAAATTCAGATAACCTAGAGATATTTTTGAAGTTCCACCCCCAACAAAATTCAAGCAAAGCTTTGGTTCAGAAGGTTTTCTGCTGTAAAGATGGCACCAACAGAAGGTGGTTGTCATACAGTGAGGACATACAGTGCTTTATTCTGCTTCATTTGTATGACATTTGTAAAGCCCACAGACACCAGCTCCTTTATATCTGGAATGGTAGACTGGAAGCATGTGCATCAAAGAATAGAAGAGCTTGAGAAAAGCAAAATGCACAGAGATTGTGCTGAGGCTTATTTTCTGAGGGCCTCCAAAAGTAACCTTGAGGGCCTACTGATGGGGAGTCAGTTATCAGCTCACAGAGAACTTGTATGTAGGAGAAGGCAAGTGCTAGAGTGAATTATTGATGTTATTAAAGTCATTGGCAAAAGAGGTTTGAGTTACAGAGGCACTAATTCCTAAGCAGCGTACACCCTTGATGACAGCAGTCTTAACCATGGCAACTTTTTAGAGATGATCATCCTGTTGGGAAAATATTACATTTGTATGAATGAGCATCTTGTTGACTGTATACAGAAAAGCCAAGCACTACACAATCTGTGTCAAGAGGGGGCAGAGGTGCTCTCATCACATTGTTGTCCAAAACTACCATCAATACCATCATTATCACCATCCATCAGACAATGCATACCACCATAGCCAGTCAGATTAAGAAAGCAAGCATGTTTTCTGTGCAGATCGACACAACACAGGACATTACAACATAAGACCAGTGTTCTGTTATTGTCAGATATATCAATGACAACATCCAAGAGAAGCTTGTGGCAGTAGTGAAATGTGAGGCATCCACAGGGCAGCACTTCGTCCAGGTGTTGACTGATGTTCTGGAGAAGATGAAGCTAGACTTGAACACATGCATCGGCAACTGTACTGATAGAGCCGCTAGTATGTAGGGGCAGTATAAGGGCTTCTCTGCCCTGCTTTCTGCTAAATCTTCTAATCAGGTGCATGTATGGTGCTTTGCTCACGTGTTGAATCTGGTTTTGGCAGACACTACAGAGAGTGTGTTGGCAAGTGGCTCCTGAAATATGAGACAATCCTCACTGCCCAGATCTTCCTGAGGATATTTGATGTAACCTCTCCAGTGTCTAAATACCTACAGACAAGTGGCATGGATATCCTCTCTGCCCATCATATAATTGTCTCCACAGAGGAACAGCTGAAAAAAATGGTTCTGGAGCAAGATGCAGAAACAGAGCTGGAGCTTCATGGCACTTTGCCATCAAAAAGGATAGAGGAAGAAAACTATGCCTTGAGAGATGGTTGAGCATGAAACCTTTACTGATGCAAAGAGTGCATACAGGATTGAGGTCCATAATGTCATTATGGATACAGTTATCGAGAGCCTCCATCGACGATTTAGGAGTAATGGCACTTTGTATACTGACTTGGCTCTTCTGGACCCAAAATACTTTGACCAGATCATGTCCAACACCAGTGGTCTTCCACAGACTGCGCTTCAAGAACTAAGCAAATGCTTGCTAAAGTTTGACAGTTCAGCAACAGTGGCCAATATACAAATTGAGCTCTCAAGTCTGGCTGAACAGTGGCCTAGATTGAAAAGATCAACATTTGATGAATACACTACTAGGACAACAGAGGATGTGCCTGAAGGAGACAATGAGGTGGAGATAGCGAACAAGAGCTGTTCATCTTGCAAAAACTGTCCAGTGTGTTGTTACCATATTCTTAGTCAATACAACCTATTGACTAATGCATACCAAATTTTGGGACTTGCTTACAAGTTCTTACTTACACTGTCAGTCACCCATGTAGCTTGCGAACGGAGCTTCTCCACTCTAAAATTAATCAAGAGTAGGCTCAGTAGTACTCTCCCACAACAGCATCTAGATGCTTTCATGCTTATGGCCTCTGAAAGAAATGTTTAATGGCCTTGATTAGTGATCTGATCATAGATGGAATTGCTGAGAGAAGTGAGGAAGTATGGAAATTGCTTATCTAATTAACAAAAAAGGTAGTCATTTGCAGATAGTGTATGATTAGCCTTCTTACTTTATTGTCTTGTTTTCTCTTCACTAACAAATATATTTTTGAAGATAATGTTGAATAATCACTAATCTATATTTTTCTGTCTCCTTCATAGGAATCGTTTCATTCTCTCTCTCTCTCTCACTCTCTCTCTCTCTCTCAATTCAATTCAATTTCAGTTGCTTTATTGGCATGACTGTATGTTACAATGTTGCCAAAGCACAAGTTATAATCAAATCAAACAGAGCAGAAACATGTGTATAACATTAATTAACAGATTTAAACTGTGGATATTTAGAACACAGTAATTAACAAACAAATAAACAAATGCATTGTATGTAAATATTTTAAATCACATGTAACTGATACACAGTAATAAACAGTATATATAATGAAATAATAGATGAACCTCTCTCTCTCTCTCTCTCTCTCTCTTATTTTGCTTTCAGCTATCAAAGTGAGTGTAGTTTTACAATGTTTAAATCCCTTCCGCAGAATTCCAAAGATTTTCTCTCAAAAACAGCATAGAAAACGTGGAAAAAGTCAGCAGATTCTGTCTGGTCTTGCAAAAAACCCAAAACAACAGAGCAAGAGAATGAATTTGGGGCAACATCAGCAAAGTAGGAGGCACAAACTGCTCATTTACTTCTCATGTGTTTTGATTGTCCATTAGTAATTACTATTCCAAATGTGATGTGTTACTCTATCAAATAACATTCTAAATTAGTACAATTTTCTTTCTTTTGCAGCAAACAATGCAAGGTATTTTAAATGATGTTTTAATATTTTTCTAAAAGATAATTGATGGCTGACACTGTAATTTCACCCGATATGGATTTTGATCTATGAAAGTGAAATTATTCTTGTGACAAGGAGTAGCCCGATCGGGCTAATCAGCCGAGGGGAGGGATAAAGGCAGCCAGATGCGGCAGTTCGGGAGAGAGAGAGCCACACGCAGCTGCCTTGTGTGCGTTTGTGTTTTGTGTCTTTTTGTTTAAATTTACATTAAATATTACTTTGACTGTTCAGCCGGTTCCCGCCTTCTCCTTTCCCATTCAACCCCCCCTGTTACAATTCTGTTTTGGCAAAATATTATACGAGCACTTCTATGATGCAGAAAGTGGGAGTGGATATCTTGCTTGGCTTCTGAAAACCATGCAGATGCGGTGACACGAGGGAGATGTTAAAGCAGGCTACTAGAACAGTGTCATTTGATGAGCTAGACTACGCCACCCTGGGAATTACACCCAGGCACAGGTTCTCGATCACAAAAACCTTAACTCAAAAGGTCACACAGGTTCGTTCTACAAGGAATGGGCAAGAGACGTGGGTTTCAATACAAAAATACAAATATTTTGTCACATATGCAACTTTAAAATCCAAATTAGTTTATCAAACAAAATGTACAAGCACTTTTCACTTGCTGCAGCATTAACCAGTCAGTAGTCTAGAACAGTTTTACATACACAAACCCCAAAAGAGTTACACAGAAATTAATAAATAATGCAGGGCTGAGGCTTCCGAGTAGGGAAGAGCGGGCTAGTTATTACCACTCTGAGCAAAGAGAAAAACCATGTGAACCAAGCTTACACACAGTTTGCGCACACACACACCATATCTCTACACACCGTAAAGCTGTGGGTGGGTGATAAAACACAACACTCTGTGAAAGAACGCTACCAACACCAATACAGCGCAGAAAGACAACTAGCCAGCTTCCTTATGGCCCTCAGCACCTGCAAGATAAAAAGAGAAAACCACCAATTACAAAAAAATGCAAAAAAATGCAAAAAAAAAAAAAAAAAAAAAAAACGTTTCACACACACACACACACACACTTTGGTGCAGCTATCATTATGAGGACTCTCCATAGACATAATGATTTTTATACTGTACGAATGATTCTATCCTCTAACCCTACCCCTAAACCTAACCCTCACAAAAAACTTTCTGCAGTTTTACATTTTCAATAAAACATCGTTTAGTATGTTTTTTTAAGCGATTTGAATTATGGGGACACTAGAAATGTCCTCATAAACCACATTTATAGCATAATAACCCTTGTAATTACCAGTTCGTAACCTAAAAAAAAGTCCTCGTAAACCACTTAAACCTGCCCACACACACACAGTAATAATAATGATAAAGATAACAAATCTAACACTGCAGTACATAAACTCGACACAAAAATAACTTCAAAATCAACAAAATCAATAAACAACAAAAACATGTAGTCACACAGCCAAGTGTAAAAAAACAAGACCAAGAAAACTTGGTCAGATAGACGGTCGCACAAGATTTCAAAGCGCCCAGTTACCACAATAGTGGTACAATATACCCAACAGTTTGCCCGGAGGGAAAAAGCACCGAAACAGTCAGGCTTACACTTGCTGAAAAACAAACAAAATCAAAACAAAGCAAGAACAAAACAGCAGCGCTGCTCGAAGAGTGTGGAAAAGCTGGCATTCAGTGTTGTTGCTCAACCAATGCTCATTTGTACACACACCAGGGCCGGTGCTTTATCTGATTTAGTGCAACGAAGAGTGGGTGCGATACCATTTACATTACACTGATGCAGCAAACAGCACCAAAGATACCGGTTTACGTTAGACTGCGTTGATGCAGCAAACAGCAGGAGCGCCGAACATATAAAGCGCGCTGGAATCAAGCAGCCTGCCACACACAGTAGGCTACTTTTCAATTGACTTAAGCAGTTTCCCATGAAAATCACACTACACAGTAGTGCTGAACAGGAAGGTGGCGGGTTCTTGACTATGAAGGATCCTAGGTAGCCTGTCAAAAGGGCTTAAATACCACTCCACTACACAGAGAAACACATCTTGTCATGCTGAAAAAAGAATGATCCTAACTCTCAAGGAGGTCCAAACGTCAAGAGATTCACTAGCTCGGAGCAGCAGCTTGATGGAGATTCTGCCAGAGAGGCCAGCTCACTTCTTGCCCATACAGCAATTGAAGCAACTGTGTTTGAAGAGGTGAGAGAGACATTTCCCATCATCAGGAACTAGTTCACAATGCAGATACAACAACAGATATTCTAAAATATCTGTTTTTAGACACCAAATGATTGGTGAGTAATATTTAAACATACAGGTGACTGTTGCTTCCCATGCATAGGACATGTCTAATTCTGATAAATGTAATTCAAGGTCAATCAAGACTTCATTCTTTTCTGCGATGCTGAAACATCCTCCAAGCTCTTGGAGAGGTGGGACAGTCAGTACTTTTAAGCCAAAAATTATCCAAGAAGTGAGATGCCTGAATCCAACACCTGCTGTTCATCAACTCCTGATGTTAGCTGAGAAAACCTCAGAGAATGCCATTGATTCTAGTAAGTTGAAATGGTCAAAGTTAATACTAAGTCAGATCAGACTCATTATTGTTGAAGTCTTCTCATTCCAGTCTAGAGCACAATATTCTCTCTTCTGTCAAAGTAGAGATTATGTCAGTTGTTGTTTTTTTGTTTAGTTTTTTTGCTCGTTTTACTACAGCCTGGATCAGTGATTTGTCCACACTGCTGTTGCTGATTAACCTTCTTTTACAAACTGCTGGACGAATGATGGCTACAAAACCAGGTGCCTCTGAGCAGCCGATAGACTTGTGATGTTTCATAAGTTAATATGATTGTGCAACAAAGCTGATTTTTATTTTGTCACCCTCAGTGTCCAAGCATAAAATCTGCAACATCTCTTTAAGTCTCTTTCGTGGATTTTCATCCTTGCAATCAACAGTTTAAGCCTTGAAATGCAATTACTAACTCTTATCTTTTATCTTAAGGAGAGTGTACACGTTTAACAATGTATTGTAGTTTCACTTTGAAAATGGTGAGAAATCCAGGCCCAATGGTTTTTCTTATCAGGTCGTCTTATCAGGTCTTTTTTATAACTACCTCGAAAATATGTATTTTAAGAGACGAAAAACTGGAAAGGTTAAAACTGATGTTTGTTTTTTTCCCCTTTGTAGTCATGCTGCAGCATTGATGAACATCTATATACAAATACAAAGTCGTCTTCTAGCCATTGGGAGAAGTAGAGACAAAATTGACAACTACTACATTGCCACGGATAGAAAGCTTATCCCTTGTCAAGCGGTTGGTTCTCTGGGTGCTTTTGATGAACTTTCCAATGTTCACTTTGTTTTTAACCTGTCCTATGATGACGCTGTAGTCAACTTCTACATTTCTCCATACAACTGTCTACAAGATAGATGTTGGCAAAACAAGAGTCATTGAATTTGAAACTCCCTTGTTTAAAAAAAATAAATCATTCATTTGATTGAGAAAGATGACCAGGTTTTTCTTTTAACAATCTGTGTTGATACCGTAGGAATGGATGAGCACTTACAAGCTTTTATAATAGAAGATAAAACTGTACCTTATTCTGTGTTTGTACTAGAGGACTTGCATTATTACAGACCATTTGATAAGCAGTATTCAAACAATACTGATGACAGAAATGCTTATATTGTGCCTTCTTGTCACTTGTTTTAAAAGTGAATCAAATCTCAGGTGTCAAGCATGTTCTTTAATAAATAAGTTTGCTTGAACAACTTTTGTTTTAATTGTGATTTTTAATCTTCTCTTTTAGAACAATGAGCCAATTGTTAAATTAATCTTTGAATACACCAGAGTGTACAGGATACTACTTTGATCACAAAATGGAGTTACGTTGAATCCTCTAGGTTGTTTTGATGTTATCGTGTAACTCTGCAAAGTGTTGCATTATATCCTGGCAGTGACAGTTAACTCTCTTCAGTGAATCTATCAACACCGGTTAGAGTATTGTAATGTCAACTCAGTACACTGGTGTTTAAATTATCTGGAGTTAAAATAGATCTTGAAAGTGTTAAAGTTTCTTAAAGTAGAAAAAAATAACTCTTTGTGGTGTGGACCAGAGTTGTTTTTCAACTCGATACAGTGTAATTCTAGCTCTGTTATAGTGTTAAATAAGTAACACTTTCAAGAATGTTATTTTAATTCAGAAAATATTGGGACAAAATGTATACTTGTTTAGAGTTGAATTAACCCTGGTCATTTTGTGTGTAGCATCACCAAATGGAATAATATATATATATATATATATATTTTCAATCATAGATTCCAGAAAACTCTCCGTCCCACTCCAAAAAATGTCAGTGTTGCTGTGCTGGGCTGGCCACTCAAACAAATGGAGGCATGTTTTAATAGCACACCAGAACCACTTTTGCGTGAAATCAACCAACAAATGGCTTCTTTATGTGCATATTAACCTGAAAGAATTTTAACATTGAAAATAATTATACACATAAGCTTTTATAAAAGTATGTTAAAAGTTCAAAGAAAAGCTGATAAACTGAAAGCACACACACTGTGATAATTAGTTGTCTAGGACTGTCTTGGACAGTGTGAATTAACAGGTTACTGAACTGCTAACTGTGACAGCTGATGAATCAATAAGCCAATCCTCTCCCTTTCTCTCCATCTACACAGATCCACTCCACTCTTTACCCATCAGACAGGCAGTTAATCAATGTGATTATCCTTGAGAGTGATCGGAGAGAGAGAGAGAGAGAGAGAGATAGAGAGAATATACATGCACACATACACACACTGACATGTCTAAGTAACATTTGAGTTACATGTATATCTAAAATCATGTTTACAAGCATATTGTTTGTCTTGTGACTATACTTTTCAAACAGTGAACATTTACAGACTGGCCCCATTCACTTCCATTGTAAGTATTTCACTGTAACCCAGATAAGGTGGCGCAAGTGGAATTAAGTGGAACTACCTTTTTGTGGTAATCAACATTATGCCATCAAATTCTGTTGATTGATCTTAACCTGTATTGAACCTGGAATATTCCTTTAAAGGTAAACATCTTGGCAATGCCACTATCTTTAAAGATACCCCATCATTCCCCCTGTAAAGTAGGATGACGGACACACGAGGTGCTGATGGGAGATTTCAGAGTCTGTGTTTTGCCTCTGCTCAGAAAACATCCACAGTACGCTCTGACCACACACTGCGTGATGAGAACATGCTGTCTGGCTGCATCTGCTGTCCTGCCATTTTAAAAAATTTATGTCTCATCCTAGCAAAACATTCTGGATAATTCTGAAGAATTTCATCTACGTGTCACTCCTCTGTTCTCTGACCAAGCTCCCAGTGAAGGCAAGATTATCAATAATCTCATATTTTCACACAGATTACACATTACAGGCAGCAGCCTTGAGGTGAGGTATAGACTTGGATCCCATCAGTGTGGGGCATTAGTCTGTATCCCTCCATATTGTGAAATTGATCTTGTCTCTAAAAGCCAGGATTGCTCACTGACACAGGATTTCATTTAAACACACTCATGTCATCAAAACACCTTGAATGTGACAGAGGATGGGTGCAGGAAGACATGCACCATGCAACCCTTTTACCACATCATATTTCTTTTAAAATAGTACAAAAAGTGTATGAAAATGGTTCTTTCTTCAGTTTTAATTGCATGGATGTAAAATATGTAATAAGACATAATTGTAAGCAACATACTTTCAAAGAAAAAAAAAAAAAATCTCTTGAATTCAAAATATGACATAAAGTAATAGTTCTTCCCAAAAAAAATGAAAATTCTGCCATTGTTTACTTATATTGTTTCAAACCTGTATACTGTTGCATTTTTCAGTGGAACACAAAAGGAAAAGCTTAATCTTTGAAGAATCTTAACTCTTTTCCAAGTTCCAATAGTTCATAGTTACCATTCGATCAAGCTCCAAAAAAGAAAAAGAAAAAAGAAAAACAACCCCATAAAAGTAGCCCATACAACTTTTGAGCTAAATTAAATGTGTTCTGAAGCCATACAATAGCTTTTCATGTGGAACACACCAAAATTTAAGATATTATTCACTTCAGAAGACCCCGAATAAAGTGCAATATAATATATAAAGTACATTAGGACTACTGTTACGGCTGTTTAATGGTGTTTTTAGTTTTTCAGAGCTTTAAAACTGTGGTCATTTTGAGCTATCATTGTAAAAATGAAGATTTATTTTTAAACATTATACAGAAAAAAAAATAAAAAAATAAATAAATAAAAAATCACAAAGGGCCATTTAGACCAAATGTACAAATAACGTTTTTGGTGTGAACGGCCCCTAAGTGTTTGGAACCACATAAGGGTGAATACTGTAATGTCAGAACTATTCATTTAATTTTAAATAATATACTACACTTTATCTTAGTAGAGCACAGGGGGAAGGTGAAAACACAGTTGAACTCACTTTGACCTATCCTTTCACCCATGGTCAGACAGTGCTGATCCTGAATGAATCACCCATGATGAGTGAAGTACTGATCTGAGAGTGTTTGCACAGAATTGACAATTAATCTCTCCTATTAATAGTGTGGTGATCGATCGCCTCAGATGTTTAGAAACTGACTTAACACAAATGAGTGAGAGTGGGGTGGTCAAGAGCACAAACTATCTGATCCTGTCTAATGATATCACATTGCACTCAGCATGAACCCACCAAAATAAACTCTTGCCCCATGCCTAGTGCCCTCATTTTCACAGCAGATCTTTTCATTCTCAAACAAGTAGATTTGAGCCTGCTAATACAGTATATTTTTTCTGTCCCCTTTTAAAAAGTTTGTCTTCTCTTTTTTTTATTTGATTTTTTTATGTAAATGCTAAAATGGAAATGCAGCTACTGAGATTACAGATCTCTTGTTGTACTTCAGTCTTTTTCTTCCTAAGCCGATCAGAGAAGAGTGCATTCCTTTTTAAGACATGGTTTAAGGATAATTCTTTGGAACTTTTAGTTTAAATTGGGCAGGAATGATCTGGAACAGCGTTCTGGCATATTCAATGCTAGCAATAGCGTTCTCAAACTTAGCATGTATTGACAACCATCAAACTGAACACGGGCCATGGTCAATCCCCCCCCTCTATTTACAGAGACTAGCACTGGCACAGAGACATTTGCCTTCAAAACAGCACCAATTCTCCTACTTACACCTGGACACAGTTTTTCTTGGTTGTTGGCAGATAGGATTTTCCAAGCTTCTTGGAGAATTTGCCACAGTTCTTTGATTTATTTAGGCTGTCTCAATTACTTCTGTCTTTTCGTGTAATCCCAGACTGACCCGATATTCAGTGGGGGGCTCTGTGAGGTCCATGCCATCTGTTGCAGGGCTCCCTGTTCTTCTATTCTATTTGCAAAAGGAATGTTTGGGAGTATCAAATGTATATTTCCTACTGACACACTAAAGGAGCAGATATAAATAACCATCTTAAGACAAATGCTTTTGTAAAACATCTTATGTGCCTAAGACTTTTGCACAGTACTGTATATATATAAAAAACAGTAACATTAAGAATTTGCTTACTTCTGTTCAGTGGCGGACCATGGTAGAGGTGAAAATATTTTCCTTGAAAGTCACTGTTCTCTAGTGCAGCATGGTGTGCCATGCCTCGCTCTCAGACACCCGCTTTAGATTGCACCCATCAGGGTTTAAATGTGAATCATCAGCCAAAATCCTTAACCAACACACTGCTACCTTACAAAGCTGCTTTTTGTAAATTCTTTATACAAAAACATCAAAATTGAATTCAGTTGAACTTGAGTTGTATCTCTGTCTGTGTGGCGTGTTTCTGTTTAAACCACAGCAAATAAATCAATGTTGGGTTCAATATCCCCTTAATTCATTAAAGATTGTGCAAGAGAAATGCCAAAACAGGGGTGAATAATCTTTAAACACAGTCAAATAAACACTCATTCTCAGGGGGGTCCACACTCAATAACTTTTAAACACACAACCACAAACCCACACACCAAAACATGTATACTTGTCATTGTTAACACTATGCCCTACAATTCGAGGTAATTAAGTTCATTATAATTATTACGCCCTAACCCTAACTCTACACAGTTCAGACAGCTTTTGGCATGTTTAAATATTAACTAAAATATTTAATGTTATTTAATAGTGAGGACTGCCCCCATAAGTCAGTTTTAAGAGGTTTTATATGAAGGTAAATTAGTACCTAAAAGATTTGCATGTGTGGAGTAAGATTTGTAAAAGTGTAAATGAAGTTACAAGCATCCACGTTTAGGCACAAAAGCAGTGCAAAAAGTGCAAGCATAAAAAAAAAGGAAGTCCGAAGAATACAGATAAAATTTTGTGTTAATATGAAGTTACAGATTCATAACACATGAATTACATGTATGCAAAGCATTAAAATTGCAAGTTCTTTTCTTACGCTTGAAATTTGATTTACACTTTCACAAATCTTACACTGTGCATGCAAATCATTTAGGCACTATTTTATCTTTATAGTTGTATTATATTTGTTAGGATATTTTCAGAGATTTGACCTTCAAGTATACCAAAGCAAGTATGCACACTTTTGCCAACCCATGCACAAACTGTACACATGATACCTTAAACTTCTTTAGTGGTGTTCTGCCATGATCTCTGTGTAGACAGTGTATGTGAAGCAAATTAAATTTCATTTGTAAATTCATGCTTGAGGGCACAGTCTGTGCCAGCTTTACACAGCAGTTACTCACTGAGACAAGCAGCCCACAATTACAGTGACATAAATACACATACAGGCTGTCCTGACTCTTATTGTGGTTTGTTCATGCATTGTGTTTTGCAAAGTGTCTAACCCTAACCCTTACCCTAACACTTGAGACATTGTGGTGCGCATGTGAATGTCTGAATGAGCTGGTTTAAGGCTAGTGGACTATAGTGTGCTGTTTTTAAAGGACAAGTTCACCCAAAATTTTAAAGGATGTACTAGTCTTTTCCATGCAGTTAGAAGGAAATGTTCCTGAAGATTAAGCTTCAAAAAACATAGTAAAAGAATCATAAAAAGGGGACATTCAACTTGCGTGCTTTATCAAAAGTCTTCTTAAGCAATATTTAACAATGGGACTCAGAGAAAGGGAGCTGAAGATCCAAATGCAGCATTTATTTTATATATATATATATATATATATATATATATATATATATATATATATATATATATATATAACAAAAAACAATAACTAAACAACACTCGCCAATGAAACAGCCACGTATGGACAAAACCAGACAAGGAAAACAGGAAACAAGACGGCTTAACTACACATAAAACTACACATAAAACTAACTGACTAACCAAACACACCTGGGCAACATAATGACAGGAAACAGAAGCAGGAAATACAAGACTTTAAAATAAGAGTTCACAAACAACACTATCAAAATAATAGTTCACACTAAAGGATACCATAAATACTACATCACAAATATAATAGCTTTGTATGTGGAACAGACTGAAATGTAAGTTATTATTCAAGTCAAATTTTGACATTGGCAATAGCTAAATTAATCAGACTGATCCAGTTTTCAAGTACAATTCAATGACTCAGTGATATCATAAGACTTCAGAAGACTTGGAATATACAGTAGTGCTGTGGACCACTCATATGAACCACTTTTATGATTTTACAGTGTTTTTGTGTTCTTTATAAAGGAAAAGCTCTAGTTCCCATTAATTTTTATTACATAGAAAAGAGTGGCCAGCACATTCTTTAAAAAAAAAAAAAAAAAAAAAAAAAAAAAAAATCCTTGTGTTCTGCATAATAAATGTTTTTTTTTTTTAAATATATATATATATATATATTTTATGTAAATGCTAAGCTGGAAATTTAAAAAGTTTTATTAATTCAATTTTGTTAAAGATTACACAATTAAATTGTTTGGGAATTTGTTATGAAATTAAAATGCAGAAATCTTAAAAATAGGTTCAAATATGTATTTATTTTTTGAGTATAAAAAGTTAAGCATTTTAAAAAATAAAAGATCATAAAAATTATTAATTATTATTATAATATTCATTAAAAAACAAAAATGGATACAATGCCTAAACTTAAGACTGAAATTATCTACAAAAGTGGTCTGAGCTGAAAAAGAAGAGGAAGAATAACAAGAAGAGGAATTTCAATGCAGTGCTGCATTGCAAGCATGGTAACTGTACACCCATGAAGGGAACTAACTAATGGGTCAAGACAATTCTGAGCCATCCAAGACTCTCTCTGTGCACTGATATGCATTCATGAACCCTATGTTAAAATATTCATTACTAATGCAGTCTCATGGTTGTCTGGATGCCATACACTTAAACAGCATCCAATGTCATGTCAAATACATGCTTGAAAAAGCTACAATTGTGTCTTTCACACTTGTGTTTTGACAATCAGCATGTTCACTGTGTTTCATGCAGACATTCATCTTTCTGCTTAAACATTTAATGTGATGCTGGTTGAAAACTGGTTGCCAGGGACAAGTCAATTACACAGTTTAGCGATCATTCTACAAAAAATATTTGACCACAGAATGCCACGATTGACCAATCAGAATGAATTATATTAATAGAGTCGTGTAATATAATTCCTTTCAATCTACCCATCTCTTTGCATTATATACAGTACTGTGCAAAAGTTTTAGGCACTTAAGATGTTTCCAGTGTTGGAGAGTAGCTAACTACATGTAGCACTACTAACTTAACTACATTTTTCATTAGCTTGACAGTAGCTCAGCTGCTTTTAAAACAGAGTAGCTTTTCCAGGAGCAAACTACTTTTTCCAACAAGTAGCGGTGTAGCATGACCAAACGCTACATCATGTTGGTCAGATTATAACTAATAGCCTTCCTTATTGCGTAGAAGCCAAACTTTTACCGGCAAAACGTCCGGCGATCTGGCAGCATATTTTTGTCTGCTGATCAGAATCAGGCAGCGTTGTCATCTGCTTTTGTAATGGCAGATCACAATCAAAAATAGTGAATTTACGCCATCTACTGAGAGCTTATTACAGCTCACTTGGATAAGAAGAGATTGTCTGATGGTTATGTAAAGTGTGCAACCACAGTTTGTTTACCTTTATAAGAAGTACATGGGCAGGTAAATCTGAGAATGATAAAAGAACACCATTATATTCTTCTATGAAACAAAGAATGTTTCAGACACTGTTCTTAATAGATCACACAACAGCACATTTACCTTTACTATTTTAAATAAAGTAATTCAAAAAGTTATTATTGCCTTTTGAGGGATTTTGTTTCAGTTCTAAATATGTTTATTTAGTTTCTCATCATCCTCTGTATGTGACTTGTAAAGCTGGCACTGAATGTCAATGGCAAAAAAGTCAGAAAATACAATGAGCATGAACCCAAGTGAGGGGAATAACAAAGGAGAGTTTGTCATAAAAATTTGATCTTTAGGGAAATAGGCTACACCTGGCCACAGTGTGTGGCCACACTGTGTTATTAATATTATTGGTTTGATACTAATATATATATATAATATTATAATATATAATATTGCCTCATTAAGTAGCTTCAGTGTAGCTAGCTATTTTTTTATAGTAACTTGTAGTGTAGCTAACTACTTTTTCAAAAGAGTAGCTTGACTGTAGCTTAACTACTTAAAATTATGAGTAGCTTGTCAAACTACAGTTTCAAAGTAGCTTCCCCAACACTGGATGTTTCACAAAAACATTTGTCTTAAGATGGTTATTTATATCTTCAGCTTTAGTGTGTCAATAGGAAAAAAAAATTTAGACTCCAAAACATTACTTTTGCAAATAGAAAAGATTAGAATAGAAGAACAGGGCGCTCTGTAAGAGATGGCATTGCCCCCACAGAGCCCCCCACTGAACATCAAGTCAGTCTGGGATTACATGAAGAGACAGAAGCAACTGAGACGGCCTAAATAGATAGAAGAACTGTGGTGAATTCTCCAAGAAGCTCAGTATATCCTATCTGCCAACAACCAAGAAAAACTGTGTCCAGGTGTACCTAGGAGAATTGGGGCTGTTATAAAAGCAAAGGTGGCCACACCAAATATTGATTTAGCTTTTTTATGTTTACTGGACTTTGTATGATGTTAATTGATAAATGAAAACAATTTATGCCATTATTTTTGAAGACATCCTCACTATGCAACATTTTTCACAAGTGCCTAAAACTTTTGCACAGTACTGTACTTTTGCATCCTTACACCTCTTTTCATATTCTCGTTATAACATATAACATATGGCACTTATGCACAGCATATGGTGAATGTTGATTGTGTCACACACACACACACACACACACACACAAATATTTATGTTCTACAGTGTGATGTATATTTTCGCACATAACATTTCTCTAATGCCTGAGCACTGATTTACAGATATCACACATTTGATTTGGCTTTTTTTTTTTTTTGGCTTGTGCTTATTCCTTCACATTTCAGGTTGTCTAACTCAATTACTATTCATATTAACTGCACAGTTTTAACACACTTAGCAAAGCAATCTAATTAGCTATAAATACATAGCCTTAATAGTTTTGGTTTGCAAATAAACAACAACTAATATATATTTATTATATGCTTGTCGTCTTTTTAGACAGGAATGGTTCTTGTTTTCTGGCAATGTTATATTAGAGACTGAAACTAGCAATGGCACCTGTTGGGGTGGGATAACACCATATTCCTCATTAAAACATACTTACAGCAAAAGAGGAGGCGTGACCTGTCCAGATGTTCACAAGAGGTCAATGAGGGAAGAGTTGCTTCTCACTCACCTGCATCTCCACCCACCATCCACACATCATTAACCACTCACACCTTCATGTCTTATTAACCACACATGCACATCAAACCACAACAAAACTCAGTACTCTTCACAGCTGAGCTCAGTTGGTCAGCATGTTCTTTGGTGTTAGAAAATGAGCAAAAGAAGAGAGGTTTATGATGACATTTACTGCACTCAGTCTGTTCATGGTGGCATTTTCATCGCTTTCTTCTGTTAATGCCACTAATACTAATGTAACAGCATCCAGGCCAATTCTCAGTTTGTAACCTGTCTTTGTAACTAGTTCATTAAGAACCTGTCCATTGCTACAGAAACAAGGTAAAAACATTTTGTCTCTTTAACAAACCATGGGCATGTTTATAGTTTTGATTTATAATTTTGATTTTGAATTTCCCTTCATTTGTTTTAATTCATTTTTATTTATTTATTTATTTATTTTTATCTTTGTACTGTTTCATTTTTATTGAGATGATTTGTTTTACTTTCTCTGAAATGTTGAATTTTATGTTTTTATACTTCCAACTGTGAAGCACTTTGAGCTGCATTTTATGTATGAAAGGTGCTTTACAAATAAAATGTATTATTATTATTATTGTGCAAGAGACATGTGCAATGTTTTCACACAGATATCATTATCACTTATCAATAAATTCACACTTTTTTCTGGATTAAGGACAACATTTGGAACTAACTGGTGGCCTTAAAAATATGGAATGTGTTGAGCTGATATTTTATTTAATTTTTTTAGATTTTAGATACATTCACCAGGGAATAAAAACGGTTCAAGGAACGAAAACATAAACCAAAAACAAACTAAATTTTTTGCAGAACACAACGACAAAGATCTGTAAATAAAATTATACTTAACTGTTCATTAACTATGCTTGTTGTGATTTCTATGCTGATAAAATCCACCACACACACAAAAAAATAAAAAAAATAAAAATAAAAATAAAAATAATAATATTAACAGCTTATTTTTGCTCATTTTGGTGAGGCAAGTAGCTTATTTTGGGCTTGTTTTTCCAGACCAGGTTGCTCGTTTCTCTAGCGAGATCTGGCAGCACTGCAATTGGTATTTCACCGACCCCTTAGTGCAGAGTACTGTCATTTTAAAAAAAAAACGTTATTAACCGTTCTTTTATTTGAATGTACAGTTTTTGACATTCAGAGACTGAAGCTATGAATGAATGAAAATCCAAACATATGCTCATTAAAAAGTCACAGAACATAAAAATGAACTGTAAGTGGTTACTGGATCATTTAATTGTGCTTTGCTAGATGTTATACAAATACTGTAAAAGAAAGAGTGTAAAAGAAAGAGTATTAAGGCTATTCAGACTGAACTTATTATTGCACTGAAAAAGCTGTATGCAGCACAAATTGAACAGAAAGCAGGTGTCCCGAGACGTGTTTTTAAAAGGCAAATTTCTTTTTAACTTGACATGGAGTCAATGGACAAAGACATTCATCTAGTGCAGAGTTTTCCAACCTTTTTTGCCTTAAGTACCCCCACAACACCATCAGTAAGGCTCAAGTACCCCTTCATTGAAAAAAAAAACCTATGATGTGTACCAACGGCAATTTTGATTTGATTCCCATTGAGTTGGGTATATTTCAGTAATAATGCCTATTTTGTTTACAAATTAAATAAATTCTCTCTCAGCTAATGCTGGTAATTAGAAAGACCTTTTAACTTGGTACATTATGAAATATTTATATAACACATTTTATTTTATCAATAGTTTTTATAATTTTGGTTATGTTTTAGCTTTAAAAATAAATACAAATAATACAGGTATTCTATCAATAAATATGATGTCTTGAAATGGCATATATAGGCTATACATATACATACTTGTGCAACCCCACATCCTCCTGTGTGCACATTGTGTTTTGTCTTTGCTATACGCTATGCATAATTTAATTTAATTTAAACAAACTGATCTCTGTTCAGAACACTCTGGGCTGTCAGTAAAGGGTTAAACTTTTGACACACCAAGTAATGTGAAAAAAACAACATGGCACCGATCTCGTTTGTCTTTGGGAGAAATGCCAACAAAACTACATCTGGTAAGAAACCTCATTAAGTTTTTTAATTTAAATCTGTATGCGTCAAAAGATTAGTCTCTAGTTTCACCGGATATGGCATTTTGAAAATTTTAGCAATTTATCGTGAAACGGCACGATGATAAACACAATGAAAACTTACGAGGACTATAGGCCTTTTTTCCCTTCTTATAAATCTTATAGTCACTGTGCATTATCACATTGAGAATCTATGGGTTTATCCAAAAGCTGAACAATTTTGTATTCATAGGATTTATATGGAGTTTGGATGAAAATAAGGTGCATTTCGAACTGTTCTGAGACCAGTGCAGACAGACAGCACACTGGAGGTTAAGTCATTTACTAAATAGGGAGCAAGGGAGCATCCTATAGCTTTTCTATGCAGCCAACTATTCACTCCTCAAATCCTACCAAAAGTTCAGTTTCAGGCAGCAGATGATGTTTGGACCACTCAACATGGTTGGCAGACAAGGGACAATGGTAATCAGTACATATATTCAGAATTTATAATGCTAAATTTTATTTTAACATGGTTGGCAGTGATTAGATGATGCTGGCCATTACTTGTATCAGAATTAATTGTGCTAAATTCTGATTGGTAAAATGCTTCATCACTGGCTACCACTTGCTTGTTTGACAGTGCAAAGAGAAAACATTGAGATTTTGTTGCCAAATTAGAAAAAAATTAAGTCAATTTTTATTTGAGTAGTTTTTGTGCTTTTTCAAATACACATTGTTCCAAAGAATCTTTACAGAAAATCAGCTGCAATATCTCAAAAACATGAATAACCAACACTCTTGGAAACATAATAAACAATTTGATGAATAAAAAAATGTCTATAGCTTGGTATTATTGAAAATTTTACAACTTAGCTCCACTGTCCCAAATTAGGACATACATTTTTAGGAAAAATATTTGCTCTAAAAAAAAAAAAAAAAAATAGTTTGCATGTTTATTAGGGGCTACTGGTTACAAATCAAAAAGGGAAATAAAACATTGAACAGAGCAGTCGCGCTCGGGTCTCAGGAGGATACACACACACACACACACACACACACACACACACACACACACACACACACACACACACACATACAGTACATGCATAATTTGTACTATTTACATTTACATTGTTATGTAGAACAAGTGCTAAAATGGTACTGTCTCCTTAAGACCACCAGCAGTTCAGCAAGCATCTTAGAAGTGTCTTGGTGGCCTCATGCCATCCCAGATGTGTATGACTTTCTTTCATCTGCTGAACTCAAATGAAGATTTTTAGAAGAATTTCTCAGCTGTTTTGGTCCATACAATGCAAATTAATGGGTGGCAAAATTTTGAAGCTCCAAAAATCACATACTGTATTTTCTGGAGATAAAGTCGCACCTGAATATAAGTTGCATCGGGTCAAAATTGCGTTGTTGAGAGAAAAAAAACAAAGATAGGTCGCATCTATGCATAAGTCGCACTGACAGGGTGCATGCGGCAGGCATTAGGACCTGGGAGCAGCCGACCAACATCCCTTCAGCCTTTCAGCAGCTTGTCAGACCCACGGGGTCTTCCAGCGGGAAGATTACCTCATCATCTACACATCATATCACGGCATATTTTAATCGGGAGTATTTGCTCAAAGTAATTGTGTGTAACAGCTTTTCATATTCTGTTTATGCTTCATGTTGCCACATCTATGCAGTGGACAAATAAACAGCTTTTAGACCGTGAGTAAAACAGTATGCCTGTTGTATTCTGTTGGGCCTCATGTATTCAGATAGAAGACAAAGGCAGGCCTAACACAGTTGTAAAAACCTAACTCAAGCCCCCACCTTCCAAGTCGTAAATCTTACTGATAAAAATCGCGCCAAAATCAAACAAAGGGAGTCCAAAACAGACTACAAATCCATGAAGCCTTGCTCACTAAAGGATCGAACTCTCAACTCCTATTGGATGAGGCACACAACAGAACGTCCCTCAAACATGACATCATCAGGAGTTGAAATACCTCTGAAATGCTTCCAGAATTCGCTTCCAGCGACTTTGTTTGCAGTGTGTGGACGCAGCTCTTCGCTGCTTTCCGGTGCAACCTCATGGCACAAGGAAGTAACGTCCGACTTAAAACTGTGGCCATACAATCTCCATCTCGCTGGACGAGTTGAGATTTCTCTGTGTTCAACCGAACACTCTAATGGATCCGAAGGAGACTGCCGAGCAATTCGCATCTTCATCCGTTTGCCTACAGAAGTGAAGAGATTAAAGATTTCTCTTCCATCTTCAATCAAGTCAACATTTCTGAGTTCTCCGCCAGCCCGCCGAGAATCAACAGCCGTGCCACCCGCCGACAGAGCGAGGAAACGGCCTCCCGTCATCACCCGAGCCTCAAGGAACCGGGTCATAGTTAAAGGACGGAGGAAAACACATTCTACCTGTGTCCTCATGCGATTCAAGTAAGAGGTTTACGTCTGGGCAGAGATAGAATATTATAGTGTGTTATTCTTGTGTTTCAAGTTTTTTGTCCGCTCATTATTAATACTCAGGGTATTAATTATCACAAATTTGTTTTGCTGTATTGTGGTCCAACCAAATTGGACTGTTGTGCAATTTCGCCATCGCGGGTGAGACAGCAACTGAGTTCATCCATTAAAGAATCAAATAACACGGGACTTTTACGAGCCGTCCACCGTGTCTCTGAGTGATAAACACAGCTGCTTTCTCTCCCACTATCACGAAATCGGCTTTAGGGACATCATCTCTCTCTCTCTCGTACTAACCACACACACACACACACACACACACACACACCCTCATGTGTTATAGGATTATTTTATTTCCACATCTAATCATATCACTGTTTAGTTTGTAGTTGGAAGTTGGAAGTTTATTGACTGCATTGTATTAATTATTAATTGATATTACTGCATAAATAAACTTTGTTTATATTACAAAGAGAAATGTTTTGGTTTGTTTTGCATACGCCTGTGTCATGCTGACGGGATGTCAGTGCTCGGATTCAAACATTCATTCATTGTTTTTTCCGGAAAATCGATATTCTTCGGATGTCGATTTTCCTAAGAAAACAATCTAATATTGAGGGTGGTGCCCCGTCAATGTTAATACTTATTAATATTCTATTGATTTCTGATAATTGATAATTATCTTTGATGATTGAATTTGAATGATCAATAAGCTAGTGTTAATTTTAATTAATGTTTCATCAATGTTAACAATTAACGATTATCTTTGATAATTGTTGATTTAAAGGATTTTAAAAAGCTAACATTGATTCTCATTAATGTTCTATTGATTTTAATAATTAATAATTATCTTTGATAATTATTAATTATTGCTAATAACCAAACTTGCTCCTAAACGTAGCACACTACATTTACAGGAGCCCCATATGAGGTTTTAATGAGTTAGATTCAATTGATTAATTTAAATATTAATTAATAACTACAGAAATAATTATTAATTATTTCTGATAGTAACACTGATCTAAACAACCAGTAAAGCCCTACAATTCTATTCATTCAGTTACATTAGCGAAAGTCTATCTGTGGATATTTCTTATATTTGCAGTCCTCTTTGCTACAGTATGCACTATTCTGTTCACTGACTGAATGTTTTTACTACGAGTGTGATGAAACTTCCTTTTGTGGGCATGTGAGGAGTTGTGTTTGACGGCGGACTAGAGTTTGGTAGAAAGATAATATTATGATGTACAGAATATTTAAGCTAGTTCCATAAAGCACTTTTTAAAGTAATAATACGTGAATAGGCTACTGTGGAAGTGAGGGTGTGGTCGAGCGCCTGTCTGAGGAGAGACAAAGCGGTAATGAGTTCCACCTGAGATGAACTGTGACTAATTACCATCTCTATGTTCACAGTGAGAGTCGGGGGGGGGGGATAAAAAGATGGCCAGTTCACAGAGGGAGGAGAGATACAGGCAAACCAGAGTCTTTGTGTCTGTTCCTTGAGGGAGAGTCTTGTGTTGTGTGAAGCTGAAAAGAGGACTGTTTATTTGAGTGATGCTGAAAAGCCGTCTTATGTTTTGAGTGAAGCTGTACAGTGATTGCTGGTTATCTGTGAATAAAATGGACTCACGTGAACTGTGGAAACTGGTTCCTGCTTCCTCCTTTATCTGCTCAACCTGAACCTTTGTTACACTGGTGCCGAAACCTGGGAGGAGGAGGAAGGTACGCTGCTATGGAGTCGTCTTCGCCACTGTAGGAAGTGCTTCGATCCCTCGCCAGAATCCACCAGGCGCAACACCAGGCCCTCATGGATCTGTGGGCGGAGCAGCAACAGCACTTCGAGGCACTCCTTCGAACTGTGGAGTGGGTCCAGCCTCGGTTTCCCCAGCCCTTAGGGGAATTCCCGCTGGGGATTTCCCTCTGGAGCAGACATGAGACGAGACTCTTAAGCACGCATTTAACCAAGTGAAAGTAATTGATGGTCAGTGCCTTCAGCCGCACATTGCACTCACATATCTGTATTTCTCAATTATAAACGAACGGTTGTATCGAGTGACTCAGGATGCTCAGACAAAAGAAGATACAACCCAGTTGTTAGTACCAAGGAGCCATCGGGAAATGTTGTTCCAGGTGGCTCATCATAGTCCGATGGTAGGTCACTTGGGACAGGGGAAAACACTAAGCTGTCTCATGGCTCATTTCTATTGGCCAGGCATTCGTGGGGATGTTAGCCGGTGGTGTGCGACATGCAGCGAATGTCCGCTGGTGAATCCGTCGGCCACTCCAAAAGTGCCATTGCGCCCTCTTCTGTTAATCGAGGTTCCCATTGACAGAGTTGGCATGGACCACGTCAGGCCATTAGAATGGTCAGCACGCAGGCATCGCTTTGTGTTGGTTCTAGTGGACTATGCAATGTGAAACCCGGAAGCAGTTCCTCTTCGCAACATCTCAGCATGTAGTGTTGTGGAGGTACTCTTCAGAATAATCTCCCGAGTGGGAATTCTGAAAGAAATCCTCACTGACCAGGGCACTACTTTCATGTCACGTACACTACGCGAGCTGTACAAATTATTAGGTATTAAATCGATTCAGACAAGCATGTACCATCCACAAATGGATGGCTTGGTCGAACGATTTAATAAGACCTTAAAAAATATGATTCGTAAGTTCGTGCACGAAGATGCTTGGAACTGGGATAGGTGGCTTGAACCCCTGTTATTTGCAGTACAAGAGGTCCTGCAAGCCTCCACGGGGTTTTCCCCATTTGAATTATTATATGGGCATAAGCCCCATGGCGTGTTAGACGTCATGAAGGAAAATTGGGAGGAGGGAACTTCACAGAGCAAAAATGAAATTCAATACGTTCTTGACCTGAGAGCAAAACTCCACACACTGGGGCAACTATCACAGGAGAATTTGCAACAGGCACAAGAAAGTCAGTCCCGGCTGTATAACAGGGGAGCTCGGCTATGGGAATTTGCACTGGAAGATAAAGTACTTGTATAAATGCCCAGATCGAGCTCTAAATTACTCGCAAAGTAGCAAGGGCCCTTTGAGGTCACATGGCGAGTTGGGGAGTCGATTATGAAGTAGTGCATATGGATGGGGCGGGGCTCATCAAATTTACCATCTCAACCTACTAAAACCATGGAGAGAGATGAGACTAAAAGCCAATCAGTTCACCCCAGCCCCTTGTGGAGACCACCTCTCACCGTCACAATGTACAGAGGTTGCCAGATTGCAAAACAATTTCTCTGACGTGTTCTTGCCTCTCTCCGGCTGCACTAATCTCATAAAACACCACATCGAGACAACCCCCGGAGTAGTGGTACGTAGTCGTCCCTACCGCTTACCCGAAAACAAGTAGTATGGGAAAAATTAAAGGCCATGCTCGATATGGGCATAATAGAAGAATCCCACAGTAATTGGGCCAGCCCGGTTGTTCTGGTACCTAAGAGCGATGCCTCTGTCCAGTTGCCTCTGTTGTTTTCCTTTGCTCTCATACAGAATATGGGAGAAAGAGTAAGCTGTACCATCTGGCCCCAAAAGAGCCAGAACTGGACTGTAACAACACTACAATTCCTGCACCACTATACACCAAATCTCAGAAGACACCACTGACTTACTCATGCAACAACAATTTTATGCCCTACAGAATTCTCAGAGAGACTTGCACAGCAAAGAATAACTGTTTGTCTTCATTCCCTGCTGCAAAAGGTAGTGAGCAGCAGGCCTTATTATATCGCTAAAGATAGAAAACCTGCAGCAATATTTATAGGTTTGATTACAGACAGTCCCTTCTGCTGGACTGCATGCTCTGTCTCAGTCTGTGACTGACAAAAAGAAAATTAAACTATTATT
This sequence comes from Myxocyprinus asiaticus, assembly GCF_019703515.2. Taxonomy (NCBI): domain Eukaryota; kingdom Metazoa; phylum Chordata; class Actinopteri; order Cypriniformes; family Catostomidae; genus Myxocyprinus; species Myxocyprinus asiaticus. The sequence goes on along the minus strand of NC_059376.1, from coordinate 24,817,882 downwards.
AATCTAAAGAACTAAACCAACTGCTTTGTCTTTGAAAGTTTCATTACTTGAAAGCCACATTAAAGGCTAAAATGTATTAGTGTAATGACTGGAATTAATGAGGTGAGAGTTTCTGGCAGAATGTTTATTTAGATCAAACCAAATGGCTGGATGTAAAGTCCAAACTAGCAAGCAATATAATGAGCTTGACAGAAAATGCATCTATAAACCCCTACCTGTATAATGAAGTGTCATGAATTTAGATAAACCTATAGGGGTGCTGTGTAGATGATTTTATTTCAAGAGCCATCCACAACTCAGATAACTCACAATGCAGTTGCTTATGTAACTACATTGTAGCTTCATAGGTACAGAGTAATAATACAGGTCAACGTGGACTTTGGTCACATTTGACATAACAAAGATTATGGTATAGTGTGTTTAAATTAGTTAATCTGGTATTGTGTATTACATAAACATATAGTATGCATTTTATTTACGGTGCTACTCTAAATTACATCCTTAAAGCCATTATTGTCAGGATGTTGGATTTTGTCATCTGTGTTCCCTATCTGTCACTCACTCGACGTTGTGTCGATGTAGTGACACTAGGGGTCACTCTTGGGAGCCCGAGACACCTCTGGTCTTTGATAAAAGGCCAGTGAAAATTGGCGAGTGGTATTTGCATACCACTGCCCCGGACATACGGGTATAAAAGTAGCTGGTATGCAACCACTCATTCAGATTTTCTCTTCGGAGCTGAATGGTCGATGCTCACTGAGCTGAATTCCCATGGCTGTTCATTTGCCTCTGCTGGATCTGACGGTGCATTTCAGTGGCTTCTCCCCCTTTTGCACTGGTGCACTGCAGAGAATGCCGCTGGGCGCTTTGGCAGAAATAAAACAGTATATTTCTCTAAAAGAGTATATTTCTCTAAAAGAGCGGCACACACAGATCATCTTTTTAAAGACGCGTCTTTTTAAAGATGACTTTCCGTTTGTGTGTTATTCCTGGTTGTGCTCGTTATCTCTCGCCCTCTGATGGCCACGATCACTGTCTTTCATGTCAGGGCGCTGCTCACACAGAGACAGCATTCATGGATGGGTCATGTGGTCATTGCGAGAACATGTCCATGGCAACGAGGCTTACCTTCGTAAGAAAGCAAGCCACCCCAGAGGCTCCCCGCCTCGGTCCTTCTACCCATGGGTATGAGGCCAGCGCGGCTAGCACTGGGGGCAATTTGGGGACCCCAATGGGACCACCTCCGCCGGGTATCCCCCCACGGACCTCCCATTCCTCAGCACGCTCGTCTGCCCCGATCGGGCTTCCAGATGAGTCCGCTGGCTCATCTCACAGCGAGTTCGACCTCTTATTCGGAGCCCGCAAAGGTGATGAGCTCTCGAGCGCAGCATCGGAGATCGGGCTCATCCAGTCGGATGCGGAAGCCTCAGCTGGGCTTCTCCCTTCGAGTGCGGTCACCCAGTCACAGGCTGACGCAGAGATGATGACATGCTTTCCCGGGCGCCGCTCACAGCCACACCCCGCCCTTGTTCCTTTCTTCCCCAAAGTGCATGAAGAGCTGACAAGGTCATGGGAGGTACCGTTTAATTCCCAGTCCCGATCATTCAGCTTCCCTTCCCTCACTACCCTCGATGGTGGGGCAGCCAAGGGCTATTCAGCAATCCCCCAGTGGATAAGGCGCTCGTGGTGCACCTATGCCCGCAGAGCGCCGCCACCTGGCGCGGGCGCCCAAAGCTCCCGTCCAAGGCCTGTATGTTTACGTCGTCCCTGATGGCCAAAGCCTATGGTGCCGCTGGACAAGTCGCCTCCGCCCTGCACACCATGGCTCTCCTGCAAGTCCACCAAGCCAAGGCGCTAAAGGAACTGCACGAGGGTAGTTCCGCCCCGGGATTGATGCAGGAGCTGCTCTCGGCGACCGACCTCGCTCTCTGGGTGACAAAGGTCACGGCATGGTCTCTCAGGCGGGCGATGTCCACCTTGGTGGTCCAGGAGCACCACCTTTGGCTCAACTTGGTCGAGATGGGAGAGGCCGACAAGGCACGGTTCCTTGCTGCCCCCATTTCCCAGGTTGGCCAGTCCGGTGACACCATCGAGGACTTTGCCCAGCAGTTCTCAGCGGTGAAACAGCAGACAGAGGTCAAGGGTGTCCCCCTGCGGTGACTGCACTGGCTCCGCCGCAGCCAGCCCCGACCAGTAGATCAGTGAGACATCTGATCTACTGGTATTACACGTCTTCCATCTCCATGGCATCCCCTTGGACATGGTCTCCGATCGTGAACCGCAGTTCAACTTCCAGGTCTAGAGAACCTTCTGCTGGGCTCTTTGAGCATTGGTGAGTTTATCTTCTGGCTTCCATCCTCAATCTAATGGGCAAGTGGAAAGAATCAACCAGGAGTTAGAAGCCGTATTACGATGTGTTACAGCCCATAATCCCTTGCTCTGGATTACCCACCATGATTGGATTGAGTATGCTCACAACTCACTTCTAAGATCAGCCACGGGCATGTCTCCATTCTTGTGTTCTTTGGGATATAAGCCTCTGTTGTTTCCGGTCCAGGAGAATGTCATTACAGTCCCATCTGTCCACGCTCACCTCAATCGCTGTCATAAGATTTGGAGAGATGTTCGCTCTGCCCTCCTTCGTTCGGCTGACAACAACCGTCACCTTGCTGACCGCCATTGGACTCCTGCACCCAATTACCAGCCAGGTCAGAAGGTGTGGTTGTCATCAAGGAACATTTCATTGAGAACTGGGTCCAGAAAGCTGTCTCCCCATTATCTTGGCCCCTTTGTCATTGAGAGAATCATCAACCCCTCTGCTGTTATGCTCATGCTGCCCAGGTCCATGAAAATACTGTCAGGATGTTGGATTTTGTCATCTGTGTTTTTCTGTCTGTCTCCTTGTTTGTCTGAGTTGCTCTGTTCCGGTGGCGTGGCAGCTCTCCCCGTTCCGGTGGCATGGCAGCTCTCCCCACAATTAATGATTACCTTTGATAATTGTTGATTTAAAGGATTAAAAAAGCTAACATTGATTCTCATCAATGTTCTATTGATTTTAATAATTAATAATTATCTTTGATAATTATTAATTATTGCTAATAACCAAACCCGCTCCTAAATGTAGCGCACTACATTTACTGGAGCCCCATATGAGGTTTTAATGAGTTAGATTCAATTAATTAATTTAAATATTAATTAATTACTAATGAAATAATTATTAATTATTTCTGATAGTAACACTGATCTAAACAACCAGTAAAGCCCTACATAATAATTGGTGCCCCATGTGAGGAATCCTACTTTGTCACAGTGTGTATGCATAAGAATCCAAAGTAATAACTTGAATCCTTACTTCAAAGTTTGGTTCTGTTTGACCATTTACTTCTCACAACTTGCCAAACATAAGCCAGTGTGGTGTGAAAGTGCTTTTAAGAGTGGTTGGGGTTAGGGGTTGGTAAATTTACTATAGTCTGCTTAAAATCTGCTGTTGTTGTTATTTAACTCCTAACACTTTCATCTAGATGTTACAGAGAGGTGCCAAGTCACTTCATTGACGTCCACCAAAGAGAGAACGCAGTGAAATTTGCACATTACATAACAGTAGCCCGTAAGCCACAGGTCGAAACCTCTCACCTGTGCGTTTGTGTCAGCATTATAGAAACTGTAAAACAGCAAGCTATCAGAGCCACTGTGTCGCAAGAATTTTTACTGCCCCAGTAAAATAAGTCACCAATCGCCCCGTGTGACTGGAGCTGAAGCTCCACAGAGGTCAATCGACCAAGCACTGCAAGATGTGGTCGCTGCTGTCTTCCATCTCTTCGGAGAGGAGAGAGAGAACCTTAATGCCTCTATGAACTCTAATGAACTCTAATGAACTGTATGGACTGTGCAACCATATTCTTTCCTATCAGGAATACATGGATGGCATAACCCACAGGTTACTGTGAACCGGCAAAAACTGTTCGGCCCTTCAGTTGCTCTAAAGATGCTGGACAACAACCAACTCTTCAGACCAAAGGGGGGAATGTTGGGACTCATGTATTCAGATAGAAGACAAAGGCAGGCCTAACACAGTCATAAAACCTAACTCAGGCCCCCACATAAGTCATAAACTATACTGATAAAAATCGCGCCAAAATCAAACAAAGGGAGTCCAAAACAGACTACAAATCCCATGAAGCCTTGCTCACTAAAGGATCAAACTCTCAAATCCTATTGGATGAGGCACACGACAGAACGCACCTCAACCATGACATCACCAGGAGTAGAAATACCTCTGAAATGCTTCCGGGATTTGCTTCCAGCAACTTTGCTCGCCGTGTATAGACGCAGCTCATCGCTGCTCTCAGGTGCAGTCTCGTGGCACAAGGAAGTAATGTCTGACTTGAAACTGTGGCCATACAATCTCCAATCTCTAACAGATCCGAAGGAGACCGCCGAGCAATCCGCATCTTCATCCGTTTGCCTGCAGAAGTGAAGAGATTTCTCTTTCATCTGCAATCAAGTCGACATTTCTGATTTCTCCGCCAGCCCGCCGAGAATCAGCAGCCGTACCGCCTGCCGACAGAGCGAGGAAAAGGCTTCCCGTCATCACCCAAGCCTCGAGGAACCGAGTCTGAGTTAAAGGACGGATGAACACACATTCCACCTGCATCCTCATGCGATTCAAGTAAGAGGTTTACGTCTGGGCAGAGATAGAATATTATAGTGTGTTATTTTTGTGTTTCAAGGCTTTTGCTTGTACAGTTTACGGACCGCCATGTCCGCTCATTATTAACACTCAGGGTATTAATTATAACGAATTTGATTTGCTGTATTGTGGTCCAACCACAGTGGGCTGTTGTGCATTTCCCCCATCGCGGGTGATACCAGCAAACTGAGTTTATCCATTAAAGAATCAAAGAACGCGGGACTGTTTACGAGCCGTCCACCGCGTCTCTGAGTGATAAACTAACAGCTGCTTTCTCTCCCACGATCGCGAAATCGGCTTTGGGGCCGTCACTTAATTCTCTCTCTCTCTCTCTCTCTCTCTCGAACTAACCGCACACACACACACACACACACACACACACACACTCGCTCTCTCTCTCTCACACACACACCCTCATGTGTTAAAGGATTATTTTGATTTCCATATCTAATCATATCACTGTTTAGTTTGTAAGTCGGAAGTTTCTTGACTGCATTGTATTAATTATTAATTGATATTACTGCATAAATAAACTTTGTTTATATTACAAAGAGAAGTGTTTTGGTTTGTTTTGCATACACCTGTGTCATGCTGACGGGATGTCAGTGCTCGGATTCAAGCCTTCATTCATTGTTTTTTTCCTGAAAATCAATATTCTTCGGATGACGATTTTCCTAAGAAAACAATCTAATATTGAGAGTATGGTTACCATACTATCTGGTTATTAGTCCCTGATTCCAGGGTGGTGCCCCGTCAATGTTAATCCTTATTAATATTCTGTTGATTTTTGATAATTGATAATTATCTTTGATGATTGTTGAATTTGAATGATCAGTAAGCTAATGTTAATTTTAATGAATGTTTCATCGATGTTAACAATTAATGATTACCTTTGATAATTGTTGATTTAAAGGATTAAAAAAGCTAACATTGATTCTCATCAATGTTCTATTGATTTTAATAATTAATAATTATCTTTGATAATTATTAATTATTGCTAATAACCAAACCCGCTCCTAAACGTAGCGCACTACATTTACTGGAGCCCCACATGAGGTTTTAATGAGTCAGATTCAATTAATTAATTAAAATATTAATTAATAACTAAAGAAATAATTATTAATTATTTCTGATAGTAACACTGATCTAAACAACCAGTAAAGCCCTACATAACCACACACACACACACACACACACACACACACACACACACACACACACACACGCGCGCGACCCCTCAAAAACATTCTCGCTCACATTTTTGGCTAGTAGATAACTTCGTGACAAAGCTCAGCTTCGTCCCTAAGCCATCGTACAAGCGGATACATGCGGTAAACTGGCAGACGCCATTGACCGGTTTCTCTCCGCCCACATTCGCGGCCATATTCTCTGGCCGGAAATCTTGCGTGACATACTCTCCACGAGAGACATGTCCGCCATTTTGTGCACGTCCCTACTTACACACACACACACACGCACACGCACACACACACACACACACACATTCCTCATGTGTTATAGGATTATTTTGGTTACCATATCTAATCATATCACTGTTTAGTTTGTAGTTGTAAGTCAAAAGTTTATTGACTGCATTGTATTAATTATTAATTGATATTACTGCATAAATAAACTTCGTTATATTTCAAAGAGAAGTGCTTTAGTTTGTTTGCATACACCTGTGTCAAATGCTGATGGGATGTCAGTGCTCGGATTCAAGCCTTCATTTTTTTTTTTCGAAAATCGATATTCTTCGGATGTCGATTTTCCTAAGAGAACAATCTAATATTGAGACTGTTATACTATCTGGTTATTAGTCCCTGATTCCAGGGTGGTGCCCCGGCAATATTAATCCTTATTAATATTATATTGATTTTTGATAATTGATAATTATCTTTGATGATTGTTGAATTTGAAGGAGCAATAAGCTAGTGTTAATTTTAATCAATGTTTCATCGATGTTAACAATTAACGATTATCTTTGATAATTGTTGATTTAAAGGATTTAAAAAAGCTAACATTGATTCAAATCAATGTTCCATTGATTTTAATAATTAATAATTATCTTTGATAATTATTAATTATTGCTAATAACCAAACCCGCTCCTAAACATAGTGTACTACATTTACTGGAGTCCCATATGAGGTTTTAATGAGTTAGATTCTATTATTTAATTTAAATATTAATTAATAACTAAAGAAATAATTATTAATTATTTCTGATAGTAACACTGATCTAAACAACCAGTAAAGCCCTACAATGTGCTGCATTTGGGTTTAGTTCTCGTTTGGCATAACAATTGTGGCACTTAAAAGGAATATTCCGGTAAGTTAAGTTCAATCGACAGCATTTGTGGCACAATGTTGATTACCGCAAAAAAAAAAAAAAAAAAAAAAAATAGCAACAATCTTTGAACAAAGTAAAAATCAAACAGAGATGGGAAACTTATAATTTTATAAAAGCACTTACATTAGTTCATCTGTTAAACTTGTGTATTATTTGAGCTGTAAAGTTGTTTTAATTGTCATTTTTTTTTGTTTGAGGGTTTATGGTATTACATTGTAAAATTGATTAAAACTATACACATACGATTAGTAAGCAATGTTATCACATTAAAATCATGTCAAAACATTTTGTTGACATCTTGTGGCTATACTGTTTGTAACAGAGTATTTGAATGTTGTTTAACAAATGCTGTCAACTGAGCTTAACTACTGAATTTTCCTTTAATCTTTGTTAATGTAAATTTTAACACAAACATTTTTTTAATGTTGCATATGTTAACATTTGTTAATGCCTTTATGCATTATTTTCATAAATTAACATTAACCAAGGTTAATAAATGCAGTAGAAAATATTGCCTTAATATTTTACCTAATGGGATACGTAATGCATTTACTAATGTTAACCAATGAACATTATTTTAAAGTGTAACCAGTATGTTAAATGTTAAGGTCTCTCACATTTTATTTATTTTTTTATTTGTTTTTTTGTCATTAAAAGTTTTGTAGAATAGTCTGTAATCACATATTGCTATGATTTGTAATCTGTGTAAGATTGACACAGTACTGTATAGTGTTCCTGTATATAATATGTAAGGTTTAGGTTTAAAAGCCTGTGGGGAAAAACAGCTGCCTGCTGAAAACAGACCTGAGAAGCCAACACATTACAAAACCATCAATACACTCACATTCCCATAGCACCGAGCAAGAGTGAGACCCCACACCTTGCTCCCCTGTTTAAGCATCATTAGCAAAGAAGTGACACAGGCCCCAGACTAACCAGTTATACAATTAAATTCTGTTGTGCAGAAACAGTTTCCACTCAGTACAGCCGATAGTTGCTTGTGTGAATGTTTAGTAACTTAGATTTCCTCTAAAGTAGATGCACATATTTCATATATAGTGCTGAAAAATTTAAACTCAGAAATGAATTTTGCAGAGTAGCGTCTTTCTGCTCTGTAGTCAGAGTTCATATGCTAGAGGGAAAGCACAGGGGCATTATGTGAAGACACTATCCATGCTTCTTCCTTCCTGCCAGAGTCTCAGAGCTGCCTTTGGACAATGACTGCAGTTAATCTCTCTGTCTTGCACCTGCTGAGGTGATCAAGAGCAGCTTTCCAGAGATTAATGCCAGTGTACTGTACTATCAGTGCTCAACACAACCCAGTACACAACACATACCTGTAAACAGCTGTGCTTTGTGTAACACAAATGCGAACAGCACAAAACACATTTCAAAAAGTGATGCACAATGTTGCTGCTCAATCTAGTCTTTATTCAGCAAAAAAGACCTAACTTGCCTCTGTGTCTGCCTCATTATCTCTCTGTTTCCTGTTTATCTTTCTCACTGACATGCATGACAGTGTAAATGAAAGACTGCAAGATGGAAATAAAATACAGAAAGGAGAAAGAATTGAAGGCAGTAAAGAGTAAGTGGCTGATGGGTGAAAGAGGGAGTTTGTGAGTAAAACCCCATTTCTCTGATCTGGTAGACTTTGAATTACATCTACCAGCACAGCTGTCATGTTGCCGAAGATATGCATGAATCATATTTCACTTAAGACAGATTAGAATTGATTGAAGTGAAGTGTGTTAAGGTTGATAAAGAAAACTGTTTTCATGCATGTGTTTTTTGAGGGAGGGGGTATAAATGAACTCTGTCTGTGTGTGTGTGTGTGTGTGTGTGCGCGCGTGTGTAAGAGAATGCTATTATGAGAAATGAAAAGTGCTTGTTCAAAAATTGTATCTAAGATTCAAACATGGCTGTTCATGTCAAACACTATTATTACATTACACTTTCCAGCTAATACTGAGGTCACCTTCATCTTTCCCTAATATTCATGCAAATCTGTTGTTATTGATTATGTGCATTCTTCTGTATTACTTATTAATGTGTTTTAAAGGATAAACAATAATGCATACTGACCTCACAGTGAAATTGTAAATAGTAGCTTGACTTTTCTTGAGCTTAAATCGATCTGTGCTTGCCAAAATTTGAAACACTGCCCCCAGGGGCCAAAGCTGTTAGTGTTGTTGGGCACATGGGCATGTGTGAGCTCCATTTTCTGACTGAAATGTCCACGTAGGGGTGCCAAAAGCGAGTTGAGAAGAACGTTTTTTTTTTTTCAGCTGTACAGATAGTAATACAGTAAAGAGGAATGCATATTTTATGAACTGAAACCCCCAACCCAAACCTAAATCTAACTATCAGTGGAGTAAACATTTATTGTTAAAGGGAAAACTGCAATCTCTGAATCTCGTTTGTCATTGATTACACGAACGCACTTACTTCCTGGTTTTAACGCAGGGTCTGAAAACGGGTCTCCTACGCAGCTAACACAAAACACTTTCCCGTGTGCCACAAGGGAAAGTAAACACATTTTAGTAGATGCAAAAATGTCAGCATAATGTGTCTGATCCTAGAGTACTGGAACGTTTGGAAACAACATGCCGACATCCTGTATGATCATGTTGCATTATTGTGTTTAACAGTATTTAAAGAGACCAAAGACTCAATGAGTATCAAAGAACACTATAAGGCAAAACAAGCAAATGTCAGATTTAGGGAAAGAGTGCTTCATTATATTTCTGTCTAAATCTCTGGCGTAGATGTGTGCGTGTGTGTGTGTGCGTGCGTTGACATATGGGCAGAGAGTGTGGGCATTATGGCCAGGTGTCTCTGCAGTGGCTATGAGGCACAGGTCAGGCAGGCAAACATCTGGGTAGCTGTTGCACAGGGGTACTTTCTTATAAACACTGGCTTATATATTATCTGTTTTCTCATGCATGTGTATATGTGTATGTGTCACAGTGCAACCCAGGCATGAAATTTACAGGAGTCCAATGAGATCTGATCACCTAGCAGTTTGCATAAATATTGACACTATACAGGTATGTACAAGCATAAAACCTTCATAGTGCTGCAATAACTGAATACAAGTCTAAAATCTCATGGAACAACTGATCCACTACTGTATGAATCCAATAGCAACACTGCAAATACAGTTATACTGTACAAATGTAGTTACAGGTATGTAACAGTCAATGAACATATGCTTCATAGTGGTAGATTGAAGCTCTGTAAGGGCTGAGTATAGCTTTGCTACTCAAATCTGATACAGTACATTCTCCATATATGCTTCAAGTGAAATTACTTTTATGTAGTTTGTTTTTACGTTTTTTAGTTACTCTGATAACGATACGTCCCTTGCGACTTTTTGCCTGTGGTACCAAATCATCATCTTTGGTCCATTGTCTGCATCACCAAAACGTCATCCTTTGTCTGTATTTTAAATGCCACTCTGAAGCTGTATTCAACTAATTTTGGAGGATTTCAATACTTTACCCAAGGCTACATTTTAAAATGAAAGAAAAAGAAAAGAAAAAGAAAATTTACTCATTGCTTATTTATTCATTGCTTATTTGCTTATTATTTTGTTTGCCATGGGACACAAATGGAGTTTTCAAAATGTTGGAGCTGTGGTAAAAATAGGAAAGCCCCATAAAAATTAACATTAAAATAATCAATTTTATTTGTGTGCTGTATTCCGGATCTTCCAGTGCCGTGTATGGCTTTGTGTGAGAAACAGATCCAAATGGAAGCCTTTATGCAGTGATCAGCATCCCGTCCACCATAACACTCAAATCCGGCCTTCTTTCAAAATTGTCACCTCAACAAGCGTTATAGCAGCTTTGATGTCAGTGATGTGAAATGCATTGGCTCTCACATGTCTTGTGACTAGTAGATACAGGCGGCAAGGAAGCCCCGCCCACTCGTGGGGAAAGTGCCCCGTTATTATAGTTTCTCATTCATTCCTGTGAGAAAATGGGGAGAAATATACGATAGCGCTCTTCTTTTGGCTTCTATATTTGTCGGTTGAAGGTGATAAAAAATCAGTTCCGGGTTTTTTGGCTTTGTCTGAAGTGCAAAAAACTACACAACATCTTTTCGTCATGTTTTTTGTTGTTTAAATATCCAAATCTATTAGACATTTCTCCCTGTTTTTCTCATAGTAATGATTAAGTAATATGGTAACGATAAATGTATTTCCCCCATGATTAATCACACCCCTCAGAGTTTGATGTGTTGCCAAGTGTATCTATTGCAACATTCTAATGTTTGGATGTATATTTTTGAATGAGATGTGACTTCTTTAAAGGAGAGGAAGATTTTCAGCTCAATACATCAGGAGATTGCAGAGCTTATGATGAAATCCAAACTGAGGTGAGAACCGAAAGACAAGGATGTTTTCATGATGCAGGAAAAAAGTCGCTATGATGACGTCATCGTTATGAAACACCCCTACATGGAATCTGATTTTCACAAATCCGATTCTTAGGTAGTTTGAAATTTTGAGTAAATTGGATTTCTACAGATGTGATTATAAGTTATAACCAGTTTTCAAGTCCTGCAGGATGCAATTAATGTCATTACTTCAGCAGTCAGAAATTTGATACTTAAAAATAACAAAGTGATCAATTCAGATCAAATCAAAATGATCGGATCTAAAAAACTAATTGGAATTGCCTTCAGTAAGAACACACTAAGCTCATTTGAATGGTTCTTGATGATCTCGGTATGGTAAGGATTGACATTAAACTAACATTTTTAACGCAGATTATAGCCTAAACTGTCAGGATCAACCTGTGATAAAAGGCATGAAAAGAGGGGTCATGAGAAAACATGGTATATTTAGCAGTTTAGTTCTGTTAGACTGCTGGTGGATCATGAGAGTGTGAATCACCACTTTACTGATCCACACCTGCTGAGAAACACACAAGCATACAATTACCCCTCCACTCACAGCTAATCTGCTGAAATGAATCATGTTATTATGTAGAGAAACATGGGTAATTCCATGTTCTAGTCCTTTCCTTCTATTTATTGAAGCAAATATAACATCTCTGCAGAATTTTGAAAGGGTGATTAATTTTCAGTTAATTTCTTCTCCTGGTGAAGTCTGAATTGCTCTTCTTGTAAACACATGAAATTACATTGAACAAGCGTTCAAAATAAATCTTTCTTGGCTCTATATTTTTACACAATTTAATAGAGATCACTGGTGTAGAATTGGGGGAGATGGGGGCACACGTCGCCCCCCCCCCCCCCTGTGAAGGGGTGATTCCACCCCCAATCATGAATCTGTCCTTGTTTATATATTTTTATCAACGCTGAAAATAATTTAGTTGAAAATGAGATACCTTGTAATTGCGCAGCTGTGATTCTAACATACTGAGACAAAAAACTGAAGTCCCCCCTCTGTCGTACGAGTTGGTATCGCCCAACTAGGCGGCAGTGTCACGTAGTACCTGTTACTTTTCTCAGCGCTGGCCAGGATGCATGAACTCACAGTAGTTTTTATTACTGGATGAGGATTTATAATAATGTTTTTATAGATAATGCTGAGACAGATTTCATTCACAGGTATGAATCCTTGCAATTAACAGTTTTTGTTAAAAATAACTATCCAGTGTAAAATGTCTCCAAATGGATATAAAGTGTTCTTAGATTTAAATGCGGATGAATGGAGGATTCGGTTTTGAAGGGTCAAGCACCCCCTGCAGGAATAAAATTCACAAGACAATCAGTATCTGACAACATGCAATTTCGGTCTGTAGGTCTGTAACCAGGGGTGGACTGGCCATAGGGAGAACCGGGACTTTTCCCGGTGAGATTTTGTAAGCCTAAATGGGAAAACTCTTGTGCCTGTGTGGGTACTGGAGCTGTTGCTATGGTTACAAACGGTGGCCGCATGGTGCTTTAATGGCCACGTGTCACGAACTGAACGTTAACTTTTAATTCACATGAAACTGAAGCTTAAACACATGAATTCTAAAATATAACAGAGGAATTCGATCTACCAGACTCATATCCATCAAAAAAGCGACTTAAGTCGGCTATTTGGCAGCATTTAAATGACTGACTGAAGATGACGGATGTGAAACAAGCAGAAATAAGTCATAGAAAGGTACACATCTTACAAATGGGACAGGATGCTCCACTAATTGTCCAACAACAAGCTAGTAAGTTTTAATATTTTTAGCTATGGTGATTTTAAAGTGATGAATTATAGATGCCACTTTATGTAATGTTTAAGCGTGCTGACAGTGTGCAGTGCATTGTTACATTACCTCCTATTTTTTTTTGTGTGTGTATTTATCAGTTTTCTTATTACAGGGCATCCCTTAGCGTCCACATATCCCCCAGAAATATGTCCACTTAGACGTTTAGACAATTGTTATATGATATGCATTTTTTGCATCAGTGTTGTTGCATAATAAGAAAATATGCAAATAATTGTAAAACCGGTTAACCGCTATTTTTTTCACAGAGAGTAATCTAACCATCAAAAACTAACACCGTGGCATCTCTACATTGAATATACTTTTTAATTTATTTGTGCATTCATTTGAACTGTTATTATGCATTGAGTAATGTGTTGTAATGAAACATAATACTTCCCAAACCACACTCATTTTACATTTTCAAAAAAACATTGTTTAGATTGGGGTTTTTTTAAGCGATATGAATTATGGGGACACTAGAAATTACACGAATTATGGGCCCACACACACACACACACACACACACGTTGGTGCAGCTATCATTATGAGGACTCTCCTTAGACATAATGATTTTTATACTGTACGAACTACAGATTCTATCCCCTAACCCTAAACCTAACCCTCACAAAAAACTATCTACATTTTTACAATTTCAATAAAACATCGTTTAGTATGTTCTTTAAGCGATTTAAATTATGGGGACACTAGAAATGTCCTCATAAACCACATTTATAGAATAATACCCTTGTAATTACCAGTTTGTAACCTAAAAAAAAGTCCTCGTAAACCACTTAAAAAAGTTCTTTCTTTTTATTAATATTTTTTTCTTTCTCTCCCCTAAACCCTCATTTTTGTTTGCTTATTTATTTTCTTTCCTTTATATAATTATTTCCTTCTTCTTCTTAATATTATTTGCACTTTTACATTAATTCTCACACAAACTCCCTCTGTGTTATTCTTTTCCCTTTATCCAAATACTAAGATGATGATGATGATAATAATGATAACAATCTGTTTTATATATAAATTTAGAATAATTAATTAATAAATAATCAATTTATTTATTTATTTATTTATTTATTTTACTTTCCTCATTTTCTCTTTCAACTTTGTGTATATCAGATCAAGCAAATATGAGCTTTGTATACAGGACACTACATTCAGGCATAATAGTGTGTTAGACTTAAGAGGCTGTGAATTACTTTTTTCCCCTTATTCTCCATTTAATTTATTTATTTTGATCGCTTTTTTCTTACTTCTTTTTGTCTCTTCTGTAATATCTGTCAAAAATAAATAAATAAAAAAATAAAAATAATATTGAATATGATTCTCATTATATGTTGCAACAATAATAATAAAAAAAGATACAGAGAGATATAGTACACAATGTGTGATCACGCAGATATGGGTGTAGCTGTCCAAGTGTGATGTAAATTATATTGTTGCTGGCAGCAGGGCCTTGAAGTATGTGTATATAGTATGTGTGTGCACATACGGAATACAAAGGCCTTGGAGGCTGAATGTGAATGCTGCAATTTTGTATCTGACCTCACAACAGTTTGAAACTCAAAATGTGTCCATTTACTTTATATATATAAAAAAAAAGAAAAAGAAAAAAAGAGAGAAAAAAAAGTGTCCATTGACATACACTGAATCTACCACAAAAACACATAGATGGGAAAAAGTAAATTAAGTAGTAAGAATTCAGACAATTGTTACAGTACTAAAACAGCTGGTAAGCATGAGATAAACTCATGAAAGCATTGGCCATTTCCTGATGTGTGTTTATATGTTTCTCCAGAGTTTAATTTTCATAACAGAGATCAATTTAACAGCTTTAGAGAGAGACAACAGATGATTTTACTATATCAATGCTGAATACCCAAACAGCTTCTTCTGCACTTACAGTAAGTATACTGCACATATCATCTTAACAATTGAACACACACAAAAAATCTTTTTAATCAAAATTAAACGTACAGACTGTGCTCTGCTAAATGTATAGCTATCCTCTTTTCTCTCTCTTCAAAAACATTTCCCTGTAAAAAAAAAATAAAAATGTCAAATGTCTCTTACCCTCTCAAATTTGTCCCATTCTTGACACTCCTTTATTCATCCACCTGTCTGAACAGTTTCACTTCGTTTCTTTTCCCTCTACTTGGGATCTCATCCTCTGTTCCGCTGCACTGGTTCTTAATGCTGTGTTGAAATTACAGAGACACGGCTTTAACACACGTGTCATCCCAGGAGAAATTAAAGTTCTGCTGATGAATCTCTAAGGTCATTTTCCATTTTCTTTGAGCAGAGAATTAAACCTGGGCACTCCTGCAGGTGCACATCTATTACTGAAATATGCTCCTATTCTTATTTTATTTTGGGACTTTTTACTGTTTATTTTATTTATTTTTTTCTCAATAAAATCAATATTTTATTAATAGAACCAGTAGGGAGTGGACAGGAAATTACTGGGGAGAGAGGAGGAGAATGGTATACAAAGTAAACCTGCATTTTCCACATAAACATCACAAAATATCTGCAGCACATGCACTAATCGCTAAGCCACAGCCCTGATGAAAAACCCCAGCCTAAACCACCCAAAAGATGTTTTGTTGGTCTTAGCTTGTTTAAGCTGGCTTAGGTGGTCTCCCAGCCTGGTCAAACTGGTCTTCAGATGGTCTCAACCAGCTGATCTCCCAGCATGACCAGCTGTATGAACAACCCTTTTAAAACCAGTTTTGGCTGCAATTTTTTTTTTTTTTTATCAGCCTTTTACCTGCCCGTCCCTAACCTTTGTCATTGTTTTGACAAACAGAGACTCCCAAAGTCAATCATTAGCAGTGTTGGGTGTAATATGATTACAAAGTAATTAGATAATGTAATCTAATTACTTTTATGACAAAAAAAAAGTAGTGTAACACTTTATATTTTAAATTCTTGTAATCAGATTTCATTTACTGACTTTTAATTCATCTAATTAATTTTAAGTAAATTATTAGTGTTACACATGTTTTTGAAATAATATTATTTATGTAGAATTATTTTAAAGCATGAATTATAGACCTGTAATGAGTGTGGTCTGTAATATAATAAGTAATGTGAGGGAGAAATGTGAGGTGCTGAGTGTATGACTTACGTACAACAATGAACAAGGAGGAAAAAGAGACATTATTTTGAATTCATTGAGAGGAAGTGTTTTAGAAAGTAACTTAAAATTAAAGTAATTAGTAATTTGATTACTTGTCCAATGAAGTAATTAGTAAAGCAACCTGATTAAAATTTTAGAGAAGTAATTAGTCATTTGTAGTGGATTACTATTTTTGAGTAACTTACCCAACACTGCTCATTAGTTGTGCCAAAACTTGGCTCAAACAAACAGCAATGATTTGAAAGTACCACAGTGTTTACACGCTTTGGGAAGTCAGCCTACGTATGGCTTTCTTATAGGTGTCTCTGAACATTAAACTGAGAACTTTAATAAAAATTAAAAATTAGTATTTTATCATTAAAAAAAATATAAACCTTACTTTTAAGATCATATTTAAATAACTATTATCATTATTATTGTAATATAATTGAATATGGCAGAACAACGATTTGAGATGGAAGTCTAACTAGACAGGTTTAAAGTTAGTCAGTGAGAGTTTTTCTAACCTGTGCCCTTGTAACATCTGAGCGGTCTCCTGCCCACCAGAGGGAGCCCTCACCTGAATTCTGAACTATCACTTCCTGTTTCCTGCCACATCAGTTCCTGTAATGTCATTTCCTGTTTGCCTAGTATATAAGCCATGCATGCTCATTCTCATATTGTGAAGTATTGCCAGATCATCTGCCTTACTAAGCATTTATATCATTGCCTTATTGCCTAGTGTTTTGACCTGTTTGTTTTGACTTCTCTTTTGGATCTCCCCTTTTGCCTGTTTGCCTGGTTGGACTGCTTTACTGTGTTTTTGACCTCACTGCCTGTTTTTCTGACACTGTGTTTGGATTTTGATGGACTGTTTGAATAAACATCCGCATATGGATTCTTCCTCGGCTTCCACCTCCTCATCTTTACAGAATACTTTGCCTACTATGAATCCAGCGGAAGTTTCTCAGCTTCAAGCGGCGTTTGCTTATCAGAGCGAAATGCTGAAGAACTACCAAGAGCAGCTCAACAAACTGCAGTCGGCAAATTATCATTTGACCCACTATATTCGATCGCTTCCTTCGACTACACCACCAACGGTAAGACTGGCGTTGCCAGACAAGTTTGATGGCTCTACAGGACAATGTCGTGGTTTTATCAGACAAGCATGCATTTATGTTGAAAGCCAGAGAGATCAGTTTCAAAGTGAAGCAAGTAAATGCACTTTTCTGATGTCATTGTTATCTGGTAAGGCAATTGATTGGGCTGCAGCGGTTTGGGAGACAGATTCACAGTTTCTTTCCTCCTTTGCATACTTCTTACAACTACTCAGATGTGTTTGAATATCCCGAGGGGGGAAAGGATATTTCCACACAATTGTTACACATGTCTCAAGGCAACCGTACTGCTGCAGATTTCGCTATTGAATTTAGAACCCTTGCCGCTCAAAGTGGATGGAATGATGTGTCTCTAAGGGCTGTTTTCAAACAGAGTTTAAACCTTGAGCTTCAGACGGAACTGGCCTGCAAGGGTGAGGATTTAACGTTCTCTGAGTTTGTTACTATGGCCATCAAGATAGATAACCTGTTGAGAAACAATCCTAAGAGGAAATCTGCTCATCTGCCTCACACACACTTCCTCACTACACCAACCGTCAACCAAGAACCCATGCAAATAGGCTATGCACATCTATCTGATGAAGAGAGAACTCAACGCCGCCAACATGATCTGTGTTTTTACTGCGAAGCAGGCCACCGTAACGTCGAGTGCCCACACAAAGTCGGGAGAGCCACCACTACTACCAGACGGGGGAGTGTTAATCAATGCTCTCTTCAGATTTCAAAATCTTTGTTGATTCCTGTTCAGCTGACTACAAAAAATGGTCCCATTACCTTGACTGCGTTGATTGACTCTGGTGCTGCTCTGAATTTGATCAACAAAGATATTGTCAAGAAATACAGTCTACCTACGTTACCTTGTGTTCCCACAATTTGCATCACTAATGTCAACAATAAACCCACTGAGGGAGGTATCACCCGACAAACTGCACCTGCACAGCTACAGATTGGTCTGTTCCATAGTGAAAACATATCACTCTACATCATTGACTCACCCAGGTATGAAATCATCCTTGGACATCCATGGTTATCTGTTCACGATCCTGTACTATCATGGTACCATGGAGAACTGTCTCACTGGTCCAAATTCTGCCTCACCCATTGCATGAACATCAATATGCCAAGACCATGTCTCGCCACGAGTGTTGAGAGTCCGTTCACTGCCCCCAGTCCCAAAATTCCTGCCTGCTATCACGACTACTTAGAGGTATTCAGCAAATCCAAAGCTACACAGCTACCAACAAACCGCCCCTGGGATTGCACCATCGACCTTCTGCCCAATGCCATGCCACCTAAGAGTAAAGTCTACCCACTATCGCGTCAAGAATCTCAAGCCATGGAAGATTACATCGAAGAGGCTATTAACTCTGGATTCATTCGACCTTCAACCTCACCAGCAGCAGCAGGTTTTTTCTTCGTAGAGAAGGATGGAGGTCTACGACCATGCATTGATTATCATGGACTTAACAACGTGATGGTAAAATTCCGCTATCCGCTCCCTCTTGTTCCTGCTGCCCTGGAACAACTTCGTGAAGCAAAGATATACACCAAGTTAGACTTAAGAAGCGCTTATCTCATCCAGATTAAGGAAGGTGATGAGTGGAAGACTGCATTTCTCACCACCAGAGGTCACTATGAGTACTTGGTGATGCCGTTTGGGCTAGCCAACGCGCCAGCTGTGTTTCAGTCATTCATTAACGATATCTTCAGAGACATCTTGAACCAGTATGTTATTGCCTACATTGACGATATCCTGATTTACTCAAAGTCGGAAGCTGAACACATTGAACATGTCCAAAACATCCTCTCTTGTCGTCTTAAGCATCAACTCTATGTAAAAGTTGAGAAATGTGAGTTCCATGTTCAGAAAACAACATTCTTGGGATATCACATAAGTCATCAGGGAGTGGAGATGGACACTACCAAGATCCAGGCAGTCACAGAATGGCCCCAACCATCCACAATCAAGGAACTTCAAAGATTTCTAGGTTTTGCCAACTTCTACCGGCATTTCATCAGGAATTACAGCATGATCGCCTCTCCTTTGACGTCTCTTATGAGAGGGAAACCATCCAAGTTAAAGTGGACAAACGAAGCCACCATCGCCTTCACAAAACTCAAGTTTTACTTCGGCACCTATCCTGAAACACCCTGACCCTAACCTCCCATTTGTAGTGGAGGTGGATGCATCTGACTGCGGAATTGGAGCAGTACTGTCACAGCATCAGGGTCAACCAGCTAAGTTGTACCCGTGTGCACTTTTTTTTTTTTTTTCAAGAAAACTCACTTCTGCCGAAAGAAACTATGATGTTGGAAATAAGGAGTTACTGTCCATGAAAGCTGCGATAGAGGAGTGGAGACACTGGTTGGAGGGAGCCATTCACCCGTTCCAGGTTATCACCGATCACAAAAATCTTGAGTATGTAAAGAGTGCCAAGAGACTAAACTCACGTCAGGCCAGATGGTCACTGTTCTTTTCAAGATTCCAATTTACTGTGACATATCGCCCAGGAAGTAAGAATAGCAAGGCAGACGCCCTCTCCAGACGCCATGACCCTCCTCTCCAAGTTCATTCTCCTGAATCCATTCTCCCTTCTTCTGTAATTATCGCTCCTGTGAACTGGGACATCATGGAGGAGATCCAAAGAGCCACGCAGCAAAATCCTCCGCCTGCTATGTGCCCCCCGAACAAACAATATGTTCCCCAGGAACTACGACAACGGGTCATGCAATGGGTTCATACTTCCATCACCTCAGGTCATCCAGGTATCTCACGCACAATCAAATTAATCCACAATGCTTTCTGGTGGTCAACGATGAACAGAGATGTAACTGATTACGTGAAAGCCTGCCAAGTTTGTGCACAATCGAAGACCCCGAAGGAACTGCCATCTGTCTTCTGCAACCACTACCCATCCCGCAATGTCCATGGTCTCACCTGTCAATAGACTTTGTTATTGATCTCCCTCCATCTGAAAATTTCACAACAATTCTTGTCATCATTGATAGATTCTCCAAGTCTTGCCGTCTTATTCCCCTCAAGGGTCTGCCAACCGCCAGGGAAATGACTCAAGCCCTGTTTCACCAGGTTTTCCGCATCTATGGTTTACCTGAAGACATCGTCTCTGATCGGGGGACTCAATTCACATCTCAGGTGTGGAAAGCCTTCTGCCGACAATTAGACATCAATGTGAGTCTAACGTCAGGATATCACCCCCAGTCAAACGGTCAAGTCGAGAGACTGAATCAAGAAATCGGTAGATATCTGAGAACATACTGTAGCCGGGAACAGAATCGGTCGGCAGAGTTCTTGCCATGGGTAGAATATGCACAGAATTCATTAACCCATGCCTCTACAGGACTAACCCCATTCCAATGCGTGCTTGGATATCAACCTCCTTTGTTTCCATGGTCTGGCGAACCTTCCTCTGTTCCTGCGGTCAATGACTGGATACGTCGTAGTGAGAGGGTATGGGATAGCACTCATGTCCATCTTCAAAGAGCCGTACGAAGGCAAGAACTCCAGGCTAACCGAAGACGGCGCCCACATCCTCACTACCAAGCGGGACAGAGGGTCTGGCTCTCTACGAGGGACATCAAGTTACGTCTGCCGAGCAGGAAGCTCAGCCCAAGGTATGTTGGCCCATTCAAAATTGTAAAACAGATAAATGAGGTTACATTTCAGCTTGAGCTTCCTGCTAACTACCGCATCTCTCCATCATTTCATGTCTCGCTCCTCAAACCGGTCCACCTGAATGCTGATCCCAATGCTGAGTCTCAAGAACCACCGCCTCCGCTGGACATTGACGGATCGCCAGCTTATAGGGTGAACATGCTGCTGGACTCGAGGCGTAGAGGGGTCGGCTACAATACCTGGTGGACTGGGAGAGATACAGGCCTGAGGAGAGATCATGGATACCTGCTTCTGATATTCTGGACCCCTCACTCATAGAGGAATTTCATCAAGCCAGGCCAGACTGCCCAGCACCACGACCACGGGGACGTCCACGCTGAGCGCCAGGAGTCGCTCCTGGGGGGGTTCTGTAATATCTGAGCGGTCTCCTGCCCACCAGAGGGAGCCCTCACCTGAATTCTGAACTATCACTTCCTGTTTCCTGCCACATCAGTTCCTGTAATGTCATTTCCTGTTTGCCTAGTATATAAGCCATGCATGCTCATTCCCATATTGCGAAGTATTGCCAGATCATCTGCCTTACCAAGCGTTTATATCATTGCCTAGTGTTTTGACCTGTTTGTTTTGACTTCTCTTTTGGATCTCCCCTTTTGCCTGTTTGCCTGGTTGGACTGCTTTACTGTGTTTTTGACCTCACTGCCTGTTTTTCTGACACTGTGTTTGGATTTTGATGGACTGTTTGAATAAACATCTGCATATGGATTCTTCCTCGGCTTCCGCCTCCTCATCTTTACAGCCCTTTTAACAGACCTGTGAGAAAATGATACTTTTAGAAAAAAAATCAAAGAGGTGTGTGTGTGAGAAAAACAATGACTTGAGCAATAAGCCCCCTTAAGACCAAGCACTTCAAACGCCATGGCAATGGGAGTCAAAGGTTAATGAAAGGGCATTTTGGTGGAGGGATGAAGACATGACAGAGGAATAAAAAAGTGGATTACCCAGCTCTGATATCAAAGAGTCCCTCTACTCTCTCTCTCTCTCTCACTGAAATACCTCAAAAGTCTGAGCTTGATCTAGCTATCTCAGTCCTCACTGACAGATAGTGGCAGTTACCACAGTAAAACATCAGAGAAAACAATAAAAAAAAAAAAAAAAAAAACACGGATGTCCTAGTAATGATCAATTATCCACATGATTTAACTTATTTCTCTGGCGTATTGTGTTTTATTTGAAGCACATCCTGTTTCACCTGTTAACTTCTAGTGTTTCTTTGCTTAAGCTCCTGCCCTGATCCAGACTGCAGGAGTCAAGAGGTTATGAAGATCAGAGAGATGATTTGTCATGCCTTGATCAGGAGAAACATGGAGAGCTAAGGAGAAAGGTGGATGAAGCCTCACTCTGCTAAGGTAGGCTATTATTGTGATGCCTTATGTTTTGGCGAAAGAATGTACTAATGATTAGCGCATGTTACAGACTCATTAAGCTGTTGTGCTCATCATGCAGGAGATGCAGGATAGATTGTTACAAAATTAGTTTTCTAAAAAAATAAAAATAACACACAAGGT
Source organism: Myxocyprinus asiaticus (assembly GCF_019703515.2). Classification (NCBI taxonomy): domain Eukaryota; kingdom Metazoa; phylum Chordata; class Actinopteri; order Cypriniformes; family Catostomidae; genus Myxocyprinus; species Myxocyprinus asiaticus. The sequence continues at coordinate 24,795,183 of NC_059376.1, read as the reverse complement.
GGGGTTCAAATGTCCATAATGAAAACTGGGAATTCAAAATCTGTTTTAAAACTGGTGTAGGCGGTGGGCTGCAAATAACCACACTGGACACACAAATGTTTTGGGGAAAGAAAGAAAAATGATAGATTTAGCAAAATGAAGCACAGTAGAACGAAAAACAAAAAACGGTAATGAAATAAGGTAAAATTAAATACGGTAGAGGTCAAAAGAATATACAAACAAAGCATTAGTCTACCCATATACTTCAGCATTCATCACCTTAAAACATGCTTATATCATTCACAGCATTTTATACATTTAAGTACTTGCTTAAATCACTCAAAGCATTTTATGCATTTCTAACCAGGCTTTAAGGGCATGTATAGCAGTTTAAAACAATAAAATTCATATAAACATATAACACGTATTTCACATATAAAAGTTATTCACTAAGCTGGAAAACACTCTGGGCTATAAATCATTAAATGAGATATGATAATACTAAATTTACATACCCAGTCATCACAAGAGTGCACAAAACATGGTCAAACTCCACACATACAATCCATACGCATCCTTCAAAAATAACCCATAACGAACACAATTTTAACATACAACTCTTCTGAACACATTTAATGCAATTTATCAGCAATTTGTGTAAAATTTGATATTTACCCAAAGAATTCTCAAATGATGAACAAAACCAGGAGCTCTCTTACACAACGTATGTTCTCACATTCTAACCAGCATGAGACATCCTGAGAGGTAGCATATATTTTCAGGACACCGGTGTTGTGCCGAAATCGGTAACCTATCGAAATCTGTTAATAGAGGCCGCTGTTCAGTAGGTTTTCGTGAGAGAACGCTTCCGGTGCTCATGCTCATTGAGCGTCACTGCGTGCTGACAAGTGACGCGAGAAACAGGCATGTGGAGAGGCAGGGCTGTTTAATGTGAATAGATTTCTTAAAGACGCATGCTAGGACAAGTGATTCATATACCATTGTTTGTTTTACTTTTAATATTGTTGTTCTTAATTACTTGCATTATTCCATTTTTTAATAATTTATTTGTGCATGAAATACATTTATTTGTAATATTTGTATTATTGTCTTTGTTCTTCGTCTTTCATCTATTCACAACAATTACTCTGGTGATATATCCCACACAGTGTCCCCTACATTAGTCTATGAAAATCAGGTACAGCAATGCTGACAGTGATATATTAAAGGTGTCATGAATTGAATTTTTTATTTTATTTTATAATGTTCCTTGAGGTCCACTTATAATGTTAGTGTTTTTTATTTTTTATTTATTTATTTTTTTTTTTCATTAAAAGTAGTCATAATTTAGGAATAATTGGTCATTTTCTATCCAGTTTTTATGCCTCTGATTCAAACGCTCCATTTTTTGGGGCGTGTGTCCTTGAAACTTCAGTGTAAATGCCCACTGCTGTGATTGGGTAACATCTTTGCATGTGGATAAGTGCAAACACCCCCACCATTACGCGCGTGTGAGGTTGTTTTGAAAACTTCGGATGGTTAAAAAAAATGACAACTGGAGGAATTCATCCATACATGTTTGAGCCAGAGTCTGATCCCGAATCTGAAGAAAATTAACCACCTCCACAAACACCATGGATATTGCAGTCTGTGACAGCGTGGTAAGTAATCACTGTAATTTACTTGTCTATTAATGTAATAGGTATTACTTTTATTCTTGTTTAAACCAAGATGCAACACAACAGTGTTTATCTTGTTACATAGTTGGGGCATTTTCCAATGGTGAAACATTTCCGTGTTTTACAAATGCTGAGAAACGCATGACAGTACCACATAAAGTATAAATACATGGTGCTATCACATTTATAATTGTGAAAGGATACACTTGCTGTACAACATGTAAACGTATACAGGATACATTCACCTGTGTTTGTTGCACTGTTCGTCATATAATCATCTTTCATAATATATTCAACGTAGTGACAAACGCATACGTTGTTCATTACAATGAGTCATGTTTTCATTAAAAAGGAAAGAGATTATCTAAATATATTGATATCAATACTCTTTAGATGCATCGGTGGTAATTGTGCCATCATGCCAACAGAACAAGAAAATATATGCTGCTTAGAGATCCCTGTGCATTAAAACTAATACACGAGCGTCTAAAATCACTAGGATCAAATCAAATGTTCAGTACACATCTAACAGTCTGTAACATACGAAGAAAAGCAATTAACATGGATACTCACACTTGTTTGTGGCGACATCACTGTCGGGTCCAGTATAGTTGGCACTGCATCAACTTTTAATTTAAGAGTCTCTGCAAAGTCTGCTTCAAACTGTGTCGTTTGTGAAAGAATCATCGGTAAAATGAAGCGAGCAAACAAACACGTAATAACCGACGCGATCCGGAACTTCATTAAAAATAAACGTCAGCCACGCTTTCTTAATGTTGGGATCCTTGCAAAGCAAATGCAAGAGATCTAGTTTCCCACAACCTGGCACTGCAACATCTTGACATCTTCGTGGCCATCGTGACACCTCCTGTTGCTCCAAAAATAATCTCACCGCTCTACTCTAACCGCAAGACCGGTGGGCAGGCCTAAGCAGTGTCGACGATAAAGTAGGCATTGATCTGTTTATGCAGAGGCTGGCCTGTGCTGATGTAATACCTCACTATGACATATTAGTGAGGAGGAAGTAGAGAACAAGCCATTTTGGCACCTTGGTTTCAATAAAGCCTTTTTTTGGACTAACAAAGACGTTTTCGGCTCTGAAATTTACAGTATGTTTTTATAATGCTATGAACTCTTATATGTCAAGATATCATGGTAAGTTTGATTTTCCAATTCATGACCCCTTTAAATTATATTGATGTTAGAGGCTGCCGAAATCTGTTAACCCTCTTTAATTTCAACTAAGTGTGTCTAATGTTCACCAAACTCATTCAGAAGATGTCAATCTCTTTAGTGTTATCCTCTAAAAGATTTATTCCTGTTGTATAAATGCTAAATACTAAGAAATTCTGAAAATTATGTAAATGTTTTCAAATCAATTGACAATATAATTTGTAATTACTTTTTTTTTTTTTTTTTTTTAATGCAAAATAGAGGCATTTTCACAAGTGGACAGTGAATCCCACTGTTTATTACATTCTTGGACTGACAAAAGTGCATACTCTATATCAGAATCAGTAAAAAAAAGGTGAGCTGAGAGGCATCAAAACATTGTTTTTTTTTTTGTTGTTTTTTTTATAGTAATAGAACACCACCCCCCCCACCCCCCCCCACACACACACACACACAACCTCAACTGATCTTCCATTTGATCACCTACTTTAGTTTGGATGTTAAATTGCCCATGCAGTATTAATGGTCACCATTGCCCTATAACACTCCATTACCCCAAGTGGAGGCAGATGGGCAGCAGAAGACGGGAACCGGTGATAAAAGACTCTCCCAGCTCAGACTCTATTCTCCCCATCATTGGTTCTGCAGATGCATTATGAGGCTATTCACTCCCAAGTGAAAATCATTTCTGTTTCTCTGCTGTCCAGTCAAGAGGTCTGATTTCCCTATTAGTATCTGCATAGAACCACTTTGATCAGTATTGTTTTCGTGAATTTTGCAGGCCGAGTTCCAAAAAGGGGCGTAAGCTCAAAAACGGACAGAAAAGCATACGGAGCCCCTAACCTAACCCTTTCCCTAACACTAAGCCCCCTTTTTGAGTTGGCCAAACCCCCAACTGTAGATACCCTGTCCTCTTTTGGAAAGTCCGCCCCCTCTTGGAGATCTCCGGGCTGCAGCTATGCCTACTTGGGAAACTGGTGCTCATAAATTCCTATATGTTCAACAAGACTTCCAGCATCGGTCACTTGGGGCAAAGTGGTTCCGTAAGCAAATTTCCGTAAGCATAGACTGATATCAGCATCAGATCTTTCAACCTACTGTTGTTAAATTCATTGTGTGATCAGTCTGAAGTAGTGGGGGTAGCACTGACAACAAGATTCTCTGTGTGTGTGTATGGCTCTTTGAATATGTAATAATTTGGCAAAGTGATATGGAACTGTAATACGGTCATCAAACATGGAACGTCTTCATACCTGCTAAGTTATATTCAACAATTTGCACATATCTCAACCAATCGGAATCACCATCCCAAGGTTAATTTATTGTGACAACAGTCCCATAATCTGTCATGAGCGACCTATTTAAGCCCTGTGGATCAGAGTGCTGTCTTTATTCAGCCCCTGATGAGTCAGTCTGAATGTCCGAATTCTCACAGCATAATACGTGAGGGTCCTTGCCAGCAGATAATCACAACAATCCATCCCTATCCATATTATTTCCCTCTTCCAGACTGTCTCAGGTGTGGAGCGAACGTCAGCCCCCAAGTAGTAGCCCATGACTGCAGTCCAGGGAATAGAGAAGAGAAAGGGAGATTAGGGTTTATGGAAATGAATCTATCAGAAAGCCTGCGGTTAAACCCTGACAAGCAAATTGTGCTGTTCATAGAGCTGTTACAGAGGAGAGCTATTCTCAGCACAGGTGTGTGACTGTTTTAAATATGATTAGAAGATTGTGCAAACAAAGAGAGAGGTGAAAAAAATGAAGAAGGGAGGTAAAATGTGGGAAAAACATGAGGGAGGGGGCATCAGGCAGGGTGGTACAGCACTTATCTCTCACTCTTTTAATTAACTTCAAGGGTGAAGGTGTAAAATTTAATAAAGGGGAATTAATAGATGCCAAAACCAGTGTGCTGGCACGAATAAATTAATTTCAATCAGAGGATGTGGTCTTGCATCATGGTACTAAGTATGTGTGTGTGTTCGGATCAGGGCAGATGGAGAAACACCAAATTAATTCCAGTTCATTTCTGTCAGGTCAGGATGGTGTGGCAGGTGTAATATACTGTACAACCGTATGAGACTTTAAGGCAGGTGTATTTTCTAGTTTGGGCATATGAGTGCATCTGTAAGAAGGAAAATTAGAGCATTTCTGGTGTTTGAACAAAGATAGATAATTGTTTGAGGGCCTCTGTATCCAGCATTTCTCATTGTTAATGTTGTGTTCTTTTTTTTTTTTAGGATAAATAAAGTGGTGGAGGCAACAGGACAAATTGATTAACAGTGTTTCCACCCAATCAACAATCAATGATCTGGAAATAAAACATAAAAATATTAAAAGAAAACGTTTATATAAATATTAAGAAACACATCGACTTCTTAAGCCATTTTTTGTCTATTCCATGCTTTACTTGTTTGCCACAGTTATGTCTTTGAATGGAGCCTTTCACACTTCCAGGTTTGGAACGCAGAAGTAAATGATTGCAGGGTAAACTTTGATACTGGTGAATAGGAGCGAATGAGAGACCATGGCAAATATAATTTTTGCTCAATTACTCTATTGTTACATTTCTACAACTTTTCAAAAAAAAAAAAAAAAAAAAATTGAGAGTGGATTACATTCAAAAGAGAGAAGTTAACAAATTTACTGTCACTCTCTCAATAGCTGTATTAGAAACCTCATCGTATCTGTAGTAACTTATTTTTTAAAACTCCAGGGCAATATAATACAAAGTATAATGTTACATATGTACACAGATTGATTAAAAAATGTAAAATATAAAAACTTGCTAGATTTACATTGCTAAATAAGGCGAAAATGCATCACAGTGTGTGAAAAGGGTCCATTATCTTAATGTGGGGGATTTTCTAAGCATATTGATATATATATATTATTAATTTGATTGAGCTAGATTATGTTTAACACCTGTTTCTAATTCCAGTGAGCATGGGGAGAGCGGCATAAGCAGCCATGCCACCAGCAGAGTGGGGGAGAGAGTCTGGCACAAGGAAGGCCACGGTGCTCCTGAAGCTGTTGCGTTTAATATGTTGTGTCTGTGAAGCTGATGTGTCTAAGTAACTACGTGCCTGTAAAGCTAATGTGTTTGAGTGACTATGTGTCAGTGAAGCTGTTGAGTTTGTGAAGTTGTGAAGCACTCAAGTGGCCAATTAAAAGTCTTACCTGAACCTGGAAAACCCGCTTCCCTGTGTTCTCCTTCCCTTCTACTGTGAAGATGTGTTACATTGGTATATTAATTAAAATTGTATAGATTGACAGGCCTAATAAAAATTTACTTCAATTTAGGCATTATTTAATTTACATTTTCACTAATAATTGCAATAGAAGCTAATACAAGACCAAATTTAAAGCCATACATAATAAACAGAACAGAGAGAATGCAGATGGTGTTATTGTTACCTGCAAAAAGTTTTCTTTACAAGAATTTATGATAATTTGATAAGAGCTCAATCAGAGAGAGGGAGAGGGAAAGAGAGAGAGAGAGAGAGAGAGAGAGAGAGAGAGAGAGAGAGAGAGAGAGAGAGAGAGAGAGAGAGAGAGAGAGTGAAGTCAATCAGTAGAATGAAAGGGAGAGAGCACAAGAAAGTGAAATCCATCAGTTGAAAGGCAAGAAGCCCGTAAAGACCTTAATAAGATGTTAAAAACAGCTTGCTGAAAAGCTCATTTATGGCTGCTTGGTCCTGGATGTTTTACTGTTATTGATTAGTTTGGCTTCTCTCTGCACTGAACCACAACAAACAACAAGTACTACTATTGTCCACAAAGTTACACACATCATAAATGCACGCACACACACACACGCACGCACGCACGCACGCACACTTAAAATCCTTGGCAAGCTCATCTAGGCAGATCATTCTCCTTGATTCATTAAGAGTCCTAGCAGGATCCCTCTCATTCAACTCCTCTCTGATGAGAACTCTGATTGTCCACCCCAGTGGATTCAAGTCCAATAACTGAAGCTCAAAGCTTTGGATTAAAATCACTACATTATATAAAAGTTAATCGTCTTTTAGTAATTCACCATGCTAAATTCAGATTCAAACTGAGGTTTTGGTTTTGAAAGCTTTTGTAGTCTCTGCATATTGTTGTGACAAAAGAGTTGTCACTCACAAAACAAAGATTTAACCCCTGATCCTCAAATTTGATTTACCACAACGTGTGCAATTGCCTAGTGTGTGTGTGTGTGTGTGTGTGTGTGTGTGTGTGTGTGTGTGTGAGAGAGAGAGAGAGAGAGAGAGAGAGAGTGCGAGATTCTGAGTGTGGTTAAAGTTGTGTAACACTGCCACTAATGAAGAAAGAACTGTAATGGTGTTGACTGACCTTGCTGTTTGTGTACTTCTGTGTGAGTGTGTGTAGATAAATGTGCTGTTAAGAATAAAGTCATAATAGAGCTTTGTATCTGCACAGCAGTAAGGGTGCTTTCAGGGTGTGTTCACACTTGGCAGGTTTGGTTTGATTAAAATGAACTCTGGTGCGATTGCTCTGTTTGTGCAGTTCATTTGAACAATTATGAACGCTGCCATCTGAACCTTGGTGCGCACCAAACAAGCGGATCGAGAACCCCTGAATAGTGGGACTCGGTCCGCTTCCAAACGAACTCTGGTGCGGTTCGGCTGATATATGAATGCAGCATGGACCAAAGACGTCTAAACGGACCAATAACAGGAAGTAATTTGCCTTTAATACTGACCTCAAGCATACCTGGTTCTTCTCATCAGAATCAGAATCAGCTTTATTGCCAAGTATGCTTATACATACAAGGAATTTGTCTTGGTGACAGGAGCTTCCAGAACACAACAATACAAAAACAGCAACAAGACTTTTAAAAAATCATTAAAAATTGAATAAAAAAAATTACAAATAAAAAAATATTGAAAATAAAATAAATATAGAATACACAATAGACAATATATATATATATATATATATATATATATATATATATATATATATCACACACACACACACACACACACACACACACACACACACATACATACATACACACATACACATACATAGTGCAAATCATAGGAGCTGTGTAGCCCATTACAGTTTGGTACAGGTGTCGGATGTTCGGCAAGTTCCTTCACAAAATATACATCATAAAAGCTGTCCAATCAGATTGTGAACTTATCCTTATGCCTTTTGTTTAAGTTTTGTGTTAAAAATGCCAGTGTGAATGCTAAGAGAACCAGGACTAAATGTATCATTTTTTTTTTTGGTCCGGATCAAGAGAATCAAGAGAACCGAACTACAAGTGTGAACACACCCTCACACTAGCACTTTTGGTGAGCACCCTGGGTCGAATGATGTCAAAGTTCAGTTCGTTTGGATAGTGTGAACGCTGTTTTCCGAACTCGAGTGCACACCCACGAAATGCACCCAAGTCCACTTCAAAAGGTGGTCTGGGGTACAGTTCATGTGAACTCCAGTACGGATTGCTGCTGAACACAATCGGACCAAATTGCAGAAGTGAACCGCTTGTGATGATGTCTAATTTGCGTCTTTGCAGGCTCCCGATCATAATTATTATGGTATAATGCATTTCTCCTTCCTGCTTGTGTTCAAATACACCGCCTTCAGATAGCAGCTCACATTCTTCACATCTCTTGCAACGCATCCACGGGCTTGCGGCAGACAAACACTAATATTCCTCACATCATTGCACATTCAGTGCATCAACACAAGTGTTGTGCTGTGCATGGCAAGTTTTCATGGTAAATCCAAAGAGACAAACTTCAATACTTCACTTAACACAGTGATGTCTTCTCGAGTTGTTACCTAGATATAGTGGTAAACAGCTGCCACTTGTACTCATGTTGATAATGCAATTGGACTGCGGTTCGGACACAAAAAATATTATGTGAACAGAGATCAGTGGGGGCAGGGGGAAAGCACCCTAAGTCAATATGTTCCAAGCCCTCTGAAGCCATGTGACAGCATGGTTTGTTGAACAGTCTTAGGACTCTTTTTTAATATTGTCTTACTGTAAGCGGGCTAAATGCAGTGCTATGTGATATGTCATATGCACAAAAGTCAGTGGGCTTAGCCATAGAAATTTTATATTTTCTGGCAAGAATGCAAAGTCTAGGCATAAAAAGGATGGCCAAATTAAATAACAAGAGCCAGTTCATAAGATATTGTTGGTAGTGTAAATGAGCTCTATGCATAGGCACCGACTTATGTTGTTGCAGCTGCATGTGGTGCCCTAAACAATCAAGAGGATCAGTGGAGGATAATACTTAATGTGGCAAAGTTGAAAGTTTTTACGACTGGTCAGAGGAGGATTCAGACTGAAAAAAAATAAAATAAATAAATACTTACTGTATATGAGAGTACTTTAAAAAATAAAATTAAAAGGCTCACTGCAGCAGCCAATTTTCAGTAATCATGAAGAAAAAGAGTAAAGATGCAGTAAATCATCAAGATGCAGCATTTCAGCACCACTGGAAAGGAACAGCGACCGATCAAACACAAATCATAGACATACATATTAAACTATGTAAAAATTGACCAACTGTCCAGATGAAATCAGAAACATAGTTACTAAGTGAATGTCAGTTATACATGTAAAGTATGGCACTGTAATAGAAATGTTACTACTTTATACTAAGTAATGTGTAATCACAATCATACATTAAGTCTTAAGTAAATATATTCAAATAGTGTGTGTTTTTTGTGTTTCTCTGTGTGTGACTGAACACTCCCTGCATTTCTGAGAACAGAGTGGCCTCGCACCCCCGCCTCCTTGTGGTTATCTTACCAGTAACTCAAACAGATAGTGTTGTCAAGGTTGAAACTGTCACGAGAGGCAGGGAGGATCTGGAGCAAGGAATTGTCTCTTTGCCTCTGGCAGGGGTGGCTGACCACAGCTGCGGCTGTCTACATCAGTCCGTTATCAGAAATGCAGGGTGAAGGCATCCTAGTGCCCATATAAGCTAGAGAATTTTAAGGTTTCATTGCTCACTACCAGTCAGAGTTAGAGTCTCTGTATGGTTTTGAGTCCACCTTGCAATTGTGTTCATTAAATACTTATTAGAAAGGCACCACAGTCTTTGAGTCTCTTATTACAGAATTTCCACCACAGACACACTATTAAATATGCATGAAAAGGTGGTTCTCGTCTGGACTAATTGGATATAGGTTCTGTGAAATTATAGAGAATGTACTATTTAATCATAATATTAATCTACTGACACACAACATCATGTATTAAAGGAATAGTTCACCCAAAAATGAAAATTTGCTGATAATTTACTCACCCTCAGGCCATCCAAGATGTATCTGAGTTAATTTCTTCATCAAAACAGAATTTAAGACTTTTAGGATTTCATTTCAGGCCTCCTCCTCTAAACAAGTGAATGTCCTCCATTTTTTGACGGTCCAAAATGCATATTTAGGGTGCATCAAAATAATCCACAAGACTCCAGTCGACAAATAAAGTTCTTCTGATACCAAACAATTGATTATTTTGAGAAACAAAACAATACTTAAATACTTTTTAACTACAAATGTTCACTTCCGTACATCTCTGTGATGTGCGCTCATGAGAGGGATGACGTAAGCTCGTTGGTAAGGTCACGCATCACGAGGAGGAGGAGTCAGGAAGCGCGTCATTGTTTACATTGTTTTTTATTATTATTATTATTATTTGGAAATAATTTTTATTTTTATTTTATATTGTTTTGAAATTGTTTTGGACTGTTTTGGTTTGTGAACGGCGCTTGGTCTATGTTCTGTGCAAGTTTCTATTGTAAACAATGATGCGCTTCCTGCCTCCTCCTCCACGTGACGTGTGACCTTACCAATGAGCTTAAGTCATCCCTATCATGAGCGCACGTCACAGAGATGTAGGGAAGCAAACATTTGTAGTTAAAAAGTATATAAGTACATGTTTTTTTTTTGTTTTGTTTTTTATGTGCACATACCGGTATGTATTGCAACATACTGTAGCTATACTTGTGTACTGTATTGCACTAAACTGTAATATACTGTAACAAGGCTATGATAAACATCATGTGAATAAGACTTTTAGATGCTTTGTCTATGACGGTATGCTCCGTGCATCTGCGGTTGAAAAAATATGAAGTAGCTTAAATGTAGCAAGCTACTTTTGGCGTGTAGCTTGTAGTGTAACTTGCTACTTTCTCTGAAGTGTAGCTTTTAGCTTAGCTTAACTAATTTTTCTGTTGAGTAGTTTGTAGCTTAGCTTGCTACATTTTTTGAGTAGCTTGACCAACACTGCACATGATCATAGAGCTGCACCAAAAATAGAGCCCTGAAATTTAAGTCATTATTCACAAAAAATTTTGTTTGACAGCCGCAGTCACCATTCACTTTCATTGTATGGAAAATAGTAGCTTGGACATTCTGCTATAAATAACCAGTTTTGTATTACAAGGAAGAAAGAAAGTCATATGGGTTTGGAACTGTATGAGGGTTATGACAGAATTTTCTTTTTTTGGGTTTCGCTGTAAAATACACACATCTTGCATTTACTTTAAGAAAGATATTTTTCTGGTAACATAATTTAGCCTGGTTTACAAAACTGAATAGGTTTAGTGGGGAAGGATTTGAACTTGCAGTGATCTACAAATGCTATGACCCACAAACCTTTAATCAGTGACTAAAAATAACAAGCACAACTGATTCTAAACCAGTTACCAATTATGTGCCCATCCTATCGGCCTATTTGTGTGTGTTATTGAGTGATGCGCTCACTCTCTGCCTACTGTCTGATTGTGCAGATAGCTGTACTGTCTCATTTATAAGCTCCGGATGAGAAGACAGGAAACAGGGTCTGGCCAGGCGAGATATTCGCATTACAACTAGTCAAACTCTCTCCAGGAACCAAACTCCCACATGATGTCTGCTCTGAGTCCAGCAATCACACTTCCACCCTTAAAAGTGATTCTGAAAGCTCTTGTGTGCTTCCTGTGGGAACCAGGCTTGGTGACTGCATACTGGGATCTCCAGAGAGAGCAAGTGAAAATTGGTTCTTTGAAGAGGACTGAAAACGTCTCAGTTACGGATGTAACCTTGGTTCCCTGAGGGGAACGAGACGCTGCATATGACTGCTATGGGACACCGTCCAAGTGTCATGTGGCCTGAAGCCCTTAAACAATCACGGCAATTTATTGGCTGATGGTGCTTAAGCGACGCCCCCTTTGCAGCTGCGTCATGGGCTCCATAAAGGTTCTCGCTTTGGCACCATCGAGTCAGATTTTCTGCAAAAGGCACGAGCCTATGCAGCTGCTTGACAGCATGGCCAGCTACGCAGTGTCTCATTCCACTCAGGGAACCAAGGTTACTTACGTAACCGAGGCATTCCCTTTGTGGAACTCGAGCTGCATATGATCGCTATGGTAACAAAATACATTCACGCCACGCATACAGTAGCTACCAACTGTTTAACACAACCCTTGAACATTCTGGTGCAAAATCCATAAACAAGGGATTAATCGACAGGGCATGCAAATCACAGACATCTTAAACGATGCCAGTGCTACAAGCAGGGCCGTTTTAAGTCAAAAACTTACCAATAACTGTTGTCAAGGGCTCGAACGGGGCACCCGAGATCGCCTCTAACACAACAGATAAATCCCATAAAGGTACACGGATGGGACGAAAAGGTCTAAGCTTGCGTACCCCACACATAAAACGAGAGACAAAAGAATGTCTACCAACAGAGACTCCACTGATAAGCACACGTTTAGCTGCTATAGCGGCAACATAGATTTTAAGCGTTGCTGGGGTAACCCCGGCCCTGAAATGCTCCTGCAAAAAATTCCAGCACTGTACCAACAGAGCAGTGAACTGGATTTTCACTTCGTACACTAAGAAGCGAAAATATGCCACATAAACATATATAGCCTCCTTGTTGATGGAGCTCTAGCATTTAGAATGGTATCAAGTACAGCAGGGGATAAACCATCATTCAAAAGAGTGCCCCATTGAGGGAAAACACCTATAACTTCCATAAATGCACATCAATGCCCAGTGGTGCCAAGGGTGAGAGAGAAAACCAGGGGGACAGTGCAACGTCTCGTTCGGAGCAAACAGCGCTTCCGCTCTGTTGAACTTCCTCCAGATTTGTTCCACAATCTGAGGATGTGATGTCCATTCTCCGGGTAACAGACCCTGTCTGGACAGGAGATCCACCCCTAAATTCAACCTGCCCGAAACATGTATGGCTCGTAGAGACAGTACATTGTTCTGCGCCCACAGAAGGATGCAATGTGCCAGTCACAGCATGGCTCGAGCAGCACCGTGAACATCTCCAGACAGTGTATGTGTCAATCCAGCCGCTGGTGTATACAGCATCCCAACCCACGGTGCAGGTGTCTTCCGTTACTTCTTAGTGGTGACACACCTGTCCCAACGGAATGCCCAATATCAGAAAACGGGTCAGTTTCCATGGTAACAAAGCCTGGTAGCACCTACGCGTCACTCTGAAGGGTTGCTGACCTCGATTCATAGAAGGAGTCACAAAGTCTGTTGTCTATCACCCTCGCAAACAAAAGCATTGCCTTGACCAGCTCGTTCCCCAGTGCGAGCTGCGGTAACTACTGTTGACCAAAACTGAAATTGAGAAAAAATGGCTACAGTTTTTGATTGTCCAGCTAAATGTAAATTGTGCAACCTAGTGTCATAGAATCAAGTAACTATTAGGGCTGTCAATCGATTCAATTGTTTAATTAACTGCAGTTAATTCCACAGCAATATTTACTGAGAAAGGCCACAAATTAAGGTAATTTAGAACAATTATAATATTTATGAATACAACTGGCCTAATAAATATTATAATTCAGATCATTCAAATCCATTACATTACATTGCATCATTAAGCATTTAGACTAAATAAAAAGTAGCTTTAAAAGTGAAAATATTGTTTGTTAAGCCTACTTCCCTCTGTTCTTTTTTTAATTGTTGGTCTATTAACTCATGCATCGGACAAATGCTTTTAGAGTGTCTCACTTTGGTTGCACTGCATCTCACTAGTTTTCATCAAGGTGGTACATCAAGCTTGAATTGCTGTGATAGAATATTACTTATTACGGAATTTATGTACAGGTCAGAGGCATGATGAATTGCGTTATTTTTTAACACATTATTTTTCATATAATTAATCGCACTAAATTAACACGTTAATTCGACAGCCCTAGTTACTATACCATCATTTTGGCTAAATAATTATTACATGGCTCATTGTACGTATTGCAGCAGTTTCCTGGTGAAATAAACACTAGAGGTGCCAAAACAATGACTTTTATACCCTATAACACAAATCATGAGTAAAACGGCAGATTACCAGTTCTTAAACTGTTAGTTTCTGCTTTATTCCTCACACAATGCATTCATATATATATATATATATATATATATATATATATATATATATATATATATATATATATATATATATTTTTTTTTTTACTATAGCACATGACTTGTAAGGTGATACATTTTAACGTTTGCATTAGCAACATTTACAAGCTTGTTCAAACGTGATTAAGTTGTACGGTAGCGCAACTGATAGAAAAGACCAAGGTATACAAAATGGATCAGAGTCCCAAGCAGCATGCAAGTAAACAAGTGAGCTGAAATTGTCATAGAAGCACCAAAAAATTATGTAGTTGCCTCTGTAATTGCACTTTTCATCTCAATTTTGCTTTTAAATACACTATCAGTTAAGTTTAGGTTTAAAATTTAGGGTAGGGAGGTAGGTTTTTGTTGATTTTAAACTGGGTTCAGCATTAACCTTAAATCATCATTTGTCTGGGAGAACATTTAAAACTTGCTTTTAGCACCACACAGTGGACATTTCACCTTGGAACTGCCGCTGTACAAGTAATGAACAACATAATATAATTTTGCAAATTGTCACCACAGTCATGTAATTTTCTTGAGATGAGGCTGGATTTATAGGCCTCACTCAGTTTTCCTGAATTTGAGTATAGTTGAGCCAAACCCATCTGTCACAGGACAGATCAATGTCTAAGAGACCCGATTTCAGTCATGACTCAGTTTTGACAAAAAGTGTAGTTACTGCATGTTGCCTTTGCAGTGCAGTATGGTATGTTATTGTAGTTATGTAAATGTGGTAATTGTATATCATCATGATATACAATTTCCCATCATGTTTGAAACAAGTGAGCAGTAGATGAATTGTGAAGAAGCCATTATGTCTCTCCATCGCTTCAACCCTGTGCATATTACTGATGTGTACATGAGACACCCTGTAGAAAGAGCAGAGAAAATCAGGGGCTACAAGGTCATGTTTCCATGGTAACGAGAGCACCAAGATGATGAGTATCCTCCTCTTCCTCCCCTCATATGTCAAACCTGTCCGTCCTCATTAACCTCTGAGCTCTCTCTCCCTCGGTCTCTCTGTCTGTTTCTCTCTTTCTCACGCTTCTTTCGGCATAGGAACCCATGCCATGTCAGCACTAAAATATGTGCAGTTGACTTCCATTGATCTCAGTTTGACACCACGTCATCCTCTGCATATAAACATACATTTAAAAAAGTCACCCACCAATCGAAGTGAGTGGTTGAGAATGTGTAATGACAGATTTGGAGACTCAAGAAAAAGAGACAGTTAGGGTGGCTGGAAATCCTTCATAACACTGAGCTGGTTGAACAAGTGTGTAACAGAAGATAACTCTTCCCCAGGCTGTGCTGTGTTCTGGATGGGCAGTTTAGATTGGGATTTTATTAATGGCACAAGGTCCTTTGTGCTTTTAAAACCAATGCGTCCAGACTAATTTGAAGTCGGAATAACATAAGGATTATTTCTGCTCTCTGGTGGGTATCGTACTTTAAGCTTTAAACTGCTGAACTGTCTCAGGTGTTAAGAGTGGTAGGCTGTTGTATTTTCTTACCATTTGAGAACTTAAAATACTGTAACAGTCACAGAGCTTTTACAAAACAAGTTTCAAAAATGCCTATATCTTAAAAGTCCCTGGGGTTAAAGGAAAAGGAAACGAAAATGTACACACAAAACGCGTGCCCTGTAATAAAGGAAAATATTCTGTTTAATACAAGTTAGCTTAATCACAGCATTTGTAGCATAATGTTGATTACCACACAAATTTAATTTAACTTGTCCACCCTTTTCTTTAAAAAAGCATCTGGATTACAGTGAGCAGGGGCGCTTTAAGGTACCTCTGGGTCCATGGGCTTGCTGGTCCGCAGAGGCCCCCTTCAAGTTGTTGAGCAGACTGCTGTGCATTGAACAAGCACTACACGGACGCTTTTAACGGTTGTGCACTGTTACCATGTCGACAACCACGTCTCCCGCTGACAGCGTTTAAATGCGCTCCTACCGCTGGGCCCCATGGAAGTTCTAGGCCCCTGGGCTTCAGTTCGTATAAGCCCGTGCATTAATGCGCCTCTGACAGCGAGGCACTACAATGGAAGTGAATGTGTAAACATTCAAATACTCCGTTTCAAAAGTAGCCGCAAGATGTAAACAATATGCAAGTTAACATGATTTTAGCGCAGGGACTAAATAACGGTTCAAGGAACAAAAACGAAAACCGGAACAAAGTGATTTTACATTTTTACAGAGTGAAAACTTTATTTTTAAATGCTGTTAACTGGTTATAATGGGTTAATTTTGTTCCAATCATTTTTTCATGAAACTAAAGGCCAAAGGGTTCATGTTGCCCGAAAAATCACACATTTCTTTGCCTAATTGCACATTGTGAATATGGAATTCTCTGAATGAAGACCTTTTTAGCAACTATGTATAATTACTATATATACATGCACAGCTAATCCAGATACAAGGAAAACATTATTAGAGGTAAAAAGTACATTTCTTAGTTGTGTCCAAGTCTTCCCTGAATTATTGTTAGATATGATGCATTAATACAGATTTGATGCTGCCGGGTTTTGACTCAGAAACAGATCTGTAAATAAAATTAAACTGTTAATTAACTGCTTGTTATGATTTCTATGCCGATAAATCCACCACACATTTATTTATATTTGCTTATTTTAGGAATGTTTTCCAGACCATGTTGCTTGTTTCTCTTGCGAGATCTGGCAACACTGCAATTGGTAATTCACCCACCCCATAGCACAGAGTATTGTCATTTTTAAAAGAATGTTATTAACCGTTCTTTATTTTGTTCTAATCAGTAACCTTTTGGAAAGGAGGCTGCAGAATCTTAAGATCGGTATTCTTTGCATTAACTGTATGTTATTGACATTCAATTCTTTTTTAATCGTGACTAACTATACATCATAAGAAAGGCCTAATACTTCAGCTTTGATATTTAGCAAATGTTACACAATAGAAATGTTACTGTGAGTAATTTCTTACAGTTTTTCTCAATCGATTTTACACATTTCTCTAAACTCAGATCATCTGAACACTTTGTAATTGTCCTAAACAGATTTTTCTTGATTTTCCTCATTTTCTCAAAACACTACATACAAATTTCTCTGATCTAAAATTCATGCTTTTAAAACAGTTAACACAAACAACTAAATTAAAGTCATACTCTCAAATGCAAGTCAGTTTGTCAAATGCCTTCATATTGATATCTGCTGTGTTAGTAATGCATACAGCAAAGAAAATGCAATTTACTAAATTTTTCACACAACTCTCATGAATTTGCTATCTATAAAAGGGGTCAAATATGTAAATTCAGAGCAAACAAACAATGAGGAAGAAGAAGAAGATGAAGAAGAATAGGAAGAACAACACGAAGATGAGGTGCAAAATGAGAAGAGGTAGAGTGGGTAAAGGAAGAGAAAATAGGAGGAAGAAGAGATGAGAAAAGGTGAAGGTTTTCTCAACTCTTTCAGGGGTGAGCATTGCATTGAAAGAGTTGAGGAACAACCAAATGGTGATGGTGTAATGATGGTGAGCAGAGAGGGTGGAAGAGTAAAGAAGACACAGAAGAGGCTCAAATTATCTGATAGTTCCTCTAATTTATCATATTATGAATCACAGTCTCTCTGAGACACAAAGTGTTCTGCCTAATGTGAGCAGATCTACAGTGACTTCAATCTCAACAAAAAAGAAGAGGGAGAAATGCCATTCCTCTGCATGCCAGTCAATCAATGTCCACAATTACTGTACCATCTGTGGTTATAGTGCTGCCTTAGGTCCATACAATTTAGCAAGACTGCTATATTTTTTTTATTTATTTATTTTTTTACAGTAAACTTCTTCATCATCCTTCCAGAGGAAGAGCAGGAACAACAAGAAATTTAGAGTTTTTTATGAAAACAGATGGAAAAGGTCTTTATTGTGGATTTTTATGATAAATGTGTTATTTCAATCCTAGAGTTGCATGACTATAGCTGAAAATGTTATGAATTCAACAGAGAACACATCTATAGTTTTGATGTTAATATTTAGTTTTAATAAATGCATTATCAGGAAAGAATATATTGCTTCATTATGCAGTGAAATTGAATTGTTTTGCAAATCTGAGTGTCTGTTTCATCTGCTGTGTGAATTGTTTTGAGAGCACTGATTATAGTTTGGAGAAATTTATAAAATCAGCTGTGAAAAACTGTAATTCATGTCAACATATCAAAATATCAAAGCGATAGTTATGAAAATTAAACTGTTATAAAGACGCATGAACCTATTCAGTGATGTAATCTCCATACGAGTTGTCCTTAGCAGTCTTCAGTGAACAACATCCAATAGAACATTTAGTCCAACAATGTGCTCATTTATGGAAATTTTTATATATTCTCATATTTACTTTATAAAGAATTACTATTTGTACAATTTTCCACTAAATTATGCTATATGATCCGCTGACATGCTGTAATACTTTCATAAGTTGATTTCCAAACCTCCATGAAGCTAGATGGCGCACAAGTTAATTTCTCTGTCCAAATATGGTGAAGATAAAGAGGAAGTTATGACATCATGCCTACCTCAGTGCCCACATGACAGGGATTTTCCCATCCCATACCACAGTAGGATAAATTACGTATCAAGCATAAAACGAATCAGATGACTGCTGAGACTTATTGTAAATAAATTGACGATTACAAAAATATATGTTTTGTCTATTATTTCCATGCAGTCTCTGGTATTTGTATATGATTAGTGACAGTTCTGTAGCTGTAATTGCAGAAGAGCTGTACACCTTCTATCATCTTCACCTGCCAATAATCTGCTTTCTGCCCAGTGATCTATATATATAATTGCTCATAGAATTGCCGACAGAGGGCATTGACCGCTAACGAACGAAACTCTCAAGATGACCCGATGTGCTGCGTTTAACTGCGAAACAACCTTCACTAAAGGATGTGGCAAAAGTGCCCACAGGTTGTAATTTATACAGACTATGTACCTATTAAGCACAAATGAGTCGTTATACCCATGTAGAGTGGGGATAACGATCATAATCTTTAATAATCAACAGTTAAAATATAACATCAAAGTGTATAAATTACCTCTTCTTTAAAGCAACAGTATCCAATAGAGATACCTGCAGATTGTTACAGGATGCAATGTTTCTCTGCCTTCATAGAGTTCAAAAAAAAAAAAAAGTTATAATCACTCAGATCAGTGATTGTTAATAAAAAACAACTATCTTTGTGTTGATATTGTAACTAGACAGTACCTTTTCAGAATAAATCCAGAAGAGCCAAATATAAAAATGTAGTATAGTATATATATCAACACAAGTTCATATGCAGTATGTAGTATTGTCACGAATCCTTCTGACCCACCTACCAATTTCATTCAACCCTCTCACTCTCCTGAGTACTGATCACCCACACCTGCCTCCAGTTATTGCAGCAATCAACCCCTCTATATAAACCTCACTCCCCTTCCATTCTGTGTCTGGTCTCAACTTCGTGTACAGACTCACTTACCTGTATCACCAGCGTTAAACACCATAACGATTCCTCTCCTCTCCAGTGACTCTTCTACTCCAAACGTTTCCTCTCCAGTGACTCCAGTGTCCATCTCCTCAACGCAAGCTTCGTTGTTGCAAACCCTCCACCTCAAGGAAAGTCACCATCTCTATCAGCATTAGTCTTTATCACGTAAACTATCACCACTGCAATCCAGTACTGTCACGCCATCACTTACCTGCTGTCTTTGTTTGTGTGTCAATAAATACCTGCTTGGGTTCAAACATCATCCTCGAGTCTGAGTATACGTTACAGAAGACCAGACCGACAAGAATTCTGAACCCAGCAGGTCTGGATCCCATCCAGGAGCTGGTTGACACATTACGGCGTGCACTCACTCAACCCGCTAATCCCTCGGCTTCTCCCGCTCCCAGCACTTCCGCAATTTCTTCACCGGTCTACTCCACCAGTCCCGTGGTCAATCCAGCACCCTTCTCAGGATCAGAGGAGGACTGCGATGGTTTCCTACTCCAATGTTCGCTCGCCCTTGAGATGCAGCCGCATCGATTCCCCACTGAGCAGTCGAAGGTGGCCTACATCACCTCTTTGCTGTCTGGAAGAGCACTTCAATGGGCCAATTCACTCTGGGAACAGAAAAGTCCATTAATACAGTCTCTTGATAGCTTCGTTCAGCACTTTAAAGAGGTGTTTGGAAGGTGACACATCAGCTTCTGAACAGCTTCTCAAACTTCGTCAAGGTCAGTCCTCTATTAATGACTATGCTCTAAAGTTCCATATTCTGGCAGCATCTGGTGGCTGGAATGAGTCTGCTCTACTGACCACTTACTGACATGGACTCGATCCCAAGCTGCGGCTGCATCTCTCATCATATGACAATACCATGAGGCTGGAGCACATCATTCAATTTACCATCAGAGTAGCCATCCAGATGAAGAGCTGCCTCAACGAATTACCCACCTTGCAGTCCCCACCTTTCCCTTCACTGAGGTCCCCTCTCCACTCTCCAGAACCTAGCAGTGAGCCCATACAGATGGATGCTTTTCGTCTTTCCACTGTAGAGCACCAATGCTGGCTGAGCCAGGAACTGTGCCTGTACTGTGGTGGTAAGGGACACGTAATCTCTGCGTGTCCCACTCGACCTCTCCATCCTCAGGTGAGCCACCTGACCACAACTATGGTCAGTACTTCTCCTTCAGTAACCTGTGTAATACTTACAACTCCTGATATCTCTCTTTCAGAACCCGCAGGGAACCCGCTGAGGGAATACCACCTGTACCTCAAGGCTGAGAAGTGTTCTTTCCACCAGACATCCCTCCAGTTCCTTGGCTACATCATCAGCCCAGAAGGCATTCAGATGGACGAGGGGAAGGTAACAGCGGTGCAATCCTGGCCCACTCCAACCACCATCAAGGAGTTCCAGTGATTCCTAGGATTTGCCAGCTTCTACCGCCTCTTCATCATGAACTACAGCACCCTCACATCCCCTCTGACCTCTCTTCTCCGATCCAAACCCAAATCTCTCCCCTGGACCTCCGAAGCTCACACGCCTTCTAACTCCTGAAGGATGCCTTCACCTCCACTCCAATCCTTGTACACCCTTTTCCGAATAAACCATTTATCGCTGAGGTAGATGCCTCCACCAACGGCATAGGAGCAGTCTTGTCTCAGCAGCAGGGGAAACCACTGCTACTTCATCCATGTGCCTTCTTCTCCAGGAAACTCTCCCCGACGGAGCAGAACTATGACATCGGGAACCGAGAGCTGTTGGCAGTTAAACTGGCCTTGGAGGAGTGGCGGCATTGGCTGGAGGGAGTGCAACATCCATTCCTGGTGCTCACAGACCACAAGAACCTCAAGTATCTCAGAGAGGCTCATCACTTAAACCCCCGCCAGGCAAGATGGGCCCTCTTCTTCACTCGCTTTAACTTTACCATCTCCTATCATCCAGGTGACAAGAACTCCAAGGCAGATGCCCTTTCCTGCCTTTACGCTCCAGAGGAAGGCTCAGTGGAACCGTGTACCATTTTACCCCCACATGTCATAGTAAGTCCAATTCAATGGTCCCTGGACGATAGCATCCGTGAAGCCTCCGCCACTGAACCAGCTCCGTCGGGATGCCCTACCAACAAGACCTATGTACCCTCCTCTCAACGTCTCACACTCATCGACTCCGTACACTCCTCCTTGGGAACTGGCCACCCTGGGACCAATAGGACCCTCTCGCTTATCCAGGACTGGTTCTGGTGGCCCCACATGGTTTGAGATGTCAGAAGGTTCGTCCAAGGATACCCAGAATGTGCTATACACAGAACACCATGACAACTACTGGCTGGAAAACTCCTTCCGCTGCCCGTTCCTCGCCAACCCTGGTCACATCTAGGGGTCGACTATATCACTGATCTTCCTCCCTATGAGGGTTATACCTGCATGCTGGTAGCTATAGACCGTTTCTCCAAAGCCTGCAAACTGATCCCACTCAAGGGTCTGCCCACTGCTCTGGAGACCGCAGAGTACCTCTTCAACCACGTGTTTCAGAACTATGGGATCCCTGAAAACATCTTTTCCGACCGTGGTCCCCAATTCATCTCAAGAGTCTGGAGAGCCTTCTTCTCTCTCTTGGGAGTGTCCATTAGCCTCTCATCTGGTTACCACCCGCAGAGTAATGGGCAGACAGAGAGGAAGATTCAGGAGGTAAGCCATTTCCATAGAACCTTCTGTCATCACCACCAGAACCGCTGGAGTCGCTTCCTGTCCTGGGCCGAGTATGCACAGTACTCCCTTCTTCAACCCTCCACCAACCTCACACCCTTCCAATGCATACTCGGTTACCAACCGCCTCTCTTCCCCTGGTCTGGCAAACCATCTGATGTCCCAGCAGTCGACCACTGGTTAGCTCACCACCACCTGCAATGGGCGGTGCGCCGCCAGAGATTCCACGCCGATGCCCGAAGATCTTCCTCTCACCTACCAACCTGGGCAGAAGGTGTGGCTCTCCATAAGGGACATCAGGCTGCATCTCCCCTGCAAAAAGCTAAGTCCCCATTACATTGGTCCCTTCACAATTACCAGACAGATCAACCCAGTCACTTACCAGCTCCAACTCCCTCCCCAATATTGCATACATCCCACCTTCCACATCTCACTGTTAAAACCTTACCACATCTCCCTCACTCCTCAGAACCTGATCCCGTTGACAACCCCCCCCCCCCCCCCAGCCGCTTGTCTTGGAGGACGGACCGATCTATGCAGTCCAAGACATTCTGGACTCCCGATGCCACAGGGGTCATCTCGAATACTTCATAGATTGGGAAGGTTATGGTCCAGAAGAGAGATCTTGGATTCCTCGAGACGACCTCCTGGACCTGACCCTACTCTCCAACTTCCACGACGCACATCCTGATCATCCAGCTCCGCATGGACGGGGTCGGCCACGGCGTCGGGAAGTATGTCCCTCTGGAGCAGCTCGTGGGGGGGGGGGGGGGTAATGTCCCGGATCCTTCTGACCCACCTAGCAATTTCACTCAACCCTCTCACTCTCCTGAGTATTGATCACCCACACCTGCCTCCAATCATTGCATCAATCAACCCCTCTATATAAACCTCACTCTCCTTCCATTCTGTGTCTGGTCTCAACTTCGTGTACAGACTCACTTACCTGTATCTCCAGCGTTAAACACCATAACGATTCCTCTCCAGCGACTCTTCTACTCCAAACGTTTCCTCTCCAGTGACTCCAGTGTCCATCTCCTCAACGCAAGCTTCGTTGTTGCAAACCCTCCACCTCAAGGAAAGTCACCACCTCTATCAGCATTAGTCTTCATCACGTAAACTATCACCACTGCAACCCAGTACTGTCACGCCATCATTCACCTGCTGTCTTTGTTTGTGTGTCAATAAATACCTGCTTGGGTTCAAACATCATCCTCGAGTCTGATTATACGTTACAAGTATATACATTAATTTACCTTTACTTAATGGAACTATCCCATGCATTTGTATTCATTTATATATTTCTGGAATATGTACTTACCAGCTAGTGAGCATTGGCCAATCAATAAATCAATATTTCCACAATCCCCATATCTATTAAATCATAATCAGAAAGAGGTTTATCGACCTTTATGCACACTCAAGGAAATCATACATATATATTTGTTCAATAACAGAAGCTTCCAAGCACACACAAAAATTGACTATTAAACTGAACAATACAATAAAAATGAGAAGATATGTAGGGATAAATCTGCTAATGGACTTAACAACAATCACACAGTAAGGCAATTTAAGTCCGCTTTCAAAAGAATGGTAGCAAGACATGCCATCAGAGTTAGTGGCAGCTGTTCTCCACTGGATAGCACAGTGGTACTGGAGGCAACATCTTCTGATATGCTGGCATTTCGGCAAAGTGACGTTCATCCTGAAACAGAAGACACAGAGAAAAACATCAATGTAAGTCTTCCCGCCTTGTCCATGTTCAAAGAGGCTGCGGTGGGGTACATAGCAGGCTTTGTAGTTAAAACAACTATGAAGACGATTCAGTGCACTACCTATTTATCAGCACTCAGTGTCGAGAGCTCTTCCCAAGATGAACTTGGACACACACTGATCGACATGAAGTCCCGAGGTGGACTTATCAGAACGTCAGTCAGCGTCCTAAAAGTCTGCAAGACAGCTGAGAGATTTATTCAACAGCACACACTCACAAGGTCCATCTCTGTATTTGACACCAAATTTAAATCCAGGGTCTCCACAAAGGTTCTGGAACTCCATTGTGGTCCTGCATTCAAGGAACTTGAGGTACACATGTTCAACCTAGAACCATACAACAATCACATCTTCATACTCATTAAGTGCATTACAAAAAGCTACACTAACACCAGGCTCCACTTCATTGCCAAGGAAACATGAGCTGCATCACACTCCAAATGGTTTAGGAAAACATCCTGGTTACTTTCGTAACCTCCGTTCCCTGATGGAGGGAACGAGACGTTGTGTCGATGTAGTGACACTAGGGGTCACACTTGGGAGCCCCAAACACCTCTGCTTTTTGAAAAAAAAAGGCCAATGGGAATTGCCGAGTGGAATTTGCATGCCACTCCCCTGGACATACGGGTATAAAAGGAGCTGGTATGCAACCACTCATTCAGGTTTTATGCTGAGGAGCCGAGACAAGGTCCGGCCATTTCAGCGGGTAGTTCAGCGTTGTGGCAGGAGGGACAAAACGTCTCATTCCCTCCATCAGGGAACAGAGGTTACGTAAGTAACCATGACAGACCACTGTGTGGCTCGTAGCCAGCGCACCAGGCCATCACATAACCTCCCTCGACACTCTTATGAGTGTCGAATGGTCCTTCGGGAACAAGTCGACTGCCCAACAAATAGGGACAAGCTAGCCCAGCTGGGGTAGCTTTTCCACATTTTTCTCCCCAAAAAGAGTGGAATTTGTTAGCCGACTGGGGGCCATAAATGTCTACGTTGGGGGGGGGTGTCACTCCCAAGGGGAAGACACCGCGGAGACCACACCCTGCCCAGAGAAGGGGGGGGGGTGTATTTTGAGTGGAAATAAGTCACATGGTCTTACCAAGTCTTGTTGGAAGTATGTCATGTGGAGAAGTTGCATGGTAGGTCCTACCCGAGGGGGGAGGAGTTTCTACAAACATGGTGACCAGGGGCAGAGGGGCCTCTGCCCAAGGAAGATGCAGTTTACCGACAGGGAAACGATTTAGCGGAAGATATATCACATGGGGTCACCTATGGGGAACCAGCACATGTGGAGCACCTACCCCAGTACAGGGCTTAGTTAGTACGTGTACTGGGCCGGCAGCGATTTTCTCCGCAAACTTATCTGCCACAGGGCTAAGGAGGAAAGTCATCCAGGGATCAAAACTTGTGAACAAGACTGGGAGTCAAAAGCGCGCGTCTTCATCTCAGGGGAAGGGAAAGGCGCTATGCGCAAGCGGTACACCCGGCCAGCTGTCCCGGAACTTACCTGCTCGTACCTGACAGCACACAGGACGAAACCGGCTAAACCCGGAATTATAGAACCTCGCAAAGGTGTTGGGTGTTTCTCAGCCACTGCTCTGCAGATGTCTGCCAAAGAGGTGCCACTGGTCAGGGCCTAAGAGGCCGCTACACTCCTAGTAGAGTGGGCTCGTAACCCCATGGGGGGCGGCACGTCCTGAGCGTGATATGCCATCACGATGGCGTCAACGACCCAGTGGGCAATCCTCTGTTTGGAGACAGCGCTTCCTTTCCGTTGTCCACCAAAGCAGACAAAGAGCTGCTTGGAACTCCTAAAGCTCTGCGTGCGATCCAAATAGATGCGTAAAGCACGCACTGGACACAGCAACACCAAAGCTGGGTCTGCCTCCTCCTGTGGCAGCACTTGCAGGTTCACCACCTGATCCCTAAAAGGGGTTGTGGGAACCTTGGGCACATAGCCTGGTCAGGGTCTCAGGATCACGTGAGAGTAACCCGGACCGAACTCCAGGCACGATTCGCTGACAGAGAACACCTGCAGATCCCCTACCCTCTTGATGGAAGTGAGCACAGTCAGGAGGGCAGTCGTCAAAGAGAGTGCCTTAAGCTTAACTAACTCCAGGGGCTCAAAGGCGACAGATCGGCGTGACGACCATGCGATGTGTCCCGCGGCACCATGCCCACCTTGGGACTCAAGTCTGAAGCCAGTGCTGAAGCGGTCTCATATGCGTCAACCCAAGTGATGTGGCCACTGCTGAGGATGCCATATGCCCCAGGAGCCTCTGACAAAGTTTCAGTGGAACTTCTGTCTTCTGTATGAATGCCTTCAGACAGTTCAGCACCGACTGTGCACGCTCGTTCATGAGGCGCGCCGTCATCCAAGCTGAGAAAAGAGATTCTCTGAACCGGGGAGAGCTTGCTCTTTTCCCAGTTGACCCAAAGCCCCTGCTGCTTCACCGCCGAGAGCTGCTGGGCAAAGTCCTCGATGGTGTCACCGAACAGGCCAACCTGGGAGATGGGGGCGTCAAGGAACCGTGCCATGTCAGCCTCTATTATGTCAACCAGGTTGAGCCAAATGTGGCGTTCCTGGACCACCAGGGTGGATATCGCCTGCCCGAGAGACCGTGCAGTGACCTTCGTCACCCGGAGAGCGAGGTCGTTCGCCGAGCGCAGTTCCTGCATCAATCCTGGGTCAGAACTACCCTTGTGCAGCTCTTTTAGCGCCTTGGCTTGGTGTACCGGCAGGAGAGCCATGGCGTGCAGGGCGGAGGCGGCTTGTCCAGCGGCACTGTAGGCCTTAGCCGTCAGAGACGACGTAAACCTACAGGCCCTGGACAGGAGCTTCGGGCGCCCGTGCCAGGAGGTGGCGCTTTGCGGGCACAAGTGCACCACGAGCACCTTATCCACCTGGGGGATCACCGAATACCCCTTGGCCGCCCCACCATTGAGGGTAGTGAGAGCGGGGGAGCTGAAAGATTGGGATCAGGTAGTAAAAGGTGCCCCCCTCGATCTTGTCAGCTCCTCGTGCACTTCCGGGAAGAAAGGGACGTGAGCGGCACTCTGGGCCCAGGAACCAATCATCGAGCCACGAGGGTTCAGGGGAGAGTGGAGGGCCTGAGACTGGGTGACCATACCCGAAGGAGGAAGATAAAAAAAGAGATAAGAAATATACATATATTAAAAGGGACAGTTCACCCAAAATGTAAATTCTGTCATCATTTACTAAACCTCATGTCCTTCCAAACCTGTATGCCTTTTTCTGTGGAACACAAAAGATGATATTTTAAAGAATGTTTTTGTCCATATAATGAAACTCAATGGTGACCAAACAGGCTGTTTTGCTCACCATTTACTTTCCTTATATGAAATACAAAATACCTTCTTTTGGGTTCTGCAAAAGAAAGTCAACATGGATTTGGAAGGTCATGAGGTTAAGTAAATGATGACAGAATTTACATTTTTTGGTCAACTTTTCTATTAACATTAAAAGTTATAACTATCTGAAACACAGTAATTTTATAAGACTATTGTTATACAGCATGTTGCAAAAGTATCTATATTGCAAATAAAAACAGATAGTATCATCTTTTTTACTCAGCTATTGTGGTCAATTCTCTTAACTGTTAAAACAGCTCTTCAGTAAAGCCAGGCTGACAATTGTCTCCTCATACAGCTTTTTCCTCTTGTGCAAACCAATTCCGGTTTTATCTAACATTCAATGGGATGATTATTGAAATCCAAACTGCAAATGTACCTTGTATAACTTCTACAATATCCATGTGCTTCTCGTGAATTCCAATTGACCACTTTAGAAATTATGCCCGCGAGTTGGTCCGTGTTCAGGCCTGCACTGCAAAAAGTACATATCACACACAGAGAATTTATGCAAGCCCACATTATTTTCATCAGTTGTATCACCAGTGTTGATCTGTAAGTAGATATCCAACTTGTACAAAAAAGCTAATCTGGTGAGGTATACTGTTATTCACTGTGGTTATATTCTTAAGCTAACATTAGCTACATAACTAATATTAATTTAGCCAAAGAAAATAACCACAATAAATGTTCAACGTTAACAAAAGTTACACCGCATAATTATGTATTCAGAATAAACACTTTAAAGCCTGCAAAACATTTGTTTGAAAATGTCTACTGATATCTTACCTCAGTTTCTTAAACTTGTTTCTTCTGAGGTAACACGTGCGCTGCTGAAGGTAATGCTGCTGCGATAAAGAGTAACATAACACACTCGCACTTTCAATAAGCAGGAAAAAAGTCCAAATAAATAACTAATTACATGTATAGGAAGATTGCATTGTGATGCTATATATGCACTTAATTTTTTTTTTTTTTTAAGTGACTGAATGGGTAAAAAATACTCACCAAAAGCAGATAATTTCCCATTAAGACCCATAGGAGTACAGAATGTTAGGGAATACAAAGATGGCGGCGTGACATCATGAGCAATCCATTTCTATATTATAGATCAGTGTTTCGGCCTCATTATATGATTGGAATCCACATGATTTTATTAAAACACACTGCTATAACAACTTGATTATGATTGGAAGTAAAATATATGCACAAGTTAGTGTTTATTTTATAATGTTTACTATTCTGTATTTGGGCGCTAATGCTAACGGCTAATGCTATTTGTGGCCAGAATCACAAGACATGGTCTTGGAAAATTATTCATGTAACTAAGAGTTTTAAAGTTATGTTTCTATGCATCAACAAGGTCAGTGTCATTTTATTATTTCATAAAAATATTTATGAAAAAAAAATTGCTGATCACTTTACAATAAATTTGAGCTTTTCTAACAATTTGTTTTCATTACTTTTATTGATTTTTACTTTTTAACAACAAACTTCAGAGTGTCTCCTTTCAAAAGAGACCATAATTATGCCTGTAATACAATGTGGAGATGAACTACAGCCATTGGCTGTGTCTTGTTTGGAAGGCTGCATCCTCCGGAGGTCGCATTTGTCAGTTGCATACGTCATCGAGGCTGTCTCGTTTAAAAAAGCGAGTAGGACACTTTGAATGCAGCCTTCGAATGTGACCTTCTTTCACAGAAATTCGGAGGATGCATGAGGTGTATCCTTCATGGGCACTCACAACCCACAGTTCTTTGCTTCAAAAAAATTACGCCAATTTTCCCGTAAATATAATGTTCAAATGCAAGGAATGTTAATTCCCAAGTTGAAGTACCTCAGTAGATGGGTGCAGAGTATATAATATGTATAATTATACTAATATATAATTAAAACAAAGTATTAGAATAAAAGTACACCTGTAATATCTATTTTCTTTTCTCTTTACATCATTATAACCCTCCTAAAATTTACCTCATACATTCCCTTCTAAAGGGACTTTAAAGTGTGCCGTGCTGTCATAGCAACCGTGTTCCATTTCCATTTGTCCTACGAAGGCCGTCTCATTTAAACGAGGCTTGTTTAAAGGAGGACGCTCGGTATACTGCAGCCTTCAAAGGACATGTCCTACCTAGCACGCATCCTTCGAAACAAGACACAGCCATTGTATTTTGAGTTTGTCCTTTTAGGCTTGTGCTCAAAACAAGGGGGCACACGTTAACAGGTTACCTTTTCTGTGTCAAGTTAAATCCAATTTTGTTGGCTTGAAAATGTAACGGTATAAACCCTGAAACTCTAAAATGACTGTAAAAACGGTGATTTGAACAACTTTACAAAAAATGATTTTTAAAATAATACACGAGATTTAACAGAAGAAATAATTTAAGTGCTTTCGTACAATTATAAGCTTCACATTTCTGCCTTTAAAGATGCACGCTGTAAGTTTTTGCTAGTTAAAAAAGTTTTACACATGAAGACACGAATAGCATTTAAAAATATATATATACCCATGCAGATAGGATTCACACATTGTTTTTCTTTCTTTTAGCTTTTCAGAGCGAGCGACTGTAACCAAGGGGGGCGGAGCTTAGCAAATGGTAAATTGACAGAGTTACTACCACTAGTAATAACAAATAGTAACAACATGTTTACTTTATATTGCACTTTCGGCCAATGCTCAAATAAAAAAGTACATGTAAACAAAACAAGCAAACCAAAAATAAAAAATAAAACAACAAACACAATATACTTACAACAGAGCCCGAGTCAACAGAATAGGCCAGAGTGTTGGCAATTGTTTTGGCAGATAATCGGATCTGATATTCTTAATATTTCTCATATCAGAATCGTTATTTTGTTTGATCTGATTGTTGATTAAATAAATACATTTTAAAATGCACTCCACTGGCTCTGATGCCACCGCCTCTCTCTGAAAGATTACTGCTTGTAGTCTGGCTCAACGTCCTGCCCACAGTATTATCGGATTGATTATATGTCACGAGTAAATGGCCAATCAACACTGGACTCCTTATTCGTGAGGGAGAGGTGGGAAAGAAGAAAGCAGTGAGAGAAAGATATTTCACTGAGAGGACAAGTTGTTTTCAAAGATAAGAATGCAGATACTGAAGTTGCAGTACACATCACGATAATCTATGTCAGCGGTCACCAATTAGCGAACCACGGTCCGGGTCTGGACTGGTTTTATCCGGACCATGAGACATCATGACAACGGTTGCCCCCTCTCACCGTTTCTACATTTTAGATTAGCAGTGCAACAAAACAACGGAGCTGTGTACACTGCAAGCACACCGGTGTGTAGAATGCACTGATCTTTCAGCACCATATCCTTGAATATTTTTCTCTAGCACTGAACACGCTTCATTAATGCCCTTTTGCGCTCCATACGCGTTGCCTCTCTCCCCCAGCCTGCGACATGAGGCACCGCATATTAGAGCTGCAGACGCGGTTATTTTACTGACAGTAGACCGTAGCGGAGAAATACAGTGAGCAGCAATATAGATGGATACCAGCATCTTTCGCTAAAATACACTGCAGAAAACGAGAATGAAGCAAAGTGAAACAATCTTCATGTGTCTGATATGGCTCCGACAGTTCAGCTAAGCAAGGTGTGTGACAGCACAATTTAGCGTGGTTCCAGATCGCCTTTAGACTATAAGCGATTAAAATTAGCTTCATTAATTAATGTTTTGAGCCTATTGATAATAAACAAAGATATTTTAGTTTTAATTTTGTGAAAATTAATCAGAGTCAGTGATAACATAATCTCTGGCATGGATGGCAAAAAAGAAACCACAGCTTTGAAATTACGAGTTCTCTGCTTATGATAAAAAACATTTCCATTATTTGATAGTCAACCCATTTATAATTAACTGTAGCAAACAGTATTTGTAAATTGCACTATTAAGATGTACATTGTTTGTTTTTGGTAGATTTGCATTTTAAGACAAATATAATAATGTTAATACATAACATTCATAGAATATAAACATTCATAACATTCATATATTTAAAGTTTCAGTTAAAAAGAAATGCTGCTAGGAGCTCCCTCCATTTTATTTTTGAAAAAAATAAAAATAATAATAAAATAATAATAATAATAATAATAATAATAATAATGTTGAAATCTTGTTTCCCAGTAGTTTTCAAAAGATAATATTTAAATGTTCTGTTTTGCAGTATTTAATTAAACACACGTTCACAGGCATTTATAGGATGTTTTGTGTTGGAGTTTGTGTTACTGTAAATTTTGACACAAAAAAATTCATTTTTACTGCAAATGTATATAGGCCCCAAATATCGGTTATCGTCTCCTTGATTACTAATAATTGTTATCGGTATCGGTATCTGAAAAAATCATATCGGAAAAAACAAACCGTTATGACCTGCAGCTCTCATGGATAAGTGGTGTGACATCAAGCACCAAGCACGAGCACAGTCTAGCAAGCAACAATGCGTGAAAATTTGTTTGGATTGGAATGTCCATTATATGGATGTGTGTATTATGAGACAGATAAAAAAAAAAAAAAAGGTTATTTTATCATTGCTTTGACCAAGACAGTCAAAATGCAAAGACATCTTGACAAATGACAGTGTACTCTGAAAGTGTGATAGTTACCCACTATGTAATATTGTCCAATTGCTAACATTGTATATGTAGGCAGCTGAATAGTACTGATGTCAGAAAGTCATGGCACACACTATACTGTCAACAAAGGGTTTATTCAAACATTTCTCATCATTGTATGTACACACTTTACAGCCAACCAAAAATACGTAAAGAAAGCTTGTACAGAAAAAAAAATAAAAAAATAAAAAAAAATATATATATATATATATATATATATATATATATATATATATATATATATATATATATATATATATATATATCTCCTCTCTGTCTGGCCACAACAATTCATCTACATCACACATGATATCCTCCCTTGCAATGCAACAAGGGAAAAATCTTTTGGCATGACGCAGCCACCCCCTGCAACAATCTGCTGTGATATCCTCACAGTAAAACAACAGGTTGTGAGGATGGTGATCATAGACCTTCCATCTCCATGCAGAAAATAACTCCTCAATGGGATTTAGTAATGGGGAGTACGGTGGAGAAACTCCATCAAAAAACATGGGTGGGCAACAAACTATTCCCTGACTGTATTTGAACGATGGAAACTTACGTTGTCCCAAACTATAACATAAGTTGGCAAGTCATTTCTTACCAACCCCCTCTCATTCTCAGGAATGAGATCCCTGTAAACAGTTTCCAGGAAATTGAGGAGACGTTGTGTGTTTCAAAATAGGAAATTGAATTGTTCCCCATCTAGCCTAAGTCTGTACATCTGACAACTATTACAACAATACACATAACTATTATGTATCTAATATATGTGTGACAGGTTATTGTGATTGTTGGTTGTTCTACTGTATTTAGCATGTAGGGATTTACACAATGAACATGTGTATAATTGCATTTGAGAGTAATATCATTCAATAGCAAATTAATGCAAACTATTTTGATCTGCAAGGCTTACTCGATGCGTTTTGTGCCAAGGTAATTATAAATGATTATAGTCATGTGAACAAATGACCTAATGTTCATATTGTTAGTCATATAGTTTGACGAAGTTTAATAGTCATTCAACGATTGTGCCAAAGTGACTGAGAAAAACTGTAATTTAGTTTGTTTCAGTTTTAGTCTGTGTTAACTGTTTTGAAAGCATATATCTTGGATCAGAGAAACTTATGTGTAGTGTTTCGAGAAAATTATGAAATCAAGAAAAATTTACAGTTTGTTTAGGACCATTACAAAGTGTCCAGGTGGCTGTGTTAATTGTTTTGAGAGCAGTGACTTGAGTTTGGAGAAATGTGGAAAATCGGTCAAGAAAAACTGTAACAGCTCACTGGAGAGAAAGATCATTAGTGAATAATTACATTTCAGTCTATTTCTTACACAAAGCAACCATATAATTTCAGAGTACTTTGAATTTAGCACATGACTCTCATGGATAACTTTTATGGTGCATTTTGTGTTTTTTTAGCATAACATGTCACTTTTAACTGTTATTGTATGCAATAGAGATGCATAAAGATTCTTTAAATTTATCCATTTGTATTCTACAGAAAAATAACAACTTTGTTATTTTTCACATTATATCACCATCGTGGGGGTGATACAGAATTTTTAGTCTTCGGTGTACTAATCCTTTAAAAGAAAAATACTGCTTTCATAATTTACAGATCAAATTTACCCCATTTTCATCCTCTGAAAAAGCCTCTAGAAAATGAAAAACTCAAAATAATCACAATCTCAAACTAAAGCTTCCCTGAGGGTCAGGAGAGTGTGTATCTTCCATAAAGCTGTGGTGTTGTGATGGACTATATAGATGGTCAGACTCCATACACAGACCACATCCATTGTATTTACTGCAGAATGTAATGGCTTTCTCTCCCTCTCTTTCTCTGAATGAATACCTGCAGTGAGATCAGTCTAAGAGGAAGAGAGTCAAGACAAACTCATGCAACAGAGAATTAAAGACCCTGCTGTTAGAAGAAAAGGAGAAAAAATAAGTATATTTCATATCTGGAGGAATGAGAGAGAGATAGGGAAAATGGGAATGAAGAGAAGGAGACACAAATAGACACAAAGTAGGCCTATGCTATTTAATACATTTGCAGTGAGAATTAAAAGTGTCTGTTCTGCTCTGTTTTTACTCCTGCATTCCTTATTTCTTTTGTAAAGGATGTGAACATGATCGAGCTGCATCAGAACTATGTGCTAATAAAGATCCAGTGTATGTGACCTATATTCTCATTACACATCACACATATTTTAGTGTTAATTACTGCAAAACAACATGGGACGCACCGCTTCCCCTAACCCTACCCTTGTTTCATTATTTTAAAATAAAAGGGTAAAATATCACAAATATGGTGCTGTATGTTCAATTAATGAGATTCACTTTATTCTACATGAATATGTATGTGGAATTTCATGGATGCATGCCCATACAGATGCATTAAAGCAAATGCATTGCAGCCTGACTTCTCTGTAGGATGACTGGGATCTCAAATGTAAAGGATTTTGCAGCAAACCCCAGTAATTCAAATGGTGATACATCATTGTGGATGGAGTAATCAAATTCTAAACTATTTAAAAATATACAACTTTTTGATTTAAAGTAGAGCTGTTGATTTAACGTGTTAATTCAGTGCGATTATTTAAATAAAAACTAATTCGTTAAAAAAAATTAACGCAGTTAATCATGTCTCCGGACCATAATAAGGAATATTCCAACCATCGGAGCAAATCAAGCTTGAAGAACCACTATTTTTCAGCAGGAGGCAGTAAGCGAAACTCCAGCTGTATAGACAACACGCAGCTGTACAGAGAACAAACCAGGCTGCTTGCTTGACACTAGACAGCACAAGATGAGAACAAATTCTTGTGTTTAAACAGCTGGACAGAGCGCAATTCCAAATGCAGGGATCTCAAGACATGTTTTCCCAAGTTTCAAACTATGTTTAACTTGACAAAGTGACCTAAACAAACGCTGTGTTTATGATGCCATGCAAACAAAACGAGACACTCCAAAAGTGTCTGTCTGACACCAGTGTACATTGACGCATCTCCAGAAAAGCACTTATTATAAATCTATTTCGAACAGACTGATACATTCAATTGCAAAATGGATCGCTCTGGACTGAAGGCCAATATACTGTAGGCTTATGTTCAATAATATGGAAATAAACAAAGAAACTCACTTACAAAGCCATTTGCATTGTCTTATAAATGCTTAACACAAATTTGCCACAATAATGTAATGCATTTTAATTATATGAATTGTTATATTTTCTGTATAATATATATTATATTTATAATTATTTAAATATAACTATTTATTATTTAATCATTATATATTGAATTATTGTTTTTTTTTTTTTTAGGGCCTTTCTCAGATAATATTTATATATGTGATTATTTCTATTAATTAATCTGCATCTCATGTAGTTAATTGGATAAAACATTTTGGTAACACTTTACAATCAGGTTCAATTTGTTAACATTAGTTAATGCATTATATATAATGAACAAACAATTAACAATATATTTTTACATCATTTATTAATCTTTGTTAATGTTAGTTAATAAAAATACAATTGTTCAATGTTAGTTCATAGTGCATTAACTAATGTTAACTAATACATCTTTTGATTTAAAAATGTATTAGAATATGTTTTAATTAACATTAACTAAGATTTATTAATGCTTAATAAGTATTGTTCATTGTTAGTTCATGTTAACTAATGTTGTTAACTAACGTTAACAAATGGAACCTTATTGTAAAGTGTTACCGAAATTGTTATTGAATGACAGCCCTAATTTAAAATAGTTGATTATGAGAAAAGAATCAATATACTTAAAAAACATAGCAAAATATTCAAATATATACACAGACAAATATAAACGTAGTTAGTCAATGTAGGGAGACCGACTCCACTGCGTGATTTGCATAGTGTGTCATGGAAGTGGATGTTCGCTGCTTGGCTTTTTTTGCTGCAGTTTTCTTATTGTTGGATTTTCCCTCTCAGGATCATAGGTAGCATAGTTCTTCACCAGGAATTACACTACTACACATTATTTTATTTTTTATTTTTTATTTAAGTTGAAATAATGCAGACTTATGGCTTCGGCAGAAGCATATACCATCGATGAACATCCTCAGAGCCCTCGGTAGGTCTTTCTTTATATGTTTAAAAGTTTTCGTTAATAATCAATTCCCCTATGAAAAAAAAAAAAAAATGAAAGGGATATAAACTTCTGGAACCAGACTGTTGCACTCCATAGCCATTTGTGAAATTGTCAAAATATTGTTCTGTGCTTAGTCAATTATTTTCATCAGGTTATTTTATAGTAGTAAAATAAAATAATAATAATAATTACAAAAAAATCTGCACTGTTTAATAGTAGTTTGAGAAGAAGAAAAATAAACACCTGAGTAAATAATAATAATAATAATGTTTATTTTATATAGCACCTTTCTATAAACTCAAGGACTCTTTACAATTAATAGAAACCAACACACAAATTCAAGAAACATAAAAAAGGGGATACAATAAAAGAATACATTACAAATCAGGGTAACACATAGTGAAGAGATATGTTTTGAGGTTTGTTTTGAATTTATGTATGGTGGTGAGATCCCAAAGGGATTGTGGAAGGGAGTTCCACAATGTCGGAGCAGTAATGCTGAAAGCCCTACCACCCAGTGCTGCCAACTTGTTGCATGGGGTAATCAGGAAGCCAGAGTTAGAAGACCTGAGTGTGCGTGAAGGAAGATATGGTTTAAGGAGATCAGTTATGTACAGCTATCAGTTATGTGAGTACACATTTTGCCATTGTTAAATGTCACGTGTGCTTCTCCACTCTAGAAAAACACCAGCCGCCACTGCCTTCTACATTATCCAGTATCCATTGCACCACAAAGCGTACATTACCTTCCATCCAGAGCTCACCAAGCAGCGCCCTACACTACTCACTGATTAGAGTGCTTGTTCTTAGCTGCTGTTTAACACTAATAATAGACTGGTCCTGAAAAATGTATAAGCTGTCTCTCCCACTTTCTCTCTCAAACACATACAAATACACACTCAAGACATACACTCTTGTTGTCTACGCTTCAGTGGGGCATGAAATAAGTAACTAAGCACTGACCCATGCAATTATAGGAGTGAGAGAAGGGTAGGAGGGATATCCTATTTTTAAAATGATTGATTTGGATGGATGCATTTTTGTTTCACAAAATTAATTTGCCTCCAGGTTCTACGGCTGCAGACCACCATGGTTACAAAACACAGCGTGAACACAGTTGGGAGGTTAACGCATATGTAGTCTTGGTGTCTTTCATTTACAGTAGTGGAATAGGAGCAAAACTATTGA
Source organism: Myxocyprinus asiaticus (assembly GCF_019703515.2). Lineage (NCBI taxonomy): Eukaryota > Metazoa > Chordata > Actinopteri > Cypriniformes > Catostomidae > Myxocyprinus > Myxocyprinus asiaticus. The sequence goes on along the minus strand of NC_059376.1, from coordinate 24,757,644 downwards.
AAGGTGAAGTTTGAATTGCAAAAATTATGCCTGTTTTCTAACAGTTTTCCAGAACACCCTCCCTGTCTGCTCACAACTCATGCTATTGGTTGATCCAATATCATGTTGGGCTGATCAGGATAATTAAACAAACAAAGCCACTGTTTTGATAGTGCCACAGAGCCAGTATTTACACTTTTCAGGGCAATCAACCTACAAATGGCTTACTTATAGTTGTTTCTGTATTTTAAGATGGGATACAAGAAAGTATTTTAACTTTGAAGTACATAAAGTACATCACCTTATGGAGCCCACAGTCCTGGGTAAAACTATGCATAGAACAGATATTCTGTAGCTTATTTGGTCCCCATTTATACAGTCACATATGCTGACTTCTGCTTTGCCAGATTTGGTGCAGTTATTTTTATTTTTATTTTTTTTAACTAACTGCTTTAATGAAGTCCAATTGAGCCAGAAGTGTAATAACTGTCTCTGTTATGAAGCATCAAAGCTTGACTGGTCTCTGTATTGATAGTGATGTGTCTGACAACCCATATTTGAAGTACTGGGACTATTCACGTAATTCAACTGCACCACTGACCCCTTGACAAAGCAAATATACTGTTAACTTGATGGAGAGAGAGAGAGAGAGAAAACTTGTGAATAGTCTTGTGATGGATTCTTTTCCATTTTAACATAATACAGAGTCAAATCAATCTGCAGAAATTTTCAGGCAGCCAAAATAAGCTTTTAAAGAGCTTTGTGTGTAATCAGCACAAGCAGGGATTCAAGGCCCCAAGCAGAAAGAGCATAAGATAGGGAATAAGAGAGGGGAAATAGGAAAGCCCTGCTGGATTTTCATCTAGAACAGATGTATTTAGGTGAATCATAAGCTGGGAGTAAAGTGTATGTAAAATGAAATGACATAATTGTGCTGTCTTTCTTCCCATCAGTAAAACAGGCCAATATGGTTGGTATTGTGTTTCTCTGTGCACTCCGCATTGTGTCTGTTGTGTTAAGAGTAAAGCTATGTGTAGGGCCTACATAAGTGTTTAATTAAATTTATTTATAAACTTGTATATAGCATTTATTACTGTAGCCCTGGGCAGCACAACAACAATTGTGAAACAAGCAAAATATTTAGCCCATAACATGCTGGAATTAACCTACAACACAACAACCTAAACAGAAATGATTTCTTTGCTGTGTTTTAAGTTGGGCAAACTAAATATTCTTGGGAATGCTGAAATGGTTATGTTTCCACTGGGGAAATGAAAACAGAGCAGACAGTTAATGCAAGTTGGCTTCAAATATGTTTGTGGTTATAATTCAGCTTTATATTTGTTTGGTTTAAAGGTTGTGAATTCTGCAAAACTGAGACTTCTGATGAAGTTCTGATAACATTTGTGTATATGGCACAGTTCTTTAACTACCAATGAGAACTTTTCAGATTTACATTAATTAGCAACAAGACTGATATTTTTGAGTCAATAATATGCATTTACCTTTTCCATCTCTACAGAATACCATGTTTTCTTCCATTCTGTGGCTATGGTGACAAGTTATATTTTCTTATTTAGCTTACTTCTACTGTATTTTATGGACTAATTCGAAAGTCAGGCTGATTTTGTTGTTTTGTCCAATTCTATTGTAAGTTTGCTTTAAAATGAATCACAAAAAACAAGCCTGCCAGTAGGCCTGTTGTAGCATATCTGCACAGCACGTGATGCACAACCTAAGTGCAGTTTATAAAAAAAAAAAAAAAAAAATGGAATGAAACAAAGCTCTCCTAAATCAGTACTTTATTAAACTGAACAAGACTTGCTGCATGAAATAACGGTAACACATTATAATACTGGCCCGTCATTAATAGGTAACTATGCAGGAATTAATGCAGGACAAATGAGTAGTACTACATTAACACTTTAGTTACTACTAATATGGAAACATGATTAGCTAATCAGTAAGTAATAGCGAACTGATGACTGTGGTAGTTCACTGTTAGGTAATCAATAATTACTGAATTTGATTTGCCTCATTGAGAACTATTAACTAACTATGGCTAATTTAAAATAACTACTAATGAATTACTAATAAAAAAATTAACATGTGTCTAAAATGTGAATGATTATGTTTTCTGTGAACAAGATCATGAAATGTGGCTTCAGATAAATATGCGCCTCACGTGCGTTCTTTGTGGAAATCGATTAATTTTTAACCTCTGGTTTCTTAAAGATGCTGGGGTAGAGGCTGTAATGTCAGGGGAAACTTTTACGTTTCCCTGCTAATATCGCAAATAAATTGTGGCTGATTCTGTAATGCAGCTGATGACAATTTTATTACCCAGGATTCAACACCCTTGCTCATAATTCAGAGAGTGGCAGGGACTTTTGTCTCAGGCTTATTAAAGACCATATTTCAGTCACATCATAAACAGCACAATCACCTTTACTGGTGGCTTAAGAGGGCAAAGTGGTGTCCAATGGCTATGACACTTTGGCTGATTGGCTGGACATATGGTATGTAAATCAACATTGATGATCTCAGATAAAACTGTCCGCCAACTGCTGCCACAAAAAGTAGTTCTCTGAATTGATATGGGCTCAAATCCATGCAATAGATTATTTAGAAAAATAATAATAATATAACTAGAGCTGCTGGCAGCTTATAGGGATAATTCACACAAAAGTGAAAATGTATTTACTTATCCTCATGTTCCAAACCTGTATTACTTTCTTCCACAGAACACAAAAGGGGATGTTTTAATGAACATCACAGCCAGTCTTTTGAATACAATAGCAGTGGATAGTGCCTCACTTTAATGCTTCTCTCATAGCACTCATGAACATAAAACAGAAAAAATACTTCCTACCAAAACCTGTATGCCTTCGGAAGGCATGGAATATGACATGATAATCTACTTTAATTATACGTTTTAGTTCTTTATAAAGCTTTCAAATGTGGCACTATCCTCCACTGCCATTGTATTAAAACTTCATTAAAAAAGAAAGTCATACATATTTGGAACAACATCAGGGTGAGTAAATGATGACAGAATTTTCATTTTTGGATGAACTGTTCCTTTTACACACTGTATGACTCTGTGAGCATTGATCTTGGCAGGCTTTTCTGTCTGTAAATGATAATGCAGATAAAGTACTTGGAGCAAATTTCAATTAATTCAAGGTAAATAATGAATCAATGATGAAATAAAAAAATATTGCATAAAAGCATATTTGGTGGATTGCCTGAGTCAATACTGTAGTGTTGTTTTTCAATTATTTTGTTTCATTAGTGTTTGGATTGACCACTGAATGATATTCACAGCAGGATGTTGCATAAATACATTCAGCTGTATGAAGTTCCATCAATTCCATCAATTCAGAAGCCAAAATGCCAGACCGCTATTTGTATGTGTATTTAAACATACTGTACTTTGGAGACATTCATAGTGACTTAGAAGAGAATATTTAATAAAAGAACATTGAACATTTCACCAGTCAGTGTATCACATATATACAGTGCATCCGGAAAGTATTCACAGCGCTTCACTTTTTCCACATTTTGTTATGTTACAGCCTTATTCCAAAATGGATTAAATTCATTATTTTCCTCAAAATTCTACAAACAATACCCCATAATGACAACGTGAAAGAAGTTTGTTTGAAATCTTTGCAAATTTATTAAAAATAAAAAACGAAAAAAATCACATGTACATAAGTATTCACAGCCTTTGCCATGACACTCAAAAGCTCAGGTGCATCCTGTTTCCACTGATCATCCTTGAGATGTTTCTACAACTTGATTGGAGTCCACCTGTGGTAAATTCAGTTGACTGGACATGATTTGGAAAGGCACACACCTGTCTATATAAGGTCCCACAGTTAACAGTGCATGTCAGAGCACAAACCAAGCCATGAAGTCCAAGGAATTGTCTGTAGACCTCCGAGACAGGATTGTATCGAGGCACAGATCTGGGGAAGGGTACAGAAAAATTTCTGCAGCATTGAAGGTGCCAATGAGCACAGTGGCCTCCATCATCTGTAAATGGAAGAAGTTTGGAACCACCAGGACTCTTCCTAGAGCTGGCCGCCTGGCCAAACTGAGCGATCAGGGGAGAAGGGCTTTAGTCAGGGAGGTGACCAAAAACCCGATGGTCACTCTGACAGAGCTCCAGCATTTCTCTGTGGAGAGAGGAGAACCTTCCAGAAGAACAACCATCTCTGCAGCACTCCACCAATCAGGCCTGTATGGTAGAGTGGCCAGACGGAAGCCACTCCTCAGTAAAAGGCACATAACAGCCTGCCTGGAGTTTGCCAAAAGGCACCTGAAGGACTCTCAGACCATGAGAAACAAAGATTGAACTCTTTGGCCTGAATGGCAAGTGTCATGTCTGGAGGAAACCAGGCACCACTCATCACCTGGCCAATACCATCCCTACAGTGAAGCATGGTAGTGGCAGCATCATGCTGTGGGGATGTTTTTCAGCGGCAGGAACTGGGAGACTAGTCAGGATCGAGGGAAAGATGAATGCAGCAATGTACAGAGACATCCTTGATGAAAACCTGCTCCAGAGCGCTCTGGACCACAGACTGGGGCGAAGGTTCATCTTCCAGCAGGACAACGACCCTAAGCACACAGCCAAGATAACAAAGGAGTGGCTCCGGGACAACTCTGTGAATGTCCTTGAGTGGCCCAGCCAGAGCCCAGACTTGAACCCGATTGAACATCGCTGGAGAGATCTGAAAATGGCTGTGCACCGATGCTCCCCATCCAACCTGATGGAACTTGAGAGGTCCTGCAAAGAAGAATGGGAGAAACTGCCCAAAAATAGGTGTGCCAAGCTTGTAGCATCATACTCAAAAAGACTTGAGGCTGTAATTGGTGCCAAAGGTGCTTCAACAAAGTATTGAGCGAAGGTTGTGAATACTTATGTACATGTGATTTTTTTATTTTTTATTTATTTATTTATTTTTTATAAATTTGCAAAGATTTCAAACAAACTTCTTTCACGTTGTCATTATGGGGTATTGTTTGTAGAATTTTGAGGAAAATAATGAATTTAATCCATTTTGAAATAAGGCTGTAACATAAAATGTGGAAAAAGTGAAGCGCTGTGAATACTTTCCGGATGCACTGTATTTCACTACAAACATAATTAAAAGAGACATTAAGAATGCAAAAGCTGAATATTATCAGGTATTCCACCAAAATACTGAATTAAACACTGATAGTGTTTAATTTTTTATGAGCCCACCAGAGGACTCTGAAGAGTTTTGCATGATGGGGAGTCTGTTTGCTTTCCGGTTCACTACTAATTTGACCAAACATAATTTGTCATGTGACTCAATAGTTTTACAGTGCTGTAATTTTTATACAGGGCACAATTTGAAACAGGAAAAGAAAAGTCAAGTTGTTTGCTCATAAAAAATGAATGTGAAGTACAATCCAGATATCTTAATTAATCTCGTGAATTAGTAAGCGTGACGGTAATTAAACCACCTTAGCTACTCATTTATAATCATTAACTGTGAAGAAAGCGGAGAGATTTATGTGTGTGATTATATGACTGTGCCATTTGTGTATCTGACAGTATGATTTATTATTTCATTTGTTTGTCTTTAACTTCATCTTATGGATATTGCCTAATGTAACATTACATAAAACACTTGCAGCACACACACAAACAGATGGGGCAGAGGAGAAGTTCTTGTTGACTAGTAAATTATTAAAGACTGAAAGTGAACATGTGGTTTGGAGATGATTCCAGAGTAATATGTCTGTCTGTGTGTGTTAACATGAGTGAGTTGCTATAATCCGACCGATTACAGCCGGCTGACAGTAATGTTCTCTCTAAGGGAGAATCTCACAACTCCCATTTGTTCCTGTCGTCTTCTCTTTATCTCCCTCTGTCTTTCCTTAGGAGTGTATGTTCGCCTGGTATAAGTGAAAAGTCTGAATGGCTATACATGCATCATGTGGGATCTCTGGAAAACTGGGATACCTTTTCCAAGAACAGCTTATTTGGCCTCCAGAAGAGTTTATGAGTTCAATGAACTTCAATGAAGAAAGAAAGAAAGAAAGAAAGAAAGAAAGAAAGAAAGAAAGAAAATTTAGGTACAACAGTTGACATTGTCCATTTGTTATATTCATTCTCTCTTTTATCTATTTTGGCCTTCATCTCTTTCTTTTTTCTTTGAAACTTTGCTCTGCCCAGCATGATGTAGGAACCCGTCTGTGTCCACTATGTGTTTGTGATTGTGTTCTGTTTGTACCTTTTCAGGTCATAATGAAGGAGACAGTCACACAGGTGTGTGTGTTTAATTCTATCACTGCACTGACAGCCGGGAAAGTAGAACAGCCGAGATTCCAAACTCAAATAACTCTCGCTCAGGGCAGTATATTTTGTACAATCACCAAGGTAATAACAACTCAACAAAGTGAATGGTGAACATATGCATGCTTTATCTATTTTTGAATCACACAAATCTTAGAGGAAGAACTCTAAACACAGAGCAGTGAACAGAGGCTGCGTTGAATGTCGAAAAAATTTGGTATATTGAGATTTGTATAGCGCTTTTTTCAACACACAAAGCAGCTTTACAGAAAACTATGCCTTAATGTCTTTAAGCCCCCAGTGAGCAAGCCAGAGGTGACTGTGGCAAGGAAAAAACTCCATAAGATGTTTAGTTAGTGAAGAGAAATTCCTGAAGACACCATCCTCCTCTGACTTTACAGCATTAACATACGCCACTATAAGTATGTATAATATACAGTTGTGCTCAAAAGTTTGCCTACCCTGCCAGAAATTGTGAAATTTTGGCATTGATTTTGAAAATATGACTGATCATGCAAAAAAACTGTCTTTTATATAAGGACTGTGATCATATGAAGCCATTTATTATCACATAGTTGTTTGGCTCCTTTTTAAATCATAATGATAACAGAAATCACCCAAATGGCCCTGATCAAAAGTTTACATACCCTTGAATGTTTGGCCTTGTTACAGACACACAAGGTGACACACACAGGTTTACATGGCAATTAAAGTTTAATTTCCCACACCTGTGGCTTTTTAAATTGCAATTAGTGTCTGTGTATAAATAGTCAATGAGTTTGTTAACTCTCACGTGGATGCACTGAGCAGGCTAGATACTGAGCCATGGGGAGCAGAAAAGAACTGTCAAAAGACCTGCGTAAAAAGGTAATGGAACTTTATAAAGATGGAAAAGGATTTAAAAAGATATCCAAAGCCTTGAAAATGCCAGTCAGTACTGTTCAATCACTTATTAAGAAGTGGAAAATTGGGGGATCTCTTGATACCAAGCCAAGGTCAGGTAGACCAAGAAAGATTTCAGCCACAACTGCAGGAAGAATTGTTCAGGATACAAAGAAAAACACATAGGTAACCTCAGGAGAAATACAGGCAGCTCTGGAAAAAGACAGTGTGGTTATTTCAAGGAGCACAATACGATGATACTTGAACAAAAATTAGCTGCATATTCGAGTTGCCAGAAAGAAGCCTTTGCTGTGCCAATGCCACAAAAAAAACCCGGTTACAATATGCCCGACAACACTTTGACACTCCTCACAGCTTCAGGCACACTGTAATTTGGAGTGACGAGACCAAAATAGAGCTTTATGGTCACAACCATAAGTGCTATGTTTGGAGAGGGGTCAACAAGGCCTATAGTGAAAAGAATACCATCCCCAATGTGAAGCATGGTGGTGGCTCACTGATGTTTTGGGGGTGTGTGAGCTCTAAAGGCACGGCGAATCTTGCAAAAATTGATGGCAAGATGAATGCAGCATGTTATCAGAAAATACTGGCAGACAATTTGCATTCTTCCGCACGAAAGCTGCGCATGGGACGCTCTTGGACTTTCCAGCACGACAATGACCCTAAGCACAAGGCTGAGTTGACCCTCCAGTGGTTACAGCAGAAAAAGGTGAAGGTACTGGAGTGGCCATCACAGTCTCCTGACCTTAATATCATCGAGCCACTCTGGGGAGATCTCAAATGTGCGGTTCATGCAAGACGACCAAAGACTTTGCATGACCTGGAGGCATTTTGCCAAGATGAATGGGCAGCTATACCACCTCATGGGGCCTCATAGACAACTATTACAAAAGACTGCACGCTGTCATTGATGCTAAAGGGGGTAATACACAGTATTAAGAACTAAGGGTATGCAGACTTTTGAACAGGGGTCATTTCATTTTTTTCTTTGCTGCCATGTTTTGTTTTATGATTGTGCCATTCTGTTATAACCTACAGTTGAATATGAATCCCATAAGAAATAAAAGAAATGTGTTTTGCCTGCTCACTCATCTTTTCTTTAAAAATGGTACATATATTACCAATTCTCCAAGAGTATGCAAACTTTTGAGCACAACTGTAAGACGTGTTCATTGAATAGATTAAATTATCATATTTTTCAACATGTTGGTGGAAAGAATGAAATGGCTTTTGGTGGTGAAGTTGAAAGTCAATTTATTTTTTATTTTTTTGTTTGGTTGCAAATTAATAAATAATAACAATATAAACAACAGTTTACATATGAGTTGTCTTTCAGTTTATGTTGCGTCTTTTTTGTGTCTTGATTTAAATGTTTTTTTAACTACAGGTATTTGATAATTTGGGGATTAGTTTGAATTTATCAATATTATATTATAAGTATGTCATTGTTTTTTTTTTTTTTTTTTTTTACTATTATTGGTATTACTGTTATTGTGTGTGTTTATGTACTGTATGTATGTGTCACATTTAAATGTGTTAAATGTGTTTGTTCATGTTTTGTGTTCATGTCTTTTATTTTGAAAATTTAGTTCCTGTTCCTAGTTCATATCATATGATTTCCTCTTCCCTCCTGTGATCTTGTCATGTGATCCTGTCATGTGTTTCCCCTGTTCATGTGTCTTGTTTTCTTTGATTCATTGTTTGAGTATCTTGTTAGCAGTCTTGTTATCTTGTTTACAGTTATGTCTGTTGATTGGTTGTCACTGTCATACATGTTCATGTATTTAAGCCCTCATGTTTGCCCTTGTCAGATGTCAGGTATTGTTTTGGTGTAATGTTGTTCAAGTCAAGTCAAGTCCATGATTATGTCGTTTTGTTTTGTACTTTCACATTTGTTTGGATTCACATAAATAAAACTGCACTTAGGTTCTTCACACTTCATTGTCTTCGTCTGCCTGTTACTGCTAGCAACATTACAGTATGCATGTATATACAGTATGTGTCCATGTGTATTTGCTGGTTTGTGGATGTGTGTGTTGTGTGTGCACATCTAGTTGTATGCCTGCTGGGAAAAGGAAAATTGCATGGAAACGTATGACTTCAGCTTTCTAATAAATAAAACTTATTTGCTCGATTATGTCTAAATATGCTTTAGATCATGAGACATGACGTTTTGATGCCTTAAGCCAGTCTGAAGTTTCCTTAGAAGGTATCTTCATATAGAAAAGGTTGCAGAGGTGTGCAGGAAATTAATATGTAAAATAAGTGAGAGAGAGCTAGAGAAAAAGAGAGAGTGAGAGAGATCACGGAGAATGTTTATTTGTAAATAAAACTGCACTTGGGTTCTTCACACTTCATCGTCTTCGTCTGCCTGTTACTGCTTGCAACGTTACAGAATACCTGACCTTCAAAATGAACCCAGCAGTTCAGCTACTACGGCTATGCCAAGGAAACCTTTCCATTGAAGGATATGTGGAGGACTTCTGCGCTCTGGCCTGCAAGGCTGGTTTTAATGAGATCGCCCTCAAAGACATTTTCCGTGCAGGCTTGAATGAGCCGGTCTCCTCCATGATGCCTGGCGGTCAGATTACCCTCAGTCTGGCTCAATACATCGACTTTGCCCTGCAGCTGGGCGGTTCATCTTTCACTGTAGGATAAGCTGATGAGGAACTATGCACTCCTACAGTGGCCGCCATGCCAGAGTCCCCCGTCATGGTCGCCGAGCCAGGGTCCCACGTCATGGTCGCCGAGCCAGGGTCCCACGTCATGGTCGCTGAGCCAGGGTCCCACGTCATTGTCGCTGAGCCAGAGTGCCACGTCATGGTTGCAGAGCTTGCACCACCTTCTGCCCCGGATCCCAAGTCTGCTCCATGCAATGTCACAGCCACGCCTGAATCTTTTCCATGCCATGTCACCGCCAAGCCTCAGTCTGCTCCATGCCATGTCACCACCAAGCTTCAGTCTGCTCCATGCCATGTCACAGGCTAGCCTCTGGTCCACGAGCCAACGCCCATGCCTGCCACGGCCAACGAGCCAATGCCCACACCTGCCACGGCCAACGAACCAGTGCTGCAAGCCTCGTCCATCCCAGAGCCAGCGTTGCAAGCCTCATCCGTCCCAGAGCCAGCGTTGCAAGTCTCATCCGTCCCAGAGCCAGCGTTGCAAGCCTCATCCGTCCCAGAGCCAGCGTTGCAAGCCTCGTCCATCCCAGAGCTAGCGTTGCAAGCCTTGTCTGTCCCAGATCCAGCTCTCACTGAGTTATTAGACCTGGAGTTGGTTCCTGCCCTTGTGCCCACCCTGAGTACTCTTCCTCCTCCTCCTCCTGATCAGCCTGTTCCCCCCAAGTCACTGGCTCGACCATCGCCCCCTGTGACATCTCAGACAAGGGGAACTTCCGACCCTCCTACTACACCTAGACCCTCCGAGCCCTGGACTCCGCCTTGGCCCTCCAATCCCTCGACATCACCTAGGCTCTATGTTCCCTCGGCACCATCGTGGTTATCCAGCCTATCGGCTTCACCGGGGTTCCTCGTCCCTCCAGCTCCTCCTTGGTCTGTCGGTTACCTGACTCCGCCTTGGCTCTTCGATCCTCCGGCTACACCATGGCTCTCCGATCCTCCGGCTACGCCTTGGCTCTCTGATCCTCTGGCGTGGCCTTGGTCCTCCATGCCTCTGGCTCCACTCTGGCCCTTCGAGCCTTCGGCTACTCTCCGGGCTCCAAGTTCTCCAGTTTCGCCCCTCGAGCCTCTCACGGCTCCACCTTCCATGGCTCCGCCCCTTGAGCCTCTCATGGCTCCACCTTCCACTGGCTCTGCCCTGGTCTCCTGCTCCATGCTCTGTTTCGCCAGACCATGCTCCACGCCCTGTCTTGCCAGGCCATGCCTCAAGGACCCCATCCCCCCAACTCCCTATTGAACTATTGATAGTGTTTATATTGGGGCTTTGGGAGCCGCCCCTTGTGGGGGGGATATGTCATGTTTAAATGTGATTTTGTTCATGTTTTTTGTTCATGTTTTTTATTTTGAAAGTTTAGTTCCTGTTCCTGGTTCATGTCATATGATTTCCTGTTTCCTCATGTGATCTTGTCATGTGATCCTGTCATGTGTTTCCCCTGTTCATGTGTCTTGTTTTCATTGGTTCATTGTTTGAGTATCTTGTTAGCAGTCTTGTTATCTTGTTTACAGTTCTGTCTGTTGATTGGATGTAACTGTCATACATGTTCATGTATTTAAGCCCTCATGTTTGCCCTTGTCAGATGTCAGGTATTGTTTTGGTGTAATGTTGTTCAAGTCAAGTCAAGTCCATGTTTATGTCGCTTTGTTTTGTTCTTTCACATTTGTTTGGATTCACATTTAGGATTTGTAAATAAAACTGCACTTGGGTTCTTCACACTTCATCGTATTCGTCTGCCTGTTACTGCTAGCAACATTACAGTATGCATGTATATACAGTATGTGTCCATGTGTATTTGCTGGTTGTGGACACTGACGTGTGTGCACATCTAGTTGTATGCCTGCTGGGAAAAGGAAAATTGCAAAATAAAGATGAAAATTTGGTTTCTTTATTATTTTCATTTTCTTATGTCTTCAGCTTTCTAATAAATAAAACTTATTTGCTCGATTATGTCTAAATATGCTTTAGATCATGAGACATGACGTTTTGATGCCTTAAGCCAGTCTGAAGCTTCCTTAGAAGGTATCTTCATATAGAAAAGGTTGCAGAGGTGTGCAGGAAATTAATATGTAAAATAAGTGAGAGAGAGCTAGAGAAAAAGAGAGAGTGAGAGAGATCACGGAGAATGTTTATTTCTCCTTTGTTGTGGCCCAAGGACACAGTGCTATGTGCTTCCTTAAGATGAGTGCATTTCCACTACACAGGACCATCACATCTAGACCCCTCAGATAACAGAAAGTGAATATTTATAATAGGAAATGCTCATCTCATAAGATCATGTGCTCAGAACATTAAGGTTGTTTTTGTGTGTGTGTGTTGGTTTACATTTTGAACAACGTATTCAGCACCCAAAAGAGGGCCTGAAGCATCTTCAGTACTGTGTGCATGTGTCCTGACCTTGCCCCTGGCTAAGGTTAATGATGATCAGCTGGGAAACATTACATCATCAATATCATGTCTTTCATTCTGATTGAAATTGGCACTATGAATTGTGAGTAATGAAAGATAATGATCTATTGTACAAAGGTCAAAAGCAAGAGGTGAGGTAAAGAATACTGTGTATTATAACTTAGTTAATGGTTAGGTGGCACTATTAAAAATCACTGATAAATCACATCTTACATAATACGCACTAAATGAATTATAATTTAAGCCTAGTTCTAATAACTAAATTTGATTCACTTGTATTAGGTCGATTCACTCCATTTATCACTGGTTATTTAGCTAGCTGATAGACACATGGTCCCTGCAAAAGAACTGCGAAATTTCAGATGTTTCAAAAATCAAATAATTTATGTGCAGACTGTACTGGAAGCTCTTTCGGTACTGGAAAATAATTTTAATTTAATTCATGTTTATGTGTGCACGATGTGTTCTTTATATGTATTTAATTTAGTGTGTTGTTAAAATCTTTATTTATTTATTTTTAATCTACATTTATCTTTATTTATGCAGCTGTCATGTCTCAATAATAGACCATTCTAAATAAAATAAAGAGGGCTGTACATTTATCAAGTTGACAGATAAAAAGAACACATGCTTATAAACACTTTAAATTATTTTCTTTGTGGATTTATGGGAATTTGAACTTAAAAGTGATTGTATGTACAGACACATAAATCTTAATGTAAATATTTATACAACCAGTGCAGCATACATTTCTATCATGCTATAGCCTAGTTTTTATTTTGTTCTTTTCAGACTAATGGACCCTCAGACTGTGATGACATGTTTCCGCCTTATTTAGCAGCATAAATCTAGCAAACTTTTTTTTATTATTTAATGTATATTAATACATTTATAACATTATACTTTGTATTATATTACCCCGGAATTAGTTTTATAAAGCAAGTTATCACAGATGTGGTTTCTGATACAGCTGTTGAGAGAGTGACAATAAATTTGCCATCTTCTCTCTGCTGACTGTCGCAAACACCACTCTCTATTTTTTCCTTCATTTAACAAGTTGTGGAAATGAAATAGTGCCGTTTGTCTTTAGCTTTTGGAGTAAATGGGTAAGCAAAAATTATATTTGCCGTGGTCTCCCATTTACTCTCATTCACCGCTATCGAAGTTTATCCTGCAATCGTTTACTTCTGCATTCCAAAGTATGAAATGTGCCCATGGCATGTAGATTTCGGCAACTCATAGCATAAACTTTGACCTTCAGTCTTGTTCAGCTGAACTACTGTACTGTTGATTTGTCCGATTTGTGCCTAATGGAATTGTAAATAATAATGTAAATAAAAGCAAATAAAATTAAATACACATTCACATTGATGTTCTTAAGACTGTCAATTTACATTCCTTAGACTGTTAGGAATCCAGTATATGCTGATTCCTATTGGTTCTCCTCTGGCCTTTTTTTAAAATATTATTATTAATATTAATCTTCATCACCGAGCAGCTATGAATTTTTATCCCTACGGTGAAAACTCATCAAACTTTGCTTGCATGAAAGGCATGTGGCTAATTGCATTTTTTTTTTTTTTTTCTGGTATAGATGGTATGTAGGGTTGCCTAGCAACAAGCATTCGAATTTGTGATATTTAAAACATCAACCCCATTTTAGCTACAGCCTTAAAATGTCATGAAATTCCCTGTACTCACTTTAAATTTTTCCAGCATTTTGACAATTTAGGTAAAACATTTAAAAATCTTCTTGTCATGAACCTCTTGCCCAATCGTCGCAATGTGTGCTTGATGAGTGGTCATAAATCAACACAGAAAATGTAAGACTGTCAAAAGACCTCCACAGACTCCAGTGGTGGACAAAGTTACACAAATCCTGTATTTGAGTAGAAGTACAGATACTCTGCTAAAATATTACTCTAGTAAAAGTAAAAGTACTCCTTTTAAATTTATACTTGAGTAAAAGTACTGACCTCTCAAGACTATCGTTTATTATTTGATAAGCCAACTGCATCAATCAGTAAATTCTTTACTCAGGAACCTCTGCGACAAGATCACAGCGAATCATGAACAAATCATTCAGTTTGTTTGTTTAGAACCGGCTCAACCAGTTTGTAACGGGTCGTGTTACTTGCAATTTGGACCAGGAAAGTCGAATCAGAAGACCATAAAGCTCGGGAGGAGAGGTGGTGGTAATTGCTGAGAGATGACAGGAGACAGTATTAAGGTAAGTATAAAGAACTATTGTACTGATTTATTTTCTTTTAGTTAGTAGTTCCTTTTCTTATGAAGATATAGTACTTTAAAAAAAAAATACTCAAAAATAAAACAAATTAAGACAATGGCTCGAGCAACGTTTGCATTCACTGTGTATCACTGTAGATATATCTTTCAAATACCCAAACAGTACAAAATAATGTACAGTAGACATCTGTTCAAGTTCAAACAAACACAATTTCACTGTTCAAATGTATCAATCAACTTCAAATTTCACATGTAACCAAGTTAAATCCAAAATTCAGTTCAGTTTTCAAGATCAAATACTGACATCAGTCTCTCTTTCTTCCTCTAATTGAGGAAAATTGCCGTTATGTATACAGTATATACTATAGTGTTTTATGTTCAATAGAGTCATTCATTATTGTATTCTATTGTATTGTATTCTGCTGCTTACTACAAGATTATTTACACAAGGTCATCCCTTAAAC
The DNA here is from genome assembly GCF_019703515.2 of Myxocyprinus asiaticus. NCBI lineage: Eukaryota > Metazoa > Chordata > Actinopteri > Cypriniformes > Catostomidae > Myxocyprinus > Myxocyprinus asiaticus. The sequence goes on along the minus strand of NC_059376.1, from coordinate 24,742,632 downwards.
CGCAGTTAGCAGTCATTTTATATAAGTTTTCAATACCCATTTGGTTAGACCCTTACATAGTACTGTGCAAAAGTTTTAGGCACTTGGGAAAAATGTTGCATAGTGAGGATGTCTTCAAAAATAATGCCATAAATAGTTTTCATTTATCAATTAACGTCATAGAAAGTCCAGTAAACATAAAAAAAGCTAAATCAATATTTGATGTGACCACCTTTACCTTCAAAACAGCACCAATTCTCCTAGGTACACCTGGATACAGTTTTTCTTGGTTGTTGGCAGATAGGATGTTCCAAACTTCTTGGAGAATTTGCCACAGTTCTTTTATCTATTTCGGATGTCTCAGTTGTGTCTGTCTCTTAATGTAATCCCAGATTGACTCAGTATTCAATGGGGGGCTCTGTGGGGACCATGCCATCTATTGCAGGGCTCCCTGTTCTTCTATTCTATTCTATTTGCAAAAGGAATGTTTGGGGGTCTAAATTGTATATTTCCTATTGACACACTAAAGCTGAAAATATAAATAACCATCTTAAGACAAATGTTTTTGTGAAGCATCTTACGTGCCTAAGACTTTTGCACAGTACTGTATATATATACTTATTCACACATGGTAGTGATTTCATTCATTCTGTGATGACTGTGCTACCCGAACCGGTTAGCATCATCGCCATGTATATCCATCCATTCATCATTCTGCTTCTCCATTCTTATTGTGATGTGAAGAGGAGACTCTGTTGGTGCTTTTTACTACCCCATTGGTTACTAGGCATCGTTACGTGTGTGAATCAGAAGCACAGAATGATGGTATACATTCCCCATAGTATCAGCTATCACGCAGCATTCATGACTGAATTGAAAGGGAATGATAAGGTCACGACTGTAACCATGGTTCCCTGAAATGAGGGAATGAATGCTGCGTAAACTGGCCGCGCTACTGAATCTTTGCTACAAGGGTCAAATATTGCTTGCACCCTTCAGTCGAATATTCTGAAGAGATAGCACTCTGCACCGCCGTTATATACACCCGCTGACATGCGCGAATTAAAATTGGCAAGATTTTAAAGAGTTTCAGAGATTGGCTATGCCTATGGGGATAACCCATAGTGTCAGTTATGACGCAGCATTCACTTCCTCATTACAGGGAATCATGGCTACAGTCGTAACCTTATCGTTTTCTGTTATGAACACAGAAGTAACTAAATTCATTTCATCTGCTTCTTTAGCTTCACATATCCGCTGGATTCCACAAATTGCTGCTTGCATTGCAGCTACATATTTGGTTATGATCATAAAATCTGAGAATCTGCACATTGAGATAAATTTAACATGGAGGAAAACTATTCAAATGAACACAGCACAGGGACCAACCCACGCTCTCACATGAATATACACATGCACATACTCATGCACACACATACAGTACGTACAGTAGGGTCTGTCATTTTCTATGCAGCAACCCAGTGATATATCTCACTAGCAGAGGTGGGTAGAGTAGCCAAAAACTGTACTCATGTCAAAGTACAATTACTTTAAAAAAAATAAAAAAATAAAAAAAATTACTCAAGTAGAAGTAAAAGTGCTAAAATAAATAATTACTTGAGTAAGAGTAAGAAATTAAAAGAGTAGTGAGTAACTCTTTACTTTCACAAATGACATAATGGATGTTAACTCCCTACATTCTATTACATAATACACATTTAACATGTATTACAGAATTATTATTATTATTATTATTATTATTATTATTATTATTATTAATGGAATTCTGTCATCATTCACCATCATGTTGTTCCAAACCTGTTTCTTCAAACCTGTTTCTTCCATGCAACACAATAAGGAGATTTCAGACAGAATGTTTGCCTTGGTCACCATTTACTTTCAGTGAATGTGTTTTTTCTTTACATATATACATATATATATGAATGTGAATGTGAATGGTGACCGAGACTGTCAGTCCCTAACATTCTGTCTAACATATTTTGTGTTCCACAGAATACAAAGGGTCACCAGGTTTGGAACAACATGAGGGTAGGGAAATGATAACGGAATATAAAATTATGGCTGATTTATCACTTTGAAGGGATAGTTCACCTAAAAATTTAAATTCTCTCATCATTTGCTCACCCTCATGCCATCCCAGATGTGTATGACTTCCTTTCTTCTACAGAACGCAAATTATGATTTTTAGAAGAATATTTTAGCTCTGTAGGTCAGTACAATGCAAGTGAATGGGTGCCAAAATTTTGATGCCCCAAAAAGCACATATAGGAATCATAAAAGTAACCATATGACTCCAGTAGTTACATCCATATCTTCAGAAGTGATATGATAGGTGTGGGTGAGAAACAGATCACTATTTAAGTAATGTTTTGCTAGAACTTCTTCTCCCAGCCGAGCAGGCGGTGATATGCAGAGAAGAATGTGAATCACCAATATTATGGTGAAAATGCCTGCTTTTGCTATTTCATAGCTTTTAGTTCTTAGTTCAGTGTAGTCACAGTTTTCAGTGTAAAAAGAATTTATATCATTAGTTCTGTACACAGTACCGCCGCTCCCTAAACGCAGAGTATGTAGCCTGCGTAGGGCACCAACCCTGGTCGCAGAACACTCTCTTCGCCATACGATCGCCTCGCGCATGCACATCTCTCATGCGCCCACCTCGCTGTGCACGCGTGGAAATGCTGTCTGTTCGCGCTCCAGTTGTCAATCATGCAAACGGCAGAGCAAAAGGCATTTACACTTAACTTGGATGTTTACATGGATTTATACAGTTAATCAGCCCGAAATAGCTGTTATAGCTGCGTGGGGTAAATGTGTAAATACTGCTCGACATGCGGGATGCAGGACAAAGCGCACTTATATATTGCTGAAGAATTAAAAATGTACACTTAAAAACTGATGTCACAAGAGCCCAGTTACAGAATCTCCCTGCAAATGACCATCCCCATGTCACAGAAAACCCACGTTAGCATTAGAGCCACAACTTACCTCAGTGTGCTGCATTAAGTTGAAGCTGAAATTTTAATCTTGAAATATCTGCTTTACTTGTAAAATGGTGTTGCGCAATGAAACTATTCTTTTTTCACTGAAGAAAATGTATGATATGATGCTACAGCAATGATAGACTCGGCTTAAGTGACTGTGACAGTGCACGCAGCTGTGTGAACTTCCGCTGTCGTAAAAGTCCCATTCAATAATCTCTCGATAAATTACGCATTAATTAAAATTAAATCCAGTAATGTAATGACAGGAACGCCACCCATTGTAACGAAGTAAAAGTAAATTTTTTCATTAGAAATGTACTTGAGTGAGATTAAAATGTACCCACTTTTAAACCCAATCTAAAAGTAAATTTTATCCCAAAAAGTTACTCAAATAAATGTAACGGAGTAAATGTAGAACGTTACTACCCACCTCTGCTCACTAGAGATGGCAGCAGTCAGCACAAGACAAGCACATGCACACATACTTTGTTTACATGTTAAATATGTAAACAAATGCATATCAACACTAGGGATGTGCGCTACGACTAATTTGACTGTCGTTTAAACGGAAGTTTTATAACCGACTAGTCAACTAGTCTAAAGAGAAACCAACCTTCAGAAAACAGTAAAAAAAAAAAAAAACATATTTATTGAAAACAATTGAATGAATAGTGCAGGATCAATGGAACAACCATTAAAAGCCTGTTCTAAACGGAAATCACCAAGTAAAAGTTACTTAACATATTAAAACAGTCAGGACGTTGAAAATAATTAACAGGTAAGCCAAATCTATGGGAGAGAAAAAAGTTGAAATGTTGCACGTATTTCACGACGTGCAGTCGTGCATTAACCATTGATCTAATATGACAGCTGTTCAGTAAAGAACGTTAACCAATAACAGTTGCGATGTAAAAAAAAAAAAAAAAAAATTAGCTATAGGATAGAAAACATATGCCTGTGATGTAGCCTACAATAAACCTAATGTACTCTAAACATGACGTGCACACAGAATAAAAGATAGTTTAACACGCTAAGCAGTCGGCACCTCGTTGAAAATAGCCTTCTTAATCAGCAGATTAAAAAATGGCATACCTGGTCTAAAACAGTTATTTTCTATGCTACTAACTCAAAAGCATAATTTTTTTGATGAGTAAAATTAACACGTCGACATGGTCCAGTGAAAGATGGGACTTAACTCACCTAAGGTGGCTGTCCTGCGCTTGAAAAAACCTGCTCAGCAGTAAATGCTCAAAAGAAGACTCAAATGTGAAAACATCCTTAGGGACTTTCAAACATTTGGAAAGCCGATTCCTGCACCACTGAAGTGATTTCATAACTACTTTGCTGAGTTTACTTGTCTAGCGAGAGGACATTTTCCTGCACGTGTCACGAGTGAGAGAGGGAAGAAGCACGCGCAGCCTGAGGTGAAATTAAACTCTGTATCTGCTCCATATATCCTTTTTTATATAATATTTTTATAATTAATTCTATTTAAAATAACATTAAAGTAACATTAATATGACAGTAATTTAAGTGCAGCCTCTGTAAAAATATAAAGCCAAATGTAAATGTGTAAAAAATATTATCAGTTTAATAGAGGGAAATATTAACCGACTAGTAATTCCAGTGTCGACTAGCAGCATCAGAACAGTTTAGTCGACTAGTCGACTAGTCTCGCACATCCCTAATCAACACACACTTGCCAACAAAGATCTCCTTTTCTCTTTCTTCGGCCTGATTGTGTACTGAGCCTTTGATTTTCTTTCACTTGAGAGAGAGAGAGAGAGAGCTCGTGTCTTTCAAATGAGTGTTAGTGAAGGAAACAGTCCTTAATTGCATCAATGGAGACAGAGAGGAGACACCACATGAGGATACTGAGCACACACAGAATGACAATATAATAGATAGCCTAACTCTCTCTCTCTCTCTCTATCTTGGAAATCATAAAAGTAAATGAACTAATGCAACAGTGCTTTTAAATACTTCATGTATGGTGTAATTCTGCTAGTCAATGGTTCTGTCTCTCTGACCCTAGGCCTCTGTATCTCTGTGGGAGCTGGATGTTTTGAACAGTTGCATGCAGCTTATGAGAGGCCATTTCAAAGTGATTGATATGATCGTGGTGCTCGACAGATGTTACTGAAGTGCTGTGGGAGGATTTGAGGATTAAAAGAATGTTCAGAGAACATTATGGGAGTGTTAAAACAAAGAAATGTTTCCAAACCTCTCTTCTTATTGACAAATTCATCCAGATCTGATAAGGGACCTTAAAGGGATAGTTCACCCAAAAATGAAAATTCTCTCATCATTTACTCACCCTTATCCCAGATGTGTATGACTTTCTTTCATCTGCTGAACTCAGATGAAGATTTTTAGAAAAATATTTCAGCTCTATAGGTCAGTATAATGCAAGTGAATGGGTGCCAAAATTTTAAAGCTCAAAATCACATAAGTCAGCATAAAAGTAATCCATAAGAATCATGGATGAGAAACTGATCTCTTCTACATTCTTCTTCTTAAACAACATTGGCCATGGCCGTGGAAAATGAAGCAATGTGATAACAATTTTACCTGGTCGCAAAAAGTAGTCCGTTAATTTACCTGATGAACTTTCACCTTTTGCTGACCCTTTATGCTTCGCAGAGCTAATGTGTGCTTCTAAATCACTTGCACCTTTATTAGCAACTGACACATAAGTGCCAGCTTTACATGTCATACATTCTGCTTCCCACGGATCTCGACCTGGACAAAAGCATGGGAATTTTTTGTGCAAATCTTCTGTAAATTTGCACTTTCGTTTGGGCATTGTTTCCACTCAGCTGTCATTTGCTGCTACTGTCAAGCAACTGTTTGATGCCGAACACAACAGTGCTTTGCGCATTCGCAGAGAGATTGACAGGCAGGAATTTGGCCAATAGTTGCTGCAAGCCTCTTACATCGACCAATTGGTGTGCGAGAAGGCAGGACTCACAAAGAGGGGTTAAAGCAATGCAAATATGGGTGCACACACAATGAAGTATTAGACCAGATGCACAACATAATCCAACTAAAGCCGAATCCCGGACATTTTCGCAAATTTAGAAATCCCGGCCGGATGCTTTTTTAAGGTCAGAAAAAGAGGACATGTCCGGGAAAAAGAGGACGTATGGTCACCGTTATTACACTGCCAGAGACTATTTACTCTGTGTTTACTATTATGCCAGGCACTGTTTACTTAATAGACCCTGTGTGTATTTCATATGCATTTATTAATTTGACACAGAGATCATAAAATACGCTGCTTTTGGAACAGCACCGCCAGAGCAATGATTGCAAGCTGGCATTTGATTTGGCACTTTTCAAATGTGGCAATTCATGCAAGCCCCACATGACTTCGTAGTGCGAGGCTGATGCAAGTTTTCTTTAGAAATATTTTTGCAGGCTATTGTGTAATAAAAATATTAAGAATATTGTTTTATTTATTTATTTTATTTTTTATAAACCACACTCTGTTGCACATGTGCATTGTGAAATTAGCCATTTCATGATTGTGGAGAATTAATTTCTTGTTTTAAACCATTGTTTCAACTAAAGAAAACACTAGTAAATCACAATGCCTCCTACATGCAATCATGGTGTCACAATCATGCTTAGCTATGAAATTAATAAAATGAGTTGTGCAAAGTTCTCAACTGCATTCAGTGTAAATTGCACAGTCAAACCCATTTGGAATGAGCTCAGTGGATTGTAAAGCACTCCATGAGGTTGCCCTATGCTCCCTCACAATCAGAACTGTGTACCAGTCGATTGTTGAGGTACACTACACAGTGTCTCTGTGGGAAGCAGGACAGCCCCTGTTCAATAAATCTCTCAAAGGTGTCAGTGCCCCAAGAGCATCACCTGGAACAACCAGAGACCCTGCAAGATGATGAAGGCAGCCTTCCCTCTGGTATTAACTTCACCTGCATGTTATGTACAACAAAATCAGGTGAGGAAGACACACAGGAAAGTAATTAAGGGTGTTGTTAACCTGTGGAAAAATGCTGTTATATTTATGGCCAATAACATGTTCACATGTTCATCAATAATTTTTTACATGGGATGTGACACTAGACTTTAATAGTGCAAATAGCTTTATCAAATTTTCCAGGTGCCAATTTTGGAAGCATTCTGTCAGTTGTGGTTTAGAATATTATTGTATAAACAACAGATACAAATACAGATGGTTGATAAATCATCTTTCTCAGGAAGCATTCAGTTCTTTAAAAAAAAAAAAAAAAAAAAAAAAAACATACACCACCATCACATTTACAGTATATGCAACAAATATTTAAATGTATGCAACCACTCATTCAGATTTTCTCTTTGGAGCCGAGTGGTTGTATTCAGTGCACTGAATTAAATTCCCTCCAAAGACCTCAAAACTGCTGGATTTACGGTGTATTTCAGCGGCTTCTCCCGCTCTGCACCCGTGGAGTGCAGAGAACGCCCCTGGGCGCTTCGGCAGAGCGAAAATAAGATTGTATATTCTAAAAGAGTATATTTTAATTCACAAAAAGAGCGGCACACACGGAACGTCTTTTTAAAGATGGCTTTCTGTTTGTGTGTTATTCCTGGTTGCGGTTATTATCTCTCTGCTTCTGATGGCCACAATCACTGTCTTACGTGTCTGGGCACTGCCCACGTGGAGACATCGTTCGTGGATGAGTCATGTCCTCATTGCGAGAACATGACCATGGCAATGTTTCGGTCGTGGCTTGCTTTCTTACCCCAGCGGCTCCCCGCACCGGTCCTTCTACCTATGGGTTTGAGGCCGCGTCGGTTAGCACTGGGGGCGATTTGGGGACATCAATGGGACCACCTCCGCTGGGTATCCCCCCACGGACCTCCCATTCCCCAGCATGCTCATTTGCCCCAATCGGTCTCGTGCGACCGCCGGCTCGTCTCAGCGCGAGTTCAACTTCTCATTCGGAGCTCGGGAAGACGATGAGTTATTGAGTGCAGCATTGGAGAGCTGGCTCATCCAGTCTGACGCAGAGGCTTCGGCTGGGCTTCCTCCTTCAGGAACAGTCGCGCAGTATCACGCCGACACGGAAATGACGGACATGCTTTCCCGGGCGGCCGCAAGCATTGAGTGGAACCCTCCTCACTCTCCTGAACCCTCGCGGATCGACGATTGGTTCCTAGGCTCAGGGCGCCGCCCACGGCCACACCCCGGTCCCTTTCTTTCCAGAAGTGCATGAGGACCTGACAAGATCGTGGGAGGCACCTTTTACTGCCCGGTCCCAGTCTTTCAGCTTCCCTGCTCTCACTACCCTCGATGGTGGAGCGGGCAGGGGGTATTCAGTGATCCCCCAGGTGGATAAGGCACTCGCGGTGCACTTGTGTCCGCAGAGCGCTGCCACCTGGCGCGGGCGCCCGAAGCTCCCGTCCAGGGCCTGTAGGTTTACGTCATCCCTGATGACTGTGGCCTGCAGTGCCGCTGGACAAGCTGCCTCTGCCCTGCATGCCATGGCTCTCCTGCAAGTACACCAAGCCAAGGCGCTAAAAGAACTGCACTCGGGTAGTTCTGACCCGGGATTGATGCAGGAACTGCACTCGGCGACCGACCTCGCTCTCCGGACGATGAAGGTCACGTCGCGGTCTCTCGGGCAGGCGATGTCCACCCTGGTGGTCCAGGAGCGCCACCTTTGGCTCAACTTGGTCGAGATGGGAGAGGCGGACAAGGCACAGTTCCTTGACACCCCAATTTCCCAGGTTGGCCTGTTTGGTGATGCTGTCGAGGACTTTGCCCAGCAGTTCTCGGCGGTGAAGAAGCAGATGGAGGCCTTACAACATATCCTGCCCCGGCGCGGCTTAAGACCCCGCACCCTGTCTTCTCGTTTCCATGGGCATCATCCTGCAGCAACAACACTGGCTCCGCCGCAGCCCACCCCTGTGGCCCGGCTCCGGCGTGGAGCCCTCTGCAGGAAGCAGACGCCACCCGTATCGCAGCCGAGGATAAGAACTTCGAAGCCCCCCCGAGATGGGCGACCCAGGGGCGAGGAGACCCGCTTCTCTGGAGCTGGTCGACAGACCAATTCATCCCCCGGTGGAGGGCCAGGAGGAGAATCTTTTGTCGCCGCATGCCCAGGAGGCTGTTGCACCCAAAAGCCTGACAAAAGAATGTTTTCCTCATCTCCTGGGTCACATGTCCGGTGCGCACGGCCGTCGTCATGACCACCATCCCATTTTGGCAGGTATGGCACTCCAGCGGCGGACCCCCTGCCCCTGTGCGCCCAGCTGTGGCACAAAGACGCCCACATAGGACTGGTTCCAGTGGACTACGGGGACGAGATTCCTCCTCCCCCCTCCTCGACCAATCATATGGTGTGCGGCAGGAGCCAGGTAAGTGCTTTGATGTCCCTGGACCCAGCACGGCCACGGGGCTCAAGTTCCCTCGACGTGGCACCTTGTGCTCTGCCCCGCCGCGAGGTCCCACCCGCTGGTGCTTCCGACATGATCATTCCCTTGGTCCCCCTCACCTGGAGTTTGGGCGCGTGGCTCGTGCTTTCCAACCCGTCACAACATCTGACCCGAACTGTCCAACTCGGCTATGTGATTCAGTTCGCCAGGCGCCCGCCCAGGTTCAGTGGCGTCCGCTTCACCTCGGTGAAGGGCGAGAACGCCGTTACCTTGCGTGTGGAGATCGCTACCCTTTTGCGCAAGGAGCCTGTCCCTCCAGCCGAGATGAAGAAAGGGTTATACAGCCCTTACTTCATCGTACTGAAGGCGGTGGGTTGCGACCAATCCTGGACTTGCGAGTACTGAACCAGACTTTGCACAGACTCCCGTCCAAGATGCTGATGCAAAAACGCATTCTAACGAGCATCTGGCATCAAGATTAGTTCACGGCGGTAGACCTGAAGGATGCGTACTTCCACGTCTTGGTCTTACCTCGACACAGACCCTTCCTGTAGTTTGCCTTCGAAGGCCAGACGTACCAGTACAAGGTCCTCCCCTTGTCCCCTCACATCTTCACTAAGGTCGCAGAAGCAGCCCTTGCCCCGCTAAGGGAAGTGGGCATCCTTATCCTCAACTATCTCGACGACTGGCTAATCCTAGCTCACTCTCAAGAGTTGCTGTGCGCACACTGGGACCTCGTGCTCCGGAACCTCAGCCAACCTCAGGTCAACTGGGAAAAGAGCAAGCTCTCCCCAGTTCAGAGCATCTCTTTTCTCGGTTTGGAGTTGGGCTCAGTCTCAAAGACAGCGCACCTCACGAACAAGCATGCGCACAGTCAGTGCTGAACTGACTGAAGGTATTCAGAAGGAGGACAGCGGTTCCACTGAAACCTTTTCAGAGGCTCCTGGGGCATATGGCATCCTCAGCGGCGGCCACATAGCTTAGGTCGATGCATATGAGACCGCTTCAGCACTGGCTTTAGACTCGAGTCCCGAGATGGGCATTGCACCACAGGACACATCATGTGGCCATCAAGCCGATCTGTTGCCGCCTCTTCAGTCCTTGGACCGACCTTGCATTTCTACGGTCAGGGGTTCCCCTAGAGCAGATCTCCAGGTGTGTCGTGGTTACAACAGATGGCTCCAAGACGGGCTGGGGCTCCATATGCAATGGGCACACAGCGGCCGGCTCCTGGACTGGCCCACGGCTGTGTTGGCACATCGACTGCCTAGAGTTGTTGGCAGTACTGCTCTCCCTGTGGAGGTTCTGGCCATTGATCCAGGGCAAGCACGTGTTGGCCCGGACGGACAACACAGCGATGGTAGCATACATCAACCATCAAGGCGGTCTACACTCTTGTTGCATGTCACAACTCACCTGCCGTCTCCTCCTCTGGAGTCAGCAGTGCCTCAAGTCGCTACGAGCCACTCACATCCCGGGCGACCTCGACACAGCAGCGGACGCGCTGTCACGTCAGGTTACCCTCAGGGGAGAGTGAAGACTCCACCCTCAGGTGGTCCAGCTGATTTGGAGTCAATTCGAGCACAGGTAGACCTGTTTGCTTCCCGGGAATCCTCCCACTGCCCGCTTCGGTATGCCCTGACCGAGGCACCCCTTGGTATAGTTGCGCTGGCACACAGCTGGCCCCCTGAACTATGCAAATATGCATTTCCCCCAGTGAGCCTACTTGCACACACCCTGTGCAAGGTCAGGGAGGACAAGGAGCAGGTCATCCTAGTAGCAACCTACTGGTCCACCCAGACGTGGTTCTCGGATCTCACGCTCCTCGTGACAGCCCCCCCCCCGGCTAACTCCCCTTAGGAAGGACCTTCTTTCTCAGGGACAGGGCGCCATCTGGCACCCATGACCAGACCTCTGGAATCTCCACGTCTGGCCCCTGGATGGGTCGTGGAAGACCTAACTGGCCTACCACCCGCGGTGGTAGACATGATCACTCAGTCTAGGGCGCCCTGTATGCCTGTATGCCTTGAAGTGGCATCTGTTCGCTAAGTGGTGTTCTTCCCGATGCGAAGACACCCAGAGATGCGCAGTTGGATCGGTGCTTTTCTTCCTGCAGGAGAGAACTCTCCACATGACATACTTCCGACAAGACTCGGTAAGACCATGTGACGTATTCCACTCAAAATACCCCCCCCCCCTTTTGGGTGGGGTGTGGTCTCCGCGGTGTCTTCCCCTTGGGAGGGACACCCCCCGATGTAGACACTTATGGCTCCCAGTTGGTTAACAAATTCCACTCTTTTTGGGGAGAAAAGAGAGGAAGAGAGGCCTCGGCTGGGCTAGCCTGTCCCTATTGTTGGGTAGTCAACTTGTTCCTGTAGGACCATTCGACGCTCATAAGAGTGTTGGGGGAGGTTACGTTACGGGCTGGTGCACTGGCTACAAGGCACACAGCGGTCTACCCGTCACACACCGCCAGTTCACATAACACAGTTCAGATAGTTGTGGCGTTTTGAATAGGGACCCCTAGTGTCACTACATCGACACAGTGTCGAGTGAGTGACAGATAGGGAACATCATGGTTACTTTTGTAACCTCTGTTCCCTGATGGAGGGAATGAGACGTTGTGTCCCTCTTGCCACAGTGCTGAACAACCCGCTGAAATGGCTGGGACCTGGTTTCGGCTCCTCAGTATAAAACCTGAATGAGTGGTTGCATACCAGCTCCTTTTATACCCGTATGTCCAGGGGAGTGGCATGCAAATTCCACTCATCAATTCTCATTGGCCTTTTTTCAAAAAAAGCAGAGGTGTTTGGGGCTCCCAAGAGTGACCCCTAGTGTCACTACATCAACACAACGTCTCGTTCCCTCCATCAGGGAACGGAGGTTACGAAAGTAACCATGACGTTCTTAAGGCAAGACTTAACTTAGTAGGTCGTAAGCTCTCCATAAAGTAATGCGTAGTCGCATAATATGACGTTTACCTGTACTGATCCAATAAGCAGCCTTCAAATTTGTACACAGAAGTGTTAAACAGCCATGAATTTCAGTTTGATCTTGTTACGGTTGATGTTCAACCCTTGTATCCAGTAACTGTCAGCTGTAATAAATTAAATCCCCATTAAAATATGATATGTAATAAAAGTAGCTACATTTGATAAATAGGACATTTGCCCTGTGTAAATAACAATAAATAGGAACTGTATCGAAAATAAATAAGGAGTGATAAATAAATACTAATACAACAGGCTGGAAAAATAGACATTTATTCAAAACTTAACACTGGACTTCAAGCAACTTGGGCTATGAGCTTCTCCACCCTTCCTCCAGACTCTAGGACCTTGGTTTCCAAATGAAATACAAAACTTGCTCTCATCTGAAAAGAGGACTTTGGACCACTGGGCAACAGTCCAGTTCTTCTTCTCCTTAGCCCAGGTAAGACGCCTCTGACGTTGTCTGTGGTTCAGGAGTGGCTTAACAAGAGGAATATGACAACTGTAGCCAAATTCCTTGACACGTCTGTGTGTGGTGGTTCTTAATGCCTTGACCCCAGCCTCAGTCCATTCCTTGTGAAGTTCACCCAAATTCTTGAATCGATTTTGCTTGACAATCCTCATAAGGCTGCGGTTCTCTTGGTTGGTTGTGCATCTTTTTCTTCCACACTTTTTCCTTCCCCTCAACTTTCTGTTAACATGCTTGGATACAGCACTCTGTGAACAGCCAGCTTCTTTGGCAATAATGTTTGTGGCTTACCCTCCTTGTGAAGGGTGTCAATGATTGTCTTCTGGACAACTGTCAGATCAGCAGTCTTCCCCATGATTGTGTAGCCTAGTGAACCAAACTGAGAGACCATTTTGAAGGCTCAGGAAACCTTTGCAGGTGTTTTGAGTTGATTAGCTGATTGGCATGTCACCATATTCTAATTTTTTGAGATAGTGAATTGGTGGGTTTTTGTTAAATGTGAGCCAAAATCATCACAATTAAAAGAACCAAAGACTTAAACTACTTCAGTCTGTATGCATTGAATTTATTTAATACAGAGTTGAATTACTGAAATAAATGAACTTTTCCACGACATTCTAATTTATTGAGATGCACCTGTATATATGTCGAAATGATTGATGCCTGTCACGCAAAACATGAGCTCATTGATGTCATTAAATGAATCTGCTTTTTTATTCCATCCGTTACTCCTGGTCAGAGGCTTCCGTAAATATTTAGTTTATACGTAGGGTTACGTCCTACCTAAATTTAATGGTGCAATGCTCAGATATTTAGTAGTGCATAAATTGCGACTTAGTGCCCATTTAAGCCACAACTAGGCTAAGTTGTAGTGTACATATAGCTGGTGCAACCGGCCCCTGAAGCACAAATGCTAGCGCTGCAGCATTGTTAATCAGTTAGGTTGCTAGGAGACATCTCAAATGAGATTCAAAGCCCTGCTAGCTAATGGGAGTGTTGCAGTTTTGTTTTCTTAAACGTCATCTTCCGAATATCGGGGAATGGAATGCATTTATGGTCAAGTAGGAATATCCCACGTCCAACTTAAATGGAACGTAGCATTACCGTGTACCCTGACAAAACGAAATTTATTGCAAGCAACATTTAAATCGCAAATATTATTAGACAGATTTTTCCAGGTATTACAGACGTCCTTGGTAGATTTATATGAAAAATTATGATTTTTGAATGTCTGTTTGGGAGACGTTCATTTCACAAAACAGTCATGCTGCAGTTAAGTGTAATTTCAAGTTCTAGCTTTCGTGCAAAGGAATATTCCGGGCTCAATACAAGGTAAGCTCAATCAACAGCATTTGTGGCATAATGTTGATTAACACAAACATGAATTTCGACTCGTCCCTCCTTTTCTTAAAAAAAAAGCAAAAATTAGATTTACAGTGAAGCACTTACAATGGAAGTGAGTGGGGCCGATTTTTGGAGGTTTTAAAAGCAGAAATGTGAAGCTTATAATTTTATAAAAGCACTTACATTAATTATTCTGTTAAAAGTCATGTATTATTTGAGATGTAAAGTTCTTTAAATTGTAAATTTTACAGTTGTTTTAGGATTTTAGGTTTTGTTGACTGTAGGGGCAGGTGCACCCCTGTCTCTTCGGCCTATTTATGAGTTGAATACGTTCACTAACAATTGTTTTTATCAGAAGGTAATCAAAGCATTTTTAATCATGTGCATTTATTAAGATTATGTTATAATCATGCATGTTGCAGGTCATTTATGTATTTGTCCTCTGAGGTGTGACTGAGTGTCAGATTTCTATCAGGAATGCAGTTAACTGTGCTTACTCATTTAGCCCAGCTCCCAGAGGATGTGTATACATGTGAGTTTAACTAGTTTATTGATCACTTATTCAGTTTAAGTAAGAGTTTTATTGTGTTTAAGTTTTAGGTCATTAATTGCTGACACAAATACATTCTTAGCATTCATCACTAAAAGTACATTTCTGCCTAACATTGCTCTGTTGCATTTGGACGTGTTGTTCTCTCATCATATTTGTTCCAGCAGGATAAGGCCTGAGTCCCAGTGAGTGTGTTCCAACCTTGAGAGAAATGATAGCCTATGTTGTGTTCTGTCTAGTAATGTCATTGCAGGGATTGTTTGTAGTTTTGACAATCATGTGACTAAGTCAGATGAACTGGACGCCAGTGTATCTAAAGAGAAGGCTCACCTCTGACCCATTTCTGCTTACCAACTTGACTTAATGTCTTAAAAATATAATCTTTGAATGATTGTATTCACGTGGTTAAACAGAACACCATGTTTGTAAGATTTATAAAATTTTCTGTACTGTTCACCTATCAGAACTCAGTAATTATAAGAGATGATGTCAATTCATTTGCATATGCCCATAATTACTTTTGTTTCTGTAATCCAAGTTAGTTCGAGGTTAGATCCTCAACTCATTTTCTGCTTCTGTCTTTTGCCTTTGGAAATGTGGAGAACTTTGCCTTCAGTAAACTCTCTATCTCTCTCTCTCTTTGACTCCTGGTCATCATTGTTCATACTGGTCTCTTTACTGGGTATAACTGTATTTCCTTACTTGACATTACATCGTCATGGCAACAAAGATTTAAAATTGGCCATAACTTTACACAGAATAGATTAGTAAGCATGTTAACACACACATTGTTTACGTATTGTGGCTAAACTTTGAAATCGTGAGTATTTTAGCATAAAAAAATGTCTAAATACATTTTTGTGGTAATCAATATATTGCTACAATTGCTATCAATTGAGCTTAACTTGTATTGAACCTGGAATATTCTTTTAAGAGTGTTAGTAGTGAGTGCCCTATTGTAGAGGGAAGGAACAGGAGGGGGCACAACTGAAATTAAACAGCTCGCTTGATGTGGTTTGTTCATCTGGCCTGACTGCCAACGTGGCGATTTATCCAGACCCAAATTCTCGGCAAGTCAGATAACTGCTCTGTCACTCATGATAATGTGTGTGTATGTGTGTGCATGTGGTTTCTATACAGACAGGAACACAATTTGATGTTTATTACCCGGCTGAGGTGGGATATAGTTTCCTGATGGAAGAAGTATTTTCTGTGGATGAAACTGACACGCTGCTTCTCTCCTGCAGTGGGGGGGGGGGGACCTCCCCCTGTGGCTGGCATACAGCCAGCCAACCTGCTGCATGGTGAATTTAATTTGTCAGAAATGTTTACCAACATTTGAAGTTGTTATTATAGCCCTTTCGTCACATAGAGGCGACAGAGTAATGAAAGGTACACGTATATACCATCTGAGGTGAGAGAGATTGAGATTTTTTTTGTTATTAATTTAGGATCAGAGCTATTTGAGACAGCTGCCCCACAATCCTTAACACTTTTTTTTACCTTCACAGTTTACAGCCTGCCTTTAAAGGGCCATTACCCTTGTGGCTTTGTCATTTCCTGCATGTTACTTAATTTAGCTCCACCCACATCCACTGCCTGCTGTGGTGTCAAGGTTCCAACATGATAGTGCATGGGTATGAGTCATGGTGTGACCACACAGATCACACTGAAAGAAGCTCCTAGACTTGTAGCTGCATTTGTGACCTGCAAAGTGAAATCCTCAGCAGGGCTCAACAACAAGGCTTGTTTTCCTGGTCATCCCAGTAGTTCATATTTGTCCTTGCTCTGCCTATATTTTCAATGGCCCAGCAACAAAGAAGAGATACATATTATTTTTAGCCATTTTTGTATGTGAAAAATCTATATCTTTAGAGTCAACATCTTTACAGTCTTCACAGAAAAAGTAAAAAAATAAAAAATAAATAAAAAACAATTATGAGGTTTTTAATTTGCAATAACTGCTGTAAATTATAAAGCTAAAATGTAACCCATAGCTATAAATTCAAGCAAGCACTTTCTCTCAATAATAATGTTAAAAGGTTTGATTTTCCATCTATTCTAAATGCTTCCAAGACTCGAAGTTTCAACAAAACCTGTTAGCCAGCTACTGGTGATATATTTAACAACAATGCTCAATACATCCAAAAAAATAAAAGCGGCAACACACAGAAACACACAAACTAACCCAACACATGTGCGACAACACACCACTGCCCTAAAAGGGTAATTGACAGAGATCGACCGATTTATCGTTTTTGCCGATTAATCGGCACTGTTTGCTTTTTGGAGCTATCAGCTATCTGCAAAGTCAGTGATGTTTGCTCACCAATAGCTTGGTTCCACATCGGTGGCATTGACGGTTTCTAGACAAGACTGCAGCCTCAATAGGTTAACTATAAACAACCACTAACACCTCGTGGGGATACATGTGGATCTATATTTGTCATAACTGACCATATTCATCCATATTTATATACTCACTTTAACCTCTTAATGACGGGTGGGTCAAATGTTTTTTTATTTTTATTTTTTATTTACATTTAATTTATGTTTAATACATGTTTAAACTGTGAAATTGTAAACTAATATTGACATCCAATATATCATTTGAAAGAGCTGGGTCTCAAGATTTGATATTTTAAAGAGATTTTGATGATCGCAAAGTTACAACAATAAGATTTTGTTAAACGTGTCAAGAGTGAAAATCAAAACACGGAAAATGAAACCGGAAGTTCTGACATTTACTGTCTTCCAGCCAAACACAGATGAACACAATCCTCCAAATTTCAGTATGCTTTTCATCACACGAGTCCAATAAATATATTCCATTAGTGATATCAATCCAAAAATGTACAAATATGAAGAAATATTGATCAATCTGTCTTTGTTCAGGTTTTATATATTCAACACATTATCATTAATGTCCATTCTCTGCAAAATCTTGCACTCTATTTAGTGTTTCAGTACCAAAGCACCCAAACATGATATTTGGGAGGGTCTTACGAAAAAAATTAGCCCTCCCTCAAAATTTTCTGTGCAGTTGTGATAGTCACTCAAAATAGCCAAACAGGACAGTCAACAGGAGTGATGTAAAGATTTGCGTCATCCATGTTTGTCTCTGGATAAAATCGGCCAATGAAAAGCTAGATTGTTTTTGACCGATGGGTTGCGTAGCTAATGAAAAGATGAAAACAACAATATGAGGGTTGTACTGTATATATCCCTGATGACGATTTTCGAAGGTTGAGTGGAAAACTGTGGACTGCTTGTTTGTGTTTGCGCTTTTACGCACGGTGTGCAGTTATAGCGTGTTACTGCCATACTGTCAACAAAGAACTTGATTTTTGGACCCGCAATCTGATCCACCCTCCACGGCTTCAGTCACCATCACTGAGGGTATGGAGAACACACACTCCCGACTGCATTTTTTCATCTGCACATCCAGGGGGCTCGGACATGTCATTCAAGCAAAGATGAGCCACCCTCCTCGGCTTCAGTCACCATCACCGAGTGCCTGGATGAACCGCTCCTCCCGACTAAATTTTTTCAGCAAACCCCGTTCAACTGCACATCCAGGGGGCTCGGACATGTCATTCAAGCCGAGACGAGCCACCCTCCCCGGCTTCGTTCACCGTGAGTTAGACCCCGGAGCACACGCGCTCCCAATGCATTGACTTTGTCATTTTTTCACTGCTTTTGCTTTGCAGTTCACCCAGGGCCTCTGTCTCAAGCTGAGAGGCACCACCCTCCTCAGCTTCAGTCACCATCACCGATGGCCTGGAAGAAACGCTCCTCCAGACTGCATTTTCACTCAAACCCCCTGTTCAACTGCACATCCAGGGGGCTCTTGCATGTCATTCAAGTCGAGATGAGCCACCCTCCCCGGCTTCGTTCACCGTGAGTTAGACCCCGGAGCACACGCGCTCCCAATGCATTGTCATTTTTTTCCACTGCTTTTCTTTCAATATGCATTGGGAGCAGGCGTGCTCCAGGCTTCACTGATGGTGATTGAAGCTGGGGAGCGAGGCTCCCCGATTTGAGGCAGTGGCTAAAGACCCTGGGTGAATGGCAGAGCAAAAGCTCTGAAAAATGACTAAGTCAGTTTGCATTTGTATGGGGAAAAAATGAACAGAAGCATCTTTATTGTAAGTAAAAGTTTATTTCCATTGCAACATTTCAATGTTCTTTTCACATTTTTTTTACAAAATGCATAAATATATATGGAATGCATTATATTCCCAAATAATAATAAAAAAATATCTTCATGCATATTTTGGTTTGTGTGGTATTTTTTACATTGAAATATAAACAAAATGTGTGTTTTGAACCACTTTGATCACTGGTTTCCGGAGTTACAACAAGTGGTCTATTGGCGCCTCCAAGTGGCCTTCTTTTGGAAGTACACTTACATAAATCATTATGGAACAAAGAGTTTTGGTCATATCGACTTCAAAATTGTGTCAGACCTTCATCAGACATGTGGCTTTGTATCAGATGTGTTTTTGGGGCACTGCTCATAGTCTTGCATATTTAAAAAATATATCGTTTTATAAATAATATTTGCGGTCACTATTCAAAATATTTGAATAGCTCTAACAAATTTTTTATACTACAATGATACATTTTACTCTTGAATAACAAATGTCTAAGTGTCTATTTTCAAACGAGCCCAAAGTAAAAAAAAGTGAGTATATGGAAATGTGCACTGTCAGCATATAGTGTCTAACTCTAACTTTATCTGGTGAATAAAATAAAAAATGTCAACTTGTGAAATGCATAAAACAGGTTTCTGCGGATCCTTAAAAAGTCTTAAAATGTCTTAAATTCAGTTTTCCAAAATTTAACGTCATAAAAATTCTTAAATATCTTAGATGATAAAACAAAAGTCTTAATTATCATTTTCAACAGGTCTTAAATTTGGGGGCTGAAAGACAGGAATCGTGATATGACCTAATGTGATTATCAAACTTCAAAAGAATACGATTTAATTATATAAATACATGCGCTGTATCCTTCAAAGTGAAAATGCGGCACTGTTGTATTTTCTCCAAACACGTGGGGGCTTGTGAATGTTTCCATGCCTTCACTTAAATTTAGAACACTTGATGACTACAAACAAAATTACAAAATATGAAATTTACCTCTTAACAGCCGGCCTCTTTTTGTAAATGAGCTTGAAAATGACATAAAACTCTTTCTACCAGGCTTTACAAGTCAGCCAGTCCGAGTAGGCTACTATCTCATATACAAATCCATCTGAAACGTTCTTTATGACACACATTGTTTTTGTTATGTTGTCATGTCCTCAATATTCAGTAACCTATTTCAAATGCTCACAGTTCTGGAGCCTACTTTCAGTTGCTAATATGGCAAAACTTTATTAATTAGTTGTTAATAATAATTAGTTATGCAATTCATTATTTGGTATTTTATATCATATTTTTTTATTATTACAAAGGCATCTGTAAAGGCTTTTCAATCGCCCATTTGGCCAAATTGTTAAGTGGCTGGGATTACTATTTTAGTAAAATTAATCACATTCAATTAACTAATTTGATGTAAGGACTTTTTATGTGATATTTAATTTTATCACAATAGATTGTTACTTCTTTTAAACTCATTAATGTAATGCTTTGTTCATATTGTCATCAGATACGCCCATGTTTTTATAATTTGAAATGGAATGAAACATTGGTGCCAAAAAGGCGCACGTAACTTTTTTTTAATTAAAAAAAATGTAGAATTTTTTTTTTCTGAATAAATGTTAAAATAGTGTTCAATAAGTATACTGTCATCCATGTATGTACACATTTTTATTATAAAAGATTGAAATCAGTACACGAAGTCAGATCAAACTATGGTAATTTTTTTGTTTTGGCCCTCCTGTAAAGTTGGTGAAATGTCACTTACGCCCCTCTGGTTCTCACCCCACGATATAAAAACTTCATTTGGTGAGTGCTTACATGTAGGGCACTGATTCTTGAGATATGGACAAAACTTGTATTACATACAAAAGTAATTTTTATTTTAAAAATCAAGAAATTCATAATAATAAAAATACTGTCAAAGTTAAATCTAAAGGAAATGAGTATACTCAGGGCATTTTTTACTTTGATTTTAAATATTTTCTTTAGAGATTTTAAAATCTCATAAGAAGCACATGTACTGTAACTTACCCTGTCCTCAGCAAGAGGTCACAATGTTAACCTGCCAAACAAAGTGTTTAAAAATGCAACAAATTTATAAATATAAATATTAAATGAAAGGTAGGGATCTGTGAGATATCAAACAATACAAGAAGTAAACTTTCGATTCTATTTTCCATAAAAAACTGTCTATCAAAGTTGTGTCCTCAATTTGTGTCAACTCTGTCAGATTTTTTTTTTAATAATCTTGAATAAATCAGATAACGTCATGGTCAGCTACACCCCTGAGTACCCCTTCCCCACTTCCTGCTCATGGTGGATGCAACAGTAGGACACATGGTCTGGTTAGTTTTTACTTTTTTTTTTTTTTTTTTTTTTTTTTCAAATCTCTGTGGTCACAGCTTCAAAATGTCAACTCTGTCATTCCCATTATGAAAATTTCTGTTAGAATTGTGGGATCAATATTGACATTTTAGTTTAGGTAATAGAAGCAGCTTCAACTGAGGAAAACAAAACAAAATGGCTCCAGTGTTCAACACATGGTTAAGATGGAAAAATATTCAATTTTTCAACAAAAGAAAAAAAAACTGTCAGAATTTTCAGAATAGTATGAAAACAGGAAAAAAAAAAAAAATGATAGAATGGATTTTATCACTTAACTCCTTTACTGAACACCATACTTAGATAATTAAAAATTTTACACTCTTGTGTGTCTGACGGAGACACAAATTACAGTAAGATTTAAGTTATGAATAAATGTTAATAAATGTCAATTTTCAGAAAAGGTGTTTTTTTTTTATAAAACCTGTTCCCTTACATGGTTCGTTAGCTACACCTTTGTCTACAAATATATTCCAATTTAGTATTAAAAAATAAAAAAAATAGATTTTAAACATGTTTTGTCCTTTATCTCAAGAATCAGTAAGGGCATTGTAACAAGGCTGAATTTCTGTCACTGTTTATGAACTATTGCACAATTATTAATATGGGATGTAATAAAAAAGATACATATGAAGTATAAACATTATTAAACATTTATTTTCATGACCTTTTTTGATCATTGAATTCATGCTGATTCAGACAGTGTCCCTTGACAAAAGATAAAAAGCAAGTGATAGCTGATAAGTTGATGAATTACTGCTTGTATTTGTTATAAATCAATGTTATATTATTTATTTATGTGTTCATTAGTTTTAAATAATTCATGTTTGTAAAGCTGTGGAAACAGAAAGACGCCCAGCAACAATGGAAGAATATGCAATTAACATGGTTCACCAGACATATCCTGCTAGTTATTAGTTTTTAAATCCATAAGCACACACACTTTCGTCTCTCCCTAAATCAATCAGGTTACTACTGTATGCACACAACAAAAGAGAGAGAGAGAGAGAGAGAGAGAGAAAGAAAGAGAGAGAGAGCAATAGAGTGAGAGAGATGAATAGAGAATAGGTATTATTTTCTTCTGTAAAAGGTGTTAACAGGCAGATTTAGGAAACGTCAAATATGAGGTGATAATAAGGCATGGAGTGAGACTGTGAGAAGAGAGGGAGAGAGGAAGAGTGAAAAATAGACAAGAGGAGGAGAGCTATAATTTGGCTGTTGGCCTTCATTAAGGCTGATATGGCAGAGACAGCTGGAGAGAACAGCACCATCTGGAATTGAGAGAGAAAGAGAGAGAGAGAGAGAGAGAGAGAGACAGTATAACAGAGTATGACAGACAGTGATCAGACTTGACTCTCCATAAGTAAAATTGTCCAATTTTACTATTGCTCGTCCTTTTTATTTTTAGAATTAATATTTTCATTTTATTTTTTATTTTATTTGTAACTTTAATTTTGTATTTTAAAGTCAACTCTTTTCCCTTCTTTGTCGATTGCACTGCACATTTAGTCTTTTTTTATTTTCTCAATTTGTTTATTGTTTTGCACTATTTTGTGTGCATGCTGCCATGTGAACATGACCATATGGGAAATCGGTCTGTTAGTTATTAATGTTTCGCCACCCGATTCCAATTTAGGACCTAATGTGTAGAATTCGGACATGTCAGATTTTGGGGCAGAAGATCTCTTTTGATCTTCAGCTAATGAGATCCTAAATTTGCAAAGAAATAAGCATGAAAATAATGAAAAACATGAAGATCAGAGTTTTGGTCTCAGTACTGTTGCACATGCACACGACTGTAGCTACAGCTATGCCCATTGGAAGCATAGACCAGTTTTAGTAGACAAGACAATCAAACTCCTATTGATGATTTGCCCTTGAGATCAGTCTGGCTATGTTGTAAATGCTTTGGCAATATAAATTCACTAATATCTTTGTGCCAATAAAATATTAAACAGCCCATATTATGCTAGTTTACAGGTTCATGATTTTATTTTGGGGGTCTACTAGAATAGGTTTGCATGCTTTAATGTTCAAAAAACACATTATTTTTCTCATACTGTACATTTCTGCTAAACCTAATTTCCTCCTCTGGCTCAAACACTCTGATTTAGGTCCTGTCTCTTTAAAGCCCCCCTTTCTGAAAAGCCCAGTCTGCTCTGATTGGTCAGCTGGCCTAGTCTGTTGTGATTGGTCAACGCGTAGAGCGTGTGTCAGAAATGTAACGCCCCTTACCATAACTGAGTTTCAGGCTTCCTTAACAGCTGTAAACCCTATTGTAACTATGGTAACAGTGGTGTCAGTTTTTGCCATACCAGTTTGACTCCAAGTCCAATAATGAAAGTTTGGAAGAACAAGCTGATCGTCCCGAACCACCTTTGCAAGCACGACTTTAGCAGGACATTTCACAGTGGTAAGTTTTAATTTAGTAGCTACAGTATAGTACACTGCTGATTATTGTGAACCTAACAAAGCTTCAAGTAAAAGACACGTAGTGCATCTCTTTTGCTGGAATGTGTGTAGCTGAAATTTTTTCGCCAGGGCTATGAACGGAGAACAGAGGCTTACTCCCGGTTGAACATTACCGGGGGTATTAGAGAGTTTGTGAGCAAGTAAGCAGTGGATACACCGATAGTGGCCGCAACATTACAGCTTGTAATTATATAATTATTTAAGACTCTTGAGATCGACCATTATGTTACACAGTTTTAGGTAAAAGCCGGCCCACAGCTGAATAGTAAACCCTTACCAAAACAATAACATTACATTACAAATTAGCCGAGCACTACCATGGATTGCAGACCATTACCGCTTGTAAAAATGCATCCATCTCCACACTTGATCACTATTCATGATAGTAAGAATGACAAACAATCTGCATAATTCTACACAATTGTAGGTAAAAGTGGGCCCGCAGCTGATTAGCAAAACTATTTCAACACAATAACATTAGCTAGCAGGTTAGCAGAGGCCTACAGCAGTGCACTGGGTGTACATACCGTAGCTACAACACAAAACTTCACATTTGAATTCTTGGTAGCAGATAAATCCACAAATAATCAAACATACTTACAGGTTGTGATCCTGAAGTGCCAGATTGTCCCAACAAAGTGGGAACTGCACCATCTTTCAGGAGTAACCGTCTTGAAAATCTGGCATTGGTTGTGGTTGTACTGCTAAATAATTAAAATAAATTGTAACCACTGATTCTTCAATTCGTCTGCCTTTGGAAGTCCAAACAAAGAGGTTTTGCTTTTGCAGTGAAGTAAACAGTGTCTTCTCGACATGGCGACTGCACTAACCCAACTCATCCTAGCCTCTGCTATAACTACGTTTGTTTGAGGGCGGGCCAAAGTAGCCCTTAGGTGGGCATTATGCAAATGTGTTACATAGTCTACATGGACTACAATCCACCCGTTTCTTGTAGTTCTTGAGCAGTGTTGTCTGTGGGAGAGAATAACTCCCTTTTGCGTGGACTTTGTGCTTTGTAACTTTGCAGACCTTTTACATGCACAAACAGCTATATTACACACTAAAGAAAAGGTAAAATCCCAAAAAGCATAATAGGGCCTCTTTAAAACTGAAACAAAAAAGAAGACAGAGAGGAGAGAGAAGCACAATCGTCTATGACTTTACACAGCAGACAATAATATAACATTTGAGACAACAACCATAATAGATAGCTGGACTGAGGTACAATAACATCATAAAAAACATGTTATATGTGAGATTGGAAATACTACAGTCCATGAAACCAATAGACCACTGTGGTCCATCCGTCTGTAATGTAGAATGACCTTGAGATCACAGAATCCCTTTTTCCATTGGTTTTTATGACCTCAATAAGCATTATGCTCTTCATAAAACAAAAGCTTTGCCTTTTTGTGACATCATCAGATAATACCTTGTAGTCTTTATGATACCTTAAATGAGAGCGATAATTATTAGATGTTCAGCCTCATATAATAGTGGTCTAAAGTGATTATTAATCATTAAAGAGCATCAGCCTATAGTGCTGGCCACAGTCCTAGCCCACCTACTTATGTCCTGGACATTCCATTAAAAAATCATTAACAGATCTGATCTGCAGATCAGTGTCAAAGGCCAAGACACATGCAGCCTTGTGTAAAGAGTGATGCCCAGTGAATAGATGCTCTCAGTATGGAGGGAATCGTGCAGGTCAAGAGCCATAAATCCAGGCAGCATGGACTCAGTGTGTCTTCCTTTAAGGGCTTGTCTCACTTTAAAGATTATTCCTGCAGCCCTTTGCCCACTGTGACATACTGCCCTGCCCACCTCCGCTGACTTTGACAAATACTGCATCACATCTACCCTCAGACAGACAAGACACAGTCTAGACAAGCGGATCTATACATATGCTTACTCTGTCTCTCTCTCTTGCACTGCCTCCCTTCATGTCCATTACAGAATGGTTGTGTTCATTTGTAATCTTGACATCACCGATGCTGCACCCTTCATGTTCAGGCCCTCTCTCTTCTGCTTCAAGGCTAAAGTCTTTATGAATATAAAGTTGTTTACAAACCAACACTGTGCGGATCAAGCATAGTCTCATTTACAAACCCTGGCAGATAGAATCTATTTTGGGCTGCGAATTTGTGTGTGTGTGTGTATATGAGTGCCCCGAAGGAGAATCGTGATGGGTGTATTTGAATGATTTGTATCTTGGTAGGGTTAGGTCGAGGGTACATTGCGGGTATTTGAGTGTGTGTGTGGGGGCGGGTTTGAGTGGTTTACGAGGACATTTTTTTAGGTTACAAACTGCAAGGGAGTTATGCTATAAATGTGGTTTCAAATTGCTTAAAAAAAACATACTAAACAATGATTTTTTGAAAATTTAAAAATGCAGAACATTTTTAATGAGGGTTAGGTTTAAGGGTAAGGTTAGGGGATAGAATCTATAAAAATCATTATGTCTATGGAGAGTCTTCATAATGATAGCTGCACCAACATGTGTGTGTGTGTGTGTGTGTGTTTGTGTGTGTGGGCAGGTTTAAGTGGTTTACGAGGACTTTAAGGTTACAAACTGGTAATTACAAGGGTATTATGCTATAAATGTGGTTTATGAGGACATTTCTAGTGTCCCAATAATTTATATATTTTATTGAAAATGTAAAAATGCAGAAAATGTTTTGTGAGGGTTAGGTTTAGGGTTAGGGTTAGAGGATAGAATCTATAGTTTGTACAGTATAAAAATCATTATGTCTATGGAGAGTCCTCATAATGATAGCTGCACCAACATGTGTGTGTGTGTGTGTGTGTGTGTGTGTGTGTGTGAGACAAAGTCAATGTATCTGGGTTGAGCGAGTAAAGTCTGTCTGTAATAAATCAGTTTTGTCACTTGAGTTATGGACCCAAAAATTTACATTCTACCCTCATTTACTCACCTCATGTTATTTTAAACCAGTATGACTTTCTGTCCTCTGTGAAACTCAAAATATGTAAAGCAGAATGAAGTCACCATTTACATTCATTTTTTTCCCCATACAATGAAAGTGAATGGTGACTCAGACTAACATTCTGCCTATCATCTTCTTTTGTGTTCCAAAAGATTTTCATCCTTTTTTTTCTTCATTTTTGGCCGAACACTCCCTTTGAGTAAGGGGGAGAGTGTCCAAACTGAGCTCTGCGTGTAGTGTGTGTTGTACTTGTGAAATCAGTGTTATTTTACGTTTGTGATAGAGCGAAATATTGGATAGCAAGAAAGTGATGTTTCTTTTCCCAAGGTCTCTTCCTCCCATTGTTCACTGTCACAGTCAGTCACTCCCTGCCAACCCGATACCCACTTCACTCTTTTATTGACATGTCACACACACAAACATTGTTCAAATGTGTCCTTCACCACAAAAACCCTCTCAGCTTCAAACTGCTGCTCAGAGCAGATGAGACACACAGCATTCTGTATTTTCCACATGACATATGTGACTAAACAATGTTTCTATAGTATCTCCCATTTAAAAGATAACTAATGAATTAAAAGAGCAGCATGTGAATGCACGCACAGCGTGTACATAAAAGTGGCTGTCTATGGTGGAGGGAAGAGAGAGGTAATTTGTTACAGGCAGAATGGAGCTGTACGTGGTTCACTGTGAATATTTTAGCCCTAGCATGCTGCTTTAATGCCTTTGAAATGCAAACAGCTTCACTTCAGCCCCAGAAATCAAAATGAATATATAGACCTTGAAAACAGTTATATTTTCATTTTGGTGTAAAATCAGTGTGTTGCAGCAGGCTGGTACCCTCTAAATGTTTCCCTCTCATAATCCTTGAGGAGTGAAAATGTGTTAGATTGCGCCAGATTTTATAACATCAGAGAACATGAGATTTACTAATAATGCAACCAATCCTTAGATTTAGTGACCAATAATTTATAATAAAATGTACTTTATTAATTAATCTAAGTTCAGAATGTTCATTTGTAAAGGAAAGCCTGGCTTTTCCAAAACCCACTGAGCTACTTCCTTCATAGGCAGCTGCCTTCAAAGATAGCAACCTAACTGAAATGAAACCTTGTAAGTGACCGATTTAGAACACTCTGGCTGTGTCCAAACCCAAAGGTACCTTTTTTGTTGCCTCTCTGCCCAATCAGTGAACAGACAGAGTTTGCTTATGAAGGTACCTCCAGAAACTTGTTTTGGACAGGCTGCTGAGGCAACATAATGTCACATTCATGCTAGGATACCAGCAACTGATTATCGCCATATGGTGTCCACTAAAGATAACGCATCATCTTCAAGCAGTCCAACCGAACCACAATGGTTTAATAATCTAGAACTAAATCAAGCGAGTTTTTGCGAGAGTGTATATTTCATTACTACAATACTAATTTCTTGCTAGAAATGGAATCAAAAGTTGGAAAAAGTTGAAAAACAAAATGTACATTTATAAACAATTTGGCTATCAACTGCCTCTTCGACTGCCATTTTTTTCTTCAGCTCAATCATTGTGGAACCGTGCACACAGGATTGTGGTATTTCAAAAGGCAGCAAAGGATACATCTATGCAGCCTTAAAAAATCGATCAGGTGTGCATTTCCACTGTTACCAACATAGTTCAACGATTTGATGTTTCCCGAAACCGTAGTTCCAACGAACATTCACAAACAGCATTGCAAAAATTGTGTGGTTGGAACTGCAGCTCTTTACCTGAGGTTAGAAGCTAGAGTTGGGGTACTCGAGTTCGGACTCGGACTCCGAGTCACGAGTCCAATTTTAATAGACTTGGACTTTTCACAGACTCGGATGCATTTTTACTCTGACTTGACTCGGATTCGAGCCTTTGGGACTCTGGATATTTTTCAGAGTCCAGCCATGGCATTTGATTTGTGATGCAATGAACAAAATAAATAAATAAAAATAACAAAACAGAAATTAATGGAAACAGAAAAACTGTCTGCAAGCAGTTGTAGCACCCCCTGATGTCATAGACGTAGCCAGAGTTTGTTTCACCATGTTGAGCAAACACATGTAGAGCAGCACATTCAGTCAACCAACATGCTTGAATGTTACTACGGAGACTGCAGTATAACATCGATTACCGAGGTGGCTGGCATGACGAACACATAAAGATGAGTATGTAGCCAATGTACTAGAAACTACACGGCAGTTTTGCACGGCACAGGACCTGACAACTGGTAAAATCACGCATGGCGTTTGTGCAGCCAAGACGGTGCTCGCATCGCGGTTTCGTCATAGTTAAGAACTTCATTAAGTCAAGTCACCCACATCATGTCTCTCACAGTTTATTAAAACAACATATCAAAATAATAATTCTGAAAAATATTATTAATATTTGGCTATTAAGTCTTTTTAGGCATAATGTATCCACACATGTAGGCATCTGTAGTCTCTTGTGGTCCACGTAGTGTTGTCAGCTTGAACTGATCCTTAATTAATTAACTGTAACTTTTTAAATAGTTGGGGGAAATTGTTTTATTACTAAAGCAGACTGCAACTCTGAAAAACAGATAAACAGCTCCCATTTACTGTTTTTCTATTTTAAAAGCAATGACGAGCTGCTTAAAATATGATCTTTTACAGTTTTTTCCACAATAAAATGCACAATGAAATATGAAGTTATTTTGGGCAGCGAAATGTTTTGTTTATAATTTAATTATAGACTGGGTGACCAGACGTCCTGGTTTATTACACAGGACAGTCCCGGTTTTTGGTAGGGTCACTGATTTTTTTCTTCTTAAATTAAATCTCCTCATTGTCCTTCTCGCTATTGTCTCTGGTATTGTTTGCAGAGAAGAAAATAAATTTTGTTGCGTCGCACGTTGATTTGACGATACATTCATTCTTGTCTTCGGCAAATCAGCTGAAATGTGTCAGGTTACCATGGCAATGACGTCATGCTCTCTTTGTCGTCCAGTCTGTCAATGCAAATGGCCAAAATAATGCAAAAATGCGTTTTCAACAACGGGCTGAATGAAGCCGATCCATGTCTTCGTGCAACATGTGAAAATGTAAGCGGGTGTTTTCGGAATTTTTATTTTCCCCAAGAGCACAGAGGTAAATCAGACAAGTGTTACATTCAGACAGCTACATCGTACTTTTTACACAGTACAAGCACTTAAAGGAATATTCCGGGTTCAATACAAGTTAAGCTCAATCGACAACATTTGTGGCATAATATTGATTACTACAAAAACAAATTTTGACTCGTCTCTCCTTTTCTTAAAAAAAAAAATAAAAAGCAAAAATCGAGTTTACAGTGAGGCACTTACAATGGAAGTGAATAGGGGTCAATTTCTGAACATTAAAATACTCAATGTTTCAAAAAGTATAGCCACAAGACTAAAATAATATGTTGTTAACATGATTTCAGTGTGATAAAATCACTTACTAACCTTTTCTGTGTAAAGTTATAGCAAATTTTACAACTTCTTTGCCATGACGATGTGTAAACAAACTTTACAGCTCAAATAATATGAGTTTTAACAGAAGAATTAATGCAAGTGCTTTTATAAAACTGTAAGCTTCACATTTCTTTGTTTAAACCCTCCAAAAATTGGCCACATTCACTTTCATTTTCCCCATTCACTTCCATTATAAGTGCCTCACTGTAACCTCAATTTTTGCTTTTTTTTTTGAAGAAAAGGAGGGACAAGTCGAAATAAATTTTTGTGATAATCAATATTATGCCACAGATGCTGTTGATTGAGCTTAACTTGTACTGAACCTGGAACATTCCTTTACATGTTAAGATGTGGGGATTGTATTTAGAATTTTAGGTTCCAATATTGTGAATTTTGTGTTAAAATGTGTACATGACATGACAAGTCTACTCATACTTGCACATGCAATATAAAATTATATGGATAGAATAGGCTACGTGGAATTTGTAAATAATAAAAAAAAGCTAAATTGTGGTTAAATAGTGAAAAACAAAAATATAAATAAAATAAAATTTTCACAAACTATATATTGCAGAAGTTTGCATACCCCTTTTGTTTTAGGCCTATACATTTTCACACCCCTTTCAGAATGTATACAAATATGAGACAAAAGTTTTTATATTTTATGTAGTACTGCCCTTCAAAAGCTACATTACAGAAAATGTACTGTAATTTACACAAATCATCCTGTTCAAAACTTTGCATCCCCTTGGTTCCTGGTTCTTGTGTTGCCTTCTTGAGCATCAGTGAATGTTTGCACCTTTTGTAATAGTTGTGTATGTGTCCATCAATTGTCCTAAGTGTCAAAAGCTGGATGTCTATATCATTTAGCCACTGTTGGGAAGAACTCAAATGTCCAGAAGATGCTGGGAAACCAAAGAATGTACAGTATTTTTCTTAAGAAAAGTGGGCAGCTTCACAGCTCAGGACAAAGCAGGGACTCGTGAACAATTGTTACACAAACAGTCATTAATCATCAAGAAAGCAACACATATTAAAGGGTTTGCTCTCGTACCAGTAGCTCTAAAGCTTGCGTGCATTCTGTCTCATGAACGTGCATAGGAGATCAACGATAGGTGAATAGTTTCACTTAATAATACATCAGATTTCAGATTGTTTCTCACCAAACCTTACCGTATTCCTTCAGAACAAGACATGAGTCACATACAATAATTTGTTAGACTTCTGAATTATAATTTTGTGTCCTTTTGAAGCTTGAAGAAGTGGTCACCATAAACTGCCATTGTGTGACATCACTGAGCACAATTTTTTTACAATTTCTCCCTTTGTGTTAAGAAAAAGAAAGAAAATCATATGGAGTTATAACAACACAGGGATGAGTAAACAATGACTGAATTTTTATTTTTGGGTGAACTAATCCTTTAGAACCAAGGGAATGTAAACTTTTGAATCAGATCATTTGTTTAAATTCAGTTACCATTTGTCTTGTGGAATATACAGTATGTGAATATCTGTTGTCAAATAACTTCTTCAAGGTAGTATTTCATTTTTACGATAACTTTTTTTTTTTTTTTTAAACAATAATACACAGACGCATCAGGGTTTCAGGTGCACAAGCAGTGCGTAGAACTGCCCCGCGTTTTCCGTGAATTAACAGTCATGTCCGTGTTAAATGGCCCTAATATTAAAATATTGATGTTGAGTTTACGGTTCCAACATGAACGGATTCATTCGGACTCAGACTCAACTTGGACTCGGCCTGTTATGGACTCAGTCTTGAGTCCGACTCGGCCCCTTTTGGACTCGGACTCGACTTGGACTCTATTGTTTAAAGACTCTGACTTGTCTCGGACTCGACTAAGGTGGACTCGAACCCAACACTATTAGAAACATAGTTCCTTGTTAGTTTGCTCTGTGGACATCATTTCACTTCGCTGTGACTTCTATATTTTTTATTCCAAATATACCTTTCATTCTGTCAAGACTTTGATTCTGAACCTTATTCAGGGTTTTGCAGAAAGCCTTTCTGAAATGTCATGCAAATGCAAATACAGCAGTTTAAGTGCTTAAATGCTGTGAAGAGAAAGTACTTAACACAAGTGGTTTCTGATGGAGAACACGGCTTCTGTGTCCATGTACGCACAAGTGCTGTTTTTGGCTGTGTTCCAAATGGGATAATTCAGCCCCTGAAGGGCACTTCATAGGGAGAAATATCATAATAGATAGCTTCAAACTGAATTTTCAATAAGAATGGCTTAAAAAGTGAATTCCAAATTACTGTTATTTTGGAGCCCCACATCTTTCAGCCCCCCACTGCTCTCACAGTGGATGGTAAAGACTTTGAAAGGAATAGTGCATAGGGATGATCTCTTCTGAATAGAATGTGCCCATCTGAAGAGTGCACAAGTGCGTTTGTGCTCAATTTCATTAGGTGAATTCCAAAGTCTGATGTAGAGGGAAACACATCTATTGCAGCACAATGCATCTGTCTCATTACACAGTTCACACTGATTTCGTGTCTTTAGCAGCTTTCTTGCATTAAACATCTTTCTGGTGTATGTGTAAATGAGCTATTATAATTGAATTTTCCAGGAAGTTATAACTCCACCCCCTGCATAACGTAAATAACGACAGCTCTATGTTGTTGAACCAGCATGGTTTTGGGAAACATTCATGACTAGCTAGTTAATTTCTCCAGCGATGCATCGTACTTTGGTGGTTAAGCAGTGAGTTACGTCGTTGTTCGGGAAACGCTCCCCAGATGAAGGTATCTCAGTAGACAGGATATGACACGGACATTGGATTCGGATGTGCCTTGATCCCTTCCTACCTCCATATATAGCCTCCAAAGGCAGCATTTTCCTCTACATGGCAGCATCTCTGTGCATCATACAAATAGCACTTCTCACGCGAAGCGCACAGGAGACTCAATTTTTTTGTTTCTTGTAGAGCCTGACCGATATAGGATTTTTGAGACTGATGCTGATACCGATTTTAGAGAGCGAAAATTCACAGATTACTGATATGGTGACCGATATAGCAAATTTTTGAGCTAGAATGAAAACAGACCTTTTCTATGTGGATTGTTCACCGATTTTGCACTGATATGACTATGCAAAGGTACTCAGAAGGCTGCTTTCTTAAACAAATATATTTATCGAAGAACATTTGACATTATTATTATACATTGTCAACACATTCTAGAAACGAACACTGAAAAAATAAAGATACAATAAATAGCTTAATAAACATCAGTACTGTTAGTATAAGTCAATTGCTGACCACTTAAATAATAAATAAAATAAAATAAAATAAACATCAGTACTGTATGTTCAGTATCAGTCAATTGCTGACCATTAAAATAAAGAATAAATTCAAATACAATAAATAGCTAAATAAAAATCGGTACTGTATGTTTAGTATAAGTCAACTGCCCACCATTAAAATAAAGAATAAATTCAAATAAAATAAATAGCTTAATTAACATCAGTGCTGTATGTTTATTATAAGTCAATTGCTGACCATTTAAATAAATAATAAATATAATTTATTTGAGCTTCATATACGGAGGACATTACCCTACAACGCTGATATCAGACCAGTTTTACCTGCTCTTAGTCATGCATCTGGTCAACACTAAGACAAAAAATCTTTAGCATTTTTATTTGAAAGCTTCAACATTTGAAAGCTGCTTTATTAATGGCTAGCTCAGAGTGCAGAGAAGTGTTATGGGGATTTGGCGATGGCAGAAGTACACTAAAGAGCTAAGAACTATTGTAGGGGAAGAGGGTCACTAGAAGGCCGAGCGCTCATTGCATCATGCAGCCCTAGTTTCAGTGTGTGCCATCATTTTTGCTTGGTTTAGTCCTTGTCCTCATGGAGAGTGATGTTTTGATGTCAGCATGCATGCCTTCAGGACAAGCGCTATAAGGCTGTCTGGAGAAGCACTAACCAGGGGCGTGTCCAGGATTTTTTGCAAAAAGGGTGGCAAGAGTCAAGTAAGGGGTGGCATCCAGTAATTTCGCACCTGCGCAACATGGATGGGTTAAGCCGTTGTGCACCGTCGCCAGGACGCAAGCGGGCTCCGAGTTGGGGTGGCAAAGCTAATTTTTAGGGTGGCAGCTGCCATCCCTTGCCACCCTTCTGGCCCCGCCCCTGGCACTTACCTGCCACAGTGCCACCGCCCCCCAGAGGGAGGGAGCCATTGAGTAATCCACAGGAGGGAAATGAGAAAGTTCCCCACTCCAGGCAAAATAAGCTTCTCAGCAGTCTGACATGGCCAAACCCCAGCAGTAAACCTGATACCCTGTGTATCTGAGACTGCAGAAGCTTCCCACCTTGAGGGAATGTTTAAAATGGTCTGTGGCCCATGGTATGTCCAGGTAATAATTGTCCAAAGAGATGAAGACTGAATCAGTATACTCAAAACATGCTCCAAACTCCATCCACTGAGACAATGTAAAAATGTTGAGCAAGTGTATACAAGCTACAAGCTGCCTTGTTTGATAAAGGTAAAACTGTGTGGCTGAATCTCCTGTTCGCAAGGAACTCTGTTTAGTTATAATTGTTGGAAAGAATTCGTCAAAATTAATGAAATAGAACAGAGGTTGCCAACATTATCTTACCCTGGGACCCTCCATCTATCCTCTCAGCCAAATCAGACTTATTACATTGAATTCGGCGACAGAAGGTTGAAAGCTCTTCAGCTGAAATCAGTCTGTGCTTACCAAAATTCAAATCACTGCCCCCAGTGGCCTAAGCTAGAAATTGTTGCTGCTTCAGTTTGGTGAATTGTCCATAGAGTGGCGCCAAAAGCAAGTTGTCTTTTTAGTTGAAAATGATGTATTACAGTCAACAGGAATGCATATTCTATTACCTGTACCTGCAAAACCAAACCTAAACCCTAAACATAACCATCATTGTAGTAAAAAAATGGAACCTCCAAACACATCTCCTTTCTATATAAATTTCTGATTGTAGATTGTGCTTCATTTACAAAAACTGCCCGGTGCAATTTACATTGTGCTATTACTTACAGATAACAGCAGGCAGAAAAATGAAGTTATTTCAAAGAGATGTTTTTGTAAAATTTCTGTTGATCATATCAGCAGTAATTCATTAAACAATGACCAAATGATGGCATTCTAACCTGGAATATATCCAGATGTGCAGTGTAGTCAAGTGCACATTCAGCATGTTAAAGAGATGATTCAGGTGTCTGGATCACAGTAGTGAGTGATGCTGTACAGTCCCATCAAAGTGTGTCAGATCACGGTGGTGTTTTGCATCCTATGCTATATAACAAGAATCTGCCCACAAGATCGGAATTGTGTGTCCAGATTGCGTTCAGCATTGATTTTACAGTGCTTTTACAGGGCACAATTAATTCTTAGTGAATTCCCCCCTCTAAATAACACTTGAGGAAAAGGTGAACACAGTTGAAATTATGCAAAAATGTCTGATAGGATATGCCGCTTGTCAGAAATCCAGCAGTATGGAGTCGATTTTAAGGACCATTAACTTTAAAGTAACTTTTTTTCATGTTGGCCATACCCAGGGACCACCATATATAGAAATGCTACTGTAAGGGGGTTCAGTGGAAAGGAGGAGGCGAGAACCGGCTTAAGAATATAAATAATAGTTTAATAATAAACTTAACCAAAAACACACAACCATAAACACACAGTACAGCTGCCTGTAATTCTCTCTCTCTCGATCTGTCGTCCCCGGCCGCCCTCGCACGCCCCATCAGGCTGATTGGGGACCGGGCGTGCGTCATTCCAGCCCGGCCCCACCCTCCTCGGCTCTACAGCTACATTTTATTGGTAACACTCTATAATAACTTTCATTATACTACGGTCTGTTGAATGCTTGATTCTAATTGGTTGGCGGACGTTCTAAGGTGTGCAATTATTTTTCAAGTAAACGCATGACTATAAAGTAGTTCCAGGTCTTGACCGCATAACGGTTCCATATCATTTCAACAAATTATTTCAGTTATTTCAAAGAGACCTACAGGCTACCACAACAAAATAACCAATTAAAACAAAGACATTGGTTAAAGGTGCAATATGTAACAATTTTC
The DNA here is from genome assembly GCF_019703515.2 of Myxocyprinus asiaticus. Classification (NCBI taxonomy): domain Eukaryota; kingdom Metazoa; phylum Chordata; class Actinopteri; order Cypriniformes; family Catostomidae; genus Myxocyprinus; species Myxocyprinus asiaticus. The sequence goes on along the minus strand of NC_059376.1, from coordinate 24,706,418 downwards.
ATTTAATATTCGCCTTTTTTTTTGCCAATGTGTGAACGGCTTGTAAGGCAACTTAAAAAATGAGTCCTTCTCGGACTTCCTAGGTTGCCTATTAAAGCCTGTAGATTGATTTTCATGTGAAGGGAGCGGGTCAGTATTGCCGGGAAAATCCAAAGGATGTGACGTTTATGCATGCTCCCGAAAGCCTTGCCTCAGTGCTTCTCTTCCGCTATTCAATAGCGACAACTGTCTGCAAAACTAGGTAAAGTTATCTTAGAGATGGAATCCAGCAAATGTCCGGCTCCCAGCACAACACTGACTCCTACACAAACTCTGAGTAAGCCAAAAAAAAAAAAAAAAGAAAAAAAAAAGAAACATTTATCTACTGAATCCCGTCTGGCTAAGCGGGAACGTGATCGTGGTCGAGCCAAAACTAGAGTGAACATCAGCAGGGCATTTGATTCCTGGAGGGACCTTCGTTCGGTTTTGGGGAACAAAACACACCCTGAATTGCCGTTCTTCTTATTGGACAGGTAAGCTTACATTACTGCAAAGCATGTGAAATATAGTGCCATAAGGACTGATCTGTGTAATTTTAGCTAACTTGATCTTGCCTGCTAACGCTGACGAATTGCAAGCTACCTTGCTTCGTAACTTTCAAATAATTTCAACGATCTTCTCTTTATACTAAAAGTCAGGTATGCTGATTCACAGTAACTGACATAAACAATGATAATCTGTAATTATTCAGCAAGGTAAACTAAAATAACACATAAAATGAATGCTAGACAATGTTCAAGATAATGCAAAAAGCTCCATTCATTAGTGTAACATAACTTGGTTATACAGAAAATATATACATTCTATTATTATAAAACAATAGCGCATCGATATATCAAAATGTCAGTTGTGATGGAATCACATCAATACTGAATTGTGTCAACATATTTATAATGTACAGTCTATTTTATAAACAGCTTCCATCATCATCCACCAAACTTAGCTAACATACATATGCACGTGCATACGTGCACACACAAACACACATTGAGACTCGTGTCGTGACCAACAAATAGAGCCGCATCCCCCACGACTTGATCAATATAACAGTTTTTATTATCCAAAATAAATTTTAATATGTGAAACTTTTTATGTTTCAATGTATTTCACCCTAATCAGCCTCACATAGCTATAATGGAATGCACAACGATACCCCTCATCCTCTCTTTCTCACTCCTGATGGAGGGAATGAGACGTTGTGTCAATGTAGTGACACTAGGGGTCACTCTTGGGAGCCCGATACACCTCTGGTCTTTGATAAAAGGCCAATGAAAATTGGCGAGTGGTATTTGCATGCCACTTCCCCGGACATACGGGTATAAAAGGAGCTTGTATGCAACCACTCATTCAGGTTTTATGCTGAGGAGCCGAGACGAGGTCCGGCCATTTCAGCGGGTAGTTCAGCATTGTGGCAGGAGGGACACAACGTCTCGTTCCCTCCATCAGGGAATGGAGGTTACGCAAGTAACCAGGACGTTCCCTATCTGTCACTCACTTGATGTTGTGTCGATGAAGTGACACTAGGGGTCCCTATACAAAATGCCGCAACTGGCTGAACTGTGTTACATGAACTGGCGATGTGTGACGGGCAGACAACTGTGTGCCTCAAAGCCAGTGCACCAGGTCGACACGTAACCTCCCCCAAAATAGTTATGAGTGTCGAACAGCCCTTTGGGGACAAGTCGACTACCCAAAAGATAGAGACAGGCTAACCCAGTCGTGGCCTCTTTTCCCCTTCTTTTTTTCCACTCCCTAAAAAAAAGGGGGATTATCCGACTGGGTGCCAGGTCTAGTCGGGGGATGTCCCTCCCAATGGGAGGACACCGCGGAGACCACACCTCACCCAAAGAGGGGGGGGGGGATATTTAAGTAGAATATACGTCACATGGTCTTGCCGACCATGTGGAGAAGTCTCATGGTAGATCCTATCCAACTGGGGAGAAGTTACTTCAAAGGAAGTCAAAGAGGGAACATAGTTTGTGAATACTACTGGGAATTAATGGTGCACGTCTTCAGCTCAGAGGAGGTGAAAGGCGCTATGTGCAAGCAATACACCTGGCCAGCTATCCCGGGCTTATCCGCTTGTATTGCATGCCACTACCTGGGACGAAACCGGTTCCACCCGGAGGTTGAAGAACCTTGCAAAGGTGTTGGGTGTTGCCCAGCCCGCTGCTCTGCAAATGTCTGTTAGAGAGGCACCCCTGGCCAGGGCCCAGGAGGCCGCTACACCCCTGGTAGAATGGGCTCGTAACCCTACCGGGGGCGGCACGTCCTGGGTGTGATATGCCATAGCTATGGCGTCAATGAGCCAGTGGGCAATCCTCTGCTTGGAGGTAGCGCTTCCTTTCTGCTGTGCACCAAAGCAGACAAAGAGCTGCTCAGAGATCCTAAAGCTCTGCGTGCGATCCAAATAGATGTGTAAAGTGCGCACCGGATACAGCAATGACAGGGCTGGGTCTGCCTCCTCCTGGGGCAGCGCTCACAGGTTCACCACCTGGTCCCTAAAAGGGGTCGTGGGAACCTTGGGCACATAGCCCGGTCGGGGTCTCAAGATCACGTGAGAGTAGCCCGGACTGAACTCCAGGCATGTTTCGTTGACAGAGAACGCTTGCAGGTCTCCTACCCTCTTGATGGAAGTGAGCGCAGTCAGGAGGGCAGTCTTCAAGGAGAGTGCCTTAAGCTCAGCTGACTGCAAAGGCTCAAAGGGGGCTCTCTGTAGACCCTGAAGAACTACAGAAAGGTCCCATGAGGGGAAAAAGGCACGGTCTGGAGGGGTTCAGCCATCTCTGGAAGTCTTCCTGTCGGGAAGAACACCACTTAGCGAACAGACACCACTTGAAGGCATACAGGTGCCTCGTAGAGGGGGCCCTAGCCCGAGTGATTGTGTCTACCACCACGGGTGGTAGACCGCTTAGGTCTTCCGCGTCCCATCCAGGGGCCAGACATAGAGATTCCAGAGGTCTGGTCGCGGGTGCCAGATGGTGCGTGGTCGAGATGGGTGAGGACGACAAGACACGGTTCCTTGCTGCCCCCATCTCCCAGGCTGCAACGTTGCCATGGTCATGTTCTCGCAGTGAGAACATGAACCATCCACGAATGCTGCCTCCGTGTGGGTTGCGCCCAGACATGAAAGACAGCGATCGTGACCATCTGAAGTTGAGAGGTAACGACCGCAACCAGGAATAACACACAATCGGAAAGGCATCTTTAAAAAGACGCGTCTTTAAAAAGACGTTCCATGTGTGCCGCTCTTTTAGAGAAATATACTCTTTCAGGAAAATATACTCTCTTTTTTCTAATGAAGCTCCCAGGGGCGTTCTCTGCAGTGCACCAGTGCAGAGGAGGGAGAAGCCGCTGAAATGCGCTGTCAGATCCAGCAGAGGTGAATGAACAGTCGTGAGAATTCAGCTCAGTGAGCATGACCGTTCAGCTCCGAAGAGAAAATCTGAATGAGTGGTTGCATTCCAGCTCCTTGCATGCAAATACCACTCGCCAATTTTCATTGGCCTTTTATCAAAGACCAGAGGTGTCTCGGGCTCCCAAGAGTGACCCCTAGTGTCACAACATCGACACAACGTCAAGTGAGTGACAGATAGGGAACTGAGCTGTAATGTCAGCGCACTCCTGCTCTCAGTGGGTTTGAAAACAGTTGTTATGGTTTACAACAGAAATATGGCGACACTCGCTGCTGCTGAGAAGTGCTTAAACTTACATCTTGGTGATTTTGACGAGAGCTGCAACATGTTTGACATATTTTTGACACAACTGTCAAAGAGGGGCCTTATTTTTAATTCTGAGATTATGTTGTGATTATCAGAGGTACCCTGATTGTCAACAGAGACGTCTCAAAGTAACCAAACTGATATACAATGCAGCAATACTAGCTATAATCAAAAGAGTATAATTAACCGTGTTTTGAACACCTCTCTGCATTTGTTTGCTAAACAAGTTTTATTATCATGTAATATAGGAACTTTGACTCATTAATTGATATTATTTAATAAAAGTGAATGTTTATCATTGGCTCTGTAAATCTCCCTGGGTGCTGACATGTTTGCATTACGTCACAGATGCATCTTGGTGAAATCAAGTTTCCAAGTTGGAAGTCCAACATAAAGTGGCGTTCCATATTGCACTTTTCCCAGTAGAAAGTTGGAAATTTCAAATCTCCTAGTTAAATAGAACACAGCATGTATCATCAAAGCAACAAACTAAAACACAGGGAAGCGTGACTTTCTGTCCGGGGCATGGGAGCACAGACAGCGTTCAACACTTTAGAGAAGCACACACACACCTCCTATCAAAAAGCTAGACGGAGCACAGCTGAATGGAACAAAACACAGGGTATTCAAAACTATTTTCAGTTTAACATGGCGTATTAAAAACGTGATGGTTCTGGTGTATCTGCTCATGCCAACCACGGTGTACAAATACACGGTTCAGACAGCTGGGATGAAAACAGTGGTGCGCGCTTATTAAGATAATTATGGTAAACTGAAGGAAACGCAGAGAGAAATATGTTGCATTAGATTTTGATTATGCCATGTTACGTTATAGCAGCCTATAATAATGTATAGGCAAGACACAACAAGATGCAATGCAGCAGCCAAAGACCTATGTCTGACATATACTGTTTGTTGCCTACATTTATATAGGCTACATGTCCATGTAACCCCCCCCCCCATTATTAATTACTACTAATAATGTTATTTTTATACTTAAATTACTTTGAGCACTAGAGTAGAAATAATTATGAAAATGGCCATTCCTAATTATTCCAGAATAAAACATCAAGAACTTCAGACACATGTAGCATACAACCTCAATACCCAAATAGTTGGGACAGTATGAAAAATGCTAATAAAAACAAAAAGGAGTGATTTGTAAATTATAATCACCCTTTGCTATACTGAAAGCTCTACAACTACATATTATATGATGTTTTACCCTGTGATTTTTTTTTTTTTTCAATGTACAGTAATTTCAAATCAGATGATTGCAACACACTCCAAAAAAGTTGGGACAATCGAGTGTTTACCACTGTGAAACATCACCATTTCTTCTAATAACACTTATTAAGCATTTGGGCACTGAAGACACAAGTCTGTTAAGTTTAGAGAGTGGAATTTCCCCCCATTTATCCATTATGTAGGTCTTTAGCTGCACAATTGTACGGGGTCTTCGTTGCCGGATGGTGTGCTTAATAATGCGCCACACATTCTCAGGTCAGGACTGCAGGCAGGCCAATCAATCACCCACAATCTCTGCTTACACAGCCATGCACTTGTAATCCAAGCAGTATGTGGTTTGGTGTTGTCATGCTGGAAAATGCAGGGACGTCCCTGGAACAGACAGTGCTAGATGGCAGTATATGTTGCTCCAAAATTTTTACATATCTGTCTACATTCATGGTGTTCTCACAGATGTGCGAGTTTCCCATGCATGGTCACTGACACCCCTGGCCCATACTGACACTGGCTTTTGAACCTGATGCTAATAACAGCTTGGATGGTCCTTTTTCTCTTTGGCCCGGATAACACGATGGTTGTGTTTTTCAAAAACCTTTTGAAATGTGGACTCTTTGGACCAAAAAACACGGTTTCACTGTTCTATTTTCCATCTAAGATGAGACCAAGCCCTGAGAAATCGGCAGCACTTCTGGACAGTGTTGATGTAGGGCTTCTGCTTTGCATAGTAAAGTCTTAACTTGCATCAGTGGATGCAGCGGTGAGTGGTGTTGACTAACAAAGGTTTACTAAAGTTATCCTAAGCCCATGTTCATGATATCTATTACAGATGAACATTTTTTAAGACAGCGATGTCTGACAGATCAGTGATCACATGCATTCAGAAGTGTTTTTCGTCTTGTCCTTTACGCACCGAGATTTGACCAGATTCCTTGAATATTTTAACTATATAGTGCACTATAGAGGGTGAGATGCCCAAAATCTTCCCAATTTGTCTTTGGGGAACATTGTTCTCAAAGTGCTGGATTATTTACTGAAGCATCTGTTGGCAAATTGACAAGTCTTAAGAACTTGCTCTTGAAGAACTAGGCTGTTTTTGGAGGCTCCCTATATACTATGACACGATTGCCTCACCTGTTTAACATCTTCTGTTTCACTTCGCCTTGTTATTTCAACTCGTCAAATTGTTATTAGTCCCTGCCTCAACTTTTTTGGATCGTGTTGCAATCATCTGATTTGAAATTACTGTACATTTAAAAAGTAAAAGATGAGTTACAAGGTAAAACATCATATTATGTGCAGTTGTGGTGCCTTCAATATAGCAAAGGGTGACTATAATTTACAAATCACTCCTTTTTGTTTTTATTAGCATTTTTTTATACTGTCCCAACCTTTTCAGAATTGGGGTTGTACAAACGACATGCACTGTGTAGTAAACTCAAATATGGTTTGCGTGTGTGTGTGTGTGTGTGTGTTGGGGTTGAAGATGGGCTAAGAGGTGCTTGAACATTAAAAGATCACAGGTATGAATCAGGCTAGATTTAGTCCAGGATGCTCTTGCTCCTTTTACCTTTCATAATAAGGTCATTCTGATTGATATGATAATCTCAAGCATGGAGCATGAAAGGGGTTGGAGAGATAAGGAATGGCCGAGAGTGTGGATGAAGGAGGGAAGTGGAGAGCCCTGGATTTCATTTCACCTCTTTCACAGGACAAGCCTTACAAATTCTGACCTACTCTGATTATACCGAAGATCCACAGCATTACCTTTTGACTACCCTCGCTCAATAATGAAGGAGACTGTTTAAGAACAGTTAAAGGTGAAGTGTGCTACAGTATTTATGCACCGCTTGCGGCACCACAAGGAACTGAAAAAAAAAAATACTACTTTCAAAAGGTTTTCCCCAAACATTCCCTCCATCTTCCATTGATTGACAACAGTTAGTCCCACCCTTAACTCATGCCGTTGGCTCATGCTGTTCCAAACACTAATTACTTTCTTCCGTGGAACAAAAAAAGGAGATGTTGGCAGAATGTTAGCCTCAATCACCCCCCCAAAGTCAATTTATCTATATTCTCTGGCTCAACAACATTTGGATCGGTTTCTATGTCAAAACCCAGACCGATTTCTCTTCCCACTCTATCCATTTCCTTCAGGCCCTGTCACTGCTCAGACAGATGTGTTTGGAGCATCTCACTGGTATTCAGCACCATAAACGCTGCATTTTCAGGATGACTTTGAAAATCACATCTCAAGATTCCTGAATTTTGTTGTGCTTCGCCCACCTGTTTTGCTTCCTCATTGAGCGGTTACATTCTCAATTGCGTTTATTTTTTTAACGCATTATTTTTAAATATAATTAATCGCACTGTTAACACGTTAAATCGACAGCCCTGATTTTAACATTAAGAAAATTACACGTTTTACCTTTAAATCTGCATCAGTCACACTGTGATACAAGCAATGGTAATCCCAAATATGCATTACATAAAATCTTTTTTCAATTTACTACCCAAACCCATAAAAAGATAAAAACACCAACAGCCCTTTAATCTAAAGCTATTCACCAACTTTTCCTCAGGAGATGTCATTGATCTGCAAGTCATTTCTCCTTCAATATCTGGTAGGAGATTTCTGTGCTGTTGTTGTTCCAAAGCTGAATTACATTTTTGGTGGTCTGACTGAGGCAGTGATGTCCCTCCGAGAGCTGAATCTCATTTAGCATTTCTGTTCACAGATAAAAGACCTAGCCGCGAAGACATTAATTAATTTGTGTTTAGTGTTAACTGGTGTCTAGAGTTTTTTTGTTGAAAATTGAGGCTAATTTTTCATGCAGCCTCCCAAAATATACTTAGAAAATATTAAATGTGGACATTTTTTTCTTTTGCTTCCAAACCTCCCAAGTTATGTGAGCTCGGAACAGATAGAAAGTGAGACAGAAAGAGAAAGCAGAGAGACAGAAAGTCTCACGAAGTTCAGACAAGGTGTACTAATAAAGTCCCATAGAGCATCATGACCTTTTCAATACTGCTCCTCAGATTAGTTAAAGGAAGGAAGAGGTATGCTTGGATTGCTTTCAGATGTCATAGGGAGTGAGGAGTGGGAGAACAACTTCCACTTTAATTCACATAGAAGTACTGTGTGAAGCAGCTCCACAACACAGCATCTCAAAGCTTTTCACAATTTATTTTAAAGTCCTTGTTAATCAGAGTTCAGCACCATAAAAGTTTTCATAATAAAGATTTCAATTTCAAGTTTTAGAGGAATAGTTCACCCAAAAATGTTAATTCTCTTATCAATTACTCATCCTCATGTCATTCCAAATCAGTCTACTTTTTTCTTCTGCGGAATGTCATGATCACTGTTATCCAATGTTGGGGGTAGCGTGTTACGAGTAACACGTGTTACGTAATCAGATTACTTTTTTGTAGTAACAAGTAATGCATTTTATTTTTATTTTTTTTAGACCATAATATCGGAGTTACTTTTTAAATAAAGTAACGCGTTGCATTTGTGAGAAATCGTGAGTAAAAGTATGCAAACTTCAGGGAGGAGATGTAGTGCATGATGGGCATTGTAGTTCTATAGAGTGTGAGGCCAGAGACTATTTAGCAGAGATGAGTCACTTCTATTTAAATGAATGGAAGAAATTGGAATGCCCAACCAAGAAGCTCTAGCACCCATCAGTCAATGAATGTACTGTAGAAAGGAAGTCCCGCCTTGCAGGTAAAAGAGCCAATCACCTTTTAGATACAGACATTGCCTGTCAATCAACTCGCTAACGTGAATGTGCATTAGCTATTCAAGCCAGGAAAATCACACGTTTTAGCGTAATATGAGGTCAACATTCGGTTGAGTGAAACGAGATTGATTCATGTGTTAAAATATACACTGCATTAAAAAAAATCAGTAAACGCATTTAGGCAGAGGGATTATAAGACTAGTCTTCCACTGGCCATGACATGTTACACAGGGTGAAATACTCACTCAATTCACTGACTTATGCAGCTGAACTTCTCTGTGTTACAGCCCCCCGTAACTGGGAGAATGGGATGAGAAAAGCTGACTCTGGATCAGTAGCTCTGTGCAACATTCTACATCGATTGTGTTTGCAGAGAAAATGTTTTCATTTCTAAAAAGATTCTACATTTTTGTTTTATAATAAACAAGTAAATTGATTCATGAAACAAACCGTTTTTATTAATTTTATTTGTAGCATTAAAAATATTCCATTCAAGTTGTATCAACATGCGCCTATGCGATCAACCAGTGGTGTCTGTACGCATCGTGGATCAACTCAAAACAAGCATGCACTGAGATGACATAACTGAAAAATATTATTTTATTATCAGACACATTCCTTGAATGTGTTAGGCTGGCATTCCTCACTGAATTTTATCCTGAATTTTGAAAAACATCTTAAGTTGACTCTGACATTTTCGATGGGTACAGCACATGATGACATATATGATGCAGGTTCAAGTGTTGGACTTTGCTGCTTTAGGTAAGACAATGGTTTTTCGTCATTAATCATATTGGCTGCCATGTTGATGTAAAAAAAATCATGCATATTCATGTTATTGATTCTTTATTATAAATATGACATGAAGACCTACTTTCTAAATATCTGTTTGTTTACTATGTTGTTTTGACATGAGTGTTGTACAGTAGCTAGCATGACCTGTAATGACTTTTGTATGTAATGGATGGCTTATTTGTATGGAATGCATAGCATAGCAGAAGAGAAAGTGGCTGTGAGAAAAAATTAACGCAAAAGTAACGTAATGCTTTACTTTCCACAAAAATTTACTTTTTAATTAATTATTTTTCAAGGAGTAACGCAATATTCTAGCGAGTTACTTTTAAAAGTAACGTTACCCAACACTGCTGGTATCAGTGCAATAGCAGTTGATAGTGACTCAAAAGTGCCATAAAAGTAGTCCATGTGACTTGTGTCATATTCCAAGTCACACAAAGATATATGGTTAATTTGTATTGTGAATAGACAGAACTTTATGTCATTAATCAACTTATGTTTACATCCCAAAAGCCTGTGTTGCCACGTTCAAATATGGCAACACGTCTATATTATCAAATCTCGTTTGTTTGCATGTCTCGCGACCAACATCATGACACAAGAATAAATGAGGTTTGATGTTATTGACATGAGATATATATATCTCACATCAATAACATCAAACCTCATTTATTACTGGTAGTGTGTATAAATATATATATATATATATATATATATATATATATATATATATACACACACACACACACACACACACACACACACACACACACACACACACACACTACCAGTCAAAACTTTTGTAACACTTACTCATACTCATATTTTAGCATCTTCAAAGTAGTCACCCTTTGCCTAGATTTTCCAGACATGTACTCAAGACATTTTCTCAACCAACTTCTTGAGGTATCACCCTGGGATGCTTTTAAAACAGTATTGAAGGAGTTCCCATCTATGTTGGGCACTTATTGGCTGCTTTTCTTTATTATTTGGTCCAAGTCAACAATTTTTTTTTAATATTAAATTTTAGTTTTATAATGAAATTAATATGGTGGCACAATTATATTTTTGTCTACAAAACTAATTTCAAACATTTAAGCATACGCCTTCAGATCAAAAGATTTTGAAGATCATGAGAAACATTTCAGTCAAGTGTTTCAAAACTTTTGACCGGTAGTGTATATATATTTATTAGTATATATAGTATATACTGTATAGTATTTGGACAATTTAGAACACTTAATCCACACTTTAAATGTATGAATTTCATTGCATTATAACAAAATATAATTCCAAGTGGCATCAGCAAACAAATGATAACTTTTTCTCAGAACTAACTTGTCTGAGACCATATTGCAATGACTTTTAACTCACTCGGGTTGAATAGTATGAAGTCAGTTCCAATCAAGTTCACACAGGTGTCCCAACAGAGTAACCACAGATGTGGTTCATCACATTAACTATGGACATGCTGCAATAACTTCTGACAACCAGAAAGAATCCAAATACTTTTTAATTTTACAGCTGTATCTATTGTTTCATAATTTATAACCTAACAAACTTATTTTTTTGTTTTGTGAGAAAAAATTTGCTTATGCTATCTTTAAAAATTGAAATAAATGCCAGTTGGTTTGAAATTTTGCTATATAATGCAAAGGCAATCATACATTTTTAAGAGTGTCAAAAACTATTTGGGGCCACTGTATATAATATGATCACTCTATTATGTTATTGCTCATACTCGGCAGTTTTCACCTTCTTTTCTCGCTCAATTTAGCCAGGAATGCACATACTTAGAAAGGGGGAGACTAGGTGTGAGTTAGTGCTTTGCTCTGAACCCCCTTGGAGATTAATCTAGCACCTGAGAAGAGCCATGATCAGAGACTTGTACAAGCCCACAGAAATTCAGAATTAAAAGGGAAATCTGAAACATTTAGAGACTCTGACACACACCAGGCACCAGCCTAATGGGCCCCTTATGGTAGAAAAATAGCTAGGGTATCTGTGATGACAATCCTGCTCTATGGATTTACTTTGATTATTGATCTGTATGTGACATCTGTATATTTGTTTGTTTGAATGTGTCCCAGTGACACCTCAACAGCAACAGATATGACATTTCTATATATTTATATAAAAGACAGATTATTATCTGTGTCTCTGGCTTTGTAACAGGCTACAGCTTTTTTGAGCAAGGTGTGAGGTCATGACCTTGGTCTGCTTTAGGAAATATAGAAAAGACCCCCACTCTTAATTGGCTAGACTAGTAGACTGCAACTATGTTCAGAATACTGTAACTTACTCCCAAACTATTCATACTGTTTTAGCAGAATGCATATAGGTATATATACTGAGCACAGTTTGCACATATTCTGTGTGTATGCAATACTCAGAGTCACTGTCCACTTGCATTATGACAAATAAACTTTGTGAAGACTTTTTAAAAGTTCACCTTGTGTTCCACTGAAGAAAGAATGTCATGGGTTTGGAGCAACATTGGTGTGAGTAAATAATGTCAGAATTTTCAATTTAGGGTGAACTATTCCTTTAACTTATACATATATACATATACACACACACACACACACATATACGTATATATCGGACTGAATCTTTTTTTATTTTTTTTCCACACAACAGGATTAAAAATGCTAAATAACTATTTCTGACATAATAACATGACGACACTTGCTGAATTAAACATGCAGTGTGTGGTGAGTTCACACCATACTGTTTCACATTTCATTTGAAATAAATCATAGGCAGTATTCAATATAACCTTTAGTATGCATAAAGCAGCACGCTTACATTTCATTCTGATTCTGAACATAGGCTAAGTCAATCCAAATGCTCTAGAGATGCAACCTGTGATACCTGTAGACTTTGCTTCAAAAACACCTTTACCTACTCAGAGTTCTTTGGAAGCTTTCAGGCTGCCTCTGATGCACAGGGACTGATGTCATGTGACTGTGATCATGAGCCGACACTCATGCCTCTGCTTTGTGTCTGACACCTCATTTCCTGTGAAGTGTTGTGGAGCTGTCCATGGTGCTGCACTGGAAGTGATGCTGACAGATGTGATGTTTCTCCATATCACAATGCATAAACATGTGCATGAACAAACAAACAACAACATGCACACAGACAAATTCTTTGCACATCACAGCTGTAAATTTTACTGATCTGTATGGATGGAATAGTCTTAGTCCAACAAAACTACAGTATATCTATTTCTAGAAAATATACCTTTTTATGGACTGTGTGAACATTTCTGCCTTAATTTAGTAGCGTAAATCTAGCATTTTGTTTAAGATTTTAAATTAAGTATTTAATGCATAGTGTATTTTTTTTGTATTTTGGTTCTATTATCCTGATATTTCAAGCAGCCATTTCACTCTGTATTTTATAAATGTTATATATCATTACCATGCGGGCTTTCAGAGCACACGCGCAAGTCAAGAACACACACATAGGATGCCTGTTAGTCAAACAGTGTGCAGCTACAAAAGCGAAGAAATAAAAAGTCAATCTTTAATAATATTGTGATGTGTGTTTTTTCTCTCTCTATTCTCTTTCTGTTTTGATCTGTTATCAAGATTGACCTGTGGTTGTCTTGCGATCAACGTAATGAGCACCCCTGATCTAACATACAGTACTTATTTGGCTCAAGTAAAGTGGACTAGGAATGGCATGTCATGATCTCAGCCTCATGTTGTTCCAAACCTGTATGAATTTCTTTCTTAAGCAAAACACAAAAGACTCACCTTAACAAAACAAAGCACCCAAAGTGTAACAAAAATAGTCCATGCGTCATATTCTAAGTCTTCTAAGCATACATTTTCTTTGTATAATGAACAGAGCATAATTTAACTTGTTGTACACTCTCAAATTAAATCAAAACAGCACAGTGAACTGATATCCAATACAGTGAAATGTCATCTATTCCTTGAACTCAGATCTGTGATTAAACAGATCACAGTAAATTGATTATAACTAATGAAAAATATGCTTAATCAAGCAGTTAGTATTATAGTGTTCTGTCATTTTGGACAATTCAGTGCAAGTGTATACAGGAAGTGTTGGTTATGTGTATGTATCTGAAAGGTAGCTGAGGGTTAAAATCACAGACTGAAACTAATGAATGGATTTAGAGCTCCCAGCTGACAGCAGAGTATTGACAGAATGGCAATAGGACAGAACTGACTTTCACAGACCCCATACAAGCAAACACCTTTGCAAACACACCACCCTCTCAGTTTCTATAGTTACAGGTTAAACCTGCCCTGCTGATACTCCAACAGGTTTATTGAACAACACATCAACGAATAAAACAGCCCAACGTAAACAGCCATGACACTGCAAGTTTTAAACGACGCACTGAGACACTCATTGTTAATGCTGTTTCCATATAAGATTGTAATGGAAATATCTCTCAAATCCCCTTTTTATAACTTATTTCTTATGTTGCTTGAGGTCAAGATGAAATAACAGAGAACTAAGTGAAGTCAAACCTAGTCTCTAATTCTATCTGCTGCTCATCTGTATTGTCTCTGCTCAGACTAAATTAATTCAGAGAGAATGATGAAAGAAAACCTTCATCAGCAGCCCTATCTGTGAAAATATGAAAGATTAAAGAGAGAGAGAGAGAGAGAAGAGTGGAGAGAGATGAGAGACATCTTTGCTGTGCTACATGGTGATGTAGTTGATCTATAGCAGTTTAATGAAGTTAGATGGGTATTAACACGTTGGCCACCAGATTGTGATAAAAACAATTCAATGGTTCTGAGGAAAAAAAAGGGGAAATATTGATGTATTAAGATGAACAGCTACCAAGTGAGCCATCAGTCAATTAACTCATATCACAATGGAATAAACATCCTTTTTGTTCTATATACACAGCCACATCTAATAGTAATCATAAATAAATAGATATGCATTTATAATGACAATGTGCAACCGCAAACAGCCCATAGTCAGGATAAACTATATAACTTTGCACAAATATTATGTTTTCTGAATTACAATAATTATTGATAATAAATTAAAACTAAAACGGACTAAAAACGGTTAGAGGAACGAAAACCGAAAACGAACGAAATTTGTATCAGAATGTAACCGAACACCGGAACAAAGTGATTTTCAATTGTTCCAGAGTGAAAACTTTATTTTTAAATGCTGGTAACCGGTTATAACCGGATAATTTTGTTCCGATAATTTATTCATGAAACTAAAGGCAAAAAGTTTTATCACAGTACATTTTTGGAACTACACCACTTCATGTTGCCCAAATTAGAGGTAAAAAGTTTATTCTCAGTATTTTCCCTGAATTATTGTTAGATATGATGCATTAATACAGACTTGATGCTGCCGGGTTTTGACTCAGAAGCAGTTCTGTAAATAAAATTATACTTAACTGTTAATTAACTGCTTGTTATTATTTCTATGCCGATAAGTCCACCACACAGTGAAAAAAGTATTGCTTATTTTTGCTTATTTTGTTGAGGCAAGTGGCTTATATTGGGCTTGTTTGTCCGGACCATGTTGCTTGTTCCTCTTGCGAGATCTGGCAACACTGCAAATGGTATTTCACCCACCCCATAGCATAGAGTACTGACATTTTTAAAAGAACGTCATTAACCATTCTTTTATTTTGTTCTAACCAGTGACCTCATGGAAAGGAGGCTGAGGAACTTCTGAACCGGAACGAAAAAATACTGTTTTTGCTCAGAGAGAACCGAAATGAAAAACATTTCTTTTTTAGTGCCTGAATTGAAGACTGTTTTTTGAGCATTGTTGCCTTCATCATAGTGCTATCGCAGTCTATAAGCCACTTTAGTCCATGCGTTACAGTGGGTTTTACTGCTGGTAAGGGGTATTTAGACAATCCACTACACTTTACCCCTAATCATTGCAAAAATCACTAGAACACACATGTTCCCATGGGTTATTGCTTTAGTTACCCTTGATGGTCAATGGCAGAGGGATTTAAATAGTTCCTGTAATTCTGACACAGGCTACTCCCGCTCCCTCCCTGCTGATGATCTGAAGAGCAGGGCTCAGACTGGTGATGCCTGTATTGGCCCTCAGTGTCTCTGTAATTGGACAGAGATAACTTGGTAGGGGGAGGCGGTCTAAATGCACATGGCAAAAACTCTGCTTAAACTAATGGCTCTCCATGGACCATGGTGGAAAACACCTCCATTATGAGAAGCTAACTCACCATAAAAGCGTTTAACAAAATGTTCTCTAAATCACACACACGGAGAAGGAGTGAGAGAATGAGGGAGAGACAGTTTTGAGGAGAGACAGTCAGCTCCATTAAACATAATTTCAAAGGTAAAGATTGAAAATTAACCCAGTATAAACACGCTCCCCCTAATAAAATAAAGCTTTGCAGCAGACCATAACCATATAGTACTGAAAAGATAAATCAGAAAGCATACTGTATTATCAGTGGAGTGTTTATATGTTCTGTTGGAGATATACATGGTCTCAAGTTTAATTCTAATAGTTACACACACTGTTAGCTGTGTGTAGTATTAGTAGTCGAGTTCAGATTGTGTAGCATAATGCAGTACAGTTAGCTGCATACTGTAATATTAGTACTGTTAGCAGTGTGCTGTAATATGCAGTACAGCCTTCTGTTAGCTCTGAGTTATATTAGTAGTCTTAGCAGTGTGAGGTAAGCAGATAAGCATTGTTGTTAGCTGTGTATTGTTGTAACTTACAGTATAATTAGGACAGGTATTGTGTGTAGAATTAGTAGTAATGTTAGCAAAACAGTATAACCAGTAGGGTACAACAGGGAAAAGGTCCCCCTGGGTTATAAGACACTTTTTATTTAGGCTAGAGTTTTGTGATTTAATTTTCTTTAGAAACACTGAAAAGCAACAAAAACACATTCCTAAACACCTGTTTGTCACTATGCTCTCATTGCAATGCAAAATTTGTGTGCAATATCTAGAGATGATGTAATCTGATTTTACGTTTGATCATTTTTAAAATGCTGCAAATTTATGTAGCTAATGAGAATCCCTGAAATTATCACACTTATTTTGAGACAGAACTTATTTGTCATTTTGAGTTTTGTTCAAGGTGACTAAATCAAAATTTTTCCAATAATTGTATAGCATAGTACTTGGAAGGATAAAATTTGGGGTAAAAAGCCCCCATGTTGCAGGGGCTAAAGGCCCCCATTAAACAAACAATTTTTCTTAAATGAGGAGGATAGATTTTTTTTTTTTTTTTTATGAAGAATATTCAAAGTGGCCTCAAGTTCACTGATTCAATCACAATGGAGATTCATTTGTTTATATGTAGCCAAGTGGAGAAATTTCATGTAATTTAACTCTGGTCATAAATTGGACGTGGCCCCTTTAAGAGTTTTGCGTCACCTGCTGTGTTACACACATGTGTGCTGGTTAGAATGTGAGAGCATAGGTTGTGCAAGAGAGCTCCCTGTTTTGTTAAGCAGATGATAATTATTTGGGTAAATATAAAATTTTACACAAAATGCTCATAAATTGCATTAAGTATGTGTTCACAAGAGTCACATGTTAAAACTGAGTGTTTGTTATGGGTTATTTTTGAAGGGTGCATATGGATTGCATGTGTGGAGTTTAACCACGTTTGTGCACACATGCAAGAACTGGGTATGTAAATTTAGTATGAATCATATCTTATTTAATGATGTATAGTCTAGAGTGTTTTCCATATAAGTGTAATACGTGTTATATGTGTAATGAGAACGTGTAATGAGAATGCTATTGTTTTAAACTGCAATACATGTCCTTAAAGCCTGGTTAAAAATAAGTAAAATACTGTGAGTGATTTAAGCATGTTAAATGAATAAAATGCTGTGAGTGTTTAAGCATGTATTAAACGCATAGAATGCTTTGAGTGATTAAAGCAAGTACTTGAGTTTGCAAAATGCTGTGAATTATATAAGCATGTATTAAGGTGATGTATGCTAAAGCATATGGGTAGGCTAATGCGCTGTTTGTATTTTCTTTTGACATTAGCCTTTATCGTGTTTCGTTGAACCATATTTCATTTTTGTATTTCATTTCATTTTTTTTTTTTTTTTTAATACAATACATCAGCCGCTGTTTTTTTGTTTTGTTTTGTTTTTTTTTCAAACAGCTGTCAGAATAAATCCCCAAAAAGATATTTTTGTATCCTGTGTTGTTTCTTTACAGCCACCGGCTAGATGTAGAATACTTGAGATATTATGAAATGCCAAATGTGATTGAAATTTTCAGAAAATAGTGCACCCTTTTCTTAAGTAGTTATTATGAGTAAGCATTGTCTTAATTTCTTACTTAAAAAAACATCTTGCTCTCTCAAAATTATTTGTATATGTTGTCAATTTTTTTCCCTATAATTACATAATTATCTACACTATATCACTATTTATATGACGTTAGCTCCCAGCTTGGTCATACTGGACTGTTTTAGAGAGTTTTCGGGCACTTTTCACTTTTTAGTGTAGTATATTACAGAAGCCTACTGTTAGCCATATGTGCAGTATTACAAGCAGGACGAGCCTGTAGTGTTAGAGCTGAGGGAGCAAAATCCCCAGTGGAGTTCTGGACTGCTCCCAGTAACAGGCCTGTTTGACCCACTTCACATCACAAAGCCTCAGACTCCAGAGACCCATACACACTCAGTAGAACATCTACACAGAGTGTGTGTGTTAGTCTGTACTTCACAACAACACCAGAACCCCCTAATACATCAGTGTAAAGCAGATGAGTCCCGCAGGAAAAGAGAAAGAAAGTGAATTGCCCTTCTCTTTCTCTCTCAAAGCTGTAGATCACAGCGTTAGATCTCAGCAGAGGAAAGTATACCATGCTCTGCCACACTCAAACTGATTAGAAAGCACAATCTCCAAATGGCTGGCTCAGCAAAGATTTTTGCAGAATAAGGGATGGAGGCCATCCTCTCTTTGCAAACTATGTCTTAGCAGTGCTACTCTAGGAAAATGGCAGGGTGTCATACAGTCCTCTGTGGTTCTCTGTGTGTATGAGTCATAGTTTTGTGCGATTAGATTTGAAGGGGTGGGTTGATATGTGTAATCTGCTGTGTTGAGCTTTATCTTCAGATAGAGCACATATCTTAAAGTAAAACACACATGTTGGTGCGGCTATCCTTATGAGGACTCTCTATAGACATAATGATTTTTATACTGTACGAACTATAGATTCTATCCCCTAAACTTAACCCTAAACCTAACCCTCACAAAAAACTTGTGCATTTTAACATTTTCAAAAAAACATTGTTTAGTATGTTTTTTAAGCGATTTGAATTATGGGGACACTAGAAATGTCCTCATAAACCACATTTATAGCATAATACCCTTGTGTGACGAGGAGGAGGGTGTGGCCGGGCCATAACGATGGACACCCGGTGCTGAATCAGCCCAATCAGCGGGAGAGGGATAAAGAGGTGCCGGGGACACCAGTTCGAGAGAGAGGGACACACATGGCCGCTGTGTGTGTGCATCTATGTGTTTTACTGGCCAGTCTAATGGTTCAGGATGGGCAAGGAGGAGGCGGGAATCGGCTGAGCAGTCAATGAAACTTTAATGACATAAAAGAACTGAAACATAACATAAAACACATAGATGCACACACGCAGCTACCGTGTGTCTCTCTCTCTCTCTCTCTCTCTCTCTCTCTCTCTCTCTCTCTCTCTCGAACTGGCGTCCGCAGCTTAAAGTAAAACACATACATTCTCTTTGGAGAGCTTTTTCAGAGTGCCATAGATGTTTTTCTCCTTGCTCTGCATTAAAAAAATTGGACCAGACTCAAATCTTCAGCAGTGATAAAGTGCCTCAGACACATTTACAACTGTGGATGTTTGAAACTAAAGAGCTTCACTGGAGACAGTCTCCATCTGAAGTTTGAACCCTTATATTTCAAACAATTTCATGTTGAGAAACAGAAGCATCATGCCCATTCAAACTGAGGGGGCATGTGTTAGACTTCAGATTTTTCAAGTGGATTTTCAATGGAACTTCCAATGAATGCAACTTTTGGTTCACTAATCTCTTGATGAATCTGCGTGTGACACTGAAATCCTCAGACCATGTGACAAAAAAAAATACAAATAAAAATAAAAAAAAAGATTTCAGAAACTTCATTCTTATCCTCATGATTTGTTATAACCACCTCATCACATTTACTTTCTTTCAAGAAAAACTCTGCAGACAGTACCTGTATTGTAACCAATACTGGTTACTAAGATCTCATCAGAAACTATGACTCATCTCTGTGACCTGAAGTGCTTGTCATCTGTGGTTTTCTTATTACTTTTGACATTAAAATACTCATATTCAGATGTGGCAACAACATTTAAACAGGTAAAGAGATTGTACAGTGCATTTTCCAAAAGTCTCACCATGTCCAAAATATGTCTTTATGGTGATGGGGGCATGGTTGAGCGCTGGCTTGTGAATGGAGAGCGAGATCAGGTGATGAGAACGATAAGGATCATCCCCTGGCAATGATTGTCTCTAACAGCTGTTTGTCATTGCAGTGAGAGTGGAGACAGGCTTTAAGAGGGAGCCGGATGCCAGTGAGGCAGAGAGAGTTACCACACATAATAGAAGAGACTGCGTTGAACTGTTTCCACTGAAAAGCGTGATTTAGACTGTTGTCGCTGAAAAGCGTGATTTCTGAGTTTAAAATAAACATACCGTTTGAGTTGGAATCGCCATCTCCCGCTTCCTCCTTTTTCCTAACTGTGAACTTTGTTATACAATAGTGCCGAAACCCGGGAATTTAAGGGAGGAAGAACACCGTCATGGATCCCTCATCTGTGGAGGACGCTGTCAAGACCCTTGCCAGCATCCACCAGACACAACATCAGGCCCTCCTCAAGTTGCGCACCAAACAGGTGCAGCGATTCATTGCGCTCCTCCAGGCCCAAGCAGAGTACCGGCAGATGTTCCAGAGCTTGCTGCACCAGGAGGGTACTGGCGCCACGACCCCGGACCCCATGACTGCCCCACCCCAGGTTCCACTAGTCAAGATGGGCCCCCAAGACGATCCAGAGGCCTTCTTGGAGCACTTTGAGCGGACGGCAGGAGCATGCAGATGACCGGGCACCCAGTGGGCTGTCCGGTTATATCCACTGTTATCCAGGGAAGCCCAACTCCTGGCACAGCAGTTACCACCGGAGAACCTCCTGGTGTATGCCGACTTGAGGAAAGCCATTCTGCAACAGGTCGGCTGGACACCCGAGCAGCAGCGCCAACACTTTCGCTTGATGACTATTGGCGAGCAAGACCACCCGTTTGCCTTCGACTCTGGGATGTCTGCCGGAGGTGGTTGCTGGCTGAGCAATGCGACGTCAGAGCTGTCATCGATTTGGTGGTACTGGAGCAGTTTATCGCTCGACTTCTGTGAGGGATGGTGGAGTGGGTCCAATGCCACTGCCCGGCATTGCTCCAAATGGCCATCCAGCTGGCAGAGGACCACATGGCGGTGTATTCAGGAGCCGGTGAGCCCCGAGATCCTTCTCTCTCTCTCTCTCTCTCTCTCTCTCTCTCTCTCTCTCTCTCTCATTCTCTTGTCTCCCATTCTCCCCCTGCTTTCAATCCTGTTCCGGGGAGGAGCCTATCCCAAACCAGCTCCTTGACTCTGGGGATTGCACTACCTGCCAGTTTCCTCTTCCCCCTCCGCTCTCACTCTCAGGTTGGTGGACCCACTGTCAACGGCACAGCGTGGATTCTGGGCCGGTGTGTTGGAGCTGCAGGGAGCCCGGGCATTTCCAGGACCAATGCCCGGTGATGGAGGTGGGGACATTGGTTCAGGTCCCCGACGCACCGCATGCCACCCCCGAATGAGATGGGACGTACTGCATACCTCTGAGTATTAAGGGGGGTACATACCAGGCCTTGGTGGATTTGGATTGCACCCATCAATGTCTGGTTTAAGACGAGGTGCTAGTCACAAGGTGAAGGTAAAGTGTGTGCATGGGGATATCCATGATTATCCTGTGGTGACTATGATGATTCAATACTGGGGACAAAAGCATAGTGTCGAGGCTGTGGTTAGTTCGCGCCTCACCCATCCGCTAATTTTGGGCACGAATTGGCCAGCGTTTTCCACGTTATTAAGGGATATTTGTGTGGATGGGGCCCTGTAACAGAGCATTTCGGTGTGGGATTTGTGATGCACTGGCTGGGAGGCGGAGCCGGGGCCGTCTACATCAGCTCCACATCAGGATGACGTAAGGGAGGGGGGGAAGTCTTGGCTTCCCCAGCCCTTAGAGGATTCCCCGCTGGGAATTTCCCTCTGGAGCAGATGCGAGATGAGACTCTTAGGCATGCCTTCGACCAAGTGAGAGTGATTGATGGTCACCGTCTTCAGCCAGACGTTGCACTCGCCTATCTGTACTTTTCTATTAAAAATGACCAGTTGTATCGAGTGACACAGGACGCTCAGGCAAAAGAAGATACAACCCACTTATTGATACCAAAGAACCATCAGGAAATGTTATTCCAGACAGCTCATTATAATCCGATAGTGGGACGCTTAGGGCAAGAAAAGACACTGAAGCGTCTAATGGCCCATTTCTATTGGCTGGGCATTTGCGGGGATGTTTGCAGATGGAGTGCGGCATGCCGTGATTGTCAGCTGGTGAATCCGTCGGCCACACCAAGAGCGCCTTTGCGCCCACTTCCTTTGATCGAGGTCCCCTTCGAAAGAATTGGTATGGACCTCGTCAGGCCATTAGAGCAGACGGCACATGGGCATCGCTTTGTGTTGGTTCTGGTGGACTACGCAACACGATATCCGGAAGCAGTGCCTTTGCGCAACATCTCAGCATGTAGTGCTGCAGAGGTACTCTTCAGAATTATCTCCCAAGTGGGGATTCCAAAAGAAATCCTCACTGATCAAGGCACTAATTTTGTCACATACACTACGTGAACTGTACGGATTATTGGGTATTAAATCAGTTCGGACAAGCGTGTACCACCCACAGTTCGGCTTGGTCGAACAGTTTTATAAGACCCTGAAAAACATGATTCGTAAGTTTGTTTACGAAGATGCTCGGAATTGGGATAAGTGGCTTGAACCCGTTATTCGCAGTTTGAGAGGTCCCGCAATCCTCCACGTGGTTCTCCCTGTTTTAATTATTGTTTAGGCATAAGCCTCATGGTGTCTTAGATGTCGTGAGGGAAAATTGGGGGGAGGGACCTTCAAAGAGCAAAAACTCAATTCAGTATGTTCTTGACCTGAGAGCAAAACTCCACACATTGGGGCAACTATCATAGAAGGATCTTCTACAGGCTCAAGAACGTCAGACCCGAGTCCTTGTATTACTACCCACATCAAGCTAAATTACTTGCATAGTGGAAAGGGCCCTTTGAGGTCTCAAGGCGAGTTAGGGAAGTCGATTATGAGGTTAAACACACGGGTAGGGGCGGAGCACGTCAGATTTACCACCTCAACCTCTTAAAACCGTGGGGGGGAGGTGGTCCCCGTGGCTTTGGCAATGGTGGTACCGGAGAGGGAGGAGCTCAGGCCGGAGGTGAACTTAAAAGCCAATCACGGCACCCCGGTCACTTGCAGAGACCACCTCTCACCGTCGCATCTCACGGATGTGGCCCAGTTGCAAAGAGAATTCTCATACGTGTTCTCGCCCCTTCCCGGTCATACGAACCTGCTAAAACCCCATATCAAAACAACCCCAGTGGTAGTGGTACGCAGTCGTCCCTACCGATTACCTGAGCACAAAAAAAGTGGTTCGAGAAGAATTCAAGGCAATGTTCGATATGGGGGTATAGAATAATCCCACATTGACTGGGCCAGCCCGGTGTTGCTGGTTCCGAAGAGCGATGGCTCGGTCCGGTTCTATGTGGATTATTGAAAGGTCAATGCAGTGTCTAAATTTGACACATATCCAATGCCTCGTATTGACGAACGGCTTGCTTTTATTCAACACTGGAGTTAACGAAGGGTTATTAGCAGATCCCCTTAACACCAATTTCCCGTGAGAATACGGCCTTCTCCACACCATTTGTCTTACACCAATTTGTGACCCTTCCATTCGGTTTGTTTGAGTGCAGACTCTGCGTACACTGCTGCCTATCTGGATGCCATCATTATATACAGTAATGATTAGCAGTGGCATATGCAGCATCTGAGGGCAGTTCTGAGGTCGCTGCGACGGGTGGGACACAAGACAAACCCCAAGAAGTGTGCAATTGGACAGGTGGAGGTATGGTATCTGGGGACTTGGGTCACAGGGATGTGCGCCCCCAAATTGATAAGACGCAGCGGTTGCGGCCTGCCCGAGACCCAAGACCAAAAAGGAGGTGAGACAGTTCCTGGGCCTGGCTATTATAGGAGGTTTGTGCCTAATTATTCAGATGTAACAAGCCCGCTGACCAATCTCACTAAAAAGGGAGCCTCAGACCCAGTCCAGTGGTTGGAGCCATGCCAACAGGCTTTTATGCAGTGGTGGGCTGTTGTTACATGCTCCTGATTTTTCTCTCTCTTTTGTTGTACAGACCGACGTGATGGGCGGGGTTTGGGAGCCGTGTTGTCCCAGGTGGTGGAGTGGGAGGTATGCCCGGTGCTGTACAGAGAGGCGAGGTACAGCACCGTTGAGAAGGAGTGTCTGGCCATCAAGTCCTCACCCTTTGATACTACCTCCTGGGACGGGCTTTCACCCTCTGTTCAGACCATGGCTCCATCGCATGAAGGATATCAACGCACAGATCACTCATTGGTATCTGGCTCTTCAGATTTTTAAGTTCAAGGTGGTCCACAGACCAGGGGCACAGATGGCTGTTGCTGACTTTCTCTCCAGAACTGGGGGGGGAGTACTGGGCAGGCCAGATGGCTCCCTGGCCTGAGTCGGGCAATGGGGGTATGTGGTGGTGGGGGCGTGGTTGAGTGCCGGCATGTGAGATCAGGAGATGAGAATAAGGATCATCATCTGGTAATGATTGCGTCTAACAGCTGTTTGTTGTTGCAGTGAGAGTGGAGACGGGCTTTAAGAGCGAGCCAGACACCAGTGAGGCAGAGAGAGTTACCACACCTAAAAGAAGATACTGTGCTGAACTGTTTCCATTGAAAAGCATGATTTAGACGGTTGCCGCTGAAAAGCATGATTTCCGAGTTTAAAATAAATATACCATTTGAGTTGGATTCGCCGTCTCCCGCTTTCTCCTTTTCCCTAACTGTGAACTTTGTTACAGTCTATTAAATAAACAGTACCTAGCCCTCGGTGCTGCAGGTCAGTCAGTCCAATTATGGCTGCACACACAGCCATAATCATTGAAAACATTTTTACACTCATACTTAATCTCGCTAAGACATCAAAATCTTCGTTACACACCTGAAGACAGAATAAAAACATTTTTTAGTGAGCAACCTTAAATTATTTTTGCATGTTACTTGAAAAGGAAATTCTTCCTTTTTATGTGTTTCACTTTAAAAACCTTGATCATTAATTCTGCTTTCTGATTCCTCTGATACTGCTCTCTGTTCTTTTGGCTGATCTCTCACTTTTCTAACCTCTACTAACTGCTCTTTTCTCATCTTACTGCTCTCCAGCTGCTCTCTGCTCCTCTGACCACTCCCTAACTGCTCTTTCACTGGTGTATACTCCTCTGGCTGCTCATCAACTGTTTTGTGATGCTCTATAGGCTACTCCTCTGAATGTTCTTCAAGTGTTCTTTGACTGCTTTTTACTCCTCTGCCTGCTCCTCTGCCTGCTCTGTGACTACTCTTTACTCCTCTGCCTGCTGCTCAACTGCTCTTTGACTGCTCTAAACTTCTCTGCCTTCTCCTCAACTCTTCTGTGACAGCTCTTTACTCCTCTGCCTGCTCCTCAACTGCTCTGTGACCACTCTATACTCCTCTGCCTGCTCCTCAACTGATCTACAACTGCTCTATAGTCCTCTGACTGCCCTCTACTTGCTCCCCAACTGTTCTGTGACTGCTCTCTATTAATCTGTCTGCCCTCTGCCTACTCTTCAGCTGCTCTGTGACTGCTCTATACTCCTCTGTCTGCTCCTCAACTGCTCTATGACTGCTCTATACTCCTCTGCCTGCACCTCAACTCCTCTGTCTGCTCATCAACTGCTCTATGCAAGATTCAAATTAGTGTATCCCAAATCATAGTAGTTAATTAAAAATAGTATGCCAAAAGTACACAATGACATACTTTTTCCAGTGGATTTTCAAATTGTGTATCGTGCATATTTTTTCAGGCAATATTACCCACACCCCTTTGTGTAAGAAGAGGAGTTTGTGACACTTCTCTTTCAAATTTTTCAGTTGTAAAAAGTGGTAAGGAATACGAGCCTGAAACTTCCTCCATATTTTGAATCTCTCACCTCTGACCTCAAGGTCCACATGGTATACAAGATCAAATCTAATCATTAGAAAGTCAGCCTACCTACAAAACATACAAAGACACAGGTCATAAATAGTTTATAAAGTAGATAACCCACAATGTATGTGTATGCGTGTTTAAGTGATAGTTGAAGGTCTCAGAGTGCATGGTGTTTATCGATTGGTTATTGAGTCCTACAGTGTGGAATAATAGCTTTGAAAGAGAGATAAAACCCAGCTGCTCATTTCTGAGTTTAATCAGGCTCACCGCTGCACACAGTCCCATTCAAACAATGCTGCTATTGATCTCTCTCTCTCTCTCTCTCTCTCTCTCTCTCCACACACACACACACACACACACAGAGGGAGACAAAGAGAAAGAAGGAAAGCATATATAGCCCCAAAACAATATGTTGGTTTATATTGTTTACACCACAGTATTATCATCTCTGTGACAGCAGCAATATACTATGAACAGAAAGTTTCACTGATACCTTATACTGCAGTGAATGCAATGAGATGCACTTTATAGAACAGAGAATCAACAACATGTTATTTATGTTTGTCAACAAACTTGTGGTTTAATCAAGGTTTTTTTATGTGTGTGTGTGGGTCAGGTTTTGCCTATATTGTGGAGAATAAATGTGATCACAAAGACAGTAAAACCTGAAATCACCTACATTGTGGGGACTGGCAGACAGTGCCCTTAAGGGAACCAGCTTAATAAACATACAAAATAATGACTTCACTTAAATCTAAAAATGTTAAAAGGTTTGTGTAAGGGTTACATTTAAGGAAAAAATATATCATCTGCTTAGTATAAAAACAATACAAGTCAGTGGAAACTCCCCACCTTAATTGGAAGACGTGTATCCAAAAACAAAAACAAAAGTTCCAAGCAAGTTTAATTGGACTGTAAAATCTTTACATAAGCCTATTTGAGCACTCTCTGACTATAAAAACATATTGCGGTAAATTAGGTGTACAGTGTAGATTGATAAACATGTGTATGCTCTTTTCATCCCACAGGTAAGTAATACAGAGAAACATTGTTTTGCACGGCTCCACTAATTAATGATGAATGAACTGCTGCATCACGAACAAATGATGTCTGATCTCCATGGAGAGAGCTTGCAATGACTAACAAACACTCCATTCAAATTCCCTTGCTCTCTCCCTCCCTCTCTATTTGCCTAGGGCCTATATTTGACTCTAAACTTCGCAAAACACAATTTAAAAGACAAGGAAAAACATCATAAAATAAACACAACTGCATGAGCAACTTATGCTTATCTACATACAGGGTTTGTGGGGCCCTAGGCAAAATTATGAAAATGGGCCCCCCATGTGAAAATTGTCATAACTTTAAAACATCCATAGAACTACTGCAAACATGATGAGCAGATTTTTAAAAAATAGAAACCACTAAAAAATAAGCACTATGCTGTATATAGCTCAGTAGATGACAAATAACGTGTTCCAATAGCTTTTTTCCCAACATGAAAATGTTAGGTTAAAATGTACATGCATGCATAAAGGAATATGTGTATTTTAGGTGCTTTGACAAGTCACCATTTTATTGCCTTATTTTGATCACCTTTCAACTTTTTTTCTAGAAGTACAAATAAACTAGTGTCTCAATTAAAATGAGGTCATGGAAACTGCAAGTATGATAATTACTGGGTGACATTTTACAATAAGGTTTGCATTAGGTATCATTAACAATGTATAATACAATTTTCCAGCATTTATTAATCTTGGCTAATGTCAATTTTTAAAAATACAATTGTTTATTGTTTGTTCATGTTAGTTCATAGTGTATTTACTAATGTTAAAATTGGACTAGTATATGTAAAAATTAACATTAAATAAGATTATTAAGTATTGTTCATTGTTAGTTCATGTTAACTAATGTAGTTAACTAATGTTAACAAATACAACCATAAGTGTTACCCATTAAAGTAACACTAAATAAAAAATAGCTTTTGTTACTGTTTAAAATAGTTTTAGATAGTTTTAATTGTATAGGACACTGCTGACAGTGCTTGAAATTCTGCTGAAAATGCTTGAAATGTTTATTTAGAGCAACAAAATCAATGAAAACAAAAAGTTGGCCAGAATGTGTGCAAAAGTTAAAAGTTAAAACATCAAGGAAAATAAGGTAACTACAGCAATATATTATGTATAATTATTTATAAATAAAATTACATATATTAAATAGGGCCTATTCAGAGGTGGGTAGAGTAGCCAAAAACTGTACTCAAGTAAAAGTAAAGTTACTAAATTTTTTAAAAAATTACTCAAGTAGAAATAAAATTACTAACATAAATAATTACTTGAGTAGGAGTAAGAAAGTATCCAATTAAAAGAGTACTCAAGTAGTGAGTAACTCGTTACTTTCACAAATAGACGTTAACTCCCCTATATTCCTTTACATAATACGCATTTAACATGTATTACAGAATTATTATTATTATTATTAATTGGAAATTCTGTCATCATTAACCATCATGTTGTTCCAAACCTGTATGACTTTCTTTTTTCCATGCAACACAATAAGGAGATATTAGACAGAATGTTTTCTGAGTCATTATTTACTTTCAGTGAAAGTTTTTTTTTTTTTTTGAAAGTGAATGTTGACCGAGACTGTCAGTCCCTAACTTTCTGTCTAACATATATTGTGTTCCACATAATACAAAGCATCACACTGGTTTGGAACAATATGAGGGTAGGGAAATGATGAGAATATTAAATTATGGCTGAGCTATCAATTAAAAGGGATAGTTCACCCCAAAATTGAAAATTCTCTCATCATTTACTCACCCTCATGCCATCCCAGACGTGTATGACTTCCTTTCTTCTGCAGAACACAAATTAAGATTTTTAGAAGAATATTTTAGCTCTGTAGGCCAAAAAGCACATAAAGGCAGCATAGAAGTAATTCATAAGACTCCAGTAGTTAAATCCATATATTCAGAAGTGATATGACATGTGTGGGTAAGAAACAGATCAATATTAGTCATTTTTTCTTAGACATTCTTCTCCCTGCCCAGCAGGGGGCGATATGCAGAGAATGTGACTCACCAAAAACACAAGAAGAAGAATGTGAAAGTGATCTGTTTCTCTGATTCTCATCCACACATTCTCATATCACATCGCTTCTGAAGATACTGATTTAACCACTGGAGTCTTATGAATTACTTTTATGCTAACTTATGTGATTTTGTTTAGCTTTAAAAAGTTGCCACCCATTCACTTGCATTTTATGGACCTACAGAGCTAAGAAATTCTTCTAAAAATCTTCATTTGAGTTCAGCAGGTGAAAGAAAGTCATACATATCTGGGGTGGCATGAGGGTGAGTAAATAATGAGAATTTTAATTTTTGGGTGAACTATCCCTTTAAGGGCTCTTGTCAGACCTGGATGAATTTGTCAATAAAAGGAGAGGTTTGGAAACATTTCTAGTCATTATTACAGTGAAAACGTGAAAATGTCCCACAAGGACATTATATATAATGCTGAAATATAAACCAAAGCAAGATCATGTTTTATTAATGCCTACTTCAGCTATTTCATAGCTTTTAAAGTCCTGCATGGATTCTTATTTCAGTGTAGTTACAGTTTTCAGTGTCGAAAGAATTTAGATCATTAGTTCTATACAGCAGTACCGCCGCTCTCTAAATGCAGAGTACACAGCCTGTGTAGGGCACCAACCCCTGTCGCGGAATACTCGCTGTGTCTGAAACTGCCCCTATCCACTATATAGTGCACTATTTCAATGTACACTCAACAACAGTTAATTACCCATAATCCACCGCGGGGAATCCTCTTTTTCAGACCTTAAAAAAGCATCCGGCTGGGATTTCTAAATTTGCAAAAATGTCCAGGATTCGGCTTTAGTTGCATTATGATGTGCATCTGGTCTAATACTTCACTGTGTGTGCACTCATATTTGCATTGCTTTAACTCCTCTGTGGCAGTGGGGGCGTGGTCAAGCATCTCTCTGGAGAGAGAGAAAGCGGTAAGGGCGCTTACACCTGAGCTAAATTATGTCTAACACCTGTCTCTAATTTCAGTGAGCACGGGGAGAGTGGCATAAATAGAGACACACCGCAAATAGAAGGGAGAGAGAGCCTGGGCACCACAGACCCGAACAAGAAGCAAAGAGTTTTATTACAAATGATGAGAGTTTATTTTGTGAAGCGGTGTGTGATTGTGGATTAACTTAGTGCATAACGCAAAGACTGTGAGACTATAATTGTGCTGCAGAGAAAGAAAATAACCTTCCTTACCTGAACCAGGAAAGCTGCTTCTCGCCTCCTCCGTACACTGGTGCCAAAACCCAGGAGATTGAAGTTTGGGCTGAAGATGGATGGAAGTCGTCCCGTAGAGTCCTCCCAGTTGGCTGAGATCCTCCAAGCCCTCGCTGGCCTACAT
Organism: Myxocyprinus asiaticus; assembly: GCF_019703515.2. NCBI lineage: Eukaryota > Metazoa > Chordata > Actinopteri > Cypriniformes > Catostomidae > Myxocyprinus > Myxocyprinus asiaticus. Next base: position 24,676,079 of record NC_059376.1, on the reverse strand, counting down.
CAGAGCCACCAACAGACACTGCTTGAGCTCCGACAAGATCAAGATCGCCGGTTTGTTGAGCTCCTGCACGCTCAAGCCGAAGACCGGCAGGCGATCCGGAGCCTCCTCAGCCAGGAGGCATCCTCAGCCATGACCCCGGACACTCCCGCGCCATTACCCCCGCCCGCCTTACAGAAAATGGGGGCGGCGGACGACCCCGAGGCCTTCCTGGATTTGTTTGAGCGGACCTCCGAGATCTGGGGCTGGCCGCTCGGCCAATGGGCGGCCCGACTGATCCCACTATTGTCCGGGGAAGCCCAGCTCGTGACTCAACAACTGCCAGCGACAAGCCTCCTGGCCTACGGAGATATTAAAGAGAGCCATCTTGCAACGGGTTGGTCGCACTCCGGAGGAAAATCGTCAACTCTTCTGGAGTTTGAAGTTGGACAGATCCGACCGCCCGTTTGCCTTCGCCCAGCGGCTCCGTGATGCCTGCCGAAGATGGCTGCTAGCGGGGGACCACGACGTCGATGGAATTATCGATCAGGTGGTACTGGAGCAATTCACACATCGACTGCCAAAAGGGACGGCGGAGTGGGTCCAGTGCCACCACCTGGCGTCACTGGAGGAAGCTGTCCGGCTTGCGGAGGACCACATGGCGGCGATCCCGAGGGTCGGAAGAGCCCTCCTACATTTTCTCTCCTCCCTCTGTCTCTTCCCCCTCCCCTCTCTCCTCTCGTTCTGCTCTCTCTCCAGGTCCCGTTCCTGCCCCACGCAGATGAGGAGGATTTCAGCCGCTGAGACCAGTTCCCCGGGTGTGGGAGGCGACACCTTCCCCTACTTCAATGCCCCGCTGCTCTCCCCCTCAGGGGGGGCGCCCGCCGAAGCAAGTGCGGGCATAGCGCCTGGGCCGGCCTGCTGGAGGTGTGGAGACCCGAGCCACTTCCGAGATCAGTGCCCTCTGATGGAGCTGGGGACAGTGGTGCGGGTCTCTGACCTCCCACAGGCTGCCCCCGACCGGGCCGGAGCGTACCGGATACCGGTAAGTGTCAAGGGGGGTACTCACCAAGCTTTGGTGGACACTGGGTGTAATCAAACCACTATCCACCAACGCCTGGTTCAACCCGAGGCATTGGTCACAACTAAAACGGTGAAGGAGAAATGTGTACACAGGGATATTCACAAGTATCTGGTGGTGACCCTGACGATTAAATTCCGGGGGAAAAAGCATAGAGTGGAGGCCGAGGTTAGTTCCCGCCTCACCCATCCGCTGATTTTGGGGACTGATTGGCCTGATTTTAGAGTTTTATTAAAGGGATTTTGCACGGATGGGTCCTGTACGAAGTTAGGGAGATGTGTAATGTGCGATGCTCTGGCAGGGGAGGCGGAGCCGGGGCCGTCCTCGACAGCTCCACATCATAATGACGAGAGAGGGGGAGAGGCTGCAACCCCTCCCCTTCTCAGGGAATTCCCTGAGGGGGATTTTCCTTTGGAGCAGTCGCGAGACGAAACCCTCAAACACGCCTTTGACCAAGTGAGAGTCATCGATGGTCAACGACTCCAGCCTGACATTGCACTTTCATACCCCTATTTTGCAATTATAAATGAGCCGTTGTATCGAGTGACACAGGACACTCGGACCAAAGAGGATACAACCCAACTGTTGATTCCAAGGAGCCGTCGGGAAATGGTATTCCAGGCGGCTCATTATAATCCCATGGCAGGTCACCTAGGAGAAAGGAAAACACCGAACCGTCTAATAGCCCGTTTCTATTGGCCGGGCATTGGCGGCGATGTCCGCAGGTGGTGTGCAGCATGCCGCGAATGCCAGCTGGTTAACCCACCGGCCACCCCAAAAGCGCCATTGCGCCCTCTCCCTCTGATCGAGGTCCCCTTTGAGAGAATTGGAATGGACCTCGTCGGGCCATTAGAACGGTCAGCATGAGGACATCGCTTTGTATTGATCCTAGTGGACTATGCAACGCGATATCCGGAAGCAGTGCCTCTTCGCAACACCTCAGCACGCAGTGTTGCGGAGGCACTCTTCAAAATAATCTCCCGGGTGGGGATTCCGAAAGAAATCCTCACCGATCAAGGCACAACATTTATGTCACGAACACTACGCAAACTGTACGAGTTATTAAATATTAAATCGATTCGCACCAGTGTATACCATCCTCAAACGGATGGCCTGGTGGAACGATTTAATAAAACCCTCAAAAACATGATTCGTAAGTTCGTGCACGATGATTCTAGAAATTGGGATAAATGGCTCGACCCCCTGTTATTTGCAGTACGAGAGGTCCCGCAAGCCTCCACTGGCTTCTCCCCATTCGAGCTGCTGTATGGGCGACGCCCACGCGGCGTGCTTGATGTAATGCGAGAGGCCTGGGAGGAAGGACCTTCAAACAGTAAAAATGAAATTCAGTACGTTCTTGATCTTAGAGCAAAACTCCACACCTTGGGGCAACTAAATCAGGAGAATTTGCTCCAAGCTCAAGAACGACAGCGCCGACTGTATGACAAGGGAACTCGGCTAAGGGAATTTGCACCGGGAGATAAAGTGCCTGTATTGCTTCCCAGATCGAGCTCTAAATTACTCGCCAAGTGGCAAGGACCCTTTGAGGTCACACGATGAGTGGGAGATCTCGATTATGAGGTTAAACGAACCGATAGAGGGGACGCACGTCAAATATACCACCTCAATCTCCTGAAATTGTGGAGGGAGGCGGTTCCCATGACATTGGCTATGGTAGTTCCCGAGAAGGCGGAGCTCGGACCGGAGGTGAGTTCAAAACATAAACAATTCACCCCACTCATTTGCGGAGACCACCTCTCACCGAACCAACTCGCGGAGGTTGCTAGGTTGCAACAGGAGTTTGCAGATGTGTTCTCCCCTCTACCGGGACGTACAAACCTCATCCATCACCACATCGAGACTGAGCCGGGGGTCGTGGTACGTAGCCGCCCCTATCTACTACCCGAACACAAAAAGAAAATTGTTCGGGAAGAATTGGATGCAATGCTCGATATGGGGGTAATAGAAGAATCCCACAGTGATTGGTCCAGCCCAGTTGTTCTAGTGCCTAAGAGCGACGGGTCGGTGCGATTCTGTGTGGATTATAGAAAAGTCAATGCGGTGTCTAAATTTGATGCATATCCAATGCCTCGCATTGATGAGTTGCTCGATCGGTTGGGCACTGCTGGATTTTACTCGACATTGGATTTGACGAAGGGTTATTGGCAGATCCCCTTGACACCAATTTCCCGTGAGAAAACCGCCTTCTCCACACCGTTTGGATTACACCAATTTATGACACTTCCGTTCGGTTTGTTTGGGGCCCCGGCTACGTTTCAGCGTCTCATGGACCGAATCCTCAGACCACATTCAGCCTGCGCCGCGGCACATGCAACATCTGAGGGCGGTTCTGAGATCGCTGCACCGAGCGGGACTCACAGCGAACCCAAAGAAGTGTGCGATTGGACGGGTGGAGGTACGGTATCTGGGGTTCCACTTGGGCCACGGGCAGGTGCGTCCCCAAATTAATAAGACAGCGGCGATTGCGACCTGCCCGAGACCCAAGACCAAAAAGGGGGTGAGACAGTTCCTGGGGCTGGCTGGCTATTATAGAAGGTTTGTGCCTAATTATTTGGACGTCACCAGCCCGCTGACTGATCTCACTAAAAAGGGAGCTCCAGATCCGGTCCAGTGGACAGAGCAGTGTCAGCGGGCGTTCACACAAGTTAAAGCTGCACTTTGCAGGGGGCCACTTTTACAGTCACCTGACTTCTCTCTCCCTTTTGTTTTACAGACAGATGCTTCAGACAGGGGGCTGGGGGCCATACTCTCGCAGGTGGTGGAGGGGGAGGAGCGCCCGGTGTTGTACATTAGCCGTAAGTTCTCCTTGAGGGAAACTAAGTATAGCACCATAGAAAAGGAGTGTCTCGCCATCAAGTGTGCGGTCCTCACTCTCCGATACTACCTGTTGGGGCGGGCCTTCACCCTCTGTTCCGATCACGCTCCACTCCAGTGGCTCCACCGCATGAAAGATACCAATGCCCGGATCACCCGTTGGTACCTGGCTCTTCAGCCATTTAAGTTCAAGGTGGTCCACAGACCGGGGGCGCAGATGGCTGTCGCCGACTTCCTTTCCAGGAATGGGGGGGGAGTGGTAGGCAGGCCGGATGCCGCCCCGGCCTGAGTCGGGCGGTGGGGATATGTGGCAGCGGGGCGTGGTCAAGCATCTCTCTGGAGAGAGAGAAAGCGGTAAGGGCGCTTACACCTGAGCTAAATTATGTCTAACACCTTTCTCTAATTTCAGTGAGCACGGGGAGAGCGGCATAAATAGAGACACACCGCAAATAGAAGGGAGAGAGAGCCTGGGCACCAAAGACCCGAACAAGAAGCAAAGAGTTTTATTACAAATGATGAGAGTTTATTTTGTGAAGCGGTGTGTGATTGTGGATTAACTTAGTGCATAACGCAAAGACTGTGAGACTATAATTGTGCTGCAGAGAAAGAAAATAAATCCTTACCTGAACCAGGAAAGCTGCTTCTCGCCTCCTCCGTACACCCTCTTTGTAAGTCCCGCCTTCTCGCACACCAATTGGTCGATTATAAGTGGCTTGCAACAACTATTGGCCAAATTTCTGCCTGTCAATCTCTCCGCGAACGTGCGAAGCACTGTTGTGTTCGGCATCAAACAGCTGCTTGACAGTAGCAGCAAATGACAGCTGAGTGGAAACAATGCCCAAATGAAAGTGCAAATTTACAGAAGATTTGCACAAAAAATTCCCATGCTTTCATCCAGGTCGAGATCCGTGGGTAGCAGAAAATGTAAAGCTGGCACTTACGTGTCAGTTGCTAATAAAGGTGCAAGTGATTTAGAAGCACACATTAGCTCTGCGAAGCATAAAGGGTCAGCAAAAGGTGAAAGTTCATCAGGTAAATTCGGACTACTTTTTGCGACCAGGTAAAATTATCACATTGCTTCATTTTCCATGGCCATTCAAAATAATAGTAATAGTAAATGAAGGTACACTCATGGCATCAAATATTTTATTTTAGTACATGGACATTCAAAAGAATGTTGGAAGTTTGTATTTATTTATATATATTTATGCTATGCTAATAGAGTGTCTTTTTCACTGTATTAAAGTTTGCATTCATAGTAACACTGTTTTGAACCCTATTATTCCACCACACCCCAATCCCCCCCCCCCCCCCCCCCCCCCCATATATATATATAAAAAAAATAAAAAATAAAAAAAAGGTGTCCTCTTTTTGGAAAACCAGATTATGATCACCCTATTGTGTATACGTCATCGTCCAAATTCACTCACTCATTTTGTTCACTCACTGCTGAGATATAGTGCACTAACTGCCATTCACTATATAGGAAATAGTGAACGAGTGAACGATTTCGGACACAGCCACTCTCTTCGCCATATGATCGCCTCGCGCCCGCACATCTCTCACGCGCGCGCCCCGCGCACCTCGCTGTGCACGCGCAGAAATGCTGTCTGTTCGCGCTCCAGTTGTCAATCACGCGAACAGCAGAGCAAAGGCATTTACTTACACTTAATTTGGATGTTTACCTGGATTTATAGTTAATCCGCCTGAAGTAGCTGCGATAGTTTCCAGTACCCCTGCGAGGGCGCAGGGTAAATGTGTAAATACTGCTCATGACATGCAGGACGCGGGACAAAGCGCACTGATATATTGCTGCACTGATTTAAAAATGTACACTTAAAAACTGATGACATAAGAGCCCACCTTGAAAATGACCATCACATTACACAGAAAAGCCAGCGTTATCATTAGAGCCAAAATTTACCTCAGAGTGCTGCCTTAAATTGATTTTAATCTTGAAATATCCGCTTGTTTTGGTGTTAAATGAAGGCACTGCAGGACGAAACTATCCTTTTTTTTCACTGTGCGGAGCAAAGACAGTGTTTCACTTTGAAGAGTTTGATGCTGCAGCAGTGATTGAGTGACAGTCTGTGACAGCGGCTCAGCGCTCGCAGCTGTGAACTTCCGCTCTCGTAAAAGTCCCATTCAATAATCTCTCAATAAATTATGCATTAATTAAAATTAAACCCAGTAATGTAACGACAGTAACGCCGCCCATTGTAAAGAAGTAAAAGTAAAAACATTTCATTAGAAATTTACTTGAGTGAGAGTAAGAAGTACCCACTTTTAAACCTACTCTAAAAGTATTTTTTCCCCCAAAAGTTACTCAAGTAAGTGTAATTGAGTAAATGTAGTGTGTTACTACCCACCTCTGGGCCTATTAACACAACACCTCAAAATATATATTTGTAAACAAATGTAAAGAAAAAGCACATACCTCTTAGAGAGCTGACATCTTTGCAGATAGGATGGTTTGGTTATTTTCCAGATTAATTGCTCATATTTTCACTCTATGTTGAGTTGTTTTGCGTCTTTATATTGGCAGTGTCTGAATTCCTTCCTGTCTAACAATACTGTGAAAAAAAAAAAAAACACGCTCTAGCTCCCAGCCATGGTACACTGCTGTTATTTTATTTGTTGTCACTTTCAGTTATTTGTCTTTTTGTGATTATTCAGAGCTCATTTTATACGTAATATGATACTTTTAGTTTTCACCATCATTGTGATTTGTATGTTAATGTATCACAATTTTTGTTCCTGGGTAGTAAGTGTTATTTCCTAATTGCTTATGCCTCGAAAGTATAGAAAATAACTGTTATTCCCCACAAACTTTGCTTTTGTGACCAGGACAGTGATATTTTAAAATTTACCTATTTCCAATGAGAAAACAGCGAATTTGTGTATTTTCGTTCACATAAAGTCTGAAAAAAACAACATATGAATCCAAATTAACATGTATTTATACTAAGGTAATACAAAAATGACTACAAAAGATTTAGGAGTAGTTTTTCTAGATTTATGATTATACTGTAAATCACTTTCAAGAATCAGCCCCCAAATGTACTTCTCATACTTCATGGCGTCCAGCAAGGTCTTTATGCTGTTGTAATCCTCTTTGAGGTGCACCGAGTGAGCCAGGGGAAGATATGGGTACTTGTTACCATTATGGAGCAGCACGGCTTTGAGGCTCCTGGATGAGCTGTCAATGAAGAGGCGCTACTCATCCTGGTTACACGCAATTCCGATTGCCTCGAACAGACTGGTCACATTGAGGCAGAAGCAGAGCCCATCATGATGGGTGAAGAAGCTGGAAAAATGCTGGTGACGCTTCCTCTGATCTGAGACTTGCACACTTTTATCCAACAAGTTCCACTGCTTGAGCCTAGACGTCAAAAGCTCAGCATTGGACTTGGTGAGACCAAGATCTCTAATCAAGTCGTTGAGGTCTTTTTGGTTGGGGTAGTAGCCGATAACAATGGCGCCGAGTATGGCTGCTGCGTTGCGAGCTCCGACACAACATGGTAGTGTTTTGTTTGTTTTGTTCACAATTCTTATGTTTTTTGTCTTGGATGTTGTCTGCCTTATTGTCTACGACAGACAAACACTTTTAGACATTGGTTCAGCAATTTCACACCGTAAACCGGACTTCAAATTCCTCAATGCCGACCCGCTGTTTTACAAACACGCAAGCGGAGCCCTTTGTCTGGGCAGTCCGGACGCGGAAATGCAGGAGGAAAAGGGGAAACAGAGCCGGCGTTCTCATCAGAGTAAGACGCCGCGCAAATCGACCCCAGCTACCCAGTATTCTACTGGCAAATGTTCATTCTCTGGATAACAAGCTCTGTGAGCTGAAAGCGCGGATCTCTTTCCAATGAGAGATGAGAGACTGCTGCATTATCTGCCTTACGGAAACTTGGATGTCTGCGGAGATTCCAGACTCAGCCATTGAACCCGCGGTGTTCTCCGTGCACCGAGCGGACAGAGCGAAAGACCTCTCAGATAAAAGCAGAGGTGGTGGTGTATGTTTTATGATCAACAAATCCTGGTGTGATCAGAGGAACGTACATTCTATCAAGTCTTTCTGCTCTCCTGATCTGAAATTTCTCATGCTTCTGTGTCGACCATTCTGGCTACTGAGGGAATTCACAGCAGTCATTATCACTGCTGTATACATCCCGCCACAAGCCGACACAGACCAGGCACTCAAGGAACTGTATGGGATTATAAGCAAGCAGGAAACCGCGCACCCTGAGGCCGCGTTCATTGTGACTGGGGACTTTAATAAAGCCAGTTTCAAATCAGTCACACCAAAATGCCACCAGCACATTAGTTTCAACACACGAGGGGACCGGGTTTTGGACCATTGCTACTCTCCCATCCGGGATGGCTACAAATCCCTCATCCGCCCACCATTTGGCAAATCGGACCACTCTTCCATTCTGCTTCTGCCCGCTTACAGGCAGAAACTGAAACAGGAAGCACCCACCCTCAGAACGATCCAGTGCTGGTCGGACCAATCAGACTCTACGCTACAGGACTGTTTTGATCACGCGGACTGGGAGATGTTCCGGTCCGCCTCTGATGATGACATCGAGTTTTACGCTGATAGCGTAATGTGTTTCATCAGAAAGTGCGTAGAGGACGTCGTTCCGACCAGAACAACACGGATCTATCCGAACCAGAAGCCATGGATAAATAGCGATGTTCGTGCGGCACTTAATGTGCGGACTTCCGCTTTTAATTCCGGGAATGCGGAGGAGCATAAACAAGCCAGTTATGCCCTCCGAAAAACTATCAGAACAGCAAAACGCCAGTACATGAACAAGATTGAAGGACAGTTTAACACCACCAACTCTAGAAGCATGTGGCAGGGAATTAACATCATCACAGACTTTAAAGGGAATAAAAACTCCGCCATGAACACCACTGCCTCTCTCCCGGATGAGCTAAATACTTTTTATGCTCGTTTTGAGGGAAATAACACCGCCCTCGCAGAGAGAGCTCTCGCGGCCGAAGCTACAGAGGTTAGTTCACTCTCCGTCTCTGTAGTGGATGTAACCCGTTCCTTCCGACGGGTGAATATCCGCAAAGCCGCGGGCCCAGATGGCATTCCGGGCCGCGTCATCAGAGCGTGCGCGAACCAGCTGGCTGGTGTTTTTATGGACATTTTCAACCTTTCCCTCTCTTTGTCTGTAGTCCCCACATGCTTTAAAACATCCACCATTGTGCCTGTACCAAAGCAGTCAAAAATAACTTGCTTAAATGACTGGCGTCCTGTTGCTCTGACCCCCATCATCAGCAAATGCTTTGAGAGACTAATCAGAGATTACATCTGCTCTGTGCTGCCTCTCTCTCTAGACCCATTTCAGTTTGCTTACCGCAACAACCGCTCCACTGATGATGCCATTGCATCTACAATACACACTGCTCTCTCCCACCTGGAAAAAAAGAACACTAATGTGAGAATGCTGTTTGTAGACTGCAGCTCAGCATTCACCACCATAGTGCCCTCCAAGCTAGATGAGAAACTCCGGGCTCTGGGCTTAAACAGCTCGCTGTGCAGCAGGATCCTGGACTTCCTGTCAAGCAGACGCCAGGTGGTTAGAATAGGCAGCAACATCTCCTCATCACTGACCCTCAGCACTGGAGCCCCACAGGGCTGTGTTCTCAGCCCACTCTTGTATTCCTTGTACACACATGACTGTGTGGCCACACATAGCTCCAATGCCATCATTAAGTTTGCTGATGACACGACGGTGGTAGGTCTGATCACTGACAATGATGAAACAGCCTACAGAGAGGAGGTGCACACTCTGACACACTGGTGTCAGGAGCACAACCTCTCCCTCAATGTCAGTAAGACAAAGGAGCTTGTGGTGGACTTCAGGAGAAGAGATAGAGAACACAGTCCCATCACCATCAATGGAGCACCAGTGGAGAGAGTCAGAAGCTTCAAGTTCCTAGGTGTCCACATCACTGAGGAACTCACATGGTCCATCCACACTGAAGTTGTTGTGAAGAAGGCTCATCAGCGCCTCTTCTTCCTGAGATGGCTGAGGAAGTTTGGAATGAACCACCACATCCTCACACGATTCTACACCTGCACTGTAGAGAGCATCCTGACTGTTTGCATCTCCGCCTGGTACGGCAATAGCACAGCCCACAAACGCAAAGCACTGCAAAGGGTGGTGCGAACTACCAGACTCATCATCGGAGGTGAGCTTCCCTCCCTCCAGGACATATATACCAGGCGGTGTGTGAAAAAAGCTCGGAGGATCATCAGAGACTCCAGCCACCCAAGCCATGGGCTGTTCTCACTGCTACATCAGGCAGGCGGTTTCGCAGCATCAGGACCCGCACCAGCCGACTCCATGATAGCTTCTTCCCCCAAGCAATCAGACTTTTGAACTCTTGATCTCCCACGATCAAAATACATCAGCACTGCACTTTATTACTCTTACTCTTATATCTCACACCGGACTGTCATAAATTATATTACTATTATATATATTCTCTCTTAACAACTTACTATCAACCGACAGCCTGAATGTCAATACAGTACAATACAACCTACTGTACATTCTATATATACTACTATATATACCTTTTTTATTGAATAATGTGTATGTATATTGTGTGTACTGTATACTGTACAGTGTATGTTATTATTTGTATATTGTGTTGTGTGTAATTATGTGTATATTAGACTTTAAATTGTGCTGTGTTAATTTGATGTTACTGTAATTGGTATATGTCTCATCACTGTCACGACTGATATGTTGATCGGAACTGCACCCAAGAATTTCACACACGATTGCACTTGTGTATATGGCTGTGTGACAATAAAAGTTATTTGATTTTTGATTTGAAAAAGTATGGGTTTCTCTCCTCAGCTCCACCTCTGAAATTGTCATCTGGATCTACAACATCTTCCTCGCTCTCTGACTTGCTTCTCTCTTCTAAAGATGGCTGCTCTCTCTCTCCGGAGGAGTGGGTACGGGGAGCTCATGGCAGTGTGACACCGGGGTGATGGATGAAGTAAGGTCCGGATACGTGATAGCAGGTGCATTCTTGCCAGTCCGACGTTTGGAAGGGTCCCCCATGCAGAATTAGCAGTTGCTTGAGTGGTCAGTGGTTTCCCACAAAATTCTTGGGATAGCAAACTTCATGGCTGTCTTTTCCCCTCTGTACCATCCTACAAAAATAAATGTATTTCACCCTTGACTATTGTGTAAGAGATTCTCGCAACATTTTTTATATATTATATATTTTTTCAATAATATTGAAAATTCTAAAACATTTTTAAATTAAAAACTTTTAAAATGTTAAAAATTAACAAATTTTATAACATAAAATTCCGAGCAACAATTGTCCATCTTACCTTCCAGAGTTCCTTTTTTTTTTTTTTTTTTTTTTTTTTTTTTTTTTTGCAGTGCTCGCAGGTGAAATGAGGTGCCCAGGGTTTGTCTTGATCCCCGAAAGGCATGCCGAAATATGCCTTGTAGGCCTCACACATCACAAAAAAATGCAGATATGTATCCACTTAGGCAGCTGGAACTAAACTGAACTGGTGGGCTTAAGACCCCTGTATTTATACTACTATTTATATTACTGGAAAGTTCTAGAATGTTCTAGAAGATACTCCACATTTACTTAGCACTGAATCTATCTGGAATGTTCTGTAAAAATAGATATATTTCAAAATATCACTGTCCTGGTCACAAAACCAAAGTTTGTGGGGAATAATAGCCATTTTCTATTCTTTTGAGGCATAAGCAATTAGGAAATAACACACTACCCAGGAACCAAAAAAATAAAAACATTTGTTACACAGTGTTATCAGTTCCACGTGCGTTGCATGTTGTCCTGCAAATAAGCGCACTGTAAAAATATCAGCGGAGATTGGACCGTGGAGATTTTCAAATTGAAAGTCTTCAATATTTTACATTTAATGACTTGTTCATATACTTTGCACGTGGTCACGGGGCCCCGTCAGGCACTTCTGAAAAGACCAGCTTAGGACTGAATTAGTTCCCATTCTGATCCAGGCTGGTTTATACTGCTCGGTGCTGATTCGATGCTGGTCTACATGCTGGTGACCAGAAAGACAGTTTTATTTGGTAGGGTATAAAGAGGCTTTCTTTCACAGATACAGCTGCTATCTCTTTGGTACATTCTAAACATCATTAGTCATTACTTGGTTGTTTATATCCTCTTGTACTTTGGCAACATTACTTAATAATTTGAGTTTACAACATGTTAATGACTGAATGAATGTGGCTGGATTTGATTCGTTGTGGATGGAGAACATATTAAGAATCCATTAGTCAAAGATCTGTCATGCAGATTATCAGTAGATCTCAAGTGCTTATCGAGCATTCTACACTAAGCTCACTATAACAGTATCTGAATTTCTGATGAACATCTGCCAAGTCAGGCTGCCAAGAACCATTAGTCATGAGAGTATTATGTGTGAAGCTATATACCTCCAGTGCTCTCATGCTAAGAGAGAGAGAGAGAGAGAGAGAGAGAGAGAGAGAGGAATATCTGCTTGGGTAAAGACTTATGCTAAATAAATATGGCTATGTTCAATTCACACAGTCAGTGTTTGGGATTGACAAGAGCATTTTCTAACAGGTATGGCTCTCGAATTGTTGTGTTTATACAAAAGCTTCCATGAGCAACTCTAATACTGTTTGTGTGAATGAAAAACAAATGTCAAGCCCCTTTTTCATTCTTGCAATAGCTGTCAATAATGCCATGGTGACACTGACCAAAGGAAATATATATATATATATATATATATATATATATATATATATATATATATATATATATATATATATATACACTACCGGTCAAAATTTTGAAACACAAATGTTTCACATGATCTTAAAAATCTTTTGATCTGAAGGCGTATGCTCAAATGTTTGAAGTTTTGTAGACAAAAATATTATTGTGCCACCATATTAATTTATTTCATTATAAAACTAAAATGTAATAAAAAAAAAATTGTTTTTGAAATTGATGACTTGGACCAAATAATAAAGAAAAGCAGCCAATAAGTGCCCAACATAGATGGGAACTCCTTCAATACTGTTTAAAAAGCATCCCAGGGTGATACCTCAAGAAGTTGGTTGAGAAAATGTCTTGAGTACATGTCTGCAAATTCTAGGCAAAGGGTGACTGCTTTGAAGATGCTAAAATATAACACAGTTTTGAAATATTTTGGATTTTGTTTAGTCACAACATAATTCCCATAGTTCCTTTTATGTTATTCCATAGTTTTGATGACTTTACTATTATTCTAAAATGTGAAAAAGTGTTTCAAAACTTTTGACTGGTAGTGTGTATATATATATATATATATATAATGTATATACATATAAAAAAAAAAAAAATAAATTATTAAAACCAAAAAGTCTGATCACAATTTATGTTAACTGATGTTAATTGAGTCTAACTGAGCCACGAGTTCAGCCATTAAATCATAATTAACCGATAGTGGCTTCTAATGCTGTGTGTTTGAACATACAGACTGATCTCACTGTGAATTTGACAGTAGTTTGGAAATTCTGCTGCTAAAATTGGTCTGTGCTTGTAGAAATCTTAATTACTGCCCCCCAGTGGTCATACGTAGAAGTGTTGTTGAACGTATGGGCACGTATGAGCTCCACTTTCTGGGTGAAATTTCCACAGAGAGGCACCAAAAGCTAGTTGTATTTTTAGTTGTAAATGATGTAATACATTCAATTGGAATTAACATTTTATCAACTCTAACTTCTAACATAAATCCCAACCCTAAACCTAACTATCACTGGATTCAAAATGTCAGTTTAGAGTGAAAATGCAACCTCAGAATCAAGCTCACCATTGCTAATGTGAAAGCGATTACTTCCTGGTTCCCATGGGACCATGCAGGACCTGTGTCTCGGAGGTTGCAAATGCATTGCGCTGTCAGTGGCAACAGAAGGAAAGATCATCACAGCTGAACTGATGAAAAATTGGCTGATGGAGGATGGTACTTATCAGTAATTCAGCAGAATGGGGTTGATTTCAGGGTACATGAACTTTCTGAAACATTTCATGTAATTATGTTGAAACATGTATATAGCACTTTATACAACAGTTAGTTCCAGTCCTCAAATCTGATTGGACGAGAGATGTTCCAAGAGTTCTGATGTCTCAGAACAGCAGCACTCAGATGCTTTCTCTGTTTGTAGCACTCCACTTATGCTTGTGGTGTTCTAAACTAAAGTGTAAGAGCAGCACAGATGCGTAAAAGCTGCAAGATGTGTCTTCTCATTAAAACCTGTGACATTAAAGATTTTAGACAGTGGTGACAACAAAAGACCATTTTTTATGTGTTGTGAGCCAGTTACGTTGACATTCATTGAGTCTGTCAATCAGTCAGCGAGTGGTTTATTAGAAGTCATCGGCATTGTCTCTCACTCCGTGATCGCTCAGATAACTACTACACTATAGCAAGGAAATAGAGTTGAACTAACAGCTTCAACAATAAGATTTATCACAGCTGACAGACACAACAGACAAAGTAATCACACATACTGTACTGATTGTGCTTGCCTACCGGAGTTTCCGTGATGGGAGGAGATGTAAACATTCAACAAAGCAGTGGAGAAAACGAACCAGCTAAGTGAAAAACTCAGGACTCGTGCCTGCGGCCGAATCACAGCCATACTGAAATAAGGCCATACAGCACTCTTGCTTGTGTGATATTGCTTTACTAAAACAGGACTGATGACCATTTTTTGCTGCTGTGTGAAGGTAGCCTAATGCCTGTTTTACACTGCACGCCGAAGCAGGACAGAAGCAATGCATATTTTTTTGGCCATTCATGTTAACAAATGAGTGTATTTACACTGGAAGCAAAGCAGCGTGTCAGTGCAAGGCAGAAGCAGCGCAGAAGCTGCAGCAGTGGGAGTTTCAGCATTGAGTCTATTTTTGCTGCGCTACTCACGCTGTATTAAAGTGACAGTGCACTGTTGATTGACATCATGAAGATGAGTTGACATGAAAAAACATATTGCACAGAATAAGCATGTGTTTGTAGTCTAGTGTGTTTTTGTATTAATTACAGCTTATAGGCAAAATGATAAACAAGATGAAAACAAAATAAAATAATACAAAATTTAAAATGAAAAAAAAATAGCCTAATTATTTTAATTATTTAGCTTAAGCAGACATACGTTTTTTATAATTTAAAACTACAGTATATTACAAGCCGAAGCCTTAAACAAAATAAAACTACCCTATTATATACTATTACGTAAATAGAAAGCTGATCTAAAGTGTTAACAGCAACACACATACACAGCCTAGTGTGCTGCCAAATGTAAACAAATGCACAGGACAGCCTGTGTGGTCTGTAAATTCAGAACTTACCTCAGACTTGTATTGAAAGACACTGGCATTAAAGTGCTCTGTTACTCTCAGCTTTTTATAAGGATTAATTTAGCTAAAGGAAAAAACTTGGGATGCTGTACCTGTCTGTTGGTGAAGATGGTGAGTTAACATGTTCTTGGAATTACATCCTTATTTTGAGGAAAGTACTAAACACTAAAAAGTTTTGGCTGGTGTTTGAACAAAAAGATATCACTATTCAATGGTTGTGCATGATTACTTATTTCTGACAATATTATTAAGCTAAATTATTAAAGGGATAGTTCACCCAAAAATGAAAATTATCTCATCATTTACTCACCCTCATGCCATCCCAGATGTGTATGACTTTCTTTCTTCAGCAGAACACAAACAAAGATTTTTAGAAGAATATCTCAGCTCTGTAGGTCCATACAATGCAAGTGAAAGGTAAAGTGGAGATTTAGAGTAAAAAAGGACTTAAGGATTGTTCTGTTTCTCACCCACACCTACTGTATTATATCACTTATGAAGATAAGAATTTAAACACTGGAGTCATATGGATTACTTTTATTTTTCCTTTATGTGATGTTTGGAGCTAGGCTACAGTACAAAGGTCTGATCACTATTCACTTGCAATGTATGGACCTACAGAGCTGAGATATTTTTCTATAAATCTGCATTTGTGTTCTGCTGAAGAAAGAAAGTCATGCACATCTGGGATGGCATGAGAGTGAGTAAATGATGAGAGAATTTCTATTTGGGTGAACTATCCCTGTAAGTGTAATCAAGCCAAACTGAGTGATCAAACCATCTTCTGTTGTGCAAAACAACATTCAGGCTTATCGTTCTCCCCCTCCCCCTTCCACTAAATAATGATGTTTAAAAAATGAGCAGAGCTCGTTGTGTTGGCTGTCACTACATGAAATAATTCTACAAGACTGCATTAGATTACACTAGCATCATGTAAATAAGATTTTATGGTGATCAAGATTGTAAAACTTATCAACATATGTCTCACTCCTGATAACCATTTGATTTTCTGTAAAGAGCGCAGCAGTTTCTCCAGAAGAAATGCTGCTGGTGTAAAAGCAAACGTTTGCATAAAATTTGCAATGAAACTGCTTCGGTTCGGCTCACACACTGCTTCAACGTGCGATGTAAAACAATCATAAGTGGATGTCACATACACATCTGGTATGTGTATGTGTTGTTTTGAGTAGAGAGTGGGAAGTCAGATTTGGCCAGTGACAAACACAGAGAATGATCATATCTGTTTTTATGGTAGGACTAACAAAAGAACATCCAGAAAACAAGACATTTGGTGGAAATATTTGAAAGAGAGTGATGTACATCCCTATTGGCCAAAACAGTAAACTGTCAGTGATAGCTTTTCAGTCTGATCACTCAGAATTATGCTTCCTCTCTGTATCTCAGTCAGACAGGGGGCTTCTTTGCTCTTACTCTAAATTATCAGAAAGTGGGAAATCAGTGGTGCACAGCAGAAAATCAGGGGTGATCGCAGTGTTAATGGGTTAACTCTATGGTTAGTCATGTTTTTTTTTCCATTTCCATGGTGCTTTTGCATGCACCAGCATTTGTAATTAGCCTGGCCTTTGCCCAAGATTATCAGCTGTCTCCACCCTTATAGAACGAGTGTGTCTGCCTGCAACTTTTGTGTCAAAACTCTCATTATCTATTACATGCACCCTGTGGCGATTTCTCAGGGCCAGCAAAGCATTCTCTGCTGGTGTATCATGCCTAATAAATAAAACAATATTCATCCTTTCATTCTCATTAACCTGTTTGCCTATGTATTTTCAGTCACATTCCACTCCTAATTCATCTTCAAACAAATAGCAAAAAACTAAAAGTTTATCCAATCAGAATTTATTCCTCGATGCTTACAAGCAAAGTGTGACAACTGTTTCACAAATCGCATGCTCCTTAGCCGAAGCAGCACGTGAGTCTGAGCTCCACCCCGTCAGGCCCTCAGAATTTCCACAGAATCCCTAAACACTGCAGTGAATATGCATCTAAAGTCAGATTGTCAGATTCATCAGCCAATCAGATTGATTGATTTGTTCTTGGTGTGTGTGATCTTTAGGATATGTCCCAGTCCAGGCCTTCTAGCTGGTCTTGACTGACGCAGTCACGCTTTATGTGATGTACGTAATTTGAATGCGAAGAGCGCGAGATCTTGCTGATAATTCGGCTGTCACTGCCACATCACCATTGAGAAAGAGATCCTTATGGATTCAAAAACCTGAGATGTTCTGCATGATCGAGCGATTGATTAATTAAACAGGAAAGGGGGACTGATTTTCACTTCAAGCAAATTGGTAAGTGCTTTTTGCATTGTTATAGCAACATCAGGAGTTTTCTAAATGTAAATTAGGCTGCTTGAGCGTTCAGTGTCGGATCAAGTTTTGAAAAGTAACCGTGTACCCTGATGAAACAAAATTTATTGCAAGCAACATTTAAATCGCAAATATTATTAGAGAGTTTTTCTTCGTATTAAACCTCCTTGGTTCTGGCTTTCGTGGGTGGACGTGTTTTTAAAATGTCAATTGGTATTATTAGTTGACTGCCACATAATGTATGACGGTGTCTTATTCATTGTGAAACTGGGTTTTCTTAATGGCATGAATCGCACTGAAGGCCTAGACTTAAAATGCACGGGCTGCATGCACCATGGCAACATGAACTCAAGTTTTCGTGGATCAACTTAACCAGCATGCTAATTAGCAGGTACTGCTAACCTGGCTGTCTTAAATGCCAAAAGGCTAAGTAAACTTTTAAATGCATTCCAAAAAACATACAGTCAAATACGTCAGATGGTCAGAGCTGCCCCATTCATTTTGTCTTAGTGAAAACAGGTGTTCTTGCTAAAATATGTACTTATGTTTCCTTGATTTTGATATGTTTAAATTTAATCTTCTTAGATGAAGTGAGCACATAATGAATATTAACCTACAGTATTTTACAGTTCTGTCGTCACTGAATAATTGACGTTACACACAGTCTTGCTGAGACAGGAAAAAAAAAATATGTAGACATATTAAAATAACTTACCCGAGATAAAATACAATTTATTAAAAAAGGGGATGAGTGAAATTAAAGAGCGAGCGAGAGAGGGGCCCTTAGGGTTTAGCTTCGTATTTAAATGAGGAGATAAAGGCAAGAGAATTCTGTGAAGTTAGGAGACCATTTATTTAATACTAAGGTCTACACTCCTCCTCTAGTATTTATGAAGGCTGTTAACCATTCAGCCCTGTCGCTTTTATTTTATTAAAACCTGTGTCTCTCTTACTCTCCAGTTAAACAATCTTGAGATTAATCCTCACTGATTTTATTATAATTGCCCTAATAAAATAATAGTTATGGCTATTGCTGCTATCCTGGGTGCCCCAGATGAACAATAGATAGAGAAGACAGAAATGACTCCTGTCACAGGGTTTAAAACTATTAAAACAGGCATATGAAATAGTGCATCATCACAGCTGTGTCCATTACTAAGGGATGGAGGTGTTTCTGATAGAAGTAATAACAAGTAACACACCTGAAAAGGAGACAGTGGTGTAAGCTGTGCCACTTTATCTAAGTTGGGTCAAGGACAGCTAACTAATTTGCAGCGCATTGTTCACATTTTCAGCCCAACCCAGCCCATTGTCAGGAAAAGGCTTAATATTCGGAATATTTGAATGTAGTGACTGTAACGTAGCTTGGCAATGATAGGCAAACGAAGATGATGTGAAGAACCCAAGTGCAGTTTATTCATAAACTGCACCTCGACTCAACTCCCAAACAACATAACATTAACAATACCTGACAAAGGACCATGGCAAACATGAGGGTTTAAATACATGGACAAGGGTAACAAGACAACCAATGAACATACAGAACTATAAACAAGATAACAAAGCTAATGAACTTAAACTAATGTCAAACTAGAACTGATAATGAGTTAACAAGACAATAAACCAATGAAAACAAGACACATGCACATGGAGGGACTACAAAACAGGAAATCACATGACATGAAACACATGATTATAGAATGGGAACTAGACTTCCAAAATAAAAGACATGAATACAAAACATGAACAAAAACACATTAAATGTGACAGTG
Organism: Myxocyprinus asiaticus; assembly: GCF_019703515.2. Classification (NCBI taxonomy): domain Eukaryota; kingdom Metazoa; phylum Chordata; class Actinopteri; order Cypriniformes; family Catostomidae; genus Myxocyprinus; species Myxocyprinus asiaticus. The sequence continues at coordinate 24,656,673 of NC_059376.1, read as the reverse complement.
ACACAATTGACAGTTTTGAAATAGTACTGATAATAGTATACTGCATGGTAAAGCTTACTCACATCTAGTTGAGCCAATGGCACAACTTACTCCAAAGCATCTGGCACACTTTACCCCACAGTTACCATTTTGGGAAAAATGCTTAATTTAATAATTCATGGCTCATCTTTAGCCCACAATTCACATAGCTTTACACACTGGCAGTTCACCAACAATAAAGCTTTATGTTTTAGACCTGGAATTTTTTTTAAATAAAATTCATATTACCTGCCACGTAGACAATTTACATTTTGTAACCGGTCCTGCTCGACCTGCTCCGAGTGGCATTTGAACTGACGTCAGCTGGCATGGGAGGCGGATGCGCTAATGAGGAGACTAAAGGCATCAGTCGCTAGTGCACCTCGAGGCCAGGGGAGTGAGGTTTACACATACCGCACAGCTATCATGTACCAGCTGGCTCCCGTTACATTTGCATATACAGTATATACTGTATGCTATATATAACATGCAAAAATACATTTTGTATTAAAAAGCTTAGCCTTTTCCCAAGTGCATCTCTAATGTGACAAATATTAAGTACAGTTTGATAGATAATGGGGGTGCTCACCCACAGCTTACCAACTGACACATCTTACGTTACTCTCTTTTAAATGTGTTTCAGAGAATTATTGTTGTATAACTTCAAGTGGATTTTGAAAAGTATGCAAATTCTGGGACAAAATTAGATTTTCTAATGAAAATGTAGAGCTAAGTGATTGTATTTATCAAAATGGTGAAGAAGGTGAACAAAGCGTTGCCTTTGAGAGCTAAAATGCACAATAGTGAATAAACAAAGCTAGACTGCTCACCTCCAGAGAGCCTGGCCTGCATACAAATCTGCTGTTCTAGTTTAAGCCATTAACTGCAGTTTGATGCTGATCAGCCTCAAATTGCAAGAGACTGTAAAATTACCTGAGCATCTAATGCTTAAAGCAGGCATGAGGGGGTGGAAACATTAATTCAGAAAAGCTCTGAAATCAGCAGGGTTATGCTGGATGCATCTCTGCACAGTTCACCAACTACGACCACAACCATCAGCAGAACCTGTGTGTCTAGGTGTGTGAGTGCGTAGTTAAGTGAGATGGATGGCTTCAACCCTGAAAGAGGACACCTGCCCTGCTCACAAAACTCATGACAAGTTACAGCATCCCAAACAGGTTTTGTTGTTTTCAGGACATGTAGAGGACAGACATCAGAAACTTGTGCCAACATGTCTGACAGCTTCTCTGCGACACCTGACACACATCCTCACAACCACACCCCTTGCATCCAGAGAGAGAGAGAAAGAGAGGGGAAAGGGAGGAGAGAATAAGTACTTTTTATTCTGGTTTCACAGGGGTCAAACACCTGCACAGCTATCCCCAGAGGACCAGAGAGATGGAGAATGAAGGGAAGGAGGAATGAAAAGAAAGAAAAACCAGGGCTGAGGTGATGAAATGGCCTGACTGTGGCTGCGAGATCAAAGTGATTGATCGGCACAGTCGCTGACTGATAGTTTCACATTCCGTCAAACACACAAGGAGCACAAGGAGAGATAGAGTCTGATAGAAGGGTGGATTAATGCTGGGTGGGGTTGGGGGGGGGGGGGGGGGGCACCTTTTAATTAATTTAATCTTTCAAAATGTCAAGTGAAACTCAGTGCTTGAATTATAGTATTTGCCACAGTTGTCACGCAGATGATTTATGCCTTTTAATGAACTGTCAACCATCTTGTAAGTGTGTTCCTTTGCTTCCTTGGAGTTTTTCAATATTTTATAAATATGTAAATAAATATTAAACACTTTGTTCCAAACCCATAAAACTTTCTTTATACTGTGAAACACAAGGAGATAGGGGGTTAGGATCACACTTTCACTGTATGCAAAACATTTGGTTTACATTCTGCCTAAAATCTTGCGTTCCATGGAATATACTGTAAAAAGTCAAATGGAACAACATGAGGCTGAGTAAAGTGATGGTTTTCATTTTTGGGTGAACTATCCCTTTGTTCTGACAAAGTAAATCAATAGAGCTCAGCCTTCTAAACATCATAATTTTATTGCACCAAGAGAATCCAGATAATATGGCACAATTTAAAGTCTTGCCTATTAAAAAATTAGAACATGCACATTTTCAAGCGTTTGCCAAAGTAAATTATTGTAAAACTTAATCACTATGCCAGTTTCCATTCATTGAATCATGTTCAAATACATGTTTAAAAAATTAGCAATTTCTGGTTTTATTAAGGAGACTGAAGGGTAATGTTCATCACTCGTGCTGCAATTACTGCAGCTGTTAGAGGCGGTTTTGTCCCAAATCCTTCAGTGAATGCAGCTTGATGACAGGCATTAATTTGATGGGCTATGAGCATTAGAGTCTGCACCATTTTGTACTGCTGATAAAATAGAAATGAAATTACTGTCTCTCATCGCTCTGTAGGGTGTTTCGGTTAAAAGTGGAGGAAAGATGGGTCTTTTACCTGCACTGTTCGAACCACACTTGAACAGCTCTGCATCATTTACCTCACAGTGGGTTTCCTTAATAAAATATTATCAATAAATATACAAACTGATAATGAGTTTAAACGGAACTGAGACTCTTAGGGGTGAATTCACTAAACACTTGTGCCACTTTTGCACACAATATTTCATCAAAAACATGCATCTTATTCACTAACCACCCGCAATTCAACTTAACCAGGCACTAAAAAATATTCAGCCTTGAGTATTTAAATTAAATAAATTAAATGCATGTGCATGTGAGTGCGTGCGTGCAAATATGTATTGTGTTTAAGTTGAGCATTAAAGTTCGTTGGAGTGTACACCCAGCTTCCTCCTTTCCACCCAACAATGAACCTTGTTACAATGTATTTTTCACAAATATCCAGAAGATCCCTGCAGCCAGTGAACACTGATATAATTGCTGCCATATTATCATTCTGTTCTCTACCCATTTGTCATACATCCTCAGTTCTTCAGTTTTCAGTTTTTATTTTTTATTTTATGGTTCATTGTGCTGGCTTACTAATTAAGCACCGGCACCATGGGACTAACATTTTCTGCTTTTCTCCCAAATACAGGTCACAAGCTCTTAGCACAACAGGAAACATCCTGGCACACACAGGGTGAGAGGACTGAAAATAGTATTTTTTTAAACTGAAGTAAATTAGGTGAACTCTGTGATGCCTCTAAACTGCTTGGTTTTTGTTCTTGCCTGTCAACTCCACAGCCCTCCAGACTCATGTGGGCGATGTGCATGAAGGGAGAGCAGGTTTTCTACAAGGCTCAGGGGGACAAGGGAGGGACAATGAGACACACAAGTTTCTGATGTTCCCATAGCCTAACAGCAAGACAAAAAAAAAAAAAAAAAAAAAAAAAAAAAGATCAAGTTGCTCAGACATCTAAATATACTGTACTTTTGGCTGCCCTGTATTAGTCAAAACAACAACAAAATGCACAGGGTAAGATTTCTCTCTGTGTCTCTCTCTTTCTGTCTGAATCAGTCTTGTTAGTAAGATTATAAGAAAATGTAACCCTCTGGTGCTCTAATTGTTTTAATAACAGAGGGGAAAACATCTTAATGTTTCTTTTTTTATATTTGAAAACAAAAATATAATCATTCCCAATCTTTTGTTCCAAAATATATTTCAAGGGACATCTGTTCATTGCAACAGACAGTCTTCACAGAATTTTTTGATTAATGCATTTCCATGACTTTCACATGACCTTTCCAGTAACCTGCGGCTACTATATAAGTATATTTAAAAAATATACACTACCGGTCAAAAGTTTTGAAACACTTATTCTTTATTATAATTTTTTTTCTTCACATTTTAGAATAATAGTAAAGTCATTAAAACTATGGAATAACATAAATGGAACTATGGGAATTATGTTGTGACTAAATAAAATCCAAAATAAATCAAAACTGTGTTATATTTTAGCATCTTCAAAGAAGTCACCCTTTGCCTAGAATTTGCAGAAATGTACTCAAGACATTTTCTCAACCAACTTCTTGAGGTATCACCCTGGGATGCTTTTTAAACAGTATTGAAGGAGTTCCCATCTATATGCTGGGCACTTAGTGGCTGCTTTTCTTTATTATTTGGTCCAAGTCATCAATTTAAAAAAAAAAAAAAAAAAAAAATACATTTAATTACATTTTAGTTTTATAATGAAATAAATTAATATGATAGCACAATTATGTTTTTGTCTACAAAACTAATTTCAAACATTTAAGCATACGCCTTCAGATCAAAAGATTCATAAGAAACATTTTAGTCAAGTGTTTCAAAACTTTTGACCAGTAGTGTATCTAAAAATCATTCAAATTCAGACAGACACTAATTAATAATTCAGACTGATCTGTGATCATGTTCCAATGATTCATTGAAATGAACCAACTCAGATGAACAAATGCTCACACTTCAGACATTATAATTTACGAGAACATTTTTACTCTACTTTAGAGCACTATTTAGCTGATGAAATACTTTACAGTAGCACATAACTTGAAAAAAAAATATATATATATTCATGTTTTTCCCACTACTTATATTATATGACATTTAATAAACCCAATTTTAGAATTCCCTAATATTTCCAGGTTTTCCATGGCTGTGAATGGAATATACTTGTAAATATGTTGAATTTATGTAAAAAATAAATAAAAAAATAAATAAAATAAAATGACATACAGTATAAAGAGGACAGTCATATATTGTACAATTATGGGTAATTGTCAATGGTAAACATCCATGGTTGTTTTTTTAAAGATCTGTACACTGTAGTGGACACCCTGCATCTGATGGTTAAATATTGCAAATGATCCAATTTACTTTTAGGTGCAAGTATAAAACAACAAAATAGATCAGACAAACAGTGATCTGCCTCCCCTTATATAATCATGGCCACGACCCTCCTATTGCTTTTCCAGAGTAAGATTCACACCAGGAGCAGGTGGCTAAGGGGTGGCTTTACAGTGTAAGTCTCCCAGTGTTTGATGAGGCGCACCTGAACTTTATAGTGCCTTATCACCACTGTCATAAATGCAGCAGCACATCTCTCCTGCAGGATACTGGTCTCCCATGTGTATACATAAGGTGTCCTCAAGGTCCAGGGAGGGCATGACAGAGCCAGACCCCTACAGACACAATGACCACCTGACCCAATGCCTCTGGACCTACCACTCTCTGCACAGCCTGACCTTCACTTCCCCAAGGATACTTTAAATCCTTTTTATTTAATTTAAAATAAACAAAAGACTGTGTGAGGTGTGTCACCACAGACCCTGCTGTGTTTGTCTCGGCTCTCTGTCATACGAAAAAAAAAAAAAAAAAAAGAGAAAAGAGAAAAAAAGAGAAAAGAAATAGCACACAAACACTTAAAGAGATAACTTGCTTAAAACAGAGTATTTTGTCATCATTTAGCTACTCACCCTCATGTTTTCCCAAACCCATTTTACTTTCTTTCTGTGTTGGAGCACAAAATGAGATGTTAGGCAGAATGTTAGTCACCATTCACATTCATTGTATGGACAAAAGTTGCCATGAAAGTGGGTGGTTACTAAGGCAATTTTCCCTAACATTCTGCCTAACATCTTTTTGTGTTCCACAGAAGAAAGACATATGGTTTTGGAAGAACATGAAAGTGAGTAAATTATGACAAATCTTAATTTTGAGATGAACTATGCTTTTAATGTGAAATATTTCAAAGATTCCACTATCCACCTGCTACTTCTTTTCCAGGGTTTGGTCCATCTTGGTCCGACAGTGTGGTCCATTATACTGAATCAGATCCAAATGGCTGTTAGTAATGAGTGTTCGGGGGATGAATTAATTCTGTATTTAATTTATATTTATTTATTTATTTATTTATATTTATTTATATTTAATTTAATTAATTAATTCTTAATTCTGTACCCCCCTTAATTCTGTAATTTACTCCCCCCAACACACACACACACACACATGCTAGTGCAGCTATCATTATGAGGACTCTCCATAGACATAATGATTTTTATACTGTACGAACTATAGATTCTATCTGCTAACCCTACCCCTAAACCTAAACCTAACCCTCACAGAAACCTTTTTGCATTTTTACGTTTTCAATAAAACATCGATTAGTATGTTTTTTAAGCGATTTGAATTATGGGGACACTAGAAATGTCCTCATAAACAACATTTATAGCATAATACCCTTGTAATTACCAGTTTGTAACCTAAAAAAAGTCCTCTTAAACCACTTAAACCTGCCCACACACACACACACACACACACACACACACACACACACACATGTTAGTGAGGCTATCCTTATGAGGACTCTCCATAGACATAATGATTTTTATACTGTACGAACTATATATTTGATCCCCTAACCCTACCCCTAAAGCTAACCCTCACAAAAAACTTTCTGCATTTTTACATTTTCAAAAAAACATTGTTTAATATGTTTTTTAAGTGATTTGAATTATGGGGACACTAGAAATGTCCACTTAAACCACATTTAAAGCATAATACCCTTGTAATTACCAGTTTGTAACCTAAAAAAAAAAAAATAATTATAAGAGTTTTAGATGAATTACAGTATGTCACAATGTAGGACACTACTGAAACTGCTTTAAATCTCATTAGAACGACATCATAAAGCATTGATATACAGGTACTTGATGAGGTTGGGGTAAATAAATGGATGAAAAACATTAAAACTGAGTACTTTGGCTAAAGACCAAATTTTATTAACTTTTAGGACTTTGTAAAGAGTTTTTTTAAGAGGCTGTTTTAACATGTAATTCAGAAAGTTTCAAAGACCAAAACCATATGATACAAATAAAACTGTATCTCTCACCCTCTCTATATTTCTCATTATTTAACCCTCTTCCACTCATTCTATTCATCTGTTGTTGCTCTGCATTCATTCTCTCCAGTGATAATAGGGTCTATGATGGGGACATCTGTTCACACACACACACACACACACACACACACACACACACACACACACACACACACACCGTAAGTGAGGCTATCCTTATGAGGACTCTCCATAGACATAATGATTTTTACAGGACTATGTGATGCTAAATGGCACTAGTGTTCTGGTACCTGATAAACACAACTCATTTAAATTGGATATGTAAATGTGTTAGCATGGGGTAGGCTAAATGAGATTATTCTAACATTACACTGCATGATTAAACTGGAGCAATGGACTGGAAGAATAAACTGGAACAGGGGGTTTCAACCTCAAGACATGCACCAAACTCCATTTGTCTAATACTGTATGAGTCCACCTAAAAACAAAAAACAAAAAAAACAAACAAAAAAAAAAACAATACTTTACATACCATTTACATAAGTAACGCTATGCACGCTACATGCATACAGATATATAAAACAGGTATATAAGAAGGTATAGAAGTATAAAAGAAGGTAGTCCACATCACACCAATCCATGGTTCAATATCCGACACAGCTAGTAGTAAATCATCCTCCACTGTCACAAACACAAGACGTACAGCACCACCTTTTGATTCAAATGAGTATGGAAAATGCGTATTCGCTCTGTGGTTTGGATGGTCATTGTTCGTTTTTGGGTTTACGGCAGAAGTCAATTGGCTTTGAGCGTTGGGTATTTTGGTCTTGTTAGTTTCATGCGTTTTAAACTTCTGCAAGGACATCTGAACACTATGGACATAGTAGTGATGCGTTTGTGAATGAATCAATGTTTTAAATGAATCTTTTTAGTGAACAAATCATTCTCGTTCACTTCTACTTTTCGGTTTCGGTTTTGAACAACTCTGTTTTTAACGAATCAGTTAAATCAATGTTCAATGACTTATAACACGTGAAAACTTTGCTCAAACACTCATTTGTCGCCACTTAGTGGTAGGACTGGGCAATATATCAAATATTCACGATATAATCGCAATGATTTTGCTGACGATATACTGTAAAATTAAGCAATGTCGAAAATATTGCAATGATTTTAATGTGGTTTTTATTTGGCCATTAAAAAAGAGCACATCATTAGACTAATTTTATGATCCTTCAGGGCTGCACAATTGAACAAAATAATACCAAAATGGATATATTGTCAAATGTGATTATTAAACGGCAAACGGCTGTGATTAAAGACAGATAAACATGGTCTGAGTGTGCTTCAGAGTAATCAGGTGACACACTGCTCTGTGCAGGCAAGGGGCTCACGAGCTCGTGTTTTTATCGGTTTTAGAGCAATTCACATGCATTGTGAAAGAAAAGTACTGCATGCCCAAGCATTTGCACAATTCCAACCATTAGAAACCACTCCAAGTTAGCGGCACAGTATAAGAACAAGGAGATGACAGTGTTTCACTATGAAGAACATTGTAAACTACAAACTACAATTTCAGTGTCAAAGTAAAAGCTCCAGGTTAAATAAGTAAATAGGACAGAAGTACAGTATATTACTTATATCTAATCCTCAAAATAATAATGATAATTCAGTATTATATTACAATAATAATCTTGACTGGGTCCCCTTCTGAGCCATTTCAGAACAAGCACATAATTATCGAGATATATATCAATATCGTCAATAGGCTGAAAAATATAAAGACACCATTTTTGTTGTAATAACACACAGGATCTGCAGAACTGATAACAAAACTATTCTTTTAGGTGAACTGATTCAAATGACTCGACCTACTGGGATGAATCAAAATCCTCATCGCTACAAAACACAGCAATACACCGTAATTAATCTGAGGTACAGCACAAAAACCACAGCACTAAAGTCCATTAAAGAACTCTATTACTGTAATGAAGCAATTTGACCACATATTTCCAGCTCCTCCGAATCACAGCACTGGAGTTTGTTGGCAGTACCTAAAGTAATGTGACCAAGGGGGTCATATTGGCTCAGCGTCACATTTTTGGCAAACATCAAGGAATATGGGTAGATTGAGGTCCTTAAAAATGAGTGAAGGGCAGCTTCATCTGTGCCAATAGCAGTCTGGCCTATACACTTGTAGATGTGACTCAGACATGGGCTGTTTATTTTAGACATGCCATTTTAAGCCACTTGTGCTGTTAATATTTTATATCTGTCAAAGAATCAACAGCATTCTGAGCATAGATGTTCCTCACAAAAAAAAAAAAAAAAAAAAGAAGAAGAACTAACTGAACTAATTAAAGATATGACAGCCCCATAAACACTCATACAATAAATAACAAGAATTTAAACCAAATATTATTTTTAAGGGGATTGACATTTTCACTGAATATTTAAAACTGTTTCTGGGACATTGCTGAAATAATTAGACCACACACACACACTCACATGTTTGTTTTTCTAGTATATAGCTATAACTGTAGCTAAGGTACACACACGCATATAATTTTGACCAGATTTGACAACTAAATTGTCTCAGTCCAGCCAATACAAGATTTAGGACTTACAGTTAAATAATTAATCACAACAAACATGTTCCTTTAATGGGAGATGTTTGTGTCTTCTGGCATTTAGAACAGTAGAATAACAGAGGGGTCAGTTAAATGTTGCCATGCTGCATGCTGCCAAATGACTTATTGAGTTCAGCTAGATTTAGCTGTAAAATGTTTTCCTCCTGAAGGATCTCAATGTCCCCTCACATTATGATGCTACAGGGATTCCACCCACGAGTAGATAGAATGATTTCTCTTCAATATTACTTGCTGTTTCTTTTATTTCTTTTTTTGTCTGCAGCATACACCCCATTCACCTGGTCTCTGTTCTGAACAACACAGCCCTCTTGGGTCTCTGGTGGGAACAATTCTTCTGTGAACATGTTAAGAGCCAACTGCTGGTCACAGATGTTTATCATCACTTTGCAATTTGGGGCTGAAACCTTCTATTTCTGTTACACTTGAAAATGAATGCCCTGAAACATGAATTTCAGACATTCCTATAGGCTACTGCTGTAGGTTCCTATACGTGACATTCCCACACACACATTAACTTTGTTATCTAAATGAGGGCATACTGTACCATACACTTATCTTGTTTTTATATAAATTAATTATAATGTCTACAGACTAACCCAAGAGATTACAGACTAACAAAACATTTTATTGCATTTTTATAATAATAATAAACATGATTTATGAATCATTTTAACAAATTATGAAGTCCCCAAATAAGGTTTTGTCAGATTTATCTTACTTCTGAGGACCAATTCACCCCTCAAACAATAGCTAAGTATGTACACAAACCATTTCAGTGTGTGTGCTGTGTTTGTGCCCTAAAAGATTGCATTTATGCATCATAATTTAGCTGAACTGCATTAAACCTGCAACCAGTGTTTTGACACAAACTTCCATTTGAAAAACTATTAAGACAACATTTCCAATCTTGATCCAGTTTTTCCTCCCTGTTACTGCTCATCTGCCAGCTGATATGAAAATAATGAGGAATGATATGTTTTCATCAGCAAACAGCTATGTAGGTCACCAATGCAACATTTCAGAATACTCTGAAACACACTCACTAAATACATCTAGATAAAGTATGATTAATATGCATTCATGTGCCTATGTTATGAATCTGTTTTTATAATCCACAGATGTTTTTGATAAAGCTGCTTGCCACTATCTGTTCGTAATTATACACTGATTTATTCCATAACATTTGATTTTTATTTTCTAAATAAAACCTTTATAATTGTGATAGGGACCGAAGCGGTGACAAGGAGAGATCACCAGATAGGAGGAATGGCATTCCAAAAAGATGTTTAATCCATTAGAGGTGCAAAATGTTCAAATAAATAGTGTTTAAAAGCAATAATAAAAACAAGGTTACATAAAAATAATAAAAAAATTAAAAAAATAAATAAATAAAAATAAAACAATTCTAAAAACTAGCCCTGTTTTGGTACAAACTGCAGTACCTACTGCCCTCCCTAAACAATTGAGGCCAGAGTATATTTGACTGGAGCAGTGCTGGCATAACCTTATCCATGTGCTCAAACACTTGTCGTCCATCTTCCTTTCCTCAACCCTAGTGTTGGCTGGTTTATATATACAATTTTCCCCCTTTGCTAATTGGAACAAACCATAATTTTAAATAAAATTAACCCTCACCTCCCCATTCTTAAATACAAAATCTTTGGATAAATACATAAGAATTAGTTAAAATGAGAGTTAAAAACAAATGCAATAAATAGGACGGATAAAACATTTGCACAACAAAAACCCAATAAATATTGCAAAATGGCAAGTCCTTTGACACAATAAAATCCTGTGATGGAGACCAATTCACAGGCTCTCCATCACAATAATTTATAAAAGTAACCATGTCTGAAGAAATCACCAAGCATGTTGTCAGACCACATGAGATCCACAATAATACACTCTGGAAATTAGTACACTGAAAATGATTGAAGGCAAACATATACAGTATCTCATTATCTATAGCATTACATCACACACACACACACACACACACACACACACACACACCAAACACATGCAATGTACACATTCATGTATTATATATACACACACAAACTCATACACACATGTATATATATATATATATATATATATATATATATATACATGCACATGCAGATACGCAAAACCTCTATGGCAATTATTCTCTCGCTTTCTTTTTCATAGTCTTTCTTATTTATTTATTTATTTTATCTAGCTCAGATTTTATTTTTGTCTGCACTGTCAGAGTGTGTATGGTATCTCTCCTGGCCTTTTCCCTCTGCCATCAGACTTTATTAAATCTGCAAGTTGTATTTGCATAAGGGGCACAAATCTCAACACCTCTCAGGGTGATGTGTCATTTCCTTGTGTATGTGAGAAGCAGAAAGACACTGGCAGCGTTTGACAGTAGCTACATGTTTGCAGCTTTGTTCACCTCTTTGTTGTTTACTGGATTCTGACTGATTCAAAGTAACAAAGGCAAGATGTTTAATAATAATAGAAAAAAAAAACATACTTTGATGGAAAAACTAATGCTTTTATATATATATATATATATATATATATATATATATATATATATATATATATATATAATATACTGAAATGTACTAAAAATACTGATTAAGAAAATGTTTGTGTGTGTGTGTGTGTGTGTTTGTGTGTGTGTGTGAAAACGCAGCAATTATTATTTATTTATTTATTTATTTTTTTAATGGCTTCAAATCTTTTGTGTGTCTAGTGTAGACTTTGTAATTACTGCAATTTTCACACTCGGTTTTTTCTGAATCTGAGCATAGTTGAGCCAACCAGTCTGTCATCCCATTTCAGTCAACTCAATTTTGATGAAATGTGTAGTTCTGTCAGGAAGACTCGCAGACTTGAGTGAAATTTAAGATGACATTTATTTGATGAATATAAAACAGAAATGTAATGTCTCTCTTTGGCGTAAGCCCCGTCTGGCAGTCCGAAGAAGTTGTACTCTGAACCGTCATATCCTGCTGGAGATAGGAGGCAGGGGCGAGGAGCCTACCCCCATGCAGGATGGGACTCAACTGGTGGTGGTGGGGTGGTGGAGGTTGCCGTGTCAGCACACTGAAACAGCAATGTGATAGATTGTGAGCAGACTTATAAAGCAATGGCTAGGAGTTACCTAGCTAATGGTGCGATGATGTACAGCTGCTAGTCTTCCAGCTAGAACTACGCTGTGCTTACATTTACTGCATTTTGCCTTTGCATGACTGTATGGTGCATCTATCAGAGGGAATGCTCTGTTGAATTTTAAAACTCACAGTCTTGAGACTCTGCAAATAAATCTGCAAAAAGCAGGGGGGTGGAGGGTACAGTGAGCTTCAGTATATGTGTGTGTGTGCCTGTGGGTGTGTGTTTCATGATATCATGTATTGTCATACCAGCATGCATCTCCATACACGACCTATGCATCATTTGCTCTTGTTGAGGTTAGTGCTCATAAATTCTATTTTGGGCTAATTTCTCTAATCTCGTAATGACATGCACAATAGTTTTCAGTATTTCCTCAAAGCTAAATTGCATGTGCATCGAATGAATTTATAATTCGATTAGACAAATACAACAAAAAAAAAAAACATTTGTCGACAGTGAGTGAGAGAGAGAGCGAGAGAGAGAGAGAGAGAGGGTGGTGTATGGATACCATAATGTTTACACTGCAATGAATTTTTACACTGCACTTTTCATTTTTAAAGATAGCATATGCATTTGGAGTGACTTAAGTTCTGTCTGATGGCGAAAATGTCAATCAGCTTGTGATATTTTCCCATACCTGCTAACCACACACACACACACACACAGCTTAAACCAGTTTAATATGGTTTGCTGGTCTTAGCTGGTCTAGTTTTTGAGGGATTAGGTCACCAACTTTTTTTTTCAGCAGTATAAACATCCCTTACTAGTGTCACAAAAAGATTTACTTACAGTTTCTTACAACTGCTTACACACTAAAATTAAAAATAACACACAGTTAGTGAAACCTGACACTCAAGGAGCAAAACCTCAGCCCAGATCTGCACAACTATAAGCACATTCTCAGCCTCACACTTTTTGCAAAACACTCACACTTCTCTACGTTAGATGTAGAAATCTGACATGATGTCACTTCTTTGCCTTTTTAAGGCACTGCCATTCAAAATACCACACCTATGAGCCAATTGATCAAACATGGCCGTCAGATGTACAGACACTTGGGTGCTTAATTTTAAACTCACCAATCAGTAAGCACTATAAAAAGGCAATAGGTGAGTTTACCTGTTTTCAACAAAAAATGGAAGGCAACGTTGCAGTAAGAGGAAGAGTGAGAAACATCATTGGCCACAGAGCTATTTTGAACGTCCCGGGCCAACGTGGTGGTACTATAACATCACAATGTGCGCTGCAATCACGCAGAATGGGGTCCTCCACTGCTATGCCAATTTTGGTCCTTACAACACGGCCCACATACTCAAAGTTTTAGTCAGACTACACAACATCGTCACAGCAGAAGACCAAATGGATGCAGAGCAGATGAAATACATTGTCATCTGGGACAATGTATCTTTCCCCTGATCTGCTCTGGTCCTAAACTGGTTTCATCAGCATCCACAATTTTCACTCCAATATCTCCAACTATACTCTCCCTTCCTTAACCCAATTTTTTTTTTTTTTTGGCATGACGGTGGAAGGTTTACAATCTCCAGCCCTATGTCAGGATACCCCTCATTTAAGCTATGGAGGAGGCCTGCGACCTAATTGATGCAGGGTCTGTGCAAGGATGGACTCGCCATTCAAGAAGATTCTTCCCTCGCTGTCTTGCGAGAGAGGACACATCCTGTGATGTGGACGAAGTGCTATGGCCAGATCCAGCTAGGTGAAGAGATTATGCTTAGGTTTTTTTTTTCTTTTTTTTTTTCTCCATGAATGTTTTTGCTGTGTTTATGTTCTATTTAGAATATGTTCTGTTCTGATTTTCAGTGCAAAATTAAACCTTTGGAAACGCATGGATGTACTGACTGATTTTACAATTTGGAGAGAAATAAATATTTTCATCAGTGTGCAGTACTGGTCTTGTGTTTTGTGTTTGGTCAATATATTCATGTACTTTAACAATACCTCTGAAAAAATCCAGACTATATAATTAGAAAAGTAGAAATGTTAAAAGTGTTTTAGATTGAGCACAGCAGTGTGTAACTGGTTCAAACAGAATCAGATCGTATGAATCATCTGTGTGCCATACAGTGTCAGAATTAGGTTTTTATAAATTATTGAATAGTTTTGAATGAAGTGTTTCATTTGGCAAAAGATCTGAGGTATTCTGCTACTTGTGTGTGTGGTTGTGTGAATTGTGTGTAGTGTTTTGACAAAATGAGCCCTTTTTTCAAAATCGTGCTTAAGCAATCGTAAAAAAATTTAAGTATATTTTTTAAATATTTGTACTTTCCTGGAGTATAAATACTTCAGATGACTTTTACTTCTACTTCGCCTTATTTTTAAAACACAAAATTAACACTTTTACACTGATGCATTTTGCAAGAGCAATCTTTTGCAAAGTAAATAAATAAATACATAACCGCAAATGTACACTGCATGTTTACTCTTGTTTACTCTGGTCAGGCTGGTCTAGTCGGCTGGTTTTAGAGTGGTTTTGGCACTTGACAGCTGGTCAGGCTGGGAGACTAGCTAGACCACCTTAACCAGCTAAGACCAGAAAACCATCTTTTTTCCCCATCAGTATCTGTGGAGGAAAAATAAACGTCCCTTCCAATAGTGCCACAAAAAGCTGTGTTTTTTTACTCATAGTGTCTGAAATTAGAGTAGAGAGAAGGTTTCTTTTCGACAAATTTAATTATTGAATATAATACTGACACAGGCTAGATAAAAACATTGATAATAAAAGTGATCATCTTTAAACTTTATTCTGCTTATTTTGAGAATAAGATTTTGATCTTTTACACTTTTACATGTTATAGAATATACTGGTACATCTAATCTCTGTTATTGTAGGGCTGAAAAGCTTTAGTTTAGAAACAAACAATATACAGAAGATGAGTCAGTTTGAGGTCCAGATTGAGTTGACATGTATAAATGCTGTTTAAAGGATAAAGATTCCACAAAAGCAAAGAAATTATTGAACCTTCTGATCAGGTTGAGCGGGAATGATCGTGGAATCGTGAGAAGAAAAATTGAAGGATGAGGAAGGAGCCAGAGAGCAAGAGAAGGTTTGTTCTCGCTGAAGAGATGGTGGCTCCATAGTTTAAACTCCATTCGGGTTTTACTGGTGTATATGATTCAAACATCTTCAGTACAAAAAACAAAACAAAATCAACTGCATACACTAAAGACCCCCCAGCCAACAAACTCCAGTGTCTATAGATCCACTCCAAGAGGACCAGAAGGCCAGGGGGTCCATTGAGGAGAACACATGACCTTTAGGATGTTCCTAATGTTTATGGTGGTTACACATCTGGAGACATCAGTTTGGTCCTTAGTCTTTTTATGGTGTATAATCTCTGTATGAGTGATACTGATGAATCCTTAGCTGAAGTTCAATGCAGTATCTCTGTCTGCTTCTAGTTAGTCCACTTTTCTTCTTTTTAAGTTCTTTTGTCCCAGTAATTTGGGTCCTATGCTATCGCAGATCTGAGGACAGAATTATCGGGTCACCTGAAATAGAGAGAGAGACAGAGTTAAGGTCTGACAATTTGGTATTTTCCCATTAGGCACACCTGTGAGAGCACACACCTGTTTGCCAGCACTGGTCTGAATGCAATAACCCAAAAATAGCAGTCATTATAAAGTATATGACCCCATTTCATACAGAGGAAGAAATCGTCTGGCGCAGGTTCTCTTTGGTCTCTGTTAGTAAAGATTTTATTAATGGTTGGCATTTATGTGCGCACACTTATTGACACGGGCACTGGTGGGCATGCTCTGTTGGAGCTGCAGGTGAGGCAGTTGGTACCCAAGCAAACTCATTCATTTAGAGCCTGGCACCTTGCCTTTCTAAGTTGGCACAGAGGGCCGGCTGAGGAGAGTGGCATGGCACAATGCCCGATACTTGATCCACCCTCTATTTCTTTTCTCTTCTCGGTGTCTGTTTCAGTTTTGGCTGAAGTTTCATGTTGGCAGAGAAAGAGCAGTTACTGTGCAGATCAATCATTCTAAACATCAATGACTGATCAAAACTGCTCTCCTTCACTTCTTTCTTATCTTCTCACTAACCTCCACTGAACGTTCCTTGAAATATAAAATATCTCCAATCTATTTCCCTTGATTCCCTCTATCTGTCTCTTTCAGTTTTATGTATGAGGTGCCTATAATTATCTTATTATAAGATGGTAAAATTTTTTAGCAAAAGTAAGTTCACTTTAAAGCAATAGCATGTTATCTGTATACATACAGTATGTGTGTGTATACAGTATATATATATATATATATATATATATATATATATATATATATATATATATATATATACAATTTACTGTATACAGTATGTGTGTAGACATACTGTATACTATAAAATATATAAAACCTCTTAAATTAGAATAATTTTGTAAATTCTTCCCTGCAAACTACTAGCTCTTTGGCAAACAAGCAAAGAGAATCAAACCACACTGCCATACATTATGGCAGTTGTAACCTACTGTATATTATGGTAGATTTTCCCCAAAGGTTTAAACTAATCTTAGAACAAAGGTATTGTTCAAGAAAGTAAGGTCAGGGCACATTGTCACATTTTTTTTTTTCAGGGCAGGTTGTCACATGTTGTGATGGTGAGGACTACCCTCGATGTTCAAACCTACACCACGGGTTAGTGGTTACAATGTGACAACTTACTCTATATAGTGTGACAACATGCCCCGCTAAATAGCTTTTTGTAGCCAAGACTTTAAGTTTTGACTTAAATAATCCCACTTTAATAATCTTTAATAAAACTTTAATAATCCCACCCTGAGAATTATTCACTGGAGTAAAACGAGTGACAACTAACTTCTGTCTCACCCAAAAACAAACAAGGTCTATGGTAAGCCCAAATTTAGACAGCTTTGTGTGTTTGCATGTGTATGTCTGTGTTTTTATAGCAGAGAACCTTTAGTTAGCTTCATATAAAAACAATAGAAGTCTATAATGTGTCCCCATTTAGATAACTGAGCAAACATGTGTGTGTGTTTGGGGGGGGGGATAGTG
Source organism: Myxocyprinus asiaticus (assembly GCF_019703515.2). Lineage (NCBI taxonomy): Eukaryota > Metazoa > Chordata > Actinopteri > Cypriniformes > Catostomidae > Myxocyprinus > Myxocyprinus asiaticus. The sequence continues at coordinate 24,638,999 of NC_059376.1, read as the reverse complement.
CACTACAAATTAATTCAAGAACTACAGTAACTTACAATACACACACGCAAACACACACACACACACACACACACTCATTATTTTCCTTTAGGGCAGTTTTTAGGTTTGAAAGACCAAATGTTGCACTTCATCTTAAAAAAACATCACACACACATTCAAACACACTCATCACACACCACACACACACTCTCTGACACATGCTTATACTGGCTCAAATGAATGGATCAGTTCCTTGTGTCTATTTTATGTTATGAGAGGTCTGCACAGAAGAGCAGTCAGATCATCATTATCACCATCAGTGATCAAACCACACCCTCTCCTTCTCCCCTCATTGAATCCTCACCTCCTGTCTTTCCTCTTATATTTTTTATTTAATGGAACTCTTTAGGAAGGTCTTTAAAAATACGAGATCACCCTGAAGTAATGTATAATGATTCTCAAGAAACCTCCATATGCATTGTTCTCAATGATGAAACAGAATATTCCAGACATTTCTATACCTTTCATAACTTTTTAATTGGAAATGTATTCAATATTTATAACTGCAGGGCACTGGCGTGCAGGGACCCCCTCATAAAGTAGCCTATTATATTATGATTAAATTTAAATCAATCTAGAATGTTATGCATCACTGTAGACTAGACTTGATGTAGCTCATCAGATTTGCACTTGCTAATTTGCATGAGCAGAAAATATTCAGCACAGAATAGGCAAATTAAATAGAACTTGTACTTGTATGTAAAATATTTTCAACTAGTTATGTGTGTGTGTGTGTGTGTGTATCATTTGATTGATGGCTCTGGATACTGCCTCTCCAGTGAGCAGTGAGCAGAATAAAGGTTGACAACAAGTCATATGGTCACTTCCTTTTGTTTACTCCTTTGATCTGCCTTTGACTTCTTCCAGTGAAAACAGTCTCAGTCAGTCACTTCATATCTCTCACTCATAACATACAGTAAGTGCTTGAACTGAATGTTTGTGTTTGTTTGTGTGTGTGTGTGTGTGTGTGTGTGTGTGTTCATGTTTATACTACATTGTAGGGACCAAATGTCCCCACAAGGATAGTAAAACCTGAGATCACCTACCTTGTGGGGCCCAGCTAGCGGTCCCCACGAGGGAAATGGCTTATTAAACATACATATTAAACATATTCTATGTTTTTTTTTTAAATGTAAAAATGCAAAAAGGTTTCTGGTAGGGTTAGGGTTAGGGGATAGAAATTATCGTTAGATCTGTATAAAATCCATAAAATGCATGGAACTCTATGGAGAGTCCCCACAATGATATAAAAACAAGTTTGTGTGTGTATGTGTGTGTGTGTGTGTTGTGGTTGTCTCTCTTTTTCTGTCTCTGTCTCTATTTGTCAAGATTCAAGAAGCTTTATTGCCATGATAAAAAGTATTGTCTCTGTTTCTCTTTCTCTTTTGTTTTTCTTTTATTTGTAAATCAGGCTGTATTGTGTTTGATGTCAGTTCCAACACACTTCAGACTCTCTACACATGAACACCTAAGTTATGGTATAGAGCATGATCACAACAAGAGGGATCTGTTCCAAAACCTAGTGAGCTGCCTACCTAGACAGTGCTTTTGAGTCATCATGGGCGTGCTCCAAAGGTGGTGTATACCTAGGCAGCATTATTTTGTATAGCATAGAGCACTGTGACAAACTCAGCAAAAAAAATCTATCCAAGATGGCGGACAGAGTGAGAGAACTGTCAATTAAAAATATAAATACAGTAGGCCTCTATTTTTTTCAATACCCAAAAGTATCAATAAAGAATTCAGTGTAATTATAATAAACTGTCTTACCCTATATTTGTGTATTTTATGCTTATAAGAGTATCACATTATTAGCTTAGCACATGCTAATGCAAAACTGTTGAAATCAATTGTGAGTCGAGTCTCCAATGTTTAATTAGAGAACATATTCTGAGCCCTGCTAACACATGACGTAACCGTTTTTTACGTTAATTATTTAATCATTTGTCCTTTATGGTAATTTCATGACTTACTAAATAGCAACATAACTGCAACATCACAGGCCCATAATTTCATTACCATTATATGACCAATTCACAACGTTGTCGTTACGTCCTCCTAATGTCCCATGTTTACCCTTAATTGTACAGTTACGTAACATATTAATAATATTTGGGAAATTCAGTGACTTATTGGCGACGTAACTGCAATGTCACAGGCCCATATTTCATTACCACTTCACATTCCTATTCCAATTCATCTTTTTATGTTCTCCTAATGTGATAACCAGCAAAGCAGATTCCAGTTGCAGCCCAGGAAAATTGCATTTCTATCAAAGATTAATAATTTAAGTCATGTAGCCTAGATCTGTATTTGGAAGACTAAGGGGATAGGTATTAAATCTTAAAAAATTTGTCGATATATACAGGTGCATCTCAATAAATTAGAATGTCGTGGAAAAGTTCATTTATTTCAGTAATTCAACTCAAATTGTGAAACTCGTGTATTAAATAAATTCAGTGCACACAGACTGAAGTAGTTTAAGTCTTTGGTTCTTTTAATTGTGATGATTTTGGCTCACATTTAACAAAAACCCACCAATTCACTATCTCAAAAAATTAGAATACATCATAAGACCAATAAAAAAAAACATTTTTAGTGAATTGTTGGCCTTCTGGAAAGTATGTTCATTTACTGTATATGTACTCAATACTTGGTAGGGGCTCCTTTTGCTTTAATTACTGCCTCAATTCGGCCTGGCATGGAGGTGATCAGTTTGTGGCACTGCTGAGGTGGGATGGAAGCCCAGGTTTCTTTGACAGTGGCCTTCAGCTCATCTGCATTTTTTGGTCTCTTGTTTCTCATTTTCCTCTTGACAATACCCCATAGATTCTCTATGGGGTTCAGGTCTGGTGAGTTTGCTGGCCAGTCAAGCACACCAACACCATGGTCATTTAACCAACTTTTGGTGCTTTTGGCAGTGTGGGCAGGTGCCAAATCCTGCTGGAAAATGAAATCAGCATCTTTAAAAAGCTGGTCAGCAGAAGGAAGCATGAAGTGCTCCAAAATTTCTTGGTAAACGGGTGCAGTGACTTTGGTTTTCAAAAAACACAATGGACCAACACCAGCAGATGACATTGCACCCCAAATCATCACAGACTGTGGAAACTTAACACTGGACGTCAAGCAACTTGGGCTATGAGCTTCTCCACCCTTCCTCCAGACTCTAGGACCTTGGTTTCCAAATGAAATACAAAACTTGCTCTCATCTGAAAAGAGGACTTTGGACCACTGGGCAACAGTCCAGTTCTTCTTCTCCTTAGCCCAGGTAAGATGCCTCTGACGTTGTCTGTGGTTCAGGAGTGGCTTAACAAGAGGAATATGACAACTGTAGCCAAATTCCTTGACACGTCTGTGTGTGGTGGCTCTTGATGCCTTGACCCCAGCCTCAGTCCATTCCTTGTGAAGTTCACCCAAATTCTTGAATCGATTTTGCTTGACAATCCTCATAAGGCTGCGGTTCTCTCGGTTGGTTGTGCATCTTTTTCTTCCACACTTTTTCCTTCCACTCAACTTTCTGTTAACATGCTTGGATACAGCACTCTGTGAACAGCCAGCTTCTTTGGCAATGAATGTTTGTGGCTTACCCTCCTTGTGAAGGGTGTCATTGATTGTCTTCTGGACAACTGTCAGATCAGCAGTCTTCCCCATGATTGTGTAGCCTAGTGAACCAGACTGAGAGACCATTTTGAAGGCTCAGGAAACCTTTGCAAGTGTTTTGAGTTGATTAGCTGATTGGCATGTCACCATATTCTAATTTTTTGAGATAGTGAATTGGTGGGTTTTTGTTAAATGTGAGCCAAAATCATCACAATTAAAAGAACCAAAGACTTAAACTACTTCAGTCTGTGTGCATTGAATTTATTTAATACACGAGTTTCACAATTTGAGTTGAATTACTGAAATAAATGAACTTTTCCACGACATTCTAATTTATTGAGATGCACCTGTATATATATATATATATATATATATATATATATATATATATATATATATATATATATATATACTTTTTCATACATGATTTGCTTTTGTATACGCTTTGCACAGTCTCAGATTATTAATTAGTTGGACATTAAATTTCTGAATCTTCTGCACAATTTAAAAACCATACATGCCAAATTCAAGTGAATAAAAAAAGGTTACCAATGACCTGAATTACATCTGTTAGTTAGATAGACAAATAAATATGCATTAATCAAGAGCCATTTACACAATAATACATTGAAACCACAGTAACTTTGCAACTTAAAAAGGTCCATTCTCCTAATGTGTTATGATGACAATAATTTGCTCTCTCTCAAGATAGAATGTGTTACTTTTCGCAAAGTTAAAATAATTATACAACGGACGTCTGATGGTAGAGTTCGTTTTTCTGAGGTAAGACACTTTTTAATTCTCAACAAAATATCTAAAGTTATGAAAATAGCATTAGAATATTTACATATTTACACATAACCTGACAGAATCTCGTCTGACAGCAGATAAACAGGGCAACAAGTATTTCTGAGGCACTTTTTACTCATACTTCATCTGACGGGAGAGTTTATTTTTCTGAGGTAAGACACTTATTACTTCACAACAAATAAACGACTCACATAAAAATGTAGCTACTGAAATAACGTGTGTAAATGTTCCTTGACCTTTGGAAAGACGCTATTATATAAAGTACAACCTGTTTTTATAACAATACAAAGTACTGGTGTCATTGGGTTTGCCATGGCAGCCAACCAGACCCAACTGAGAGAAGACAGCAACAGACATCTTCAACTCCATCTCTGGTCAGTTATATCTGCCACAAAAGTTCAACAACCACATCAGAATGGTTAAGTAACATTCCTCACCTTCTAGTTGAAGTAGTTTTGTTAATATTTTGCATCTGTGACTATTTGGAAGTTTTAATCATCTGAAATGTCCACTAGCATTATGCCAAATTTTTATTATGGGCCCATATATATATATATATATATATATATATATATAGTCATTTTCTGAATTTCACTTTTCCGGTTGTCACAATGTAACCAGTTACATTACCACGGCAAAACCTTGGTCATCTTATTACGTTATATGGTTTCATATCGGTCATGTAGTTTGGTTAGAAGGGAGGTACTTCCTGTCTTTTACTCATTTAGAAATGGGAGCTTGAATGACCCTGTTGGCTTTAAAAGCCAAGGTATTGGTTGGCGAATAGGACACACCTCTCGTTTTGAGGTGTGTGTGCATATATGAGTGTGTGGATGGTTTTACTGACCTTGGTGGTCTTCACTTTGTTGCCTGTGCTGCAACTCCAGCCTGTGAGGTCAGGTAGGACTTTACACTCTTCACCGTCCAAACATGGCTGCATCTGGCACCACCACTTTTGAGCTACTATAGATGCTACAAACACACCACATGGAAAAAGGAACAGAGGACTAAGGTTAGTACATACACACAAAAAAATATTCAGAGTTTAGTTTGAGGTGCTTAGTAGCAAGTAAACCAGAAATCCATGAGCAGGATTGTATATTTAATTTTTTATTTTTTTTATTTTTTTTGGATGGAGATACTTTTATTGTGGTATCAACTTTCAGATAAACCTGCCCCTAAATGGCACGTAAAAACCAACAAACAAACTGTGTTTTTCGCTTTTCATGTCAGTCAGATAGACCCTTCCTGTCTAAGTGGATGGTTCCTGGCAAGAATAGGCTGCAGTTTGGAACAGACTTTAGGCCAATAATCAAAAGTCTGACTACACAAGACTATATTGAACATGACAGGAAACCCTCTACTCATTTTGCATGCGAAAAGGTTAGCCAATCATTAGATCATTTACACAGTGGTCTTAAGGATACAGTAGCAAAACATCCTGGTTACTTTCGTAACCTCTGTTCCCTGATGGAGGGAATGAGACGTTGTGTCGATGTAGTGACACTAGGGGTCATTCTTGGGAGCCCAAACACCTCTGATGTTTTGAAAAAAGGCCAATGAGAATTGGCAAGTGGAATTTGCATGCCACTCCCCTGGACATACAGGTATAAAAGGAGCTGGTATGCAACCACTCATTCAGGTTTTGTGCTGAGGAGCCGAGACCAGGTCCCGGCCATTTCAGCGGGTAGTTCAGCGTTGTGGCAAGAGGGACACAACGTCTCGTTCCCTCCATCAGGGAACGGAGGTTACAAAAGTAACCAGGACGTTCCCTATCTGTCACTCACTCGACGTTGTGTCGATGTAGTGACACTAGGGGTCCCTATACAAAATGCCACAACTATCTGAACTGTGTTACGTGAACTGGTGGTGTGTGATGGGCAGACTGCTGTGTGCCTCGTAGCCAGCACACCAGGCCATCAAGTAACCTCCCCCAACGTTCTTATGAACATCGAACGGTCCATCAGGAAGAAGTCGACTGCCCAACTATAGGGACAGGCTAGCCCAGCTGACACCTCTTTCCCTCTCTTTTCTCCCCAAAAAGAGTGGAATTTGTTAACTGACTGGGAGCCATAAGTGTCTGCGTCGGGGGGTGTCGCTCCCAAGGGGAAGACACCGCGGAGACCACACCCCGCCTAAAGGGGGGGTATTTTGAGTGGAATATGTCACATGGTCTTACCGAGTCTTGTCGGAAGTATGACATGTGGAGAGGTCCCATGGTAGGTCCTACCCGAAGGGGGAGGAGTTTCTACAGAGCATGGCGACCGGGGGCAGAGGGGCATCTGTCCAAGGAAGACGCAGTTTGCTGACGCGTCCTCAAACCCGTAGGTAGAAGGACCGGTGCGGGGAGCCGCTGGGGTGCCTTGCTTTCTTGTGAAAGCAAGCCGCGACCGCAACGTTGCCATGGTCATGTTCTCGCAATGAGGACATGACTCATCCACGAACAATGTCTCCGTATGGGCAGTGCCCAGACACGTAAGACAGTGATCATGGCCATCAGAAGCGGAGCAACCAGGAATAACACACAAACTGAAAGCCATCTTTAAAAAGACGTTCCGTGTGTGTGCCGCTCTTTTTGTGAATGAAAATATACTCTTTTAGAATATACTCTCTTATTTTTGCTCTGCCGAAGTGCCCAGGGGCGTTCTCTGCACTCCACGGGTGCAGAGGGGGAGAAGCCGCTGAAATGCGCCGTAAATCCAGCAGTTTTGAGGTGCGTCTTTGGAAGGAATTGAATTCAGTGCACTGAATACAACCACTCGGCTCCGAAGAGAAAATCTAAATGGTTGCATACCAGCTCCTTTTATACCCGTATGTCCGGGGGAGTGGCATGCAAATTCCACTCGCCAATTCTCATTGGCCTTTTTTCAAAAAAGCAGAGGTGTTTGGGGCTCCCAAGAGTGACCCCTAGTGTCACTACATCGACACAACATTGCGTGAGTGACAGATAGGGAACAGGTAGCTAATTGGATTTTAAGGGTCAGGAAAACCCAGCAAACATGAGACGTCAGCCAGACGTGTAGATCATGTCTATATTGCATCAGTCGGTCCAAGACCATATCTGTATGTCTGCATGACGTGCAAATCAGGTTCAGTATCTGGACGTCTGACTACGACCCCTCTTGGACGTAGATATGATGTTCAACATTTGAACGTCTGGCTAGGAATTTTTTTGGACATCTGTGGACGTGCAGGACAGGTGCAGAAAATCAACATATATATTCAATTCAGAAGTTGCAATGTCAGTTGCGGTGTAGTACAGCATAAAATTCATATTTCTGTTATTTTGAATTATTTGATGCTTTGTCAATTGTTCTTGATATGCTACAACAGGCACCTATACAACGGCGTCTGAAATAATCATTAGTAAACGTGATAAACATTTACTGCAGTTGTGTGTTTGTCCAATGCTGCCGTATTATAGCTGTCCATGGCGGATGCGCTTGTGCATGCACTGCTCAGGGTATAGGTGGCGCGTGAACTCTCAGCCCTCCCCTCAGATGCTGATGACGATGAGGCATGCCTGAGAAAAGCCGTTAATCTCCGTGATTATTCAGGTAAGTGTGTACATCATTTTAAAATACTCTCTTTTTCATGTAATAACATGTTAAACTGTGTTTACTTTGAGTTTTGTTTCAAATAAGTCATTTATTGCAGAGAAATGTCAAGTTTTGTGAAGTTTCGATTTTTTCCGTTAAATTGAATATGACTCAGCCATTTTCAAATTACACACGCATCTGACAGGAAAATAGCCACCTTATGCTTACGAGTTTATTTGAATCGCTTAATATAAAGCACTCTTGATGGATAAAAAAGTGAACTTTAAAGTTCCTTGAGTTCACTTTAAAGAACCTTTTTTTTTCTTTAAAATTGTGACAGTCTTATGAGTTATTTGTTATTTTTGTTTAAATTATTGGTTTAATTGTTGTCCACTGCAGTTTCACTTTTGTTTTCCTGATTTTTGTAAAGAGTTTGTACAGTTGCTTTGCAACTACAAATAAAAATTTGAATTAAACAGAGATTAATTGAATGCAGCATAAGACTATTTATTGGTCCAGAAGCAGTATAAATTACATCTAAAATGAGTCCACAATGACCCCATTTGAACACATTTTTAACCTTGTAAAGAGGTCCTGTGGACGTTATAAAAAGACGTCATAAAAACGTCTCGGTTACTGTCGTAACCTCCGTTGCCTGGTGGAGGGAACCAGATGTTGTGTCGATGTAATGACACTAGGGGTCGATCTTGAGAGTCCAAGACACCTTCAGATCTTTGAGAAAAGGCCAATGAGAATTGGCGAGTAGAAATTGCATGCCACTCCCGCCGACATACGGGTATAAAAGGGAGGCTGGAATGTGGATTCATTCAGGTTTTTGCACTGAGGAGCCGAGACAAGGTCCCGGCCATTACAGCGGTGTAGTTCAGCCTGTGGCAAGAGGGACACAACGTCTCGTTCCCTCCATCAAGGAACGGAGGTTACGACAGTAACCGAGACGTTCCCCTTCTGTCACTCACTCGACGTTGTGTCGATGTAGTGACACTGGGGTCCCTATATGAAACGCCACAAAGGCTGAACTATGTTACGTGAACTGCCGATGCAGGTGTAGGCAAGCTACTGTGAGCGTAGGAACAGATGCACTCGGACTGCATGTAGCCTCCCCAGATGCCCCAAAACGTCATGTAATTCCCAACAACCCTGAGGGGGGGAAGGAGACGTATCTAGTATGGGAACAGCCGCAGCCTTTTCTCTATAAGTTTTTCTCTCCACTGAAATTTTATCTGGCTGGGGCCTTTAAATGCTCATAAAATGCGCCGGGGAAGGCGTTCTTTTCCGTTCCTATTCTTTCAGGGGGAAAAGACCCTGTGGAGGCCACACCCTGCCCTGAAGGTCATATGGGCCTAAGGCCGCACATGGAAGAGGCGCGGTGGTAGGTCCTGCCCTTCGTAGTGGAGGAGCTCTACAAACGCAGTGACCAGGGTAGAGAGGGCTCTGCCAAGGGAGACATGGGTCTACCAAAAAAGGGAGACCATACCGCGCAAGATACATCACAGGAGGTTACCGGGGTAACCGAGACCTGTGGAGCACTTACCCCAGTACAGGGCACATTAGCACACGTACTCCGCTGAATTCGTGAGCCAGAGGGCAAGGAGGAAGGACATCCAGTGTTCACAGGTCATGAACACCCATGAGTGAGAAGAGCACATGGCTTCACCTCGTGGAGGGGAAAGGCGCTGTACAAAAGCGGCACCTGGCCAGCTGCCCCATGTAACAAAACTTACCGCTGCTCTACAGATGTCTGCTAGAGAAGTGAAATTGGCCAGTGCCCAAGAGGATGCCACACTCCTTGTGGAGTGTGCTCAAACATGCAAGGGGGCGGGCACGGACTGGGTCTGGTAGGCCAAAGCGATGGCGTCCACAATACAGTGGGAAAGCCTCTGTTTGGAGACAGCATTCCCTTTCCGCTGTCTGCCGAAGCAGACAAAGAGCTTCTCAGAGCGTCTAAAGCTCTGCATGCGATCCAAGTAGATGCACCTCTCAGGAACCTGATGATCAGGTTGTGCTTACCGAGAGACTTACCTTCAACAGTGTCGTGGTGTGCTGCTATAGCAGCTACATAGACCTTGAGAGTGGAGGGGGACAGCCGCCCGTCCAACTTCTCTTGCAGGAAGGAAAGCACTGACCCTACTGTGCACCTCTGGGGGTCTTCGCTACGGGAAGAACACCACTTAGCGAAGATACGCCACTTCAGGGAATACAGCTGCCTTGTAGAAGGAGCTCTGGCCTGAGTGACCGTGTTAACCACTGCGGGCAGTAGACCAGTTAGGTCTTCCGCATACCATCCAGGGACCAGACATGGAGATTCCAGAGGTCTGGGGTGGATGCCAGAGGGTGATCCGTCCCTGAGAATGAAGGTCCTTCCTAAGGGGAATTTGCCAGGGAGGTGCTATTGCGAGGGGCGTGAGGTCCGAGAACCAGGTCTGGGTGGGCCAATATGGAGCCACGAGAATGACCTGCTCTTCGTCCTCCCTGACCTTGCACAGAACCTGTGCAAGTAGGCTCACTGGGGGGAACGCGTATTTGCGCAGTCCCCGGGGCCAGCTGTGTGCCAGCGTGTCTGTACCGAGGGAAGCTCCCGTAAGGGCATATCAGGGTGGGCAGTGGGAGGATTCCCGGGAGGTGAACAGGTCTACCTGTGCCTTGCCGAATCAACTCCAAATCAGCTGGACCACCTGGGGGTGGAGTCTCCACTCTCCCCTGAGCGTCACCTGCCACGACAGAACATCTGCTGTGGCGTTGAGGTTGCCAGGGATATGAGTGGCCCACTGTGTACTGAGTCGCCGCTGACTCCAGAGGAGGAGGTGACGGGCGAGTTGTGACACGCGGACAAGAGCGTAAACCACCTTGGCAGTTTATATAAGTCACTGTCGTTGTGTTGTCCATCTGGACCAACACGTGCTTGCCCTGGATCAACGGCAATAGCCTCCGCAGGGCGAGTTGTACTGCCAGCAAATCAACGCAGGTGAGGTCCTGTCCAGGAGCCAGCGGCTGCACGCGCAATGCACACGGCGCACACGGGACTCCAGCCCGCTGAAATGCAAGGTCAGTCCAAGGGCTAAAAAGGCGGCGGCAAGCGGGCGTGAGAGCCAACACCATGCGTAACTCGGGACTCGGGTCTGGAGCCAGTGCTGTAGCATTCTCATATGCATCAACCCGAGTGGCGTGACCGCTGCTGAGGATGCCATATGCCCCAGTAGCCTCTGAAAGTACTTCAGTGGGACCCACATTTCCCACCTGGATAAGTTCAGGCAGTTCAGCACCGACTGCACGCACTCGCATGCGAGGCGTGCTATCATTGACACCGAGTCTGACTCCATGCCGAGAAAAGAGATGCTCTGAACCGGGGAGAGCTTGCTCTTTTCCCAGTTGACCCGAAGCCCTAAATGGCTGAGGTGCATGAGCACCAGGTCCCTGTGTGCACACAGTAACTCTCGAGAGTGCACTATAATAAGCCAGTCATTGAGGTAATTGAGTATGCAAACGCCCACTTCCCTTAACGGGGCAAGGGCTGCCTCTGCGACCTTCGTGAAGATGCGAGGGGACAGGGACAAGCCGAAGGGAAGGACCTTGTACTGATATGCCCTACCGTCGAACGTGAACCGTAGGAAGGGTCTGTGTCGAGGACAAATCGAGACGTGAAAGTATGTGTTCTTCAGATCTACTGCCACGAACCAATCTTGATGCCGGATGCACGTCAAAATGTGCTTTTGCGTCAGCATCTTGAACAGGAGTCTGTGCAAAGCCCGGTTCAGAACTTGCAGGTCCAAGATTGGCTGCAACCCACCGCCCTTCTTGGGAACGATGAAGTAAGGGCTGTAAAACCCCTGTCTCACCTTGGCTGGAGGGACAGGCTCTATCGCGCCCTTCTGTAGGAGGACCGCGATCTCCACCTGCAGGACGGCGGTGCTCACGTCCTTCACTGACGTGAAGAGAACGCCACGGAACCGGGGCGGGCACCTATCGAATTAAATGGCATAGCCGAGTCAGATGGTTCTGGCTAGCCAGCGCGATGAGTTGGAAAGCGATAGCCACGCGTCCAAACTCCGGGCAAGGGGCACTAACGGAAGGATCGCATCCAACATTCCTGGGGGTGGGGCCTCGCGGCGGGGGGTTGCAGGGAGTGCTGTGTCAGGGAGCGGTGCTCCGACCCGAGGCATCCACACTGAGGGGACCCTCAAAGCACTTACCTTGCTCCGCGCGCCCAGCGTAAGCCGGCTGGAGGTGTGGTTTGTGTGATGCAGTGGGGAATGCGAAGGTGGGGTCCGTGTTCGTGAGGCCCAGGCTGCAGGCGCTCGGTGTCCGGTAGCTGTGGGGATGGCAACCGTGAGCACTAGCAGTGTGACCCAAGGAGAGAGGAAACTGCTCTTTTTTTGACAATGTGGGTACCGCAGCCCATACAGGGTGCGGCGAACAGAAAAGAAAAAGGGAACAAAAGATTTTCCTCCCGGCCCTCCACCGGGGATAGAGTGGTCTGGCTACCAGCTCCGGAGTTCCTGCAGACGTCTCGATCCTTGGGTGTCCCATCACAGGGGCACTTGGGAGCCCTCCTGGGGGTCTTCGCGGCCGGCCGAGAAGCTGCGGGGGGTTCTACGCCGGGGCCGAGCAGATGGGGTGCGCACTCTTGAGCTGCGTCGGGGCAAGATGTGCTGAATGGTCTCCGTCTGTTGCTTCACCGCCGAGAACTGCTGGGTGAAGTCCTCGACGGTGTCGCCGAAGAGGCCGACCTGGGAGATGAGTGCGTTAAGGAACCGCACCTTGTCCGTATCCCTCATCTCGACCAGGTTCAGCCACTGGTGGCGTTCCTGGACCACAAGCATGGACATCATCTGACGGTCACGATCAGTGCCTCACGTGCCTGGGCCAAAATCACGTTGAGGAAGCATTCATGGATAGTTGTGCGTGCGCTGTGACCTTAGTCGCATGGAGGGCGAGATCGGTCGCCGAGCACAGCTCTTGTAGCACACCGGGATCAGAACTACCTTTGTGAAGCTCTTTCAAAGCCTTGGCCTGATGGACCTGTAAGAGGGCCATGGCGTGCAGGGTGGAGGTGGCCTGACTGGCAGCGCTGTAGGCTTTAGTCACCAGAGGCTTTAGGCCGCCCCACCATCAAGGGTAGTGAGAGCAGACGAACTGAAGGATCGGGTTCGGGCAGCGAAAGGTGCCCTCCACGATCGCGTCAGCTCGTCGTGGACTTCTGGGAAGAAGGGGACTGGAGGGGGGCGTGGCCTCAAGTGGTGCGCCGAACCCAGAAACCAGTCGTCACTCCATGAGTGCTTAGGGGCTGATGGAGGGTTCCACTCAAACCCAACACTTGCGGCGGCCTGGGCAAGTATGGCGGTCAGCTCCACGTCAGCCTCAGACTGGGCTGCCACACCCGAAGGCGGCAGCCCGGTTGAGTCCTCGGCGTCCGACATCACCAAGGTGCTCTCCGATGCAGCGATTGACATCTCATCCGGCTCGTGAGCTCCGAAAGAGACATTAGGCTGGCACTGAGGTGAGCTACCTGTCTCATCCCAGAACTGGACGGGCGCAAACAAGCGTACCGGGGAGTGGGTGGTCTGTGGGGGTTTACCCGGCGGCACCATACCCATTGAAGCCTCCGAATCACCTTCAGCATCAACCAGGGCAGCCTCGTACCCGTAGGTAGAAGGACCAGTGGGGTGGACAGCTGAAGTGGCTTTCCCTCGAAAGAAGGAAAGTCGCGACTGCAACATTGCCATGGTCATGTTCTCGCAATGAGAACAAGAACCATCCATGAATGCTTCCTCAACGTGATTTTGGCCCAGGCACGTGAGGCACTGATCGTGACCATCAGAGGCGGAGAGGTAACGACCGCATCCAGGAACTGCACAGAGATGTAAGGGCATCTTTAAAAATATGCGTCTTTAAAAAGAAGTTCAATGTCACTGTGCCTGCTCTAATAGAGGAAATATACTATTTAGAGGAAATAAACTCTTTTAAAGCGCTGTCGAAGCGCCCAGGGGCATAGTCTGCAGTGGAGTGCAGAGTGAAGAGAAAGCCGCTGGAGTGTGCCATATATCCAACAGCACACGCTTCTGAAGAGGTGAATGGATCAGTAGTAGTATTCAGCTTGCTGAAATACAACCGTTCGGCTCCAAAGTAAAAATCTGAATGAATCCGCATTCCAGCCTCCCTTTTATACCCGTATGTTGGGGGGAGTCACATGCAAATTCTACTCGCCAATTCTCATTGGCCTTTTCTTAAAGATCTGCAGGTGTCTCGGGCTCTCAAGATCGACCCTAGTGTCACTACATCGACACAACGTCGAGTGAGTGACAGAAGGGGAACTTTCATTCTGGCTCCTCAGGGGATGTCTTTTTAATGTGCAGCAAAGACGTCCAAAAGACGTCATTTGGACGTATCTTTTCTCAGTGGGAATGGTCATGTAAAAATTACATTTTGACTGTTAGTAACCTTGGCTAATATAACAAGTGGACTTCAGGGGGAAAAAATTAAATGATAAACAAATGATGTAGGATATGACCCCTAAATACAGAGAGGATGATGAATTTTATCTCAGCAGCAAGAAAATGGCAAACAGATGAGGAGCTATTTGTGATGATTCAGAGAGAGAAAGAAGTGCAAGATGAGATGAAACATGGCTTATTTGACATTTCCTCTCACGACGAGTGCTCTGTGTAGAGACACTTAAGCTATTTTTTCCTGAGCTAACAGTCAGGCAAAATAAGATAACGATCGATTTCTCTGTCAAGTGGACAGTGTTGACACAGTATTAAATGAAACAGCCAGACAGCCGAGGGAGACAGAAAAAGAAAGAGAATGAGAAAAAAAGAGAGAAAGATGCAGGACACAATTTATCTTGTTTCAGCAGTTCATGAGATCATATTACTTATGAGGGAGGTATAATATACCCTCCAATCCACAAGCCAGGTGTTTTCTTCACCAGGGGCCAGTTTCTTTATTATTTTTATTTATTATTATTTACTGCAGTTATACAGAAATTGATGCATGAACATATATGAGCTCCTCAAACTAAGCATATCGCTCTCCAAGTTTAGTGGAATGATGCCTAAGATTGTATTCCTTGAGAACCACAATGTCTGCTAAATTTAAATTGTAGCAGAACAAAATTTCATCTAAATGATTAAATGTAAATTTACTCTTTGCAAATCAGGCAGGTAGCAGTATAATAAAGGGACCAGAAACATCACAATCTGGCATGCAATAATTTACATTTAAGTTTTAGGCCTGTAATAAGCCAAATGCTATTCTTATGGGAACTACTGAATTAACATTAAAGGCAGTTTAAATACAGAAAGTGGAAGTTGATTTGTGGGGTGGGTTTAAGGATAAATTACTAACTTTTGGGAGGTCGGTAGTTTGAGACCCGTCTCTAATTTCTCTATCTAGCCTCGATCTAGAGTATTGAGCATGGAAAATTGAACAAAATGAAATAAAAATGCCAATTTTTACCATCCACACAGGAGGGTGCAGTCCTTGTCGTCCCAGCAACCTGTCCAGGGAAACAGGAGCACTTCACTGTCTGTGATCTCTCCTCAATCTTATTTCTGTTACAGCAGCGATGGGCTGCAATCACCTCACATGTGCCAGCCTTCACGTGCACTATAAGAAAAACATGCATGCACACACATTTGATATGACCATTTGTATCAAGAGACACTGCAGTCAGCAATTATTTTACACATGCACAGCTGCAGTCAGTCATTTCAACAACAATCTGTCCCCACATCCATCCGTATATTGCCCCACTGTTATGCAATACACAGCTGTTTATGCCAAATTTTTGGTTATCTTTTAATTCTTGTCACCAATAGCGCTAACACTTGAAAAGAGCTCACAGTTTTAGAAATTGTTATTTTATTTTTCAACTTTTCGAAATAGTTAGCTCCTTAGCTGCTGTGTCCACAGGTTGCACACTTTGGAATCTCAGCAGATGCAGAAGGTCATCTAGGTGTTGTTCACCTAATGTATCATAAATACTGAGTTTTCGGACATCCTACTCATTTGACATGTTTGTTGAGTGTTGTGTGTAGCAGAGAAGTATGCACATTTGGATGTGGGGTTAGTCAACCCAAAAAAAATGATTCTGAGTCCCTGTTTTGCTTATGCAGGAAGCAAAAGAGTTTTGCCCAGTATTTGTTTGAGCGAGAACTTTAATTAAAGCTCTGAGGGCCACAAAGATGAAAAGAAGACATAGCTAAAAAAATAATAGCAGAACTGCTCTGGGTGCCCAACAGCTACTTGCTAGTCTGAGCCGTTAAAATGATTGAAATTCTAGCAGAGATCTTCACCCTATCTTAATGTCATATCAATGAAAAGTTTTGACTCTCTTTCCGAAGGTTTGAAATTCGCAGACAAGACAGGTGAACAGCGAGATTTATTAGAGAGAGAGAGAGAGAGAGAGAGAGAGAGAGACAGAGAGAGAGAGAGAATATAAAATATAAAGTGCAATAACGAGTAAAAAACACAAATGCCACAAATGCCTGAATAGATTACTTCAAAGATCTTTCTTGATTTTTCTCAACCACCCACCTTGTTTGGAGCCAGTCTTAGAATCAGTCTTTGTATTTACTGAGGGCATCATTTTTAACGTTGATGTGGTATAAATTGCCTGATCCCTGTTTGTGGAGGGACTTTTGGTACAAGGACAGCAATGTGGACTTCAGATCGTTACTGAAATTTTGGGGCCCTTTTTTCATATCACCTGAAATAGACCTCTAAATCTGTGCTGGGCTCTCTATTCCAAATCTCACTGGCTTGTTCCAGATTTATTGGTCATGACAGCTAGTTGTGCTTTAGTGCATCAGACTTGATGTGAATGGTTTTGGTGTCATTTATTTACTTAGTTTACTTTTATGTTATTTATGTTATTTTGGTCATGACAGCTAGTTGTGCTTTAGTGCATCAGACTTGATGTGAATGGTTTTGGTGTCATTTATTTACTTAGTTTACTTTTATGTTATGCATTATACTTTGTGAGAACAGGCCTTAATGGAATAGTTCATCCAAAAATGAAAATTCTTTCATCATTTACTCATTCTCATGCCATCCCAGATGTGCATGACTTTCTTTCACCTACTGAACTCAAATGAAGATTTTTAGAAGAATTGTCAGCTCTTTTGGTCCATACAATGCAAGTGAATGGGTGCCAAAATGTTGAAGCTCCAAAAATCACATAAATCAGCATAAAAGTAATCCATAAGACTCCAGTGGTTAAATCGATATCTTAAGAAGCGATATGATAGGTGTGGGTGATCACTTTGGTGATTCACATTCTTCATGCATATCGCCCCCAACTGGGCAGGGATAAGAATTTAAAGCAAAAAAGTACTTAAATATTGATCTGTTTCTCACCCACACCAAACATATCACTTCTGAAAATATGGATTAAAACACTGGAGTCGTATGGATTACTTTTATGATGACTTTGTGCTTTTTAGTGCATCAAAATGTTGGCACCCATTCATTACATTGTATGGACCTACGGAGCTGTGATATTCTTCTAAAAATCATAAATTGTGTTCTTCAGAAGAAAGAAAGTCATACACATCTGGGATGGCATGAGGGTGAGTAAATGATGAGAGAATTTTCATTTTTGGGTGAATTTTCCCTTTAACAGGCAGTAAAGCTTCAGAAACAAGCTAAGAAATGGAGCCATTATGTTATAAAGAAGATTCAGAGGTAGATTTGAATGTATCTCACTAACTAACATGATCCAATGTTACAACATGCCATAGAATGTTAGCATGGAATGACCTTTAGCAAGTCAGAATGTCACGAAGGCGAGACAAAGAGACCCAAGAGCAGAGGAACAGTTCAAAGGATTTATTAACACTAAATTATAACTTCAGCAGATCCAGGTGAAGTGTGGAGATCCCGGCACCGACTGCAGCAGAAGGTGATGGGTGTGTTTGTCAAAGAGTACACACCAACCGTGCAGTGAGTGCAAGTGCTGTGGTAGTCAGGAGCAGATTCGCGAGAAATCCGCCATTGAAGAGATGTGGATGAAGAGAACAGGTGTACAGCATACTGGAAGGCAACCACACTCCCGACACGCGGGCAGAGACGGGCAACCAAAACAAATACAAAAGACAAGACCAACTAGGCAGAGAGCGAGGTGAGTTACTTCAACACAAAACAACAATCTAGCAAAGAACATGACACAACGAAGGGCTTAAATGGGCAGTGAATTAGTGGAGAGACAGGTGCTGCTAGCACCCTAATTAGTGGCGTGATCAGCATTCCTGATCATTCCAGAAACACTGATCACACATGCTGACAGCACCAGAGACATGAGGGAGAGAAATAACAAAACAAACAGAACAGACCTACGGACTCATCGGAACTGGGACACAGAATGGGAAACTCTTTTGAACATTGTAATGGAGCATCCTTCAGAACATAACAAGATTTATGTTGCTTTATGGAAAGGATCTATCCTTCAGTGGCTAGGCAACAGCCAATCACTTCTTCTCTGCACACATTACCTCAGATCAAATTAATCTATCCTGACTTGGTCAAAATGGGGGCTGACGCTGCTGGTCAACAGCTTGTGGTGTGTGTGAAAGGTAAAAATGTCAACCATCCCAAGAGATCGACTTCTCAACTGAGAAACATTCCTTCTCATGCATCTCACTAAATGCAGTGACAGGGCATTTCATTTTTGTGTTCCCAACATAATGGGATTCCTCAATATAGCCCCTCAAGATTTGATCAGGTGACACACAGTGGAGTTCTCAAATTCAAACATACAATGACATACAGTGCCTGCGAGGATTTTTTTTTGGAGGGGGTTGCAACACATCTGTGTCTATGCCTGTTTGTCCTAGGGGAGATGTGTTTCTTTATTTCTCTCCATTTATCACTTTCTCACTGCCCACTATCTCCTTCCATTCCCTCTCTCTGGTCCCCAGTTTTTCTCATCTTTTGTGGTTTCTATGGCTTATTTAACATAATTAAATGTGTGTTTTAGCATGCTGTTTTTCTCTTTATGATATGAATTTACACATTTAGGGTATTTACACTTGGTCCCTTAATGTGTTTTTCCCAACATCATCATCATATATCGTACGACTTAGCTTGCATGAAAAAGATTTGTTTTGTTTTTTATTCACATAGACAATAAACAAATAAACAAACAGAATTTCAAATCGATACAATACAATAAATAATTAGCTAGCCCCATATCCAACACCTTATTTTAAGAATGGAAACGTCAGTGAACAAATCGTCCTGCTTACTTGCGTAACCTCCACTCCCTGATGGAGGGAACAAGACGTTGTGTCAATGTAGTGACACTAGGGGTCACTCTTGGGAGCCTGAGACTCCTCTGGTCTTTGATAAAAGGCCAATGAAAATTGGCAAGTGGTATTTGCATACCACTCCCCTGGACATACGGGTATAAAAGGAGCTGGTATGCAACCACTCATTCAGGTTTTGTGCTGAGGAGCCGAGATAAGGTCCCGGCCATTTCAGCGGGTAGTTCAGCGTTGTGGCAGGAGGGACACAACGTCTCGTTCCCTCCATCAGGGAACGGAGGTTACGCAAGTAACCAGGACATTCCCTATCTGTCACTCACTCGACGTTGTGTCAATGTAGTGACACTAGGGGTCCCTATACGAAACGCCGCAACTGGCTGAACTGTGTTACGTGAACTGGTGGCGTGTGATGGGCAGAGAACTATGTGCCTCGTAGCCAGCACACCAGGCCGACACGTAACCTCCCCCAATGCTGTTATGAGTGTCGAACGGCCCTTTGGGGACAAGTCAACTGCCCAAAAGATAGAGACAGGCTAGCCCAGTCATGGCCTCTTATCCTCTTTTTTTTCCTCTCCCCCCCAAAAAAAGTAATTAACTGACTGGGGCCACCAGGTCTAGTCGGGGGGGTGTCACTCCCAAGGGGAAGACACCATGGAGACCACACCCCACCCAAAGGGGGGGGGGGGGTATATTGAGTGGAAATACGTCACATGGTCTTGCCGAGCTTTGTCGGAAGTATGTCATGTGTAGATGTCCCATGGTAGGTCCAACCCCTTTCTACAAGCATGGTGACTGGGGCAGAGGGGCCTCTGCCCAAGGAAGACGCATTCGCAGCCTTTCCGCTGTCCACCAAATCAGACAAAGAGCTGCTCAGAGACTCTAAAGCTCTGCATGCGATCCAAATAGATGCGTAAAGTGCGCACCGGACATAGCAACATCAGGGCTGGGTCTGCCTCCTCCTGAGGCAGCGCTCGCAGGTTTACCACCTGGCCCTAAAAGGGGTTGTGGGAACCTTGGGCACATAGCCCGGTCGGGGTCTCAGGATCACGTGAGAGTAGCCCGGACCAAACTCTAGGCACGTTTTGCTGACAGAGAACGCTTGCAGGTTTCCTACCCTCTTGATGGAAGTGAGCACAGTCTTCAAAGAGAGTGCCTTAAGCTCAGCTGACTGCAAGGGCTCAAAGGGGGCTCTCCGTAGACCCTGAAGAACTACAGAGAGGTCCCATGAGGGAACGAGGCACAGTCTGAAGGGATTCAACCTCCTGGCGCCTCTCAGGAACCTGATGATCAGGTCGTGCTTCCCTAAGGACTTACCGTCCACTGTGTCATGGTATGCTGCTATAGCGGCTACATACACCTTCAAGGTGGAGGGGGACAGCTGCCCTTCCAACCTCTTCTGCAGGAAGGAAAGCACTGATCCGACTGTGCATCTCTGGGGGTCTTCACGTCGGGAAGAACACCACTTAGCGAACAGACGCCACTTAAAGGCATACAGGTGCCTCGTAGAGGGGGCCCTAGCCTGAGTGATCGTGTCTACCACCATGGGTGGTAGGCCATTTAAGTCTTCCGTGTCCCGTCCAGGGGCCAAACATGGAGATTCCAGAGGTCTGGTCGCGGGTGCCAGATGGTGCCCCGTCCCTGAGAAAGAAGATCCTTCCTCAGGGGAATTCGCTGGGTGGGGGGGGGGCTGTCGCGAGGAGCGTGAGGTCCGAGAACCATGTCTGGGTGGGCCAGTAGGGTGCTACCAGGACGACCTGCTCCTAGTCCTTCCTGAACTTGCACAGGGTCTGTGCAAGTAAGCTCACTGGGGGAAACACATATTTGCAAAGTCCAGGGGGCCAGCTGTGTGCCAACGTGTCTATACTGAGAGGTGCCTCGTTCAGAGCATACCAGAGCGGGCAGTGGGAGGATTCTTGGCAGGCGAACAGGTCTACCTGTGCCTGCCCGAATCGACTCCAAATCAGCTTGACCACCTGAGGGTGGAGTCTCCACTCTCCCCTGAGGGTAACCTGCTGTGACAGCGCGTCCACTGCAGTGTTGAGGTCACCCAGGATGTGAGTGGCTCGCAGCAAATTGAGGTGCTGCTGACTCCAGAGGAGGAGACGGTGGGCGAGTTGTGACATACAACGGGAGCACAGACCGCCTTGACGGATGACATATGCTACCGCTGCCGTGTTGTCTGTCCAAACTAACACATGCTTGCCCTGGATCAATGGCCGAAATCTCCACAGGGCAAGCAGAATTGCCAGCAACTCGAGGCAGTTGATGTGCCAACGCAGCCGCGGGCCGTCCATGAGCCAGCGGCTGTGTGCCCAATGCATACAGCGCCCCAGCCAATTTTGGAGGCATCTGTCATAACCATGACGCGCCTGGAGACCTGCTCTAGGGGAACGCCTGCCCGTTGAAATGTGAGGTCGGTCCAAGGGCTGAAGAGGCGGTGACAGATCGGTGTGATGGCCACGCGATGTGTCCCGCGGCACCGTGCCCATCTTGGGACTCGAGTCTGAAGCCAGTGCTGAAGCGGTCTCATATGCATCAACCTGAGCGGAGTGGCCACCGCTGAGGATGCCATATGCCCCAGGAGCCTCTGAAACAGTTTCAGTGGAACCAGTGTCTTCTGCCTGAATGCCTTCAAACAGGTCAGCACTGACTGTGTGCGCTCGTTCGTGAGGCACACCATCAACGAGACTGAGTCCAACTCCAAGCCGAGAAAAGAGATGTTCTGAACCGGGAGGAGCTTGCTCTTTTCCCAGTTGACCCGAAGCCCTAGTCTGCTGAGGTGCAAGAGCACCAGGTCCCTGTGTGCACACAACACATCCCGAGAGTGAGCTAGGATTAGCCAATCGTCGAGATAGTTGAGGATGCGAATGCCCACTTCCCTTGATGGTGCTCCTGGACCACCAAGCTGGACATCGCCCAACCGAGAGACCGCACCATGACCTTCATCGCCCAGAGGGCGAGGTCGGTCGCTGAACGCAGCTCCTGCATCAAATCTGGGGCAGAACTACCCTCGCGCAGTTCCTTTAGCGCCTTGGCTTGGTGGACTTGCAGGAGAGCCATGATGTGCAGGGCGGAGGCGGCTTGTCCAGTGGCACTGTAGGCTTTGGCCATCAGGGACGATGTAAACCTACAGGCCTTGGATGGGAGCTTTGGGCACCCGCACCAGGTGGCGGCGCTCTGTGGGCATAGGTGCACCGTGAGCGCCTTATCTACCGGGGGAATTAGCCCCTGGCTGCCCCACCATCGAGGGTAGTGAAGGTGCCTCCCACGACCTTGTCAGCTCCTCGTGCACTTCCGGGAAGAAAGGAACTGGAGTGGGGCGTGGCCGTGAGCGGCACCGCGAGCCCAGGAACCAATCATTGAGCTGCGAGGGTTCGGGGGAGAGCGGAGGGTTCCACTCTAGCCCGACGCTCACGGCTGCCGGGAAAGCATGTCCGTCATTTTCCACGTCAGCCTGTGACTGGGCGACCGTACCCGAGGGGGGGAGCCCAGCTGAGGCTTCTGCATCCGACTGGACGAGCCCGCTCTCCGATGCTGCGCTCGAGAGCTCATCAGCTTTGTGGGCTCCGCACAAGAGGTCGAATTCGCCATGAGGTGAGATGAGCCGGCGGACTCATCCGGAAGCCCGATCGGGGCAGATGAGCATGCTGGGGAATGGGAGGTCCGTGGGGGGATACCCGGTGGAGGTGGTCCCATTGGGGTCCCCAAATCATCCCCAGTGCTAGCTGCGCTGGCCTCATACCCCTATGACCGTGACCGAGGCGGGAAGCCGCTGGGGTGGCTTGCTTTCTTACGAAAGCAAGCCACGACCGCAACATTGCCATGGTTATGTTCTCGCAATGAGTACATGATCCATCTCCGCGTGGGTTGCGCCCAGACACGAAAGACAGCGATCGTGACCATCAGAAGTTGAGAGATAACAACCGCAACCAGGAATAACACACAAACGGAAAGGCATTTTTAAAAAGAAGCATCTTTAAAAAGACATTCCATGTGTGCCGCTCTTTTAGAGAAATATACTCTTTTAAAGAAATATACTCTCTTTTATCTGCCGAAGCGCCCAGGTGCGTTCTCTGCAGTGCACCAGTGCAGAGGAGGGAGAAGCCGCTGAAATGCGCCGTCAGATCCAGCAGAGGTGAATGAACAGTCAGCTCAGTAAACATCGACCGTTCGGCTC
Source organism: Myxocyprinus asiaticus (assembly GCF_019703515.2). Taxonomy (NCBI): domain Eukaryota; kingdom Metazoa; phylum Chordata; class Actinopteri; order Cypriniformes; family Catostomidae; genus Myxocyprinus; species Myxocyprinus asiaticus. Next base: position 24,615,552 of record NC_059376.1, on the reverse strand, counting down.
CGAAGAGAAAATCTGAATGAGTGGTTGCATACCAGCTCCTTTTATACTCGTATGTCCGGGGGAGTGGTATGCAAATACCACTCGCCAATTTTCATTGGCCTTTTATCAAAGACCAGAGGTGTCTCGGGCTCCCAAGAGTGACCCCTAGTGTCACTACATCGACACAATGTCGAGTGAGTGACAGATAGGGAACTGGTTTCACATTCCAAATTTATTGCACATGTATGACTGATATATGCCAACAACCTAAAATTTGCTTCACTCATCTCGTTCCAAATCCCACTGTTATCTATCTTCCGGTGTACAAAAAGTTATGTTCCTATTAAAATCAAGGTTATGTTTAGGGTTTGGGTAAGGAGTTAGATTTTATGGCTATAGTAGTTTTAGAGTTAAACTTGTGAAAAAGAATAATAAATTGTTTTTGATTCAATTGTTTTTCTCTTTAGGAGTAAAAATGTAACGTTTTGTATGAGCCAACCAGAGCATGTGAGTGTAGCGTAGCGAGGAGCTTAGCGATCAGAATAATAAACTCAAACATGAATTTCCATATGGGCCGAATAGAATCTTCAACAGAAATTCTTATGTAACTTACAGAAACAAAATTATCTATGAAATCATTGCTGCCTGGCATAAGCATTATCACAGGAGTGAATTATGTTATATTTTAATATAGTGCAGAATTGGATTTGCATTCGCTTTGCGGAGACACATTTTTTTTGGCCAAGTGTAAATGAATGTGAATAATCAATTGAATAGCAATCCAATCAATAATGACTCATGAGGTCACTAAGTGTAAATAAATAGGCCCTCTGATGAAACTGAGAGGTTCTCTAGTTCAGTGATAGGCTCTGTGAGGTCTCCCCTCTGCCTTTATTTAAAAGATCAAAACGTGCTGATTGAAATGTCATTGACAAATGTAAATATTGTGAGCGTTGGATCCTCTCAGTGGGCTGAATTATATTACTCATTCACTACAACCAGAAAACCTGCAATTTTGGAAGGAAACATTGTGTAGCTCAGAGGGAGTGGTGCCCATATCAGCTGCAAATGCCAAATGCAAATATTAGTGTAAGCGTAATGAAAGGGTGATGACTTTCCTGTATCGTGGGAGCACAAGACATTGGGGAGACAGGCTTGATTTGTCATAAACAATTAGGATGGATGAGAATTGCTCCCTACTAGTCACAAGAGATGCTGTTAATTGCTCAGTGTGTAAATTATCTATTCATGGTGTTTGCCTGCTTTAAAAAGACAGCTCACTTAGTCTCCATAAACACTAGCTGCCTTGGACTCACACAGGTCATTTCTCTGGTTAGAGATCTTTGAGTTCATTTTCGGCCATAGGCTGAACAGGTCATATAAACAAAAGCAGCACAGTGTATTCTTCTAAAAGCACAGTGTGGCATTATCTAAAGACCGTATGCAATCAAAATATGAGTTTTGTGGCTTGTAGTCCATGTCATTTTGCTTTTAAGCCATATATATGCTAGTGTACTCACACAAGTTTAAAATAATAATAATAATAATAATAATAATAATAATAATTTTTAGCAGATATGCACACTTAAAATGTACAGTCTTTCTCTTTTGAAAATACAGACTAAAACTATTCATGACTCATTTTACACTATACAGATTTTTGTCCAATCAAATGCTCTCAAGAATGAGAATGTCCTTCCCCCTAATACCACCTGTAACCAAATAACAAGTAGCAAATCACGGTTCATGGCTGTGACATATGTTGGGCCTCATGTATTCAGATAGAAGACAAAGGCAGGCCTAACAGTCATAAAAACATAACTCAAGCCCCCACCTTCTAAGTCGTAAATTTTACTGATAAAAATCGTGCCAAAATCAAACAAAGGGAGTTCAAAACAGACTACAAATCCAGGAAGCCTTGCTCACTGGAGGATCGAACTCTCGACTCCTATTGGATGAGGCACACAACAGAACGTCCCTCGAACATGACATCATCAGGAGTTGAAATAATTCTGAAATGCTAAAAGATTTTGCTTCCAGCGACTTAGTTCACCGAATACGGACGTAGCTTTTTGCTGCTCTCCGGTGCAACCTCGTGGCACAAGGAAGTAATGTCCGACTTGAAACTGTAGCCATACAATCTCCATCTCGCTGGACGAGTTGAGATTACTCTGTGTTCAACCGAACACTCTAACAGATCCGAAGGAGACCACTGAGCAATTTGCATCTTCATCGTTGGCCTACAGAAGTGAAGAGATTAAAGATTTCTCTTCCATCTTCAATCAAGTCGACATTTCTGAGTTCTCCACCAGCCCGCCGAGAATCAACAGCCGTACCGCCCGCCGACAGAGGAAACGGCCTCCCGTCATCACACGAGCCTCAAGGAACCGGGTCAAAGTTAAAGGACGGAGGAAAACACATTCTACCTGTGTCCTCATGCGATTCAAGTAAGAGGTTACGTCTGGGCAGAGATAGAATATTATAGTGTGTTATTCTTGTGTTTCAAGGTTTTTGCTTGTACAGTTTACGGATCGCCATGTCCGCTCATTATTAATACTCAGGGTATTAATTATCACAAATTTGTTTTGCTGTATTGTGCTCCAACCAAATTGGATTGTTGTGCATTTTCGCCATCGCAGGTGAGACAGCAACTGAGTTCATCCACTAAAGAGTCAAATAACGCGGGACTGTTTACGAGCCGTCCACCGCGTCTCTAAGTGATAAACTGACAGCTGTTTTCTCTCCCACGATCGCGAAATCAGTTTTAGGGCCGTCACTTCTCTCTCTCTCGTACTAACCACACACACACACACACACACACACACACACACACACACACACACGCAGGCATGCGACCTCTCACAAACATTCTGGCACACATTTTGGCTCGTAGATAGCTTAAATGCTAAAGCCCAGCTTTGTCCCTAAGCTATCGTATAAGCGGATATACGCGGTAACTGGTAGACGCCATCTCTGCCCCCATTCGCGGTCATATTCCCTGGCCGGAAGTCTCGCGTGACATACTCTCCATGAGAGTCACGTCCGCTGTTTTGTGCGCATCCCTCCTTACACACACACACTGTCACACACACACACCCTATGTGTTACAGAGTTATTTTTATTTCCATATCTAATCATATCACTGTTTAGTTTGTAGTTGTAAGTCGGAAGTTTATTGACTGCATTGTATTAATTATTAATTGATATTACTGCATAAATAAACTTTTGTTTATATTACAAAGAGAAGCGTTTTGGTTTGTTTTGCATACACCTGTGTCATGCTGACGGGATGTCAGTGCTCGGATTCAAACCTTCATTCATTGTTTTTTTTTCCCCGAAAATCTATATTCTTCGGATGTCGATTTTCCTAAGAAAACAATCTAATATTGAGACTGTTTTACTATTTGGTTATTAGTCCCTAATTCTAGGGTGGTGCCCCGTCAATGTTAATCCTTATTAATATTCTATTGATTTTTGATAATTGATAATTATCTTTGATGATTGTTGAATTTGAATGATCAATAAGCTAGTGTTAATTTTAATTAATGTTTCATCGATGTTAACAATTAACGATTATCTTTGATAATTGTTGATTTTAAAGGATTAAAAAAGCTAACATTGATTCTCATCAATGTTCTATTGATTTTAATAATTAGTAATTATCTTTGATAATTATTAATTATTGCTAATAACCAAACTTGCTCCTAAACGTAGCACACTACATTTACTGGAGCCCCATATGAGGTTTTAATGAGTTAGATCCAATTAATTAATTTAAATATTAATTAATAACTACAGAAATAATTATTAATTATTTCTGATAGTAACACTGATCTAAACAACCAGTAAAGCCCTACACATAACTAAAACCTATTGGCAATTATATCCTCGTGCAACCCCGCACCCTTCTGCGTGGACATTGTGTTTTGTTTTCGCTATAGGCTATGCATAATTTCAGTTCATTTAAACTGACTAATTTAAGTTCAGAACACTCTGGGCTGTCAGTAATGGGTTAAAATTTTGATGCACTGAGTCATGTGACAAAACAATATGGCACTGATCACAGTGGAGTTTGTCTTTGGGAGAAATGCCAACAAAACTACATCTGGTAAGAAACCTCATTAAGGTTTTACATTGAAACCTGTTTGAGTCAAATGCTGTGACGTGTAGTGCACTGTATATCTTTGTATCAAAATGCCTTTGTATACCAAAAACGTGGTTTTGTCTCCTAAAAATCATTATGTCTGTGCAATTGTTAATTGTCGTTAACAGCTGTCGTTGGCAAGTATTAGTATATAATAATGGGTCAGACTGAAGATGGTTTTGTTGGGTGAAGTGTTGCATTTCTTACATTGTATTGACTCTTTGTTCATTTAAATGCAGTCACGTTTAATTAGTAACATGTTTTGAGCAAATTTATTTAGATACACATGCAATAAGATACAATTAGCAGTCCAAATTGACAACATCTGTTACTATATATGCAGGGTTGGGAGGGTTACTTTTGAAATGTATTCCACTACATATTACAGAATACATGCTGTTAAATGTAATTTGTAATGTATTCTGTTAGATTACTCAAGGTCAGTAACGTATTCTAAATACTTTGGATTACTTCTTCAGCACTGGTAGTTTTTTTCACTTGTTTTGACTATAAAAACTCTGCCAGTACAGTAAGACAAAATGCACATGTTAAAAATACATTCTCTGAAAAACCTAAATATCTTATGCAGTGTTGTTTCTAAAACAAGATAAATCTAATTGATCTTGTTTTAAAGGATTTTTAGATATTTTTACAGGAAAATACAAAAATTATTATCAAGAATACGATTTTTGCCCTAATATCAAAAGTCTTACTAGAAAAAATAAATTATGATCCAACTTGAATTTTCTTGATAAAACAATATGATCGTGCCTGGTAACATGTGCATTTTAAATGGTTAGAAATAGCATTTTATCTTAAAGTTGACAATTTGCACAAGGTTTATTTCTATTTCTTCTGCTCCAAACTTACTTCAAACTTACTTCTCTGTCTGCTCGTATGAATGTAACACATCATAAGAAATTGTTTCACCGCTGTTCAAATGCACTTTAGATCGCATCATTTATATGTATAAATGTTTTCCATCTGAAAGGACTAAATATTAAATGAAACAAATGACAATAAAATGCAAAGTAATCTCTTCAGTAATCAAAATACTTCTTGAATGTAACTGTATTCTAAATACCAATGATTGAAATTGTAACTGTAGTGGAATACAGTTACTTATATTTTGTATTTTAAATACGTAATCCTGTTACATGTATTCTGTTACTCCCCAACCATGTATATATGTGCATTACGCAGTTACTAAAAAAGGTACTTAACATACATGCATGGCAGTTTCATATAATCACTCTTATTTCAAATGATAACATTTTAACCGTTAATATAATTTTGTTACACTCGATTTTTTGTAATAACCTCTCAGCCTGTGTACACATGATAATACTGCTAGTCAACTCGTCCAGCAGGTGAACTGAAATAGTTTGAGAAGTGTCTTGAATGTTTTCTCTCTCGTTGAGCAAATCAACAACAAACTCTTCATCACAGCTGCAGCTTGTAGAGAAATCAGTTCCCTTATGACTCAGTACACTTGACATTGCATTCTGCTAACGCATATGGGGAGTGTCCTTCTAAATGACCTAGTTGAAACCCTTCTACAATAATAAGGGAACGTCTCGGTTACGTACTTAATCTCGGTTCCATGAGACGAATGGAACGAGACATTGTGAATGCTGGCCGCACTACAAGACTCAGAGTTCTTTGTGGTGCAAGCGATGCACTCTTTGTCCCTCAGTCAGAACATTTTAAGGAATGGTGTATGCGCCTCTGCTTTTATAGCGGACAGCTTTGTGCCTAAAAGGGCGGGGCTCAAACACCATAGCCAATATTAGAATATTGCCGTTATTGTAGAAGGGTTTCAACTAGGTCATTTAGATGGACACTTCCCATATGCGTTAGCAGAACAACTTTTTCGATCTGCTTGTCAAGTACCTCTTCTTCTCATCCATCATAGGCGGAGGGCAGACCAGCTTAAAGCACCACCTACCATACTGGGGTAAAATTGCTTGTCGATTAGCGCCACTTATTGTAAAGGCGTGAATGTGTTAACGGTGGTCATTCGCTATGCTTTCTATGGGAAAGGGATATTCGCCGACAATTCGCCTCTCATTGTCGTGTCGCGTTTGGTCTGAAAAGGACTTTAGGATGAAAATAAGGTGCATTTCTAACTGTTCTAAGACCAGTGAAGACAAACAGCACACTGGAGGTTAAGTCATTCACTAAATAGGGAACAAGGGAGCATCCTATAGCTTTCCTATGCAGCCAAGTGTATTCCCTCCTAACATCAGACCAAAGTTCACTTTCAGGCTAAAGATGATTTTTGCACCACTCAACATTCTTGGCAGACATGGGACAATGGTAATCAGTACATAGATTCAGAATTTATAAAGCTTACATTTATTTTAACATGGATGGTAAAATGCTTCAGCACTGGCTATCACTTGTTTGTTTGACAGTGCAATGAGAGAACATTGAGATTTTGTTGCCAAAGTAGTAAAAAAAAATTAAAAAAAAATGTTTTTTTTTTGTTTTTGTTTTTTGTGCTTTTCCCAAAACATATTGTTCCAAAGCAGCTTTACAGAAAATCAGCTGCAATGTCTGTAACATCTTTATAACATGAATAACCAACACTCCTGGAAACATAATTAACAATTTAAAAAAAAAAAAAAAATCTGACTTTCTATAACTTGGAATTATTTAAAATGTCACAATTTAGTCCCACTGTCCCCATATGAGGAAAACTATTTTCTCTAAAAAAAAATAAAAAAATCATGTTTATTAGGACTACTAGTTACAAATCAAAATGGGAAATGGAAAATGCACACAGCAGTCACGCTCAGGTCTCAGCATGTTAAACATGGGGAAAACCCTTTAATATGTCCCAACCAAACATCCTGTTTTAATAGGAAATACGTCAACAAAGAACAGAACTGTCATTTCATGGGGAATATCTAATTGTACAAACTAATACAAAACCTTTTTACTGTAACTGCTTGTGAAGGTGGTGATGATAATGATGATGATGATAATGATGATGGTAATGACAGAAAGATTCTAATACAGTATACAAACCCAGCACACCCATCCTTCAAACATCAAATATCAATTTAGCTATATAATTATAGTTCCCTATCTGTCACTCACTCGACGTTGTGTCGATGTAGTGACACTAGGGGTCACTCTTGGGAGCCCGAGACACCTCTGGTCTTTGATAAAAGGCCAATGAAAATTGGCGAGTGGTATCTGCATGCCACACACCGCTAGTTCACGTAACACAGTTCAGCCAGTTGCGGCGTTTTGTATAGGGACCCCTAGTGTCACCACATCGACACAACATCGAGTGAGTGACAGATAGGGAACATCCTGGTTACTTGCGTAACCTCCGTTCCCTGATGGAGGGAACGAGACGTTGTGTCCCTCCTGCCACAACGCTGAACTACCCACTGAAATGGCCGGACCTTGTCTCGGCTCCTCAGCATAAAACCTGAATGAGTGGCTGCATACCAGCTCCTTTTATACCCGTATGTCTGGGGGAGTGGCATGCAAATACCACTCGCCAATTTTCATTGGTCTTTTATCAAAGACCAGAGGTGTCTCGGCCTCCCAAGAGTGACCCCTAGTGTCACTACATCGACACAACGTCTCGTTCCCTCCATCAGGGAATGGAGGTTACACAAGTAACCAGGACGAATTCACCTTCAAAGAGCTCAAAAGACTGTGGGAAAACTTTATACCTCTGAAGGCACATCCCCTGTGGTATATCTTTTCGATTGAAATGGTGTGGTCATAAGGCAAAGTTTTTAAGGTAAATATTAGATGGAGGTTTTAATGAATAAAACATTGTTTTAGTGTCCTAAATGAGAGGTGAACAAAACAGACATCCTTACTATAAATCAACACCTAAAACTAACTGATAGTGTCATGAAAGCAAATGCAACATGAAAAGCGCATTTTCTGAAACAATCGCTTCTATGTTGCTTCTATGACACTTTCCTCTCACGTATCAGCTTGCTTTCTTAGCTGGGCTCGATGGATCAGGTTCAACATTGACTCTTTCTGTTGCCATTATAGTCATCCACTAGTTTTAATGCTATTATAGATGGGCACTTTTATGTCCCAGGGATTAATGTTTATTAAAACTAACCATTTTTAAACTTTTAATGTCTTTTTTATATGAATGTCACATTAAATTGTCCTCAACACTTTTTCCCATGCCTTCATTTATTTTTGCAAATTTTTAAATGTCTTTTATGATGAAAAATTATCATAAAAATAATATAGTCAAGAATATAGTCATAGAGCAGAAAATACAGACACCCAGCTCTCTTCTCCCAGTGTTTCACTCCAGGGCCCAACCAATATACTGTAGTGAAAAGTGAAAGCCCTTTAATAACCAAGAGTGCACTGTTCATTTCTCCTCTCAGTGTCTCTTTCCTTGATGCAGTGATCCAACTCTTTAAGAGTACATGCTGTTAATGCCACAATCAGCCCAATGATTCTATGCATTTGTCTGCCAGTGGGAAAGTTCAACGTTATGCGATGCTCTGCACAGATTGTGGCTGTCCTGTCAGGCCTTTTCTATATTTTAGAGGCTCTGGCTATGTACTGAATAAAATATTAGTGTACTGCTTACAGCATAATGCACATTGTAAAACATATAGTTCTGACCCTGAATTCTGAATGGATGTGCTGCGTTCCAAGCCATTGTAAAATGGCTACAAGCGCACACCTCTAACAGTACAACATTTGAATTTCATATCAATGCGCAAAATTGGAGGATTACAGTGTCTGACGCTACTATACCACAGACATTGAAGATTTTGCAATCAGTTTTGATTTATATGGTGGATTAACAGTTGATGAATAGTGGGAGGAGATTGATATACAAGAGAAAATGAAAAAATGGCAAGACGTGCTAAAATTAAAGAGAGAGAAATAGAGGAATTGGAGAAATTAAGAAATGAAACTGGGACCATTAAGCAGACTATATGGGCTGTTTGCTGTTTTCAAACCTCATGTAATGAGAAAAACTTAGCTCTGGATTTTTAAAAAAAAAATGTACCAAAACAGACCTCTGTGGAAATTTTATGCTACAGTAAAACAAAAACAAAAAGGAGAGTCGTATAGATTCAGTAGTTACATCAATGACCCACCATTAGTTTGTCTTGGGGTATACTGAACGATCCCGAATTCACTACTTGCAACAATGTTTTCCTTGGAGTGGTGAAAAAACTTTGCAGAGTGGGACAAGACCAGTCAACACACCATAAGTCTATCAAACAAACATTTTATCAAGATCAAACACTCCGACGCACTGAATCCAAACACACTGCAGGGTCTTGTCAATAAAGTTTGGTTTGACGTACAGCTGCATCCAGGGTGGCAGGTGAAAGAGTCTTATCAAAACGCACTTATCCTGACACAAGCACGTCTGGTCCACCAGTGAATAAAAATCCAAATGTGGTTGAACACTATTTTAAAGCATGTACCATCAACGGAAATATCCAAATTAATATCAACAATAAACCTGATCATTAAAGTCAAAGAATGATCTTATATTTCTAGTGATCATACGTTCATAGAATGTTCTTAGGAACTATATTACTTGGTGGAAGAACTGTTTATTGTGCTGATTATTATTGTTGTCATAAATAAATGTAATTATTTAATGAACACTGGTGTCTTTAATTGCTTTTACTGCCTTTTCATAAAAGCAATGACACTTGAGTTTGTGCATTACTGTGATTTTACCACAGGTAAGGGGGCTTCGCGTCATGCCTATGAACACCTCTTACCCATGGTAAAATCACAGTAACGCATGCTCTCTCAAGGCTTATTGCTTCAGTCTACACTGTTTACTGTCTATCCTATATTTTAAAAATAATATGTTTGACAGTATGCATCGATAAATGTTAAAATCAGTAGTATGTTACATTGCTATCACATGATCTAATTATGTTTAATTTAGAGAGTGGTGTTCAGTTACTATCTCAGAAATAAATATGGTTATTTTGCATTTGTAATGCAATTTTGTATAAAAATGCCTTAATTCTTGGCATTCCCATCATATAATGAAAAAAAAATAAATGAAAAAAGTTAAAAATCAAGGCTGATATTACTTCCGGATCATTGTTCACACAGGCAAAGGAAGGTCAAGTCAACCACATTGCATTGTGGGTTACAATATGAAGTAAGGTATACTAGATACTGCAAAAATAGAAAGAGTGTTATTGAATCCTTTTCTCAGACTGTGAAAATGTGTTTCCTCCCTAATTCAGCAGTGTAAACCTAGCAAACGTCTTTATTTTTTTAAATATTTTATATTACCCTGTCATTAATAAATAAATAAAATAAAAAAACTAAAAAAAAAACTAGCTGTGATGGGGTTTCAAATACAGCTGCGTAGGGAGTGACAGTAAATTTGGCATCTTTCTTTTGTCTGACTGCTGTAATCCATGGCTCAATTTATGCCTCTTTTGGTAAGTTGAGGAAACATAATAGTGGACTTTGTTCTTTCGCTGCTGGACCAAATGGGAACTCAAAAATAATATTTGCTACGGTTTCTTATTCACCGCTACAGAAGTTTACCCCGCTATAGTTTACTTCTACATTCCAAAACCAAAAATGTGAAAATAGTCCATTCCGAACATAGCCAAAGAGTGATTTTAAGTCCTTAAGCACATCACTTGGAAGACGGTAAAAGTCCACCATCATAAAGGACGTATGAATTCTCAAAATGCACCGTGAGGAGGCAAGGACCGAGGAGGCTTCCTGAGGAGGCTTGAGAGGGGAGGCACAGGTGTATCCTATGTGGAACACTTTTTTGTCAAAGCGCCTGAAGCACGCATGAATTCTCATCCCTTTTCAAATCTGGAACAACAGTTTTAATTTATGTTTCAAACTTTTGGTTTAAATATAGTACAATTGGCTGATATTTCAACAGTGCATCTTGAATTTATTATGAATATATTAATTAAAGGTGCAATATGTAATTTTTTGCCAATGTGTGAACGGCTTGTAACGCAACTTAAAAATGTAGCCCTTCCTGGACTTCCTAGTTTGCCTATTAAAGCCTGTAGACTGATTTTCATGTGAAGGGAGCAGGTCGGTTTTGCCGGGAAAATCCAAAGGATGTGACGTTTATGCGCGCTCCCGAGAGTCTTGCCTCAGATAGTAATAAATTCTCTTCTGCTATTCAACAGTGACAACAAACTGCAACACTAGATAATGTTATCTTAGAGATGGAATCCAGCAAACGTCTGGCTCCCAGCACAACACCGACTCCTACACAAACTCAGGGTAAGCCAAAAAAAAAAAAAAAAAAATGTATCTACTGAATCCAGTCTGGCTAAGCGGGAACATGATCGTGGTTGAGCTAAAACTAGAGTGAACATCGGCAGGGCATTTGATTCCTGAAGGGAACTTCGTTCGGTTTTGGGGATCAAAACCAACCCTGAACTGGCGTTCTTCTTATTGGACAGGTAAGCTTACATAACTGCAAAGCATGTGAAATATAGTGCCATAAGGATTTTAGCTAACTTGATCTTGCCTGCTAATGCTGACGAATTGCAAGCTACCTTGCTTCGTAACTTTCAAATCATTTCAATGATCTTCTCTTTATACTAAAAGTCAGGTATACAGGATAAATTTAAGCAAATACACTGGTTTCTTATTCGTAGTACAACATATGACATACAAAACATACAATAGAGCAACATAAGTGCAATGCAACAGTAAACTGTCTTGTATAGTTCTGTAGTATGTAGCTGTACGTGTGTATCAGTATGCTATGTTAGCTGATAAGTAGTTTTAGTTTAGTCTCAAAGTTTGGAGTAAAACAATCATAACTGTGTAATTTTAATTATGCTACTTCATCTGTCAGCATGATGCCGATGGATCACGTTCAGTCTCTTTGCACATTAAGTCATTGCTTTGGCTGATGCTCGCTCGCTCGTGTCCCTATGGAAGGTGTGCACGAGCACGAGCAACAGGTAGTTGGCTGCAGTTCACTTAACGGCCACAGTTGTCATTAATAACAAGGGTTTCTGAATCTTACATACTGCACCTTTAATTAAGTTTCAACAAAAAAAAAAAACATATATATATATATATATATATATATATATATATATATATATATATATATATATATATATATATATATATACACTATATTGCCAAAAGTATTCGCTCATCTGCCTTTAGACGCATATGAACTTAAGTGACATCCCATTCTTAATCCATAGGGTTTAATATGACCTCGGCCCACCCTTTGCAGCTATAACAGCTTCAACTCTTCTGGGAAGGCTTTCCACAAGGTTTAGGAGTGTGTTTATGGGAATTTTTTACCATTCTTCCAGAAGCGCATTTGTGAGGTCAGACACTGATGTTGGACGTGAAGGCCTGGCTCGCAGTCTTCGCTCTAATTCATCCCAAAGGTGCTCTATCGGGTTGAGGCTCAGGACTCTGTGCAGGCCAGTCAAGTTCTTCCACACCAAACTCGCTCATCCATGTCTTTATGGACCTTGCTTTGTGCACTGGTGCGCAGTCATGTTGGAACAGGAAGGGGCCATCCCCAAACTGTTCCCACAAAGTTGGGAGCATGGAATTGTCCAAAATCTCTTGGTATGCTGAAGCATTCAGAGTTCCTTTCACTGGAACTAAGGGGCCCAAGCCCAGCTCCTGAAAAACAACCCCACACCATAATCCGCCCTCCACCAAACTTCACAGTTGGCACAATGCAGTCAGACAAGTACCGTTCTCCTGGCAACCGCCAAACCCAGACTCGTCAATCAGATTGCCAGATGGAGAAGCGTGATTCGTCACTCCAGAGAACGCATCTCCACTGCTCTAGAGTCCAGTGACGGCGTGCTTTACACCACTGCATCCGACGCTTTGCATTGCACTTGGTGATGTATGGCTTGGATGCAGCTGCTCAGCCATGGAAACCCATTCCATGAAGCTCTCTACGCACTGTTCTTGAGCTAATCTGAAGGCCACATGAACTTTGGAGGTCTGTAGCGATTGACTCTGCAGAAAGTTGACGACCTCTGCGCACTATGCGCCTCAGCATCCACTGACTCCGCTCTGTCATTTTACGTGGCCTACCACTTCGTGGCTGAGTTGCTGTCATTCCCAATCGCTTCCACTTTGTTATAATACCACTGACAGTTGACTGTGGAATATTTAGTAGCGAGGAAATTTCACGACTGGACTTGTTGCACAGGTGGCATCCTATCACAGTACCATGCTGGAATTCACTGAGCTCCTGAGAGCGGCCCATTCTTTCACAACTGTTTGTAGAAGCAGTCTGCATGCCTAGGTGCTTCATTTTATACACCTGTGGCCATGGAAGTGACTGGAACACCTGAATTCAATTATTTGGATGGGTGAGCGAATACTTTTGGCAATATAGTGTATATATATATATATATATATATATACTGTATATAGTTGTGCTCAAAAGTTGGCATACCCTTGGAGAATTGGTAATATATGTATTTTTAAAGAAAACATGAGTGAGCAGGCAAAACACATTTCTTTTATTTCTTATGGGATTCATATTCAACTGTAGGTTATAACAGAATGGCACAATCATAAAACAAAACATGGTAACAAAGTAAAAAATTAAATGACCCCTTTTCAAAAGTCTGCATACCCTTAGTTCTTGATACTGTGTACTGCCCCCTTAGCATCAATGACAGCGTGCAGTCTCTTATAATAGTTGTCTATGAGGCCCCAAATTCTTGCAGGTGGTATAGCTGCCCATTTGTCTTGACAAAATGCCTCCAGGTCATGCAAAGTCTTTGGTCATCTTGCATGAACCACACGTTTGAGATCTCCCCAGAGTGGCTCGATGATATTAAGGTCAGGAGACTGTGATGGCCACTCTAGAAACTTCACCTTTTTCTGCTGTAATCACTGGAGGGTCAACTTGGCCTTGTGCTTAGGATCATTGTCGTGCTGGAAAGTCCAAGAGCGTCCCATGCGCAGCTTTCGTGCAGAAGAATGCAAATTGTCTGCCAGTATTTTCTGATAACATGCTGCATTCATCTTGCCATCAATTTTCACAAGATTCCCATGCCTTTAGAGCTCACACACCCCCAAAACATCAGTGAGCCACCACCATGCTTCACAATGAGGATGATATTCTTTTCACTATAGGCCTTGTTGACCCCTCTCCAAACATAGCGCTTATGGTTGTGACCATTAAGCTCTATTTTGGTCTTGTCACTCCAAATTACAGTGTGCCAGAAGCTGTGAGGTGAGTCAAGGTGTTGTCGGGCATATTGTAACCGGGCTTTTTTGTGGCATTGGTGCAGTAAAGGCTTCTTTCTGGCAACTCGACCATGCAGCTCATTTTTGTTCAAGTATCGTCATATTGTGCTCCTTGAAACAACCACACCGTCTTTTTCCAGAGCAGCCTGTATATCTCCTGAGGTTACCTGTGGGTTTTTCTTTGTATCCCGAACAATTCTTCTGCAGTTGTGGCTGAAATCTTTCTTGGTCTACCTGACCTTGGCTTGGTATCAAGAGATCCCTGAATTTTCCACTTCTTAATAAGTGATTGAGCAGCACTGACTGGCATTTTCAAGGCTTTGGATATCTTTTTATATCCTTTTCCATCTTTATAAAGTTTCATTACCTTGTTACGCAGGTCTTTTAACAGTTCTTTTCTCCTCCCCATGGCTCAGTATCTAGCCTGCTCAGTGCACCCACGTGAGAGCTAACAAACTCATTGACTATTTATACACAGACTCTAATTGCAATTTAAAAAGCCACAGGTGTGGGAAATTAACCTTTAATTGCCATTTAAACCTATGTGTGTCACCTTGTGTGTCTGTAACAAGGCCAAACATTCAAGGGTATGTAAACTTTTGATCAGGGCCATTTGGGTGATTTCTGTTATCATTATTATTTAAAAAGGGGCCAAACAACTATGTGATAATAAATGGCTTCATATGATCACTATCCTTAAATAAAAGAAAGTTTCTTTGCATGATCAGTCATATTTTCAAAATAAATGCTAAAATTTCACAATTTCTGCCAGGGTATGCAAACTTTTGAGCACAACTGTATATCAGTGGTTTAGAGTCACATGAGGTTGAGTCAATTATGACAAAATATTATTTTTGGTGTGAACTATTCCTTTAATCCCATTTTAATTATGTAGTATTTGTTTTTGGTTGTGTAGCAGTGATGTGTGTATGATAGCACAAGTTTAATCTGCCCAGCCTTATGTGACCTTTATTGCAGTCTTAGTGGAGGCAATGTTTAAAACAGAGGCTAGATGGGTTTGGAATATGTGTGTACCATTAAAACCCTTTTAAACTGCTGTCTAGTGGTGTCCACTATATATACAATACCCTACTGTAAAAACTAGCTCTTTCCACATAGGCCATCAGATGAGAAAAGGAGAAAGAGCAAGAGAAAGACAGCAGGTTGAGAAAGTGTTTTTTATTTTATTTAATTTTTTATCTCATTCTTGATGTTAGAAGTTTTTTCTGATGTTGGCCTGTACAGTGAGACAGTAAATGTGTGTATAAGTGCATGATAAGCATTTATTCTGGCTGTCACGACACCCACTTTTGGATGGCCCATTATCCACGAAAGGATGATTCACTTTAAAAGCCCTTTAATTGGTCTGAGGGGTTGATCTTTGGCTATCATCCAATCACAGTTATCTCTTGTGCAGTTATTATGTTCATTAGTGCAGATGATTATAAAGCCTTGATGAGAAAACCGCCCTGGTGCTCTGAAGCACTGCAGACACCTGGCTTTGTTACACAGTACAAAGAGGGATAATGGAATTACACCTGCAAGTGTTTTCTCTCTCTCTCTCTCTCTCTCTCTCTCTCTCTCTCTCTCTCTCTCTCTCTCTCTCTCTCTCTCTCTCTCTTCTGTGATTTAGAGATTACTTCTCTATTAAAGTACATGCCTATTGCTCACCGGTTGTAAGTGTCTATTAGAGCATATATAAACCCCTGATTAAAGATGTGCGGTTCTTGTGAATCCTAGAGGTAACAACTCTGATCCATAATGTACTGTAGGTAGCTGCCAGCCTAGACACCATTTTAAGGTGTCTATTGAAGGTGCTCCTGCGCAAAGCTGTTCCAAAAGGTAGCCAGTAACGTTATACTGCCTTCTAATTTTAAGGAAACATTGTATGTATTCATTAAAAGGGCTGATCCTGAATGCATCACAGCAAGCTCAGTAACAAAAATCAACCATACTGATAGATGGAATAAATTTTGATTATAAAAATACTTCATTCAATCTATGAAAATGACAATGAAAATGACTGTGGTGCCATTTTTGCTAAATGATACGTGGTTCCTTACACATATCGTGGCAGTTCAGAGGTGAAATGTTCACTGTTTGGCACTAAAAGCGAGGAATCTTCTCCCAAACTGATGAGGTTTGTAAGGTTAATGCTCTATGAAGTTTTAAAAAATAAAACCTACTTCTTTACCCTAAACTATAAACCTAAACCTTACTGATAGTGTTATAAAGAGCAAATGTGATGAAAAGCGCAACAGCTGAGGCAACCACATCATTTCGTGGTGATTCTATGACACTTTCTTTCAACGTGTTGACTTACAAGCTTTTCAGGAACTTATAGTTGAGCTATTTTGCAATTTGATCGCACCCAAACAAGACTGTGAATGTAGTTGTCTATGTAATGCAAGCGTTAAAATATAGCGCTTTACACTATAGTAAAAGCGTTTAGATGCCACACATGTTAAACACTGTGTGAGGATAAGGGTAAAAAGCAAGCATTTGTGAATTGATAATCTGTTGTTTTACTAGTGATTTGTGTAAAAGGGAATAAAAGTCAATATTGTCGTAAGGCCTCTAGTTATCATTTCACCAGGAAATGCCGCGATTCATTCAACAAGTCAAGTAAAAGTAGGTATGGTATTGTAATTCTCTGAGGTACAATTAAAAATAGACTTTTTACGCAGTATTTGTGTGCTTTGTATTTTTGTGCTTATTAGCATGTCCACATAGTAGAACTTCAAGGCAGAATAGAACTAAGAGAAATTTAACAATTCTACACAGAATTACTTAAATACAGAATCTACACTGTCTTTCTCCTGAGCTATAAAAATTCGGACTGGTGCCAGCAAGTCTGAGTTTCTCGCATCTGGCAAATCTTAACTGCTGTAAGAACAGTGGGAATCTTAGAAAAGGCACAGTGAAACACCTCTGTCTTCGATGCTAATCAGATAACCCCCCAAGCTTAACTCATCATATCACTGGCCATTTGCTGAGGGACTACTCTTCTATGACTGCCATGGGAATCCACTGTTCTTCAATATAACCAACTCTGTACACTAATCATGAGGCATGTTTCTGGCTCACCAGCTCACATGAAGCTTAATTCATGAACATTTGACATGGACTTTTCTTATTTCACTACTATCCAAATATCTTAATTGACAAATGCATCTCATGCAGATGATAACCCCGACAAGTATGTTTCTCATGTAATGTATTATCCATGTTTAAAACTAAAAAAAAAAAAAAAACGAAATAGTAGGAAGTTTTATCATGCATTATAACTTAATTATAACTGTAATTTAATAAGAAAGGACATATATGTAATTGATTGTCTCTTAAATTCCAGAATGATGGTGTAAAGTATTTTCAGGTTATTTGCAGTTATAGTTTTCTTATGAAAAGTGGGAAACTGATAAACCTCACAACAAAGGTCATAAATAATTTATCTTGAAGGGAGGACACTTTGACCATAGGCCCTCTGAAAAGCTTCCTCTGATTAGCTTAGAGCCTCTTTGAGGTGTGAACAAAACTAATGGGTTAAAAGACCATTCTATACAACCCCCTCACTCTCTTCTCTGCTCTACAGCTTTCACACACTTTGGCATCTATCCCGGGATGGATGTCAACACCAAACAATACAATGCAAGTACAAACCTCCAGACTTTTGCTGAAATCTGGTGCTTTCTTTAATATAATTTGAGTAACCCGATCTCAAATCACAGCATACTAAATGAAGTATTGGTGGTTTAAGGTAAGGTCTTTAGACTCCATAAAGTTCATTTCATGTTGTGTCGATGTAGTGACACTAGGGGTCACTCTTGGGAGCCCGAAACACCTCTGATCTTTTGAAAAAAGGCCAATGAGAATTGGCGAGTGGAATTTGCATGCCACTACCCCGGACATACGGGTATAAAAGGAGCTGGTATGCAACCATTCATTCAGATTTTCTCTTCGGAGCCGAGCGGTTGCATTCAGTGCACTGAATACAATTCCTCTTAAAAGAACTCACCTCGCTAAAGACTGCTGGATTTGACGGCACATTTCAGCAGCTTCTCCCTCTCTGTGCCTGTGCAGTGCAGAGAACGCCCCTGGGTGCTTTAGCAGAGCAAAAAAAAAAAAAAGAGTATATTCTGAAAAGAGTATATTTTCCATTCATAAAAGAGCGGCATACACGGAAGGTCTTTTTAAAGATTTTCCGTTTGTGTGTTATTCCTGGTTGCGGTCGCTATCTCTCTGCTTCTGATGGCCACGATCGCTGTCTTACGTGTCTGGGCGCTGCTCATGCGGAGACATCGTTCATGGATGGATCATGTCCTCATTGCAAGAGCATGACCATGGCAACATGGCGGTCACAGCTTGCATTCGTAAGAAAGCAAGCCACCTCAGAGGCTCCCCGCCTCGGTCCTTCCACCTACGGGTATGAGGCCATGCCGGTTAGCACTGGGGGCGATTTGGGGACCTCAATGGGACCACCTCCGCCGGGTATCCCCCCACGGACCTCCCATTCCCCGGCACGCTCGCTTGCCCATCGCTGCGGGTTCGACATCTTGTCCGGCGCCCCGGAAGATGATGAGTTATCGAGTGCAGCATCGGAGAGCGGGCTTGTCCAGTCTGACACTGAGGCTTCGACTGGGCTTCCTCCTTCGGGAACGGTCGCCCAGTCTCAGGCTGATGCGGAAATGACGGACATGCTTTCCTGGGCAGCTACAAGCGTCGGGCTAGAGTAGAACCCTCCGCTCTCCCCTGAACCCTCGTGGCTTGACAATTGGTTCCTGGTCTCGGGGCGCTGCCCACAGCCACGCCCCACCCGGTTCCTTTCTTCCCGGAAGTGCATGAGGAGCTGACAAGATCGTGGGAGGAACCTTTTACTGCCCGGTTCCGATCTTTCAGCTCCCCCGCTCTTGCTACCCTCGATGGCGGAGTGGCCAGGGGGTATTCTGTGATCCCCCAGGTGGAAAAGGCGCTCGCGGTGCACTTATGTCCACAGAGCGGCGCCACCTGGCGTGGGCGCCCGAAGCTCCAGTCAAAGGCCTGTAGGTTTACGTTGTCTCTGATGGCTAAGTCCTACGGTGCCACTGGACAAGCCGCCTCCGCCCTGCATGCCATGGCTCTCCTGCAAGTACACCAAGCCAAGGCACTAAAAGAACTGCACGAGGGTAGTTCTGACCCAGGATTGATGCAGGAACTGCGCTCAGTGACCGACCTCGCTCTCTGGGAAATGAAGGTCACAGCACGGTCTCTCGGGCAGGCGATGTCCACTCTCGTTGTCCAGGAGTGCCACCTCTGGCTCAACTTGGAAGAGATGCGAGAGACTGACATGGCACGGTTCCTTGACGCCCCCATCTCCCAGGTTGGCCTGCTTGGCAACACCATCGAGGACTTTGCCCAGCAGTTCTCGATGGTGAAGAAGCAGACGGAGGCTATAAAGCACATCCTGCCCCGGCGCGGCTCAAGATCCCGCACCCCATCTGCTCGTCACCAAGGACATCTCCTTGCAGCAACATCTACGGCTCCACCGCAGCCCACCCCCGTGGCCCGGCCCCGGCATGCAGCCCATCGCAGGAAGCAGACGCCACCCGTCTCACAGCCGGCTGCCAAGAACCCAAGGAAGGCTTCGAAGTGCCTCTGAGACGGGCGACCCAGGGGCAAGGAGACCCATTCCTCTGAAGCTGGTGCACAGACCACTCCATCCCCTGATGGAGGGCCAGGAGGAGAATCTTTTGTTTCTTTTTTCGCTGCATGCCCCAGAGGCTGCGGTACCCAAAGGTTCAGCAAAAGAGCAGTTTCCTTGTTTCCTGGGTCACATGTCCGATGTGCACGGCCGTCATCACAACCGCCGTCCACCGTTCCTTTTTGGCAGGGTTGGCGCTCCAGCATCAGACCACCTGCCCCTGGGCACCCAGCTGTGGCACAAACACCCCCACACAGGATTAGTGCCGATGGACCACGGGGACGAGACTCCTCCTCCCCCCTCCTCGGCCAATCTCATGGTGGGTGGCAGGAGCCAGGTAAGTGCTTTGATGTCCCTCGACTCAGCACGGCCACGGGGCTCGAGTCCCCTTGATGTGGCACCTTGAGCTCCGCCCTGCCACGAGGCCCCATCCGCCGGTATGTCCAACACAATTATCCCCTTGGTCCCCCTCGCCCGGAGCTTGGACACGTGGCTCGCGCTTTCAAACCCGTCGCAATGGCTGACCCGGATTGTCCGACTCGGCTACGCAATTCAGTTCGCCAGGTGCCCGCCCAGGTTCAGCGCCGTCCGTTTCACCTCAGTGAAGGGCAAGAACGCCGCTACCTTGCGTGCGGAGATCGCGACACTCCTGAGCAAGGGCGAGATAGAGCCAGTCCCTCCAGCCAAGATGAGGAAAAGGTTCTACAGCCCCTACTTCATTGTACCAAAGAAAGGCGGTGGGTTGCGACCAATTTTGGACCTGTGAGTACTGAACCGGGCTTTGCACAGACTCCCGTTCTAGATGCTGACGCAAAAACGCATTCTAGCGAGCATCTGACATCTAGATTGGTTCGCGGCGGTAGACCTGAAGGACGCGTACTTCCATATCTCGGTCCTACCTCGACACAGACCGTTCCTGCAGTTTGCCTTCGAGGGCTAGGTGTGCCAGTACAAGGTCCTCCCCTTCGGCCTGTCCTTGTCCCCTCGCATCTTCACGAAGGTCACGGAGGCAGCTCTTGCCCCGCTAAGGTAAGTGGGCATCCGCATTCTCAACTATCTCGATGACTGGCTGATCTTAGCTCACTCTCGTGAGTTGCTATGTGACACAGGGACCTCGTGCTTCAGCACCTCAGCCGACTGGGGCTTCGGATCAACTGGGAAAAGAGCAAGCTCTCCCCGGTTCAGAGCATCTCTTTTCTCGGTCTGGAGTTGGACTCAGTCTCGATGACAGCGAGTCATCACGAAGAAGCCTCACGAATAAGCGTGCACAGTTGGTGCTGAACAGTCTGAAGGCATTCAGATGGAGAACAGTGGTTCCACTGAAACACTTTCAGAGGCTCCTGGGGCATATGGCATCCTCAGTGGTGGCCACACCATCACACCGGTCTGTCGCCGCCTCTTCAGCCCTTGGACCAACCTGGCATTTCTACGGGCAGGGGTTACCCTAGAGCAGGTCTCCAGGCACGTTGTGGTTACAACAGATGCCTCCAAGATGGGCTGGGGCACCGTATGCAACGGGCACACAGCCGCCGGCTCTTGGACTGGCCCACAGCTGCGTTGGCACATCAACTGCCTAGAGTTGTTGGCAGTACTGCTCGCCTTGCGGAGGCTTCGGCCGTTGATCCAGGGCAAGCACGTGTTGGTCTGGACGGACAACACAGCGACGGTAGCTTACATCAACCACCAAGGCGGTCTACGCTCCCATTGCATGTCACAACTTCCCGCCGTCGTCTCCTCTGGAGTCAGCAGTGCCTCAAGTCGCTACGAGCCACTCACATCCTGGGCGACCTCAACACCGCAGAGGACGCGCTGTCATGTCAGGTTACCCTCAGGGGAGAGTGGAGACTCCACCCTCAGGTGGTCCAGCTTCGGAGTAGATTTGGTCGAGTACAGGTAGACCTGTTTGCTTCCCGAGAATCCTCCCACTGCCAGCTTTGGTACGCCTTGACCGAGGCACCTCTCGGTATAGACACGTTTGCACACAGCTGGCCCCCTGGACTACGCAAGTATGCGTTTCCCCCAGTGAGCCTACTTGCACAGACCCTGTGCAAGGTCAGGGAGGACGGGGAGCAAGTCATCCTAGTAGCACCCTTCTGGCCCACCCAGACATGGTTCTCGGATCTCATGCTCCTCACGCTCCTTAAGCTGAGCTTAAGGCACTCTCTTTGAAGACTGCTCTCCTGACTGCGCTCACTTCCATCAAGAGGGTAGGGGACCTGCAAGCGTTCTCTGTCAGCTAATCGTGCCTGGAGTTCGGTCCGTGTTACTCTCATGTGATCCTGAGACCCCGACTGGGCTATGTGCCCAAGGTTCCCACGACCCCTTTTAGGGATCAGGTAGTGAACTTGCAAGCACTGCCCCAGGAGGAGGCGCTTCCTGCCTCCTCCTCCATGTGATGCGTGATCTTACCAACGAGCTTATGTCATCCCTCTCATGAGCGCATGTCACGGAGATGTACGGAAGCGAACATTTGTTGTTAAAAAGTATATAAGTATTGTTTTGTTTCTAAAAATAATCAATCGTTTGGGTTCAGAAGAACTTTATTTGTCGACTGGAGTCATGTGGATTATTTTGATGCACCCTAAATATGCATTTTGGACCGTCAAAAAAATGGAGTACATTCACTTGCATTGTTTAAAGGAGGAGGCCTGAAATGAAATCCTAAAAATCTTAAATTCTGTTTTGATGAAGAAAGAAACTCAAATATATCTTGGATGGCCTGAGGGTGAGTAAATTATCAGCAAATGTTCATTTTTGGGTGAACTGTTCCTTTAACAACATCAAACTCTACAGCAATCAATTGTGAGTTGAGACTCCTGTGTGTTTCATGCAAGCAGTGCCAATTGTGTGGGATGCGGAATGTGGCATGCCTACGTAGACCATTCCAAACCAGTCCCCTATGACTATCTCTGTTAGGAAGCTGCCTTAGTAATCACCTACCTACTGTACACAGCAGCTCACTAGGCTTTGGAACACAGCTAATGTGCCATTTATATGCTATGGTGTTCCAGAGATATCTGAGAACAAACACATGAAAGCGCGTGTGTGTGTGGTAAAGGCAAATATTCCATAAAAGTAACAGTATGTCAGAATAGGCAATATTAGGCCATCGAAACAGCCTGAACATTTGTTGTTGTTTACTGTCTTCCCTAAGCAGATTTCTCTCATGTGTGATTATGCGTCAGTTTTGAAAATCTGTATAGTTGGGATAAAAAAAAAGGATTGCAGACCATCGAAAGAAACAAATGTCGATATCTGAAATCATCGGCTGTACACTGTGCTGTTCACTAGGCTTTGGAACACAGCTAATGTGCCATTTATATGCTATGGTGTTCCAGAGATATCTGAGAACAAACATATGAAAGAGTGTGTGTGTGTGGTAAAGGCAAATATTCCATAAAAGTAACAATATGTCAGAACAGGCAATATTAGGCCATCGAAAGAGCCTGAACAGTTGTTGTTGTTTACTGTTTTCCCTAAGCAGATTTCTCTCATGTGTGATTATGCGTCAGTTTTGAAAATCTGTATAGTTGGGATAAAAAAAAGGATTGCAGACCATCGAAAGAAACAAAGCGTCGATATCTGAATTCATCGGCTGTACCCGTGCTGTTTTTCCGGCGAACTCAGGTATGTCATCACCCAATTTCTAATTTACCGCACCTGCACTCAATTCACTCATTTAAAAGAAAAAAAAACTGACTTCTCTTGCACAGAAAGTGTTCCCAGAACGTGTCATAAATATAACTGAGACAGATTGCGAGAATGTGCTATTAATAAAATCACTTTCTGTGCAGATGTGTCTAAGCAAAATTAAATAACAGAATAATGCAAAAAAGAGATGAACTGTGGATTCTGCTTCTCTCTAGGGCACACACTCACATACACACACTCTTGATGCCTCTCTCTCCCTCTCTCTCTCTCTCTTTAGCCAGCAAAAGTACTACATAATATTAAAGTTGGATTAGCACAAAAAAGCGGATGAGTATTTTAATAGCATTTGTGTTTTATTTAAAGTTCCAATATTAAAGGACTAGCAAAAATATAAACCCTGGTTTAAGCATCTATTCCTCATACACATTTCAGATCACTGCCATGTTGGGGATATTTATTCTCACTTTCTATGTGGTTTGTGTTTTGTGTCTTTCCTGCAGTGATTGGCCGTTATGCAGCTGCCGCAGACTGGTAGCGAAAGGACTGCATGCAGTGCTGCAGGTGGAGAGATCTGCTCTGCCGCCCTCTAATCTGCTAATCTGTTCTAACATGCTGTCCTCCAGCATATGCTTTCTTTGGGAGAGTGTGGTGTTAGATTATTTAAACCCTGTAGCAGGAGACAGGAGATCATCCCTGCCTGATAACTGTGAAATGGAGAGGTTCATGTAAAATGACGGCTGTGCAGAAAATCTGCCCAGCAAGCACTTTGCCCTAACCCTTTTCCCTGACTCTCTCTCTCTCTCTCTCTCTCTCTCTCTCTCTCTCTCTCTCTATCACAGCATCGTCAACACTAACATTAATTACAGACCATCGAACTTGGAAAAAAAGCCCTATCCATCCATCCAAGACAGATATACTCAGGAGATGATAAATATTGTGAGTGTGAGACACACTAAAGTTTACTTCGGGTGTGCGAGTTGCGGAATGCACAGTATGTGTGATGCAAATTGGATCATTACCACAGCCACAGCCACTTGACCGCGCGTCGCTTAGATTTTCTTGATTAGCAAACTTGGTCCTCGGCTGTGCATGAGTTGAATGCGCTCCTATTCGTTTGCGGTCAGAAAAGTATACTTACAAAGACAACATGGTCGACCAGGCATGAGGTGATCTGGAACATGCAAAAACGAAGTATACCTGGGCCTTAAGGATGTAAAATAGAAACCTACTCTCTTTAATCCCACACTGAGATCTTCACTGATAGAGAGAGAAAGGAAACACAAAGGACAAGGTTCATAGAGGTAGGGTTGGATTGATACCAAAATCTTGGCTTTGGTATGATACGAGCCTCTGGTACCTCCAGATCAATACCTTTTGGCAACAAATAAACAGCCTCGGGTGATTAATGAAATGAAACTAGGCTGTCAATAGATTAAATAATTCAATGTCAATAATTAATCCCCTACTTTGTTTGTAGTGACAGACGCAGTGGAACACATGTGCATATAGGCCTACACTGTCAAAATTAGTAACCTGCAATTGAGAATTTCTATCTAAACCTTAAAATTTGTTTTGTTGGTGTAACCTGATGCATTAAGGTTGATTCAGTTATTTTAAAAATTAAATTTGGCTGGTATCAAACCAGTTAATTTACCACATGAAGCACACTTTTAGGTTTACATTTCGTTTTTAGTGTATACAAAAAAAATCAGTTTTACACTTACATTTGTAACAAGAATTTTTTTTGCAGCTTTCATCTGATGATCTTTTCATTTGTGCGCCAAAATATTATATTTCATACTAGTTTAGTTTGATGGTTATTAAATATAAGCATTCAAAAAGTAAAAAATAAATAAATAAATTTTGTTAAACATCCCATCTGCTTTTTGTTAAACATCCCATCTGGATTTGATTTACAGTATAGATACATTTCATAATGACTCAGTTATAATGTCAAATTCTGTAAATGCTTTCTGTAAAAATTTAAGTGAATCGCATGGATCAATGCATTAATATTTAAGCTTCACTTCACCCTGCTTAAACTGACAAACTCTGCTGAACAGCAGCAAACTGGTGTCCTGGTAAAGTACCAAAATTTGCAAAATGAGGATATTGTAATACAGTAAATTTACTAATATATATATATATATATATATATATATATATATATATATATATATATATATATATATATATAGTATATACACCAATCAGCCACATCATTAAAAAAACACCTGCCTCGTGTCCCCCTCGTGCCGCCAAAACAGTGCCAAGCCGTCTTCTCACCACAATTGTACAGAGGGGTTATCTGAGTTACCATAGACTCCATCAGTTCGAACCAGTCTGGCCATTCTCTGTTGACCTCTCTCATCAACAAGGCATTTCCATCCACAGAACTGCTGCTCACTGTTTTTGGTTTTGGCACCATTCTGAGTAAACTCCAGAGACTGTTGTGCGTGAAAATCCCAGGAGATCAGCAGTTACAGAAATACTCAAATCAGCCCATCTGGCACTAACAATCATGCCACGGTCCAAATCACTGAGATTCATTCTGATGGTTCATTCATCCCATTCTGATGGTTGATGTGAACATTAACTGAAGCTCCTGACCCGTATCTGCATGATTTTATGCACTGCACTGCTGCCACACAATTGACTGATTAGATAGTCACATGGATGATTGTTGGTACCAGATGGGCTGGTTTGAGTATTTCTGTAACTGCTGATCTCCTGGGAGTTTCACACACAACGGTCTCTAGAATTTACTTCGAATGCTATTCTGAGATGTGGGTTGACACTGTTTTGGTGGCACATGGGGGACCTACACAATATTAGGCAGGTGGTTTTAATATTGTGGCTGATCGTGTGTATATATATATATATATATATATAGATAGATAGATAGATAGATAGATAGATATTACAAATGGTATATACAACTCTATATAAAGGAAATTGTTGTTTATGGAATATTCTGAAATATATGTGAGAATAGACGTGAGGTTGTCAAACTTTCTGGTTTCCAAAATTTGTTAAACATGTCCATAGTTAATGTGATGAACTATACCACTTACACCCTGTACACCGAACACGAGCATCACGTCGCTTTAAAATCAATAGAACCCATTATAATCAATGATACTGTCTACACTGGAAGTGTCCGTTGTGGTGCGTTGTGCTGACAGTATACGGGTGTCCCATTCCATTTTGTGCTGCACGCACTGGTGCTACTACTGCCAACAACACAAAACAGTTTAGAACGATCGTGTCGTCCAGTGTTGAAATGATTGTGTCACGTCAACTGATGCCCCCGGTGTAGACAGGGTGTTACTCTGCTAGGACACCTGTGTGACTGTCAAGTGGTAAGTGGTAATACATCCACAAATAAATGTATATCATAGAGCTGTATATTTTTGGTACCATGTTATTTTGTAGTGCTGGTATACTGCTCAACCCTACAGTCTGCACAACCCTAAAGGTAATTGGTATCTTTTAAAGAGTATCTTTTTTTTGTTTTAGCATCTAACCGAATGCAGATGGGTTATGGCTTTCTGGAATATTCAGAAATGTCAGACAGAGGCCTGTGGGAATAGACATGAGGAGAACATGCCCAGACCTGAGTATCACACGACCTTGCTGCTGTGGTCAGGCCTCTTTCAATAATCCAGGGGTCAGTGTTTCCTCCTCTGCCTGACCCACATTTCCACACCTCTGTCAAACTCCCACTGTAAACAGCCAACCCTCAAACAAATATCCTCCAATACACTTCAAATCCTTGAGAGAGCCGTCGCAGACAAAAGCAGGGGTAAAAAAAAGAAGTGACAATTTGATGGCTGTCCAGTCCTGCTGAAGCTGAAGATGTTATTCTTTGGCTCCAATTTGAGAGAAACAGAACCTTTCCCCTTTCCTGTCATCTTGCGCTTCTGTGTTTCTTCCTCCTCTACACTCTCATCTATTCCTCATTTCCGTCTTGTCATCCAGAGTCTCATCAAATGTCAAAGGACAGCATGTTGTCCCCGAGTGCTGGCTCCATCTGCATCTTGAAATACATATCTACAGTGTGACTGATCTGCCCCAGGTCTGTGTGACAGGGGTCAGCACTATTATACAGAACCTTGATGAGACCACTCTATGAGAATGTGACCGAAAATGTCTGAGGGGACCACTGCTCTCTGTCTTTCTTTCTTTCTTTCTTTCTTTCTATCGTAAAGTATATTCCAACACTCTCCTCAGTTGACCAAAAGTCTTCAGACACTTAAGTCACACTTATAAATCTATAAATGTCTTTGCATTATATAGCAAAATATAAAACCATGTGGTTATTTTGCTTAAGTACCTATGAACTTGAGGAGAACTGGCTTTATATGTCAACTAAAAATGACTTTGCAAAAATGTTAAAGAAAAGTTAATTTACTATAGTTATGAGAAAGGGTAAAGGAAAGCATCATCTGTGTGCAGATGCCATTTGCTAGACTGGAACTTGCGCTGTCCACATGAACACCATTACTCAATGTGTCAGAGCATACTAATCGCTAATCCAAGGCTCTAGAAACATAGCTTTTACAATCCAACCCACCATTTTTCTTAATCCCCATTGCCAGGATCTCCTTAACAAGAGACATTTTACCTTACAAGTGTACTTCCATACTTATACACTTACGTTGCTGTAATAAAGCTTTGTATTTGTATTGATATAAAAATGTCACTTCAATAAACAAAAAGTTAGGTTTCTGCAGATTAAAAATTTTATCCATCAAGTGTCAGTCTCTAATTTCTAGTGAATAATGTATGTTAATTAATCTGACTAAGGACAACAAGAAGTAAATAATTCCAACAGAGCGTTTCTCCATATTTCTAAAATAGAAATAGAATACAGCTTTTCAGTACTGTGTATAATCTAGCTTCACATGTTTGGAATAATAATGTTTTACACAGTTAGATCCCATTCCATAGCTCTCTCAAAATAACACCTCCACTATGTGAACACGGGAATCACACTTATCAGCACGTTTTTCTTTATTCTTAAAGGATAATGTGTCAGCACCTTAAGCACCTTAAGCTGAATTCTGCCTGAACACATGTTTGATTCTGCGGTAATCGGGATGCCTGATGGATAGGAAGCTGTTTTTGTTTATGAAGAGTGTGAGCTCGCTGCCATCTGCTCAGAGATTAAACACCACACTCTGATGGAATACATAAACACCCATCAAGCTCAAGCAACCTGCTTAAGACACTCATAAATGCCCATTTTAAATCACTTACTCTAGAGCATTCTTTAACACATACACTCATTGAATAAGCATCTGACCAAACCAAGGCGAGAGTGTTAAATATCTCCAGAGCTGCTACAGGGTATTGTTCTATTTGTTGGCTTTGTACCAGTTAGATTATTTTTAGCAAATTATAAATAAAACTGCATTTTTTCTTCAGCACAAAACATACTGTTGTTAGGAATGATCAAATACTAATAGAGCAAAAATTCCTTCACCCAAAAATAAAATCTCATGTCATTGCAAGCCTACATTGTTATTTTTTCTGAGGAGCACAAAGGTGAAATTTTGAAGAATCTTAACACAGCTCTTGTCCATACTTCAACACTGAATAGTGACCATCTTTGTCAAGTTCCAAAAAGTACAAAAAACACCATAAAAGCACCATAAATGTAGTCCATACTTATATGTAGTCTTCTGAAGCCATATGATAGCATTATGTGAGAAATAGATCAAAATTTAAGTTGTTATTCACTGTAAATTATCCCCTATACTAAAGCTCTGAAATTTGATTTGCATTCGTGATTAGATTCAAACATAATGCTTCAACATATCACAGCAGGTATGATATCATTAACACTAAAACAGCATTGGTTTTCATGTCTTAACTGAACGCGACGTGCCAGTTGAGCACTGCGACAGAGGAGAAGGTTATTAATGAATAACGACTAAACAAAATTTTGGTCCGTTACTCATACAAAGCAATTTTATGGCTTTAGTAAACTTGGAATATAGCACAGAAGTCATACAAACTACTTCTATGGCTCTTTTATTATATTTTCTGGTGTTTTTTGGAGATTTACAGCATGACTATAATGAACTCATAATATCAAAAGGGCTGCGTGAAGCACTTCAAAAATTCTCCTTAATTAACTGTATATACATTTGGAAGAACATGGGGATGAGTAAATAACTTTAATAATAATTTTCATTTTTGACTGAACTATCGCTTTAAGGGGCAGTACAACATAAATGTAGGACTAACTGAAAGTGAATGCTAATAATTAAAGAAACATGAGATATTTTAAAATACTTTAAAATACATGCATGTCTGTGGATATGCGAATTAAACTGAATGAGTCTGAGCAGCTCAGGGAGGATTTGATGCTGGTGTGACCTACATGTTTTGTCCCACAGATGGAATAGAGCAGCGGGCATGAAAGTTTCACATTTTTAATTTCCCTGCTGCGTCTCTCACAGGCCATATGGGCTTGGACAGGCTATGAACAGTTACAGGAAGAGCTAACACATAAGAGAATCTTGCGATGAATTCACTTTAAAACTCAAGAAAACAAGAGTTAAGGGATCGTGAGTCCGTTTTTTTCTTTTCTTTTGTCAGACAGTCTGAAATGGCCTGTCTTCCGAGTTATTAGAACACAAAGACTTCTGACCTCACAGATATAAACAGAATAACTCATATACTGGTGCAAATAACCACTGATACAGAGATCTGATACATCAGTGGCAATTCAACAGCAATACACAGCAAACACATAACATTCATCTTTGTATGTGTAAGAGTGGCCGGGTTTGGGTGGTTTATGAGGACTTTTTTTTATAAACTGGTAATTACAAGGGTATTATGCTATAAATGTGGTTTATGAGGACATTTCTAGTGTCCCCATAATTCAAATCGCTTAAAAAACATACTAAACGATGTTTTTTTGAAAATGTAAAAATGCAGAAAGTTATTTGTGAGGGTTAGGTTTAGGGGTAGGGTTAGGGTTAGGGGATAGAATCTATAATTCGTACAGTATAAAAATCGTTATGTCTATGGAGAGTCCTCATAAGGATAGCCGCACCAACATGTGTGTTTGTGTGTGTGTTTGTGTGTGTACATTAAATTATATTTCTCATGTAACCTAAAAATGTTCTTCTTGCGATAACATCAAAACTAATTGGTTTCATTTAAGTAAAAATGTCAGTAATTTAGTAACTGAAGTAAACCTACGTAAGTTTACACTAAATGAAAGTCATTTTAAGGTTTAGTTCGGGTTGAAATTGCTCAAGGGAACACTGAAAAAACAAATGATTTTGTGGTGAAGTAAATCTAGCAGAAAGGAATTAGTACTTTTAAAAAGTTGAAGTTTGAGTTTAAAAAGTGTGAACATGAAAATATTAAGTAAATTCTACATTTGTTTTTAATTAAAACATGTAAAAATTAATGTTCCCTATCTGTCACTCACTCGACGTTGTGTCGATGTAGTGACACTAGGGGTCACTCTTGGGAGCCCGAGACACCTCTGGTCTTTGATAAAAGGCCAATGGAAATTGGCGAGTGGTATTTGCATGCCACTCCCCCGGACATACTGGTATAAAAGGAGCTGGTATGCAACCACTCATTCAGATTTTCTCTTCGGATCCGAACGGTCATGCTCACTGAGCTGAATTCCCACGACTGTTCATTCACCTCTGCTGGATCTGATGGTGCATTTCAGCAGCTTCTCCCCCCTCTGCACTGGTGCAATGCAGAGAACGCCCCTGGGTGCTTCGGCAGAAATAAAAGAGTATATTTCTCTAAAAGAGTATATTTCTCTAAAAAAGCGGCACACACGGAACGTCTTATTAAAGACGCGTCTTTTTAAAGATGCTTTTCTGATTGTGTGTTATTCCTGGTTGCGCTCATTATCTCTCGCCTTCTGACGGTCACGATCACTGTCTTTCGTGTCTGGGCACTGTTCATGCGGAGACAGCGTTCGTGGATGGTCATGTTCTCATTGTGAGGACATGTCCATGGCAACGATGCGGTCGCGGCACGCCTTCGTAAGAAAGCAAGCCACCCCAGAGGCTCCCCGGGGGGATTTGGGGACCCCAATGGGTATCCCCCCGCAGACCTCCCATTCCCCAGCACGCTCGACTGCCCCGATCGGGCTTCCGGATGAGTTCGCCGGCTCGTCTCATGGCGAGTTCGACCTCTTATACGGAGCCCGCGAAAGTGATGAGCTCTCGAGTGCAGCATCGGAGAGCGGGCTCGTCCAGTCGGACGCAGAAGCCTCAGCTGGTCTCCTCCCTTCGGGGACGATTGCCCAGTCACAGGCTGATGCGGAGATGACAACATGCTTTCCTGGGCAGCCACGAGCGTCGGCTAGAGTGGAACCCTCTGCTCTTCCCTGAACCCTCATGGCTCGATGATTGGTTCCTGGGCTCGCGGCGCCGCTCAACTCTTGTTGCCTCAAGCATATGGCTGAACCCTAAATTATGTATTAATAAATCCCCTTTCTGCTGGTCAGAGTGGATTGTAAGGGGTGGTTACTACACTCGGTGACCTATATGAGAGTGGAGTGTTGAGATCTTTTGAAAATTTGGTTCAACTTTTTGGGATTCCCAGATCTCAGTTCTATAGGTATTTACAGCTGCACCACCTGCTCTGTATTGTTTTTGGAAGTAGCACACACCCTCCCAAAGTGGCAGATACTCTGGGAGAGGGGATTACTGCTTTTGGAATAGGTCATGAGGCATCAGTGTATTACTCCCTGCTAATTCAGAGTCTGGGGGTCAGAGCTTTAACTTCTATCAAGAGATTATGGGAGAAAGATTTAAACTTGTGTGTGTGTGTGAGTGTGTATTATGATATGTGACCACAGGGGTGTTTGTTGGGGGTCAGGGTGGGGTTGGTGATTGGGGAGGGATTTTATTGGGGGATAAATGTTAAATGTTGATTCGATGTATATGGGCTGTGTTTTTCTTTATTGTGTATTTATGAATCAATAAAAATGTTATTTGGAAAAATGTACTCACTCACTCATGAAATTAAGTAGATTTTACTTAATTTCATACCATTCAAATTTACTTTGAAAAACTGTGTGCCAAAACCTGCAAAATAAAAATGACGTAAATCTTACTCACCATTTTTTTTTCAGTGAATAACTGCACATAGTCACTTTTTTTAAATGTTTATGTGTGTGAGAAACACTTAAGTATTTTCCGTTTACTGTATCACCTTCATTTGAGAAAATCTAAACAAAAAAATAAATAAATAAAAGTTTCATACTTAAGCTAATTTTCTTTTTGTCATGACAATGAAAGCAGAGTGTTAAATCACAGTGAAAACACCAAAAAATACTCCAGTAAGAAGACATTTAACAGCTTTTCCTATGATGTTTTATTTTATTTTTTAATATATAATGTGTTGGGTTTTGTCTGTTTTTACAGACAGACAGAGAGACAGACAGATAGAGAGAGAGAGAGAGAGAGAGAGAGAGAGAGAGAGAGAGAGAGAGAGAGAGAGAATAAGAATAAGAAAGAAAGAGAATAAGAGGAAGGTGGCAGATTGTGGATAAAACAAGGGCAGGGGAAACAGAAATCATAAAAAGCGTCACATGACAGCAACATCGGTCAGCAAGGTGTGTGTGACAATGTGACCCTCACACACTCTCAAACACACAACCTATCCCTCTTCATAGTTTGATGTCATTGGTCCTACTTTGTGTCTTGTTTGGGGTGGGTAAGTTTAGGACATACCAAAGAGACAGAGAGACTCATGTTTTACAGGGCAGAAGGGCACAGAACACCAACACACACACACTCTCTCTCAGTGGTCGGAAGAGCTCAGGACCGCAGTCATCTGCAAGAGCCATGTCGCTTCCTACGTTTCATCTTTGACACCCTCATCTGTCTCTGTCTCTCTTTCCACACCTCTGTCTCCCTTGTTCTATCTCTTTCTTTATCTTTTTCTTTTTTACGCCCTTCACTGCCTCTCTGCAACCATTCTCCCTACATTTCTCTCTCTCTCTCTCTCTCTCTCTCCAGGGATATTTGTTTTATTGAGAGCATGAGCCTCATAAAGAATGACCTACAGTAACAGTAAACTTCCTGGCTATATTCCCTGTGTAAGTGTTTATGTGTGTGTGTGTGTGTGTGTGTGTGTGTGTGTGTGTGTGTGTGTGTGTGAGACAAATACTCAAGAAGAGTTTGGAGTTATTAGTTTTTCCCTCCCAGTGGTTTAGTGAGTGTGCGTTCAGTCACCTTGCTCTGACCTGTTAAGCAGTAGTGTGTAATTAACTGATTATCTGAACTCTTTCTTACCTCTCTTCTGCTTTGGCTGGCTCACACCTGGAGTTCTTATTCAATCATTTATATTTACAGCCATTCGATTAGCATGCTTTTTTTATTCAAAGTGACTAACAAATGAGAATAATATAAGCAAAAGCAACAGGGAGAACACAATACAAATACACAGTGAAAATGCTTTGTCAGGTAACCTAAAAATGTGCAAAAATATTATGTAAAATGACAAATAATTCATTGACAAATTATGCTCTATATATGATGACAAAGGTACTCTATGTGCCGCATGTTGTGAAACTTAACAGAAAATGAACTTCACACGGTGAGTCATATTGTCGTTTTGACTCGAGTGGGATTCGAACATTGTAAATGTTTAATATAACAAAAAAAAAGGTAAGGGACCTAGAGCAATATGTCAGGGGGCCCATAATAGAAAAACGCCTAGAAAAAAGCCTAATTTGCCAGCAAAACAGCAAATCAGGGGTGCATTTCCCAAAAGTATTGTTAGCCAACTACAGTATGGTCACAAGTTCCATCATTACCAACGTAGTTCAACACTTTGGTGTTTCCCGAAGCCAGCTCTTTACCTGTGGTTAGAAGCATAGCCAATAGTTCCTTATTAGTTTGCTGTGTAGACATCATTTGACATCGCTGAGGCTTCTATATCTTTCATTCCATATAAATCTTTAATTCTGTCAACACTTTGACCATGTTTACATGCATTTGAGAAAATTATTTATTCCGGGGTTTTGCAGAAAACGATGTTCAGAACCATCACATAAATGCGAATGCAGCCGTTTAAGGGATTAAAGGCTGTTAAAAGAAAGTTCTTTATCACACACGGTTTCTGCTGGAGAACACAGCTTTTAAGTGTTTATGTTAACGCATAAGTATCATTTATATGTTTTTGAAGAGTGCGCCTATTCTCAAGTGTGTCTGGGGAACACCGAAGTCTGATGTAGATGGAAACCCTCTACATATATCTGTGTGCTGCATGCACTATGTATCTGTCGCATTACACAGTGCATGCAGCTTTCCTGTCTTCAGCTGCTTTCTCGCATTAAACGGCTTTCTGGTGTATGTGTAAATGAGCTTTTAGAATTTAATATTTGTGGATATTATACTCTACCCCCTGCATAACATCATTAATGGCAGCTCTATGTTGTTGAACCAACATGGTTCGAGCGATGAATGTTCGACAGTTACTACGGTTTCAGGAAACAGTCTTGACTAGCTAGTTACTGTAATTTCTCCAACAATACATCATACAATGGTGGTTAAGCAGTGAGATACATCACTGTATGGGAAACGCACCCCAGAATCAGTGCCATATTCAGTGAACATAACAGAAACAAAAGCTTAAGAAAAAAGGACTCATCTAATTTCAGCAGAACCTTCTACTAGATTTTAAACTTTTTGCAGTGGCCTCTACATGACCCCAGAGACATCTGTGTCATGTGTTTCATCAACCATGCCAAAAGGGACGTTTTCAGATTTAGTTCAATACTGGGGACCATTTTGAGGCAGAGGCTATTTGCACAAAGTGTAAATAGCAAAAAAAAGCTTCTCCTTTGCACTAAGTGCAAATAGTGTTAGATGCTATTTGCACCCCAGTAAAAATAGTGGGAGATACTATTTTCACCCTTAATTAAATACTAACATACAGTTTACTGTAGGTGCATCACTACAGTATGTTTATTGTGTTTATACAGAGTGCCCCAGACCAAACCCTACCCCTATCCCTAACCTTCCCCTACAAAAAATAACCTTGGTTTTACTACAGTAACCATAGTATCACCAAGTTATTTTGTGGTAAAATCATAGTAATTACAAAATAAAACATGGTTACTATATTAACACCACATTACTGTATTAAGGGCATTAAAATTGCATTAAAACTATGGCTTACTATAGTAAAACTATGGTTAATTTTACTCGGATCAAACCTTTCTCTCATCTCTCCGACCTTTACCGTGACCAAATAACTGCGAGAAAATCAACCTCAGTAATCAAAAATGTATTTTTATTTATTATTGTAAGTATTATTAAAGGAAATATTAAGAGAGGAGACAGGAAACAGGATGGCAAAAAGAATCGAACCCAGGTTGTCTGCAGGAAGAAAAGCACATCTGCACCGTCATTACACCCCATGCTACTGCAGCGACACTATAGGGGTGCAGTTTGTCTTTAATTTCAGTGTTTCCACCAGGCTATTGGAGTGCAAATAGCCGCGCTGTGTGGCAGGTGCTATTTATAACTAGTGCAAATAG
The DNA here is from genome assembly GCF_019703515.2 of Myxocyprinus asiaticus. Taxonomy (NCBI): domain Eukaryota; kingdom Metazoa; phylum Chordata; class Actinopteri; order Cypriniformes; family Catostomidae; genus Myxocyprinus; species Myxocyprinus asiaticus. Next base: position 24,579,315 of record NC_059376.1, on the reverse strand, counting down.
TCACTTCACATTTTTGACTATAAGCTACATCCAAGTATGTTCACACACAAACACACTCATGCACAGACAGAAACATACAGTATACAGTACATGCCAACAAATTTACATTGTCTGTCTGTTTTTTTGTTGTTGTTATAAGCATCAGTTAAAATGTTCTGGTAAATATAGATACAAAAACCAAACAAATGCTTTTTCTGAATTTGTTAAAAAATCGAATTAAACAAATGTATGGTAATATCGACCCAAATCTGACTTTATGAAATCCACATCGTTGGACTTTTAATTAGATGGTTCATTAAAATGATCAGCACTGTAGGTTAAAATGGAAATAAGCAATAAAAACAGGCTTAAGGCTTAAGACCAAATGATCCTTGACCTTGACTTACCGATGTGACTGCGGTGCGAGGAGGCATCAGACAGATGACCCCAGAGAGACAGAAGGGTCAAAAACACAAGCATGAGCCACGCACACACCCGCTGTACCGCCCGCTCCTGCATACTGAAACACAAAAGACAAACCATATCAGCATATGAGAGTTACACTTATTAGATGGGCTATTACAAGACTGCTTGTTTCTAGAGGGGATCACATTCTCTTGTCCAGCTCTATCTAAATGTCCTCATTTTCTCTGAATGTTTTCTGATGCACTGTGGAGTGCTCTAAAATCTTTAAATGCATAGTTCATCCAAATATAAAAATTCTGTCATTATTTACTCACCCTATGTAGTTACAAACCTGAATGACTTTGTTTCTTCCATGGAACACAAATGGAGATTTTAGGTAGAATTTTACCCTCAGTCACCATTCAATTTCATTGCATCTTTTTTCTATAGTAAATGATGACAGAATTTTCCTTTTTGGGTAAACTATCCCTTTAACCTCTTCAGAGAATTGTTGCTGTTGGACCTCATGACAGATTAACACTACACAGAGAAGCATCACAAACTCTACAAATTAAAAGCACTCTTCAGCATTCTTCTTCTTCCTTCCAATTTCTCTCCTATTTCATCTCATAATCCTCTTTCATATCTTCTGGGATAAAGAGATGCAAATAGATTTAAGCATTTCATTTGGAGAGAGAACAAAGCAAATTATTTATTTACAATGTATTGACTTTTGAAAAGGCAAACAGTGCTAACAAACTCAATGCATGTACTGTAGTTGTCCAATTGTGTGTGTACACTATTAACCCACCATTGCACATTGTTGCCTCAGGATAACAAACCCACATTCTTCACTTTACAAGCACATGATGCACATACAATGGCAAAATAATGGTTAATAATTAAGAAATATAAACCAATTAAAAGCTTTTTCTTGATCACACTATGTCCTGGCTGTGTTTTCTAGCATGGTGCACAGTGTGAAGGACACATATACTTAGGAGAACTGACCTCAGAAAAGCAATTTTTATTCAGAAAAACACATTTCTGTCAAATTATATATACTGTATATACATATATACTGTATATGTACACAAAAATAAATGAATATATATGGTTCAAACTACATTCCCTCACTTTCACTACAAACATTTAAACAAACAAAAACCTGTCTTAGATAAATTTCTTTCCATTATAGCATTGTGGTCTACCAAATATTATTTTTCAAATTTTGTTTATGATTTTAGTAATGAAGTCCATTTCCCACCAGAAAAGTGAGTCAAATAGACAGAGAGAGAAGTGTGTGTGAAAGAAAAAGAGAGGTAAACAATGTAAAAAAGTTATTTGGAGGCAAATGCTTTTCCAGGCTCAGGGAAGTCGCTGTGGGATTGTGTCAAATTAAGCAGATTTAGTGTACTAATTATCTATGAACTGGCAGAGCTCCCTCCTGCTTAAAGCTGAGGGGTGGGTAGGAAAGCCTTGTGTATGGAAGCAATGTCTGGAGGGAGTTTTACAGTATGCATGTGGACAAACAGGAACACCCAAAAAGATGCTCACTCAGATTTACATTTTGCACATTCTCACGTCATATCCAGAGGCATCTGTGTCATGTGGTTTGTCAGCCATGCTCCTCATAAATAGAGAACATAGAACATTATTTGATAACATTTATTTTGCCCACTTCCCTTAACGGGGCAAGAGCTGCCTCTGCCCCTTTCCCATGGCAACACAGTTGTTTTGACTGTTGTGAACTGGTTCTCAAAGGCGGCTCATTTCATTCGCCTCCTCAAATTACCCACAGCGGGGGGGGGGGGGGGGGTTCAACGGTCTGTCCTGTTTGTTTTGTTATTTTTCTCCCTCATGTGAACGCTGATCATGCCTCTAATTAGCATGCTAGCAGCAGCTGTCTCTCCAATAATTCACTGCTCATTTAAGCCTGTTGTTGAGTCATGTTCTTTGCCAGATTGTTGTTTTGTGTTGAAATAACTCACCTCGCTTTCTCTGCCTAGTTAGTCCTGTCTCGTGTTTTGTTTTGGTTGTCCATCTCTGACCACATGTCGGGAGTGTGGTTGCCTTCCAGTTTGCTGTACGCCTGTTCTCTTCATCCACATCTCTTCAATGGAGGATTCCTCATGAATCTGCTCCTGACTACCACAACGCTTACACTCGCCTACGAACACACTTTTCACGAAGAATTCCTTTTGGATCTGCTCACTGCACGGTCAGCGTACGACAAACTCACCCAGCACCTTCTACTGCTGTCGGTGACGGGATCTCCACACTTCACCTGGATCTGCTGAAGTTATAACTTATTGTTAATAAATCTTTTGAACTGTTCCTCTGTTCTTGTGTCTCTTTGTCTCGCCTTTGTGACAGATAACGAAGTAAACGTGCATGTGTGTGTTGAGCTGAGCTCAACAGAGCTGAGTTGATTTGAGGATGACTGTGTTTGCTCTGGCTGCTCTACTTTGAGGGCTAAACTTCTGCTGTGTGTTCATTAGGTCTTTAGGAGCTCTCAGTAAACACTGCCAAACACCCACCGGCTAGCGTCATCAACACGTCTCTGCATTAATACAAGTCAGGGTTAATTACTAGCAAATCTCCAGCAAGACTTTAATTGCTAGCAATTAAAAATGGATGAGAGTCTTCAAAAGCTGTAAAAGTTTCTATATTTCTCTTTAACTTACAGGTGTTTACTTTTCTTTCTATCATTTTTTTGGTTTGTTTGTTTGTTTGTTTCCAATTTTGCAATTATTTATTTTGTTCTGTTCTCTGCTAACAATGGCCTGCAGCAAAGCTGCTACAGTGTTGGAAAAACAAATGTAATGTTATTTTTTATGCCAAAAAAGTACACTGAAACTGACATTGACTATAAGAGGAAAAAAAAAAAACAGGTACCAGACAGACAGAGAGAGAGAGAGAGAGAGAGAGAGAGAGAGAGAGCGAGAGAGAGAGGGAATAGTTATATAGAATGGTTTGATTTGCATTTGAAAAAACTGTATCAACTGATTCAGCAAAAACATATGACTCACTCACAAGGTTGCACTGTGAGATCAAGGGACAGTATTTCAAAGGTACAGTAGAGGGGCAGTTTGTCAGATGGAAGGGCAGTATTTGAGTGTTTAGGGTTGTACTGAGATATAGATTTGTTTTTCAGAGATAGAATGGCAGTATTTGAGTGTTATAATGTTCTTTTGTGAGACAGAGTTATATTTCAAAGGTAAGAGGGCACACATTTAAAGGTATGATGGCGATATTTGAAGTGTAAGAGAGGAAAAGTGGTTGTACTGTGTAACGGCATGAAACCTATGCTCACAATGGTTTTTTTTTTTGTTGTTTTTTTTTAACCCAGTTAGTGTTACCCAGTACAGAAGATTTATCTTAAACATTGAGAGAGAGAGAGAGAGAGAGAGAGAGAGAGAGAGAGGCAGGCATCTCTGTTCCATTCATATAATTAGTCCCACTGGAATCTTTGCAGATGGTGACATCATCACACACACAGACATTTCTGTTTCATTTTCTGCCCAAGAACAGAACATGTCCACATCAAACCTCTCTCTCTCTCTCTCTCTCTCTCTCTCTCTCCCACTTTCCATGTGTGTCCCTCTCTCATTCAGTATTTCAAACCATGCACTAATGGCTGAATCAATCATGCCATGCTGGAGAGCTGAAGAGCTCACATCATTTCATGTAATATTTAAAGTTCAAAGACAGGAGTCTAGCTACAAAACTACACCAAAAATAACAATAAACACACACTCACACACATCTCCATACAAGTTTTACCTTGTACACCTCATTATGACAGACAGACCTAAAAGGATCAAACAATATTCACCCATCACCTAAAGCCCCTTTCATCTTCCCTTCCTGCTTCTTTTCAGACAGGATTTCCAGTCCTGTAGCAAATACTGCAGGCTGGTAGCTCTGTTGCTTTGTGCTCAGTAAAATGTATGTTTGTTGTTCCTTTGTTCTCTTTCTCCACTCCACTCCTCTCCCCCCTCAAGGAACAATCTGCATATTTGCACACAAAGCTGCATAAGAACGTCAAAAGATCTTAATGCATCAGCACTCATTAGAATAGTTTTATCTATCAGCAATCTTTAGTCAATAAACAATGTGCGTACAGTAATCAATTTTGACATGCCAAGCCATCCTGATGCATTAAAGAAGAATTTGTTAGAAGTGACCTCTCTGGTTAACATATTAGGGCTGAACAAAAAGGTTTGGGAACACTTTATTTTAATGGTCTGCAATAATGCACTGGTTGAATGAATAAGACATTTATTAATAATTATCTGAATGTAAAATAAGTCTATCTTAGTCACAATTTACAACTTATCGAATGTCTTATTTTTGTGTAGAAAATAATGCAATTAGTGCACTATTTCAGAGATCAAATGTCAAGATTACTAAACAATATTAAGCCAGCAATTAAAGGGATAGTTCACCCAAAAATTAAAATTATCTCATCGTGTACTCAACTCATTACTCATTCATGCCATCACAGATGTGTATTACTTTCTTTCTTCTGCAGAACACAGAACACATGGTTAAATCCATGTCTTTTGAAGCAGTATGATAGATGTGGGAGAAACAGATCCATATTTAAGTACTTTTTTACTGTAAATCTTCACCATTTACCAGCCCCAATCAGTAGGTGGCTGAATGTGAAAGAGAAAGTCACTTTCACACCAGAATGTGTATTTAGATTTACAGTAAAAAAAAGACTTAAATATTGACCTGTTTCTCACCCACACCTATCATATCACTTCAGAAAATATGGATTTAACCACTGGAGTTGTAAGGATTACATTTATGCTGCCTTTATGACCTCTTTGGACATTCTGAGTTCTGGTCACCATTCAGATGCATTGTGAGGACCAACAGAGCTGAAATATTCTTCTAAAGATCTTTGTTTGTGCTCTGCAGATGGAAGAAAGTCATTGACATCTGGGATGGCATCAGGTTGAGTAAATGATGAGAGCATTTTCATTTTTGGGAGCACTATCCCTTTAAGGCTACTTATTACTGGCCTTTCAAATCTGTTACTCATAAATCATTTTTTATTTATTTATTTATTTTGGCATGTTTCAATTACAATAAAACTTTCTTAACTTTTAGTTTACTGCAAATACTGCAAACATCTAATAAATCTAAAAACAAAATATTAGCAAAATAATTTAAATGTCTTTAATTTAGGATTTATTAATTTTAATAAAAGTAGTAGTTCTTTAACACATTTCATTAGCAAACATTTTGTAAAACCAATACTAATAATTATTATAGTTCAATAAATTTCAATAAACTTATACTTCAATAAAATACCACCTAATAAGTGCAAAACAATCCAATAACTTCAGTAGGTAAAAGTTTCCCTTAGAACAGGGGGCCAGGTTGTCTTTAATACAAAATAATAGCAATTTATTAGTAAAACCAGTACTAATTATTCATAATTACTGTCTGAATATATTTAAATAAACTTAAATACCACCTAATAAATGTAAAACAAACTAATATGTTGATTAAATAGGTAAAAATTTCACTTTAGAACACTATTAAAGTTGTCTTTAATAGAAGATTTAGTAATTTATTACTAACAGCTTTGCAAAGCCAACACTAATTAGCCTTACTTACAGGCTTAATATTGTTTAGGAAACTTTATGTTTATGATGCATCTCTGAAATTTGGATTGGGATGGCTATACATTCATCTAAACACACTTTTGCTGAAACAAAATGCCAAACATTTCTGTTTTATTTATTTATTATTATAATTATTTATTTAATATCTACCCATTCTGATGCTTTTAAGACAAATCATTCTTGCAATTTTTACAAAGCTTTTTTATCATCTTATACAGTATATTAAATCAGCAGAGTTTAACCACAAATTAAATAATAAATTAAAAAAAAATCCATATGGTTACATTCACATGGCATGTTAGCTTAAGTTACCATTCACTTTCCTTGTATGAAAAAGATGCAAGGAAAGTAAATGGTGACTGAGACTAACACATTAACCAACATATCCAAGTCATTCAGGTTCAGAAAAACATGAAGGTGAGTAAATAATTTTCCACATTGTGTGCACTATCCTTTTAAGAACAACCTTTATGAGGCTCCTGGGTCTTTGTCTATATGTATGTGCCTGAAATCTGTATAATCCTTGCACTAAAACGCAATATCTCAGATGTAGGTTGGTAAGATTAGTGTATCGGTTTACTTAAATGGCCACAAATCATGTCCAACACACTAACTGATATCAGCTTCCAATTCAATAGAATGAGAATGCCAAACATGGTGATGGAGGGGGTGGAGGATGTATTTTGTTTACACAGGGATATTTTTGCTCTTCGGATAGGTGTTCATGGCCAGTGTGGTGTGGGCTGACAGGCAGTGGAGTTTCTGAAGTTTTGGGGCCCTAAGCAAAACCACTCTTTGGGGCCTCCACAACATACCATCCACCCCCAAGAAAACTACCTACCCCATTACCATAGGTATGGCTAATTTAATTCAAATTCCAACATTTATCACAGTGTGTTCCTATACTTTGACAATATTTCATTACAGTGATGCCTCACTTTGAGTGTCACTGTCTGTATGTGGGTCTCTGATTGGTAGATTTAGCTCACAGAAGGGAGAGCTTGTGCTGGACAATGAGCATTCTGGGTTGGGTTTGTGGATTTAAGGGTAGTGTTGCACAAGCTGTGTGTAAGGTCTCATTTAAGTTGGAATGTAAAGTTCAAACTAAGGGCTTAGTAACTACTCATTACTGAAGTCATTACTTAATTTGATTGCAGATGATCTTAACGCATGTATTAGCTAGTAGGTTGTAAGCTCTCTTTAAGTGTAAAGCAACGTGTAGTTGCAAAATATGACATTATTATGATCCATTTATTGATCCAGCATCCTTCAAATTTGTAAACAGAAGTGTTGAAAAGCTGTGCATTTTAGGTTTATTTTGTTGCTGTTGATGTGCAACCCTTTTTGTCTCACATAACTGTCAGTGGTAATAAATAAATGTTTTATTAAAATATGTCACATAAATAAGAATCTATAAATATAATACATAGAATATTTAAATATGGAAATAATCGGCTAATATTCAGGAACTGTATGCAAAATTAATAAGAGAATAAAATATACTAACAGAACAGACTGGAAAAACGTCATGGTTACTTTCATAACCTCCGTTCCCTGAAGGAGGGAATGAGACGTTGTGTCCCGGCCATTTCAGCATCTTGTTCCCTCCATCAGGGAACGGAGGTTACGAAAGTAACCATGACGTTCCCTATCTGTCACTCACTCGATGTTGTGTCGATGTAGTAACACTAGGGGTCCTTATACAAAATGCCACAACTAGCTGAACTGTGTTACATGAACTGGTGGTGCGAGACGGGCAGACCGCTGTGTGCCTCATAGCCAGCGCTCCAGGCCGTCATGTAACCTGCCCCAACGCTCTTATGAGCATCGAACAGTCCTTCAGGAACAAGTCGACTGGCCAACAATAGGGACAGGCTAGCCCAGCCGAGGCCTGTTTTCCTCTCTTTTCTCCCCAAAAAGAGTGGAATTTGTTAACCGACTGGGAGCCATAAGTGTCTACGTCGGGGGGTGTCCCTCCCAAGTGGAAGACACTGTGGAGACCACACCCCACCCAAAAAGAGGGGGGTGTATTTTGAGTGGAATACGTCACATGGTCTTAACGAGTCTTGTCGGAAGTATGTCATGTGGAGAGGTCCCATGGTAGGTCCTACCCAAAGGGAGGAGTTTCTACAAAGCATGGCAACCAGGGGAAGAGGGGCCTCTGCCCAAGGATGATGCAGTTTACTGACAGGGAAACGATTTTGTGGAAGATATCACATGGGGTCGCCTTCGGGGAACCAGCACATGTGGAGCACCTACCTCAGTACAGGGTCTCATTAGCACACATAGTGGGCCGGCAGCGAGTTTCTCCGCAAACTCAACTGCCAGAGGGCTAAGGAGGAAAGTCATCCAGGGATCACAGCCTGTGAACACAACTGGGAGTCAAGAGTGCACGTCTTCACCTCAAGGGAGGGGAAAGGTGCTATGCGCAAGTGGTACACCCGGCCAGCTGTCCCAAAACTTACCTGCTTGTGCGTGCCAATACACGGGACAAGACCGGCTGAACCCGAAGATTGTAGAACCTCGCAAATGTGTTGGGTGCTGCCCAGCCCTCTGCTCTGCAGATGTCTGCCAAAGAGGCGCCACTGGCCAGGGCCCAGGAGGCCGCCACACTCCTGGTAGAGTGGGCTTGTAACCCACTCGGACAGGCTCTATCGCGCCCTTGCACAGAAGGGTAGCGATCTCCGCACGTGAGGTAGCGCCATTCTCGCCCTTTACCGAGGTGAAGCGGACGCCGCTGAACCTGGGCAGGTACCTGGCAAACTGAATCGTGTAGCCAGGCTCTATCGCGCCCTTGCACAGAAGGGTAGAGATCTCCGCACGCAAGGTAGAGGCGTTTTCGCCCTTCACCGAAGTGAAGCGGACGCCGCTGAACCTGGGCGGGCGCATGGCAAACTGAATCGCGTAGCCGAGTCGGACAGTCCAGGTCAGCCATCGCGACAGATTGAAAAGCATGAGCCATGCGCCCAAAGGGGGACCAAGGGAATGATCACGTCGGACGTACCGGCGGGTGGGGCCTCGCGGCAGGGCGGAGCTCAAGTCCAGGGACATCGAAGCACTTACCTGGCTCCTGCCACCCCCATAAGATTGGCCAAGGAGGGGGGAGGAGGAAACTCATTCCTGTAGTCCACCGGAACCAATCCCATGTGGGCGTGTTTGTGCCACAGCTGGGCACACAGGGGCGGGGGGTCTGCCGCTGAAGCGCCATACCTGCAAAAATGGGACAGTGGACGGTAAACAGCTAACAATTTGGCTCACATTCAAACAAGCTGTCCGACAGTGTTTGATAGCCAGCTGCAACAGGTAAAGAAATCTGCGTGATGAGGGAGGAGTGGGGTTCCTCTAAGGGGGAGTTGAATGGCTTACGACGGGGAACTGTGCAATGACATGACTAATATATTGGGAAAAGAACATGATAGCCTACAAAACTATTTTAGTCATTGGTTTTATGTCAAGAGCACGTTATTTATATGACATGAACATCAGGGAGGCTTCAGCCTTTAATTATGCCCAGGACAAATGAACGACGTTCACAGCCTCACCGTTGCTCGAGGCCCCATTTGATGGGGGCTCCAAGCAATTGCTTGGTTTGCTTGTCCTCTAGCTTTGACTCTGCTGACAGTACTAGCATAGACAGTGCTGGTGAAAATAATGACCATGAGTTGGCCTTCATTCGCAGTCATGTGGCAGATTCTGTCAGGTAGAGGGCATTTGATGAAGATCTGAGCTAGAATGAGTGCATCGGTCTCTGTGCCAGTGGACCGAACAGGTGGTCAAATTTGGCCAGCAATAAATATGACAGTTTACATCAGCCGTTTAATCCCACCCACACACACCTGATCTCAATCACACACTGGCACCAGAAGTGACAATTAAAAATGAGAAAACTTCTGCTAGGACACAAACACCAGACCAGAGAGCAGAACTGGAGAAAGAGAGAAGCTTCCGGAAAACAGAATGGAAGACTTCCTAATGAAGTCACACTTCAAGAGATACTCATTATGACTTCACAATATGAATCATTACCATTAAAACAAACACTAAATCTTATTTCGAAAAACAAGATAAAAGAATTTATAAGATGATCTCAGGATGGTTCAAGCAAGTCAGTGCTTGGCGTAATCTACATTGTCAGGTCGTTTAAGTCAAATTAAATAATGTATTTGACTTGAATTAAACCAGCTATTTTAGATGTTACCACATTAGGCACATATGTTTTTGGTTACTTGACAAAACATTTACAGTGCAGAGCAAGAAGCAGGCTGTCCATTTTTATGAACTAAATTACAGAATATGGTGACTTTATTGCCTCATTTATGTCACTGAGGCATTTTATAAAGTGACAGAATGGCCATTAAAAGCCATGAAATTCTTGTGAATTCTCTATAATTGTTAACTAATGATTGAGTGAATATCACTTTTAGTATGCTGAAAGTCAGGCATCAGTGTTGTCTGAGACGAAAAGTCAAGAACCAGATCCAAACCACAACACAGAGTAATGAGACCCAGATCAAGGCCGTGTTTCTCGAGAGGTCTCAAGACCAAGACCACAAGATCAAGACTCAAACTCTGACTCCCTCTGGATATGCTGGTAGTCTTTTCAGCATTAAAAAATAAAATCCTTGGTAGATTAAGCTTGATTTAGTCTGTCCATATTTATATGTATATACTGTATAGCACAACTACTGGCAAAGAAGCTGTGCAGGTACTGTGTGCACACATCAGTGTGCATCTATGTGTAGGTAATAAAAACACACCTATATATTGTGACATACGTGACATATCCACAGCTCTGCTCGCTCACTCTGAGCAATGGAATTCCTGTTAACTGTCATGCCACAGCCTTGAAGGGTGTAGACACAATATGCAACTATCATAGCTCACCTAGCAGAACACAGGAGAGGCTATGACCTCAAATGTGTATACATACGCTCACACACACACACACACACAGTAGTTTGCAGCTTTCCATTAGTTTGTAACTAACTCAAAGCTCTCTTTCAGTGTGTGAGGGTGTGTGAGCCTGTGCATGCGTGTTTGTGTATGCACAAGTGAGCAATGTCACTGATGCAGCGCAGCTCAGTGCTGATATTCCCAGACCCAGTGTGAGGAGTTTTACACAAATTAAGACTCTGTGCAGGAATAAAAAGTGTAAAATGAGATCAAAGTGAAGCAGCATGGTGCATCTGTAGCCTTTATATTCATCTTTTAGGATTTACACAGAGAGAAAAGTCCCTCCAACACTTTGAACCAAAGTAGCTCAAGCAGGATTGGTTCCGGGACACGTTTGGGAATTTAAGAAATCTATCTGAAATGCAAATAGCACATCATGGTAGTCTTGGAAAAACAATCAGCATGAGGAGACTGAGGAGAGAGGTGGGGAGAGACCACCGATATCAGGTTTACTCAGAAACCCCCCAGTGCTACTTTGTCTGTGTCTTGGCCCAAGTCACAATGCCTCCTAGAGGAATTCTCTGGCTGAAATGATTAAATTGCTTGGGAATAACTCACTCTCTGTTTACATCTTCATCTTTCTCTCGCTATTTCTTATTCTGATCTATTTCTGAGTGTCACACTTACCATTAGAACTTTCTAATAGGGCATTCGGTTTCTTTATATTATTTTTCTTTGGAGAATATATATATATAAATAATATGTTAATGACATTTGTCAAACATCTGTCAGTTTCAAAAGCCAAAATCATTATCACTCAATGCATATAGTAAAAACCAAATAGCCCAAAAGAGCAACACTGCAAACTTTAGATTAAATATGCACTAATGGTTTGTGACTCCTACTGAGGCACCACCAAAATCACATGGGCCGTAAGAACTCTGCTAGTGCTGCTTAACTGAAGGAGCTGAACTCAAATGCTGTGGATCAAGAGCAATACCTAAAATGGAGGTTTTTCAAGAAGCACAAAGCAACAACACGGGTCTCTCTGTAGTTTAAAAAGTAAATGAGAGACTGTGTGGGGCTAGGTGCATGCATTCTGAATCATTTATGCAAGAGCAGCTCAGTGTCTGTTTCTGGTGAGGAAAAAAATACTCTGCGTGCAGTTATGAATTATTGACAACAGAAAGGATCATCCCAATTGGAGAGCATTCAACTCTCACTGAGAAGAGAAGAGAAGAAAAGAAAAGAAAAGAAAAGAAAAGAGAAGAGAAGAGAAGAGAAGAGAAGAGAAGAGAAGAGAAGAGAAATGTTCATTAGTGCAAAGAAACATGATTAAACATAAGCAATAATTTTAAAAAATCTTGGTTTTGATTAAAAAATATACTGTAGTCTAACTCTAATCATGCATCATTAGGTCAGTTTTCAATATTTTCACTGATGAAGAGAGGCAGGCTAAATGACAACAATAAAGGCCCTAGCACACTCACAGTGAAGTGCTTCTTCTTTCGTTATTCAGAGCCAAAAAGAAGTTCAAAACAGCTGAGCAACTGCATCCTGTTTGAAAACATTCAGACACCCATCAAATAATATGACATTGAAATCTGTTATCAATGACTTCATGCCTTATTCCGTGGGTAGAATTCACACAATATCAGTAAAAGAAGCTGGATTAACTACTCGATGATGATTTAAATATATATGCAGTAGATAATGTGTTATTTGTAATGTTTTTGCATTTGTGGTGCTAATGTGCTAATGTTCTAAAATGCTAATACACAACCATATGTGCCGATTACACTCTGTTATTGTAATTTATGATGACACTTATACTACTGCAAAGATAGGTGTAAAAAAGAGGGTTAATGGGTAGAATACAGACAAAATAATGATGATAGGCATATCTTACTTTGGACAGATTTCAGAATGGCTCTCAGCAGCAGATTTGTAGGCTAATTAAACCAAAAGAACGCATGATATGTTCTTGGAAAATATCTCTACATGAATGATCATACAGATGTAGGTACATTTACACTCACCATTTGCAAAAAAATCTACACAACAGCGTGTTCATGTTGACTGATCTTAAAGGAATATTCCGGGTCCAATACAAGTTAAACTCAATTGACAGCATTTGTGGCATAATGATGATTACCACAAAACATTATTTCATCTTGTCTAACCTTTTCTTCAAAAAAATAAAATAAATTGAGGTTACAGTGAGGCGCTTACAGTGCAATGGAAGTGAATGGGTACAATTTATGCAGAAATGTGAAGCTTATAATTTTATAAAAGCACTTACATTAATTCTGTTAAAACTCTTGTACTATTTAAGCAGTAAAGTTGTTTTAATCGTCAATTTTACAATTATTTTAGGGTTTTAGGGTTTATTGACATTACATCGTCATGGGAACAAAGTTGTAAAATTGGATATAACTTTACACAGGAAAGGATACTAAGCGATTTCATCACACAAAAATCATGTTAACATGCATATTGTTTATGTCTTGTGGCTATATTTTTTAAACAGTGAGTATTTTAATGATTATGGATTTATCCCCATTCACTTCCATTGTAAGTGCTTCACTGTAACCAAGATTTTTGCTTTTATAAAATAAAAGGAGGGGCAAGCCAAAATAAATTTTTGTGGTAATCAATATTATGCCACAAATGCTCTCGATTGATCTTAACTTGTATTGAACCCAGAATATTCCTATAACTTAGTGAACAGGAATTGAAAAGTAGGTGGAGCTCTATGTCACACCTACCGAAGATGTGGACCAATGGCAGTAAGAAGGTTTTTAGCAGTCGGTAAGTAGTTTTTCTGAAAGCTTGCCCTGGCGAACTGTTATGAACCACCGAAACGAAGTCAAAAACACATTTTTTTTTGGCCAGATTTTGTTTTAAATGACGTTACACCCGTTCATTCTTCAGTTTTGAAGGAAGTGTGCAGGGGCCTTATATCTCAACTCCACTGAATCTCACACACTGTATGTAAAAACAAGAATGATCAAAAGAGTGATGTAAAACAGGTTTTAACCATCTGTGTTTAAAGTAATTCTCTCTCTCTCTCTCTCTCTCTCTCTCTCTCTCTCTCTCTCTCTCTCTCTCTCTCTCTAACCCACATACAGTAATGCTCTCTATAATCAACCTCAGGAGGATTTCATGCACCAGTTTAGAAGTATGCATTTCTGTTTCCTCCTTAATAAGCTCTGCATCAGCACTAAAACACTCGGATGGTGCCAAAAAAGCAAAGTAAGACTGTGAAACTAAATTAGTTTTTACTTCTGTGACACAGTAAATAGAAGCAGCAAAAAAAAAAAAAAAAAAAAAAAAAAAAACAGGTCACACCAAGGTCACCACACCTTTTAACTCCAAAATTTCCATGACTTTTCCAACCTTTTGTGAATACTGGATAATGATTATTTTATAGAGATTTCTGGGGTGGATTTCCATTTGTATGTCACATACCAGTCATGTGCTACCACACAACACACTATTGGCACTTACTTACCTAAATATATATAAGTGGAAAAGTTCATATTCTGACGCAAAACCATCTCAGTCAGCAGAGATAAGCAAACCAGCACACAGCTGCAATAATAGAGAAAATATGCACACACACACACACACACACACACACACACACACACACACACACACTGAACTCACACAGTACAGAAGCTGAAATGCCAAGCGAACAGACGCTCTGATATTTGAACATTTGAGATGTACTTTTCTTGTGTGGAATCATCTGAACCAGTTGTGACAATTTAAGTGCGTTTTTAAGTTAAGTTAAGAAAGCATACATGTGGTGAGGGCGTGGTCGAGCGCCGGTTTAAGAATGGTGAGTGAGATCGGAAGATGAGATCAGTGCAAATTATCACCTGTCAATGATTATCTCTTACACATGATTCTCACTGCAGTGAGGGTGTGAGAGGGATTTAAGAGTGAGCCAGACGCCAGAGAGGGGAGTGAGAGTTGGACACACACAGCAGAGTGTTCGGGTAGTTTTGCATTGTGCTGAAAAGCAATTTCTGTTATAATTCAAATAAAGCTCACATGGATTGTTGAACTGGTCCCCGCTTCCTCCTTCTCAGACAATGAACTTGTTACAATGGTGCCGAAACCCTTCCGAGCCCTTGCTGACTTGCAACAGACACTCTATCAGGCCCTCCTGGCCCAGGAGCAGCGTTTTCAGGAGCTTCTCTAGGACCAAATGGATGACCGGCGAGCCACAACCCCAGAGGTAACCGTATACCAACTCATGTTGGCCAAAATGGGGCCCCAGGATGACCCGGGGGCGATCGTGGGGTTCTTCAAATAAACCGCTACTGCCTCCAGATGGCCAAAAGCCCAGTGGGCGATTCGGCTGCTACTGCTGCTGTCCGGGGAAGCCCAGCTAGCGGCTCAGCAACTCCCCGCTGACAACCGACTGGAGTACAAGGACCTGAAGAAGGTGTTCAGGGTGTTTTGTGTTGTGCTGAAAAGCAGTTTCTGTTATAATTCAAATAAAGCTCATGTGGATTGTTGAATGGTCCCCACTTCCTCCTTCTCAGACAACAAACTTGTTACAATACAATATCAACATCACTAGAAAGAACATATATTTACGATAACCAGATGTGGGCAGTAACGCGCTACATTTACTCATTAGACGGCTCAGTGTTTTTTTCCTGCCCTAAGTGACCTGCCATTGGATTATAATGAGAATAACATTTCCTGACGACTCTTCGGTATTAACAATTGGGTTGTATCTTCCTTTGTCTGAGCATCCTGTGTCACTTGATACAACTGATCCTTGATAATTGAAAAATACGTATATGTGAGTGCAGTGTCTGGCTGGAGGCGCTGACCATCAATCACTTTCACTCTGTCAAAGGTGTGCCTAAGGGTCTGTCACACGTCTGCTCCAGAGGGAAATCCCCTGTAGGAAATCCTCTTAGAAGCCGAGTCTTCCCCCTCCTTTACATCATCCTGATGTGGAGCTGACGTGGAGCTGACGTAGACGGCCCCGGCTCTGACTCCCCAGCCAGTAAATTGCAAACCACACACCGAGACACTTTGTTACAGGACCCATCCATGCACATTTCCCTTAATAAAGTAGTAAATGCTGGCAAATTCGTACCCAAGATTAGTGGATGGGTGAGGCGGGGACTAACCGCAGCCTCAACACTATGTTTTTGCCCCTCGAAATTGAATAATGACAGTCACTACAGGGTAATTGTGCAAAAAAAAAAAAAAAAACATGCAGTGAAAGTAAATGATGATTAAGGCTAGCATTCTGTCTAACATCTCCTTAAAGGAATAATTTCCCCAAAATTGAAAATTCTCACATCATTTACTCACCTGAATGCTATCCCAGATGTGTATGTTTTTGTTTTTTTCTTCTGCTGAACACAAAGATTTTTAGAAGATTATCTAAGCTCTGTTGGTTCATAGAATGCAAGTGAATGGTGAACAAAACTTTGACACTCAGAAAGCACATAAAGACAGCATTAAAGGAACTCAAATGACACTGGTTCAGTCTATGTCTTCAGAAGGGATCTGATAAGTGTGGGTGAGAAACAGATCAATATTTAAATCCTTTTTACTAATAAAACTCCACTTTCAAATTCTTCTTTTTGTGTTTGATGATTCAATTCTTTTGCATATCGCCACCTACTGGGCAGGGAGGAGAATTATTAGTAAAAAAGGACTTTATATATTATAAAGTTATAGATATTTGTGTGTTTCTCACCCACACCTCATCAACATATTGCTTCTGAAAGTCACTTTTGAGAGTCGTATAAATTACTTTTATGCTGCCTCTATGTGCTTTTTGGAGCTTAAAAGTTCTGGTCATCATTCACTTGCATTTTATGGACCAACAGAGCAGAAATATTCTTCTAAAAATCATAATTTGTGTTCTGCAGAAGAAAAAAAGTCATACACTTCTGGGATAGCATGAGGGTGAGAAAATGAGAGCATTTAATTTTTGGTGAACTTTCCCTTTAATTTGATGCATGAAATAAAGAAGTCATGGGTTTGGAACAACATGGTGGTGAATGATGACAATTTTCATTATTAACAATAATAATATTAATAGTTTTATTATTATTATTAATAATAATAATAATTCTGTAATGCATGTTAAATGTGTATCATGAACTGGAATATAGGAGAGCAAACATCCATTATGTTAAATGTGAAACTAGTAACTAGTTACTCACTACTTGCGAATTCTTTTTATTGGATACTTTCTTACTCTTACTCGAGTAATTTTTAACATTATTTTATATACTTTTACTTCTAAGTAATTGTACTTTTACTTGAGTAAAGTTTTTGGCTACTCTACCCACCTCTGATGATAACCGTACAGTTTGGAATCAGTGTTTGTGCACATTTAATTTCATAAGACCAAGCAGAATGACTTTTTTAGTCCTGCCATCTGGTTTGGTAGCTGGAGAATGCAGTGAGAGCAGAATGATTCTAACTGGTCTGCTGAAGGGCTTGATGTTTTTTGATTGGCTGGCTCTTTTTTGGAATGCATTTGTAATGAGCCAAATAAGGAAGACTAATTTTTCACTGTTTGGAAGGGGAAAGAAGGGGCTCTGTATCAAAACATAACTAGTTATGCTGTCAAAATATTCAAGTCACATTTGGGCTTTATTGAATCAATAAATATGTGCTCTGCATATCTGGCCCAGTGAATATTTGGTAATGAGTAAACATGTAATGGTTACTTGCGTAACCTCCGTTCCCTGATGGAGGGAACGAGACATTGTGTCGATGTAGTGACACTAGGGGTCACTCTTGGGAGCCCGAGACACCTCTGGTCTTTGATAAAAGGCCAATGAAAATTGGCGAGTGGTATTTGCATGCCACTCCCCTGGACAAACGGGTATAAAAGGAGCTGGTATGCAACCACTCATTCAGGTTTTATGCTGAGGAGCCGAGACAAGGTCCGGCCATTTCAGTGGGTAGTTCAGCGTTGTGGCAGGAGGGACACAATGTCTCGTTCCCTCCATCAGGGAACAGAGGTTACGCAAGTAACCAGGACGGTCCCAATCTGTCACTCACTCGACGTTGTGTCGATGTAGTGACACTAGGGGTCCCTATACAAAACGCCGCAACTGACTGAACTGTGTTACGTGAACTGGCAGTGTTTGATGGGCAGACAACTGTGTGCCTCGTAACCAGTGCACCAGGCCGACACGTAACCTCCCCCAACATAGTTATGAGTGTCGAATGGCCCTTTGGGGACAAGTCGACTACCCAAAAGATAGAGACTGGCTAGCCCAGTCGTGGCTTCTTTTCCCCTTCTTTTTTCTTCACTTCCTAAAAAAAGAGGGGATTATCCGACTGGGCCGACCAGGTCTAGTCGGGGGGTGTCCCTCCCAAGGGGAGGACACCGCGGAGACCACACCTCGCCCTGAGAGAGGGGGATATTTAAGTGATATTTGCACAGGATGACCTGCTCCTGTGCAAAATACGTCACATGGTCTTGCCAATCATGTGGAGAAGTCTCATGGTAGATCATACCCAACGGGGGAGGAGTTACGACAAACATGGAGACTGTGGCAGAGGGGGTTCTGCCCAAGGAAGACGCAGTTTGCCAACAGGGAAACGAATCAGCAGAAGATATACATCACATGGGGTTACCTTACAGGGAACCGCCACATGCGGAGCACCTACCCCAGAACAGGGCTCTTAGTTAGCATGTGTACTGGGCCGGCAGCGAGTCTCTCCGAACACTTGACAGCCACAGGGCTCGGAGGAAGTCAACCAGGGAACATAGGTTGTGAACACTACTGGGAATTAATGGCACACGTCTTCAGCTCAGAGGAGGTGAAAGGCGCTATGTGCAAGCGATACACCCAGCCGGCTATCCCGGGCTTATCCGCTTGTATTGCGTGCCGCTACCCGGGACAAAACCGGTTCCAGCCGGAGGTTGTAGAACCTCGCAAGGTGTTGGGTGTTGCCCAGCCCGCTGCTCTGCAAATGTCTGTTAGAGAGACACCCCTGGCCAGGGCCCAGGAGGCCGCTACACCCCTGGTAGAATGGGCTCGTAGCCCTACCTGGGGCGGCACGTCCTGGGCGTGATATGCCATAGCTATGGCATCAATGAGCCAGTGGGCGATCCTCTGCTGGGAGACAGTGCTTCCTTTCCGCTGTGCACAAAAGCAGACAAAGAGCTGCTCAGAGATCCAAAAGCTCTGCGTGCGATCCAAATAGATGCGTAAAGTATGCACCGGATACAGCAACGACAGGGCTGGGTCTGCCTCCTCCTGAGGCAGTGCATGCAGGTTCACCACCTGGTCCCTAAAAGGGGTCGTGGGAACCTTGGGCACATAGCCCGGTCGGGGTCTCAAGATCACATGAGAGTAGTCCGGACCGAACGTCAGGCACGTTTCGCTGACAGAGAACACTTGCAGGTCTCCTACCCTCTTGATGGAAGTGAGCGCAGTCAGGAGGGCAGTCTTCAAGGAGAGTGCCTTTAGCTCAGCTGACTGCAAAGGCTCAAAGGGGGCTCTCTGTAGACCCTGAAGAACTACAGAGAGGTCCCATGAGGGAACGAGGCACGGTCTGGAGGGGTTCATCCTCCTGGCGCCTCTCAGGAACCTGATGATCAGGTCATGCTTCCCTAAGGACTTACCGTCCACTGTGTCATGGTGTGCTGCTATGGCAGCAACGTACACCTTCAAGGTGGAAGGGGAAAGCCGCCCTTCCAACCTCTCCTGCAAGAAGGAAAGCACCAATCCGACTGCGCATCTCTGGGGGTCTTCCAGTCGGGAAGAACACCACTTAGCGAGCAGATGCCACTTAAAGGTATACAGGCGCCTCGTAGAGGGGGCCCTAGCCTGAGTGATTGTGTTTACCACCGCGGGTGGTAGACCGCTTAGGTCTTCCGCATCCCATCCAGGGGCCAGACATGGAGATTCCAGAGGTCTGGTCACGGGTGCCAGATGGTGCCCTGTCCCTGAGAAAGAAGGTCCATCCTCAAGGGAATTCGACAAGGGGGGGCTGTCGTGAGGAGTGTGAGGTCCGAGCACCACGTCTGGGTGGGCCAGTAGGGTGCTACCAGGATGACCTGCTCCTCGTCCTCCCTGACCTTGCACAGAGTCTGTGCAAGTAGGCTCACTGGGGGAAACGCATATTTGCGCAGGCCAGGGGGCCGGCTGTGTGCCAGCGTGTCTATGCCGAGAAGTGCCTCGGTCAGGGCATACCAGAGCGGGCAGTGGGAGGATTCTTGGGAGGCGAACAGGTCTATCTGTGCCTGTCCGAATCGATTCCAGATCAGCTGGACCACCTGAGGGTGGAATATCCACTCTCCCCTGAGGGTAACCTGCCATGACAGTGCGTCCGCTGCAGTGTTGAGGTCGCCCGGGATGTGAGTGGCTCGCAGCGACTTGAGGTGCTGCTGACTCCAGAGGAGGAGACGGTGGGAGAGTTGTGACATACAATGAGAGCGCAGACCACCTTGGCGGTTGACAAATGCTACCATTGCCGTGTTGTCTGTCTGAACTAACATGTGCTTGCCCTAGATCAACATCCCTGGAACCTCTGCAAGGCGAGCAGAATTGACAGCAACTCGAGGCAACTGATGTGCCAACGCAGCCACGGGCCCGTCCATAAGCCGACCTGCTCTAGGGGAATGCCTGCCCGTAGAAACGTGAGGTCGGTCCAAGGGCTGAAGAGGCGGACAGACCGGCATAATGACCACGCGATGTGTCCCGTGGCGCCATGCCCATCTCGGGACTCGAGTCTGAAGCCAGTGCTGAAGCGGTCTCATATGCATCAACCCGAGCAGGGTGGCCACCGCTGAGGATGCCATATGCCTCAGGAGCCTCTAAAAAAATGTCAGTGGAACCGCTGTTTTCTGTTTGAACGCCTTCAACAGGTCAGCACCGACTGTGCGTGCTCGTTCTTGAGGCGCGCCGTCAACGAGTCCAACTCCAAACCAAGAAAAGAGTTGCTCTGAACCGGGAGAAGCTTGCTCTTTTCCCAGTTGACCCGAAGCCCTAGTCGGCTGAGGTGCAAGAGCACCAGGTCCCTGTGTGAATGCCCACTTCTCTTAGCGGGGCAAGGAGTGCCTCTGCGACCTTTGGGAAGACGCAAGGGAACAAGGACAGACCAAAAGGGAGGACCTTGTACTGATACGCCCGACCCTCGAATGCAAACCGCAGGAAGGGTGTGTGTTGAGGTAGAATCGAGATGTGGAAGTACACATCTTTCAAGGTCTACCGCCACGAACCAATCTTGATGCCGGACGCTCACTAGAGTGCGTCTTTGCATCAGCATCTAGGACGGGAGTCTGTGTAAAGCCCGGTTCAGTACTCGCAGATCCAAGATTGACTGCAACCCACTGCCTTTTTTCAGTACAATGAAGTAGGGGCTGTAAAACCTCTCCTTCATCTCGGCCGGCGGGAAAATTTCATCAGACGTACTGGCGGGTGGGGCCTCGCGGCGGGGCAGAGCCTGAGGTGCCACTCCGTGTCGTGGCCGTGCTGAGTTCAGGGACATCGAAGTACTTACCTGGCTCCTTGTGACCACCCCCGGAACAGCCTGGGATGGGGGAGGAAGAGGCCTGTCCTTGTGACCCATGGAGACTGCCACATCGGGGGCGGATTTGTGCCACAGCTGGGCGATCAGGGGCGGGGAGACCGCCGCTGGAGCGCCAAACCTGCCAAATAGAGTGGTGGACGGTGGTCGTGATGACGGCCATGCACACCGGATACATGACCCAGGGAACAAGGAAACCGCTCTTGCTGAACTCTTGGGTACTGCAGCCACAGCAATTAAATGCAAAGGTAACAAAAGATTCTCCACCCGGCCCTCGACCGGGGGATGGAGTGGCCTGCTTACCAGCTCCAGAGCAGCGGGTTTCGTCGTCCCTGGGTCGCCCGTCTCAGGGGCGCTTCGAAGCCTTTTGCGGGTTCTTGGTGGCCGCGAGATGGGTGGCGTCTGCTTTCCTGCGGTGGGCTCCACGGCAGGGCCGGGTCGCAGGGGCGGGCTGCGGCGGAGCTGGTCCAGTCACCGCAGGGGGACGCCCTTGGCGACAAGCAGACAGGATGCAGGATCTTGAGCCATGCCAGGATAGGATAACCTCCGTCTGCTGCTTCACCGCTGAGAACTGCTGGGCAAAGTCCTCAGTGTCGTCGGACTGGCCAACTTGGGAAATGGGGGCAGCAAGGAACCGTGCCTTGTCGGCCTCTCCCATCTCGACCAGGCTGAGCCAAAGGTGGCATCGCCCGCCCGAGAGACCACGTCATGACCTTTGTCGCCCGAGCGCAGCTTCTGCATCAATCCCGGGGTGGAACTACCTTCGTGCAGTTCCTTTAGCGCCTTGGCAGACTTGCAGGAAAGCCATGGCATACAGGGCAGAGGCGGCTTGTCCAGCGACACCGTAGGCCTTGGCCATCGGAGACGACGTAAACCTACAGGCCTTGGATGGGAGCTTTGGGCGCCCACGCCAGGTGGCGGCGCTCTGCGGGCATAAGTGCAACGCGAGCACCTTTATCCACCAGGGGGATTGCCGAATAGCCCTTGGCCACCCCACCATCGAGGGTAGTGAGGGCGGGGAAGCTGAAAGATCGGGACCGGGCAGTAAAAAGTGCCTCCCACGACCTTGTCAGCTCTTCATGCACTTCCGGGAAGAAAGGAACAGGGGCGGGGCATGGCTTTGAGCGGCGCCGTGAGCCCAGGAACTAATCATCGAGCCGCGAGGGTTCAGGGGAGAGTGGAAGGTTTCGCTCTAGCCCGACGCTTGCGGCTGCCCGGGAAAGCATTTCATCATCTCCGCGTCAGCCTGTGACTGGGTGACCGCACCCGAAGGGAGGAGCCCAGCTGAGGCATCCGCGTCCGACTGGATGAGCCCGCTCTCCGATGCTGCGCTCGAGAGCTCATCACTTTCGCGGGCTCCGAATAAGAGGTCAAACTCGCCGTGAGACGAGCCGGCGGACTCATCTGGAAGCCCAATCGGGGCAGACGAGCGTGCTGGGGAATGGGAGGTCTGTGAGGGGATACCCGACAGAGGTGGTCCCATTGGGGTCCCCAAATCGCCCCCAGTATAAGCCGCGCTGGCCTCATACCCGTGGGTAGAAGGACCGAGGCGGGGAGCCTCTGGGGTGGCTTGCTTTCTAAGCCGTGACCGCATCGTTGCCATGGACATGTTCTCGCAATGAGTACATGACCCATCCACGAATGCTGTCTCCGCATGAGCAGTGCCCAGACATGAAAGACAGTGATCGTGACTGTCAGAAGGCGAGAGATAACGAGCGCAACCAGGAATAACACACAAAGGAAAGGCATCTTTAAAAAGACGTGTCTTTAAAAAGACGTTCTGTGTGTGCTGCTCTTTTAGAGATATATACTCTTTTAGAGAAATATACTCTTTTATTTCAACTGAAGCGCCCAGGGGCATTCTCTGCAGTGCACCAGTGCAGAGGAGGGAGAAGCCGCTGAAATGCGCCGTCAGATCCAGCAGAGGTGAATGAACAGTCGTGGGAATTCAGCTCAGTGAGCATGACCGTTCAGCTCCGAAGAGAAAATCTGAATGAGTGGTTGCATACCAGCTCCTTTTATACCCGTATGTCCGGGGGAGTGGCATGCAAATACCACTCGCCAATTTTCATTGCCTATAATCAAAGACCAGAGGTGTCTCGGGCTCCCAAGAGTGACCCCTAGTGTCACTACATCGACACAACTTCGAGTGAGTGACAGATAGGGAACTCTAATGACATCTACAGAGAAACAGCATGCAAAAAAGGTCAGAACGAACACATGAGAATACTCAAACACATACACACAAACATGCAGCGAAAATACAAACATACCCTTTTTCTCTTTCCCTCTCTCTCTTTCTCTTACTCAAATTAACACCCATACACAAATCTCAGAACATGTGTGGCATGTTAATTTTTAAGGGATAGTTCACCCAAAAATTAAAATTCTCTCTTTATTTACTCACCCTCATGCCATTTTTTTCTTCTTCTGCTTAACACAGAGGAAGATTTTTGAAGAATATCTCAGCTCTGTTGGTCCATTCAGTGCAAGTGAATGGTGGCCAGAACTTTGAAGCTCCATAAAAGGACATAAATGCAGCATAAAAGGAATTCATAAGACTCCAGTGATTGAATCCATGTCTTCTGTAGCGATATGATAGGTGTAGGTGAGAAACCGATCAATATTGATGTCCTTTTTTTGTTATTAATTCTCCTCCCTGCCCCAATCAGTAGGGAGCAATATGAAGAATGTGAATCGCCAAAAACAAAAGAGGAATATAAAAAGTTAGGACTTAAATATTGATCTGTTTCTCACCCACACCTATCATATTACTTCTGAAGACCTGGATTTAACCACTGGAGTCATATGGATTACTTTTATGCTGCATTTATATGCTTTTTGAACCTTCAAAGTTCTGACCACCATTTAATTGCATTGTATGGACCTACAGAGTTGAGATATTCTTCCCAAAATTTTTATTTTGTGTTCTGCAGAAGATAGAAATCTGGGATGGCTTGAGGGTGAGTAAATGAGATAATTTAACATTTTTGGGTGAACTATCCTTTTAATGACTGGGACAAAAACTGCCTGTGTTTAAAATGATAGTTCACCCAATAATGAAAGTCTGTCATTATCTATTAACCCTCATGTAGCTTCAAACATGTATCCACACTTTGTGCTGTTTTTAGCACTAAACAACACAAGTTGCCACTGTGAATAAGCTAATCTAATAGTGCTCATGAAAGCGTATCAGACGTTAAGCTTTTCACTGAAAAAAGCCTTAAATTGTAGGTTGTTTCTGAACAAACCCTATCATATGACTTCAGAATACTAGGAATATACCACACAAATCAATACAAAATAAAAAATGTATCCCCTTTTCTCCCAATTTGGAATGCCCAATTCCCACTACTTAGTAGGTCCTCGTGGTGGCATGGTTACTCACCTCAATCTTGTTGGCGGAGGACAAGTCTCAGTTGCCTCCGCTTCTGTGCCAGTGAGTTTTTTTTAATTTTATTTTATTTTTTTTAGATCTCTTAAAAGCATGAAATGGACTTTCAAGGGGGTTATTTTTCCTTGTCTGCTGGCTTTAACATCACAACTCAGGATAGTCACTAGTGAAGGGCTTATGCTGTGTTCCATTCATAGTCTTATCACGTGGCTCATTGTGCATGACATTGCAGAGACTCCCAGCATGTGGAGGCTCATGCTACTCTCCGCAATCCACTCACAACTTACCACCCGCCCCATTAAGAGCGAGAACCACTAATCGCGACCACGAGAAGATTACCCCATGTGACTCTACCCTCCCTAGCAACCGGGCCAATTTGGTTGCACAGCAGACCTGGCTGGAGTCACTCAGCACGCCCTGGATTCGAACTCCAGGGGTGGTAGTCAGCATCAATACTCGCTGAGCTACCCAGGCCCCTGACCTTTTTGGGCCTTTTTAAACATTAAATTGAGTTACTATCCAATGTCATTGTATTGAAAAGATGGACGATGATATTTTTTTTTAAACATCTTTTGTGTTCCACATATAAGAAATAAAGTAAAATGGGTTTGGAACGACATGAGGGTAAATCATTACATTTTGGGGTGAACTATTCTTTTAACTCTCTAATGACTGGAACAAAACTGCCTGAGTTTAAGTATATAATCATCCATAAATCTGTCCTCGGTTATTCGTCTTATCATCTGCTCCAAAGAGAGCATTACAGAGAGCCTCACGGCCTGCTCCAACTTTCTGACCCTTTTCACACTCTGTACCTCAGGGTTACAGAAACAGGATGTCCAGGTGCAGAGAATAAAAGTGAGAAAATCCAAAACCTCAGCAACCTCTCACCTCACTGAGCACAGTTCAATTAAACCTGCTTTTAAGACTGCACAGACTCAATAAAGCCAGCCTGCTCCACATGCACTGCATATCACTCCCTAGCTTTTAATTAGCTAGCTGTGTGAACCAGGTGAGATTCCAGAACACTCTCTTTTTCTGCCTCTCTTTCTCTCTCTCCCTGTGTGTTTGCGATGAACCCTTGACACTGGGGTTTGCGTAATTACCTATGTTATGGCCTGCTCTGTCCGCCCTCTGCCTGGTTCAGACTGCAGAGTGTTTATGTATTTATCCCCCCACCCAGCAGAACCCGGCTGAACTCTGTTGGATTTTATCACTGGATGGATGCTTTGAGAGATCCGGTACTAATGATGACACTTCTATAATACTTAATGAAACAGTGAGCACGAAACAAACGCATACAGTACACACACTTAACCAGCAGTCTTCTGCTATGCATGATAAATCAGAGACTAGGCTTTTTTTTTTAAGATACACTCTCTGCCACACACGCATACTTCCAATCATATGCGAGTGAGTTAATAAGGGAGGGAAACTAAGATCAAGAAAGATGTGGCTCTGTGATTTCAGACTCCAGAGTCTCATTAGACCAAAAGAGAGTCACAGCAAAATTAGAAACATTCCACATCCTTCTAAAATAATTTGGGCTCTTGTAATTAATGTGACTTTTGTGCAACCAGTTCAACCCCTGCAGCTGTTAATTTGAATAACATGAAATGGCATTCGATTGTCTGAAGCTGAATTAATTTTGTAATGTTTTGTCTCTGTCTTAACCAGATTATTTATTCATGCTGATCATTAAGGCTGAAATAATGGCAGAACTGTTGAATATATTTTATTCTTGGCAGGACTGTGAGTTTCTTTTACTGTATGTGTTTGTGCATATTGAGGCATCCAAGCACTTTCTAAAACCTTAAACATTAGCAAAATCACCAATAAAACAACACAGAAGCAGATAGTGGATAAATCTGCTAAAGCTGTAAAAGACAACAATATAAAACATGATGTCACAGGTTATTATATTGTATTCTAATAGATAACTAAACTTAGATGATGAAAAACTACAATCAGACAATTTGACAAGGATGCTTGGAATTTAGGATAGTGCACATGCTCAGACATGTTGTGCGATGTGTGATCATTTACTGTCCCTTGTGCTGTCCCAAACTCGTATTACTTTCTTTTTTCTGAAGAACGCAAATGAAGATATTTCGATGGAGATATGAAATGTTTACATATGTACAATGCAAATCAATTGGGTCCAAAGCTTCAAAAGGGATATAAAGGCAGCATAAAGGTAATCCATATGACTCATGTGGTTTAATACAGTCTTTTGAGGTGATACTATCAGTTTTGGGTAAGAAACAGACCAAAATGTAACTCCTTTTTTGCTATAAATCTTGCCATCTGCAGTCTCCTTGGTATATTCATAAGAACGCTGTACAGCGCAAGTACATGCATCAAGTGCAAGAAAGTATAATCGTGCTTCTGTCATGAACGCGTCAAGAAGATTGCTGATGGCAAGATTTATAGTCCTGATTCAGAGTCCGGAATTTTCCCAGTCCCACCCCATTCTCTTCTCCCGATCATTCATGCTGCTACACTGTCCTGTCAAAAATAAATTAAAAATCCCATAAAATAATTTCTAAAAATTTACAAATGTTCCATGTTTAGTCGTGGACCTTTTGCCAGCGACACATAACTGTGTTTAAGGACCTCAGAGTGCAGGACTGTCAGAGGCAAAGAAGGTGTCAACCAACAGGCCCAATGAGGTCTATAATACCAAGAGAAAGCTACCCATTAGCATTTTTATTAGTTTCTCAGCTGGTGCATGACTCCCCAAAAGTACGCAACATGCTTGCTTCCATCTTTGTTTATGGGATACACATTTTGCTGAGACAATCACCTGAGCTTTAAATGCCATGAGACTAATTACTCACAGCACCATAGGAATGTACACAGTCCTAATGCTGCGTTCCATTCAACTCGGAAAGTCAGAACTTCCAGCTTCCTACTAGGGATACTGCAATGGAATGCCACTAAGTAGGACTTCCAACTTGGAAACTTGTGCAGAAATCTTCAACTCCAATTTTACCGAGATGCAGGTGTGTGACATCACACAAACATGTCGGTAACCAAGGAAATTTACAGAGCTAATGCTAAACATTCACTTTTATAAAATAATATCCATCCATGAGTCAAAATTCATGCATTCCATGATTATAAAACTTGTTTAGCAACCATTTGCTTCAGCATCGTTTATCAGTTTGGTTGCTATGAGACATTTCTGTTGACAATCAAATACCTGCTAGGCTAATAGGAGCATTGCAGTTTTTTTTATTTATTTTTTTATTATACGTCATCTTCCGAGCATCAGGCAATTGAATGCCTTTATGGTCGGAGATATCATGTAGGAATATCCCACAACCAATTATGAATGGAACATAGCAGAAGCCCTTCACCTGTGACTATCCTGAGTTGTGATGTTAAAGCCAGAAGCAAAGAAAAATAACCCCCTTGAAAGTCCATTTCACGCTTTTAAGAGATCTAAAAATAAAATAAAAAAACTCACTGGCAAGCATTAACTACTGTATAATATAATTAAATCTTAGCAATTTTTATGTTACTTACATAAAAATGTATTTTTCAGAATGCATGGTTATTTTTGAATGGCCTTCAAAATATCTATATTTGTTTTAGCCCTCAGAATGATGTAGTTACAAAATCTACCAGCAGGTTCTAACTGAGCCATGCTAAAGCCTCCTCTCATTAGTACTGTAAACTGACCAATCAAAATGGATATTCAAATGATGCAACATCATCTACTTCCATTCAAAATGCAGCCGAAAAAAGCAAAACGGAGGCAAAATGACATTAGCCTCTTTCCGCATTCATAACCAATCATTATAAAAAGGTAACCAGTTAAGCCAATCTGCTATCAGTACTACGTTAATGTGTCATCAAGCCTGCTTGTGGTTAATGCGATGAAATAAATCTTATTGGAGGATCTAAAAACATGTGAAAGACTGAACGACACAATCATACTGTATATAAATCTGACTATATGAATCAGTGAAGGATGAAGTTCCATTGTACTGCATTAGGTGAGAAGATGTTACTGTACATGGAATGGGGCCCTCCATTCAATTATAAATACTTGCATTAATCATAGTCTGTAGATGCACTGTGTAATTTCTTCCGTTCATATATTATTGTAACAATTAACGTGGGGAAAGGAGGAAGCTGAGACCAGGTTGACAGAGCACATAGACATTTATTGTCGAAGACTTTTCAGCGCTCCACAATAAGACTTTTCAGCCGCACATTCAACATGTGCACTGCTTTTCAACACCCACACTTCTGACACGCAGACCCACACAAGCAGCTTCCTGTGACTCTGTCTCCCGTCTGCTGCTGTCTCTTCTCCTTAAGTACTCCCGCCGCCCCTTGCTGGAACGCGAGACCGGTGTGGCACGCAGGTGAAAGTCATTCGCCACTTATCTTCCCGGCCTCGCTCTGCCCAGACCCCGGCCCTGCTCACCACAACTGTATTGACAAGTGTTGGGTTGGTGATCGTAAAGATTACAACACAAAGGTAGTTATCAAAACTATTTTAAGATATCAAGGAGAGGAGATCATCTTTGTGTGGAAGCTTAATTACCAGCAAAAACCTATAGGCTAATAAAACATTAGATTTAAATCCACTGCAATCTTTTAATGGTTTGATATTTCAATACAGATTTACATATTTGCCCCTCCAGAAAATTTCTCCACAGACCGCCACTGAATTTTATGTGGCTCGATGTACGTATCACGGCAGTTTGCTGATGAAATAACACTGCATTACAACAACAATGACTTTTATTAACTTTCATACAAATCATGAGTACAACGGCAGATTACTTTTCACCCTTTTCACCCTGTTTCTCACACAATGCTATCTTATGACATCAAAACCCTTTCACTATAGTGCATGACTTGTACAGCTATACATTGTAACATTTACATTACATAACCAACTGCATTTACAAGCTTATTCTAAAGTGATCAAGTTGTACAGTAACTCAACTGATTAGAGAGTTGAACTGGCATTGTGAGGGACCGAGGTAGGAGTACAGAAGAGCCTGAGTCATCATTTAAGCTGAAATGTGATGGAAGCACCACAAAATGATGTGGATGCTTCAGCAATTGCCTTTTTCATATCACATTTGTTTTTAATGACACTATCGGTTAGGGATGGTACAATATATCTCACAATTCAGTTCTATATACGATATGTGGTTCACAATTCGATATTATCTTGATTCGATTTAATAACACTTAAATTACAAAGTGTGGCAAAAAATTGTACGTTCAATTGTACAAAATGCACATTATAATTTTTTAAAATCAAAATAGAGTTCTTTAATACACAATATAAATGCTCAAAGTTTAAATAATAAGAGTTTCTAATATACCTTTCACTATAAGAAAATATCACAAACAAATAAGCCTTCAAAAATAGTGGGCTACATTCATGCTGTTTAGGTGCAGAACAAGCAATAAAACTGAACAGAACCTGTCCTGAAAAAGTATGTGAAAATGTATTTTATATATATATATATACAATTTGTTTTAATCTTTTTAAAAATATAAAAATTCTACATTCTATCAATTAATATTACTTCATGAAATTTTATATCTATTAATATGATGTCAATCATCTGCTGTTAATTTTTGAAATAATGTGTAGAATTTACAAGAAATAACATTACAGTTTACATTCATTTGTATATTAAACACTGTAATGGTACTGTCACTTTAAGAGTGCAACATGCATCTCACAGACTCACATTGGTGTTGCGGTTCATTTATTAACAAGAGAGAAGTCTAATTTTTTATTTGGGATAAAGATGTATATTTATTTTTACTATTTTTATCTGACTGTAACAAACAGAAAGGATGTTTAAAGACACATTATTCAATGACAGTGGAGTGCAGGATTTCATCTTTGATGGCCACACATTACACAAAAGAAATGGTCCGTTTCAGTCTCAAGCACTTTTCAACAAAACAAGCTGATTTTCTACAGTAGGTATTCCAGTTCTTACATTTCTAAAATCTAAATTCCAGCACTTTAAGGACCTTGTGTGAACCATGTAAACAGTGTAAAAAGCGCAGTAGGGGTCTAGTGAAAATCAAACGATAGAAAGATTATGATGTTTGGTGGGTCATTGAATTTTTGATCACAGGGACAGAAAACAATGTTGAAAATTTTGAAATATCGAGTTTTGCCTCGATATGGTTCGTAATATTTTTGGTTCTTTATATATCGAAATTCGATATATCGTCTCATCCCTACTATCGTTTAGGATAAGGTTTAAGGTATGGAGTTTGATTTTGTTGATTTAAAACTCGATAGAGCATTAACCTTCAAAACCTCATCTGTATTTCATGTCATATTTGCTTTTTATGACACTGTCGGTTAGGTTTAGTTTTCAGTTTTAGGGTAGGTTTGTTGATTTAAAACTTGATTATTCATCTTAAAAACCTCATCTGTTTAGCACCACACAGTGAACCTTCAGGCTGATCAGGCTGTACTAATCAGTCAAACCCTGACCCCAAGAATAGACCAACAACTCTGAGCAGACAGATCATTGGTCAGTGACGTGACGCTCATTTTCTTTGTCTGTGTCTAATAATACAAATGCAATTCACACAAAACAATTACTTGAATACACATCTTCTATGATGAACATGTTTTCAATGACTGAGTTCAAAGTCATATTGAAGTCAAAAATGTCACGTGGTGCAACTGTCCGGAGAAAGTAAAAAAATTCAGTCTCATTAAAAGCTCAAATTCTTGAAAAAAGAAATGTTGGCATGAGTTGTGCTGAATAATGATATATGAAATATGATTCATATTTGAAAACAATTAGTCCAACAAATCAAAGGCATGTGGTGCAGCCAACATGTAGGTAGAAATTGTGCTGTCATGTGACAAAAATCATAAAAGAGAGAAGATTTCTTTAAACCCACAAGACTGTATGTGAAGATTTAAAAACAATTCATTATTTTGTCATAATCATTAAATATCAATATTTTAATGAAAAAGGCACATTTGATTCAGGCCATTTGGTTCAACCATGAGAAAACTTATTGATATTCTTGACTTAAAAATGTATGTTATCTGTAAAAAATAGTTTTCAACTTGAAACATATGTTTAAAAATATTTTTGAAATTAATGATTAAGTTGTGTATGCTCTCATGTATTCAAGGTGCAAGGAAACTATTTTAATACCTTTTACTTGATGGTTGCATCACATTACATTTTTTTTTTTCAAAATACTATAAATATTTCTCAAACAATTTATAAAAAACAACATGAACTCAAAGATTGCATTTCTACAAACTTGATACGTTCTTTAACCAGATTTTTTAATTATTTCAAATTTTTATCACCTCAGACAGCCTTATTTGTCAATGACCCATGTGCAGTGTGAGGAGTGTATTGGGTTCATGAAATATACAGATGAATGAAAATGAAGGTGATACTGGGAGAAATTTGAGTCTGCGGTAAAGTGACAGCCCAGCTCAGGTGAGTCTTCACTATGAAAGTGATGCTGATTTTCACAGCCAAACCTCCACCTGACGGAGCACTCGACACCATGGCTAACTTTAGCAGAACATGCAGCTGATTCACAACGTGTGAAAGGCTAACAGCTGTGTACCCTAACTAACAAGAGTTAGAGTCCATCCAGCCGTAACTGAACCAAGCTATGAAGATGCCTGTCAGATCTGTGAAGAGACAAGAAGTTGGTTTGGAGAGAATAGTGTGTGTGTGGACATGAGGGAGAAAGATATTGTCAGAGAAAGAGAGAGAAGAGGATGGTTCTGCTTCTTTAAATGCATATTTCCACCAGCGGCCCTTTATATGAAACCTTCGTCGTTCTCTCTCTCAATCTCTCTCTTTTGGTCTGTCTCTGTGGCTAATGGAGCTTACTCATCAGTCATCATCCTGTTTAACCCTGTTATGTGCAACACCTAGAACAAGAGAACGCTTTCAGACACAGTTAAGCTCTGACATCACACTTTCTGATAGTCCTAACCATCTGATAAAAAGAGAGACAGGAGTACAAGGGAATGGCAGTGTTTCAGGTTATTTCAGGTGCCACGATCAATATTTCTAGAGGATGTGTCAAAACTGTAATCTTAAAGAAACATTATCTATAAAACAAGTCATTCAATTGAACATGAGCATGCTGTATTAATGCCAAGTGACTAAATGCACAGACAAATGAAAGTCAGACTATGATAAACTGTAAAGGTAACTATGTCAATCACAAACACAAACATACACACACCTACACAAATAGTAACCTGCATACACACCTAGTGTCCTAAACAGGCATGACGTGACAAACAACAAGTGATAATAAAGCTGATGAGTTTTTGTTCTTGGTTCCAAAAGTATTTTCCCCATTCATTTCTTCCATAGGGATTTCAGATAGTTCTTCATAAAAGAGTTCTTAGTCAAGAACAAAACCAGCTAGCTCCAAGGTGAATCAAACCTTACAAAAAAAAAAAAAAAAAAAAAAAAAAAAAAAAAAATATATATATATATATATATATATATATATATATATATATATATATATATATCAATATATTTAAAGTATAGCCTACTGCAAAATATTCGAATATATAAGAAATATAGTAGTACCTTCTGAGTGTAGGAAGACCGACTCGATTGTCTGAAAAACATTATACAGTGTAGTGTAACTTATCAGTTTATGTACAGATACAATCTGTAGAAAAAAACTCATTAGATCATATAGATTATAGAATATGTAAAAATACTTTGTTTCTAATATGAAATACTATTGTTGGAAGTCAAAAAGAAAAGCAGAAAATGCAATTAAATTTTTAAACTTAATAAAGAATGATAGATTATGTCTTGGCGTTAGTATATTTTCTGATGTTACAGGTTCAAATAGAATCCAGAGTAACAGTATGTAAATGTCTATGTGTGTCTCCTCCTGAGACCCGAGCGCGACTGCTGTGCACATTTTTCATTGCCCTCTTTGACTTGTAACTAGTAGCCCCTAATAAACAGGATTTTTTTCCCCCTAAAAATTGATGTCCTCATATGTGGACAGCAGGACTAAGTTTTAAAAAAAAAATTTTTTTTAAATAATACCAAGCTATACAAAGTCAGATTTTTTTTAATCAAATTGTTTATTATGTTTCCAGAAGTGTTGGATATTCATGTTTTTGAGACATTATAGACATTACAGCTGATTTTCTGTAAAGCTGCTTTGGAACAATGTGTATTGGGAAAAGCACTAATAAAGAACTATACAAATAAAAATTATTTGACTTGATTTGGCTTTTTTGTTATAATGTTTTACTCTACTTTGGCAACAAAATCTCAATATTCTCTCTTTGCACTGTCAAACAAACAAGTGATAGCCAGTGCTGAAGCATTTTACAAATCAGAAATTAGCATAATTAATTCTGATACAAATAATGGTCAGCATCGTCCAATCACTGCCAACCATGTTAAAATAAAATTTAGCATTATAAATTCTGAATCTACTGTATGTACATCCAACCATGTTGTAAGTGCCGATTCATTGACCTCTCCCCTGTCAAACACTAGTCTTGCTCTCTCCCATCAGGAATTTACAAGTGCACAAGTGAGTTTTGCTACAGGTTTTTTGCAAAAGTATTTGCAAAAGTCAAGATGTGAAGATTTAAAGTTGCAGTGCCATATTTGAGAGGTTGTAAGTGCCGATTTGTGGTTGTACTGCAAAAATGAATTAAAGTACAAAAGTTAATGCATAATACAAGCTTGTGTCTGTAGTTGTATTTATGTGAATGTCATTTTACACATTTGTGACTACTTGTCAGCAATTGCAAATTCAGAACACAAACTTTGAATTATTGTCTGTGAGTGCAGATTGCAACATTCAACTTCACATTTTTATTTTACAAGTTTTCACATCAGTGCTCTGAGTGTAAGTTTCAACTTACGAGTACACATATTTATTGTACAAGTTCTCAAATCCAAATATGCAAGCTCTCGAGTTTTGCTACTGATTTACCTTCATAATCGCTCTACAGCTTAAACTGTAATCACAGATTTGAGAGCACAGAAACATTTATCCACGCACAGAGCAGCAAAGTGGCTTGACTTGTCTTCTGCACTTTTTATTATCCTTTCAAAAACACAAGTTGTTCTGGATCATGGCCAATCCGTTCATAGCACCAGCTTATTTGCATGTATTTACATAAGTGGAAGCTTATGTCCAGAACATCCCTAATCCTCTTTATTCATAGAGAGAGACAGATAGAGAACGAGAGCTTTGACCACTGTTGTGTGTTCCAAGGTCACTGATGCAGATTTGTTACAGAACACATTGTATAAGTGACAAATGGTGATCAACAGATGGATCTGACAAACACATGTATTCTGACATGTCGTATAGGATAAGGATTTAGGGATATTTTACTGCACTAGTGACTGCAGAAAAAGAGAATAAAAAAGTTAATTAATCTCTGAACATATCCTAATCAAAATCTGGTTTGAGGAAAGAGTGAGAGTGGAGAATAAAATGTAGACATGTTAGAAAACCCCCACGGAGCACAGAGCAATCTACAACATTTCTCTCCCTCTTTCTCAGCTTCAAATTTTATTTCAGTGTTCAATTTAGTGTGTTTATTGGAAAAACAAAAACTGTATATTTGTAATGCCAATGTATTACTTAGCTGTGTAAAATGAAAAAAGTGCAAAATAATAAATATTAAGTAAAATAATAATACTGAAAATGTGGTAATATAATAATAATTATATATATATATATATATATATATATATATATATATATATATATATATATATATATATATATATAATTTAATTTAATTTAATAAACCATGCAGTCAACTTAAAAAAAAATCTGCAAACATAAAAAAAAAAAATGAATAAATTCCTTGGGTAATATTAATTATTTACTACTGAATTAATTAATACTAAAGTAATTAATTCAAAATTAATTCAACAAAAGTCACGAGATGTGTAGAAAATATGGCAATAATTGTAATAATTAACACATGCATAGCGATACTTCTGCCTTGATACAGTAGGTATGCCAAAGATACAAGCAATACTGCTGATTTTTCTTTCGCTGTCTGAAGACAGGCTTTACAGTGGCTAAAACGAGTCTGATCTAATGTTATAAACCCCTAGTGCAATAAACTATATTATATAGTATTCTCCAACTGAAGCCCTTCTGTAGAGCCGTGACAGCAGGTCAGATCCAGAGAGGCAGAGGTCAGAGGCTCCACTAGCACAATCTGCTAAGGGCTCTACCATGTACTTCTAACATAGGGCTCATAAGAAATGATAAGACAAATAGGCGAGTAGGCGACAAAACAAAAGCACAGAGAAAAATAAAATTATTGTTAAAATTTACTAGGTTCGGCAGAAAATACTACTTTCGGTCTACAGTCTAGGCTGATAATAATTAGCAGTTCATGTTGCAACTCCATTGGCGCTGTAGAATCTGACAAGGTATGTATAGAGTATAATTTGCAACACTAATAAGGCTGAGCAACTTATCACTCACTTGTTATGAATAATCCATCAAGTCCAAAAGAGATAATAATCAAATGAAATGAAGTCCCATGAAGGACCTTTCCAGTGATGATGCAAATTAAACAATAACAGTAGAATAAATGGCCAATAAAAAGTGCATTAAAATCATTAGCAGAAACATGATCAGAAGTATATTGTAAAAACTCACCTATATCTCCCAGTTCTTACTACTACTGTAAATGTTTGGATTTACAAGGACAAACAACATTAAGGCTCTAAAACTTATTAAAAAGTTCTGTTAAGCAATATCATGCTGTCACTTGTGCAATTAACATGTTTTTTTTCTAAAAATGTGTTTGCTCTATGCCTTGTTGATCCTGCCAGCGGTGCCAAAACATTAGTGCCTGTTGTGCTATTATTATTTCATTTTCAACACTTGTTTATTGATTGCTGTTATCCACAGTTAACCAGCAGGATGTCAAGTGTTTAATGTCTACAGTGTTCCTCATCCACTTGATCTTTCCATTTATCTCTCTACCTATCTGTCCACCCTTTCATCACCTACCTGACAAAAAAACATGTTCCACAGAAATAGTGGTCATTCATTTTTTACCTAATACGTCTGCCCTTTCATTGTCTCTCCCTCACACAAATGTAAGATATTTGCATTAGATTTTATTCAGATGTGTCAGGCTGTGGTGACTCCCAACACTTTCATATCATTCTATTCATTACACCACAATCTGCAAAGTTAGGTTTTCTACGTAGCAGCATTGAGGAAAAGCATTGAGCATATTACTCTAGCAATAGCGCAAATGTTGCAGTATTGCTGGAACTTGACCATATTATTTATCCATAAGGGTTTGATTATGTATCTTTAAACTAGTGTTGTTTAGAGTTACACTGTAAAAAGGGGTAACCTGCAATTGTTATCTTAAAGGAATAGTTCACCCAAAAATGATTTACTCAACCTTATGCCATCTCAAACTCGTAAGACTTTATTTCTTCTGTGAAACACAAACAAAGATATTTTGCTGAAGATATGAAGTGAATAAGTCCATACAATGCAAGTCAGTGTGGTCTAAAAATTTCAAGCCCCAAAAATGTATGCATAATGGCAGCGTAAAGTTCATCCATACCAATCTCGAAGTAGCTTAATCCATGTATTCTGAAGCAATTTTAAGACGACATAAGAGAGAGTAAATGATGATTATTTTATCCTTTTTGGGTGAAATGTTCCTTTAAGGAGCCATTTCTACCTGATCAAACACTTAAAATTAGTTTTGTTGGTGTTATACTGTTACTTAATAAATTCTAGTTGATTCAGTGACGTTAAAAAATAAATGTGACTTGAATAAAAGTTGATTTCGATTTTTCCACATGAAGCACATTTTAGGTTAAATATTTTACAGTGTAATTTATAGATTATTAGTTTTTTCATTAGTCTTAATTTATTAAAATTGTGTATACTGTTTATTACTATGCATATTTTAGCAGGAAAAAGATGTCGTATTACCAATAAAAGTCCAATATATGAAACAGAATTAGAAGGTACCATTTTTAGATGTCAAATCAAGAAAATGAGGCTAAAAATAATGCACTACATAAATTAGAGAAAGAGACAGAAGTAGATCAATCAAATATAGGGGAAAAAGAGATAAGAAAAAAGGATTAAGAGAGAAAGAACAAGTAACTTTTTTTAGGTTGTCTTTATTCTTTTACCAGTTGATGGAAAACTTGAGACTGAACCGATAAAACATTTAAACCAACCAATAAGCAGACTCAGTTGACAACAGCCGCAATATTGGTGTCATAGTGGGTAGAACCACAGTCTCAATCTCACTTTGATCTCAAACAACAGCTCTCCATATCACATTTGGTGAGAAAGAGGGGGTTGCATACTTAGCTGTAACAGAGTAAAGGTTGGGTAAGGAGGAGGCGGAAACCGGCTGAACAGTCAACATAAAGTTTAATGGTCAACATAAACTTAACTAACATAAAACATAAGGACACACACAACGCGGCTGCGTTCGACTCTTTCTGTCTCGAACCGGCGCCTCCGGCTGCCCCTTATCTCGCTCTCCCACTGATCAGGTGATTCAGCGCCGGCCGTGATGGCCACATCCTCCTCCTCGTCACATTCCTCCCCCGCCCGATTCAAGCCGGGGCGCCACTGGTCTGACTAACGGCTGCTCCTCTGGTGATTTGCAGCGATGAGGACTCCGCGACAGCATATCCCTCCTCCCTCTCGGGTTTCGGCACCACTGTAACAGTTCAAGGATGGCAAGGAGGAGGCAGGAACCATCTGAACAGTAAACGTAAGGTTTAATGTAAAAATCAACTTAAAACAACATAAAACATAAGACAAACAGACACACACAACGCGGCCACGTGCGTCTCTCTCGAACCAGCTTGTCCGGCTGCTCTTTATCTCACTCTTCTGCTGATCAGCTGATTCAGCGCCGGCCGTGCTCCAACACGGCCCGGCCACACCCTCCTCCTCGTCACATTAGCATTTAATTTTTCCCTAAACACATATATACATAGACATTTACACTGCCAAAAAATAGAAATACTGAAATGAATCAGACAAACCATCTATAAACTTGATGAAAAGTGCAGAAGGCAGCTGCAAAGATTCTATTCACACTTTTGCCAATATCCTCATCTTTTTCCATTTCCTGTGTTTGTGCAGGAGAATCAAGAGCTTTACGCAGTAAGCATTCGAGAGAGAGAAAGCTGAAATAAACACACAGTTGTGCGGAGACACTTGGGCATGACTCCACGCCAGCCTCTGTTTTCTGTTTTCATTTCTGAACTGCTTATCCGTTTCTGAGTTTCTGATCCTGTGATCTGAAAGCTTCTCTGCAGCTCTCAGCTCTTCTACTGTTGGGATGTTTGGCTGATGCTTCAGTATAATCTAATCTCAAACATCGCACAGAAACACAAAAACAACGGCTGCTGCCAGAACAGCAATTCAAGACAATCTCACAAGTGCCTGAATGGAAGATACAGACTCTCCCTTAACATTCAAAGAGAACTTCACCTCAAAGTAAACAACACACAGAATGGGAACCAGAGACACAGTCTTTCCTTCTTTATTTGTTTATTTATTTTTGCAAGATACAGAACACATTTACAAAATAATAATAAATAATAATAATAATAACAAATCAACCATGGCACTTGAAATGGGACAATAAGACAAGACGACAGTAGTGAGAAAATGTGACAATATAGAAATAAGTAATGTATTGAAGAAAGTGCATCGACAGTTGATTTGGGATTGTATTTAAAGGGACAGCTCACCCAAAAATCACAATTCTGTCATCATTTACTCACCCTCATGTTGTTCCAAACCAGTTTCTTCCATGAAACGCAAAAGGCGATCTTTTTTTGTGAATGGCGAAAGAAACATTCTGCCCAACACTTACCTTTGTGTACCAGGTAAGAAAAAAATCATACTGGGGTGAGTTTCCCAAAAGCATCATTAGCCAACTATGGTCGCAAGTTCAATAGTTACCAATTTAGTTCAACGATTTGGTGTTTCCCAAATCCGTAGTTCCAAAAAACAATCGCAAACAGCATCGCAAATTTGTGTGGTTGGATCTACAGCTCTTTACCTGTGGTTAGAAGCATAGTTCCTTGTTAGTTTGCTATGTAGACATCATTTGACATCGCTGATGCTTCTATATCTTTCATTCCATATATATATTTCATTCTATCTTTGACTGTGTTTACATGCATTTAAGAAACCAATCTATCGGGGGTTTTGTAGAAAGTGGTGTCCTGAAACATCACGTAAACACGAATACAGTTGTTTAAGGGATTAAAACCCGTTAAGAGAAAGTGCTTTATAACACACGGTTTCTGTCGGAGAACACGGTTTTTGTGTTTATATTAAAGCGTAAGTGCCGTTAATATGTTTTAGAAGAGTGCGCCTGTGCTCAAGTGCGTCAGCGGAACACTGAAGTCTGATGTAGAGGGAAACCCCATTATTGCAGCGCAATGCATCTGTCGCATTACAAAATGCATGCCGCTTTTGTGTTTTCAGCAGCTTTCTCGCATTAAACGGCTTTCTGGTGTATGTGTACTATAAATGAGATATTATAATTTCATGTTTGCAGAAGTTATTACTCCACCCCCTGAGTAACGTCATTAACGACAGCTCAACCAACATGGTTCAAGCGATGAACGTGCAACTTAGTTACTATGGAAATAGTCGTGACTAGCTAGTTACTGTCATTTCTACAACGATGCATCGTACTATGGTGGTTAAGCAGTGACTTATGTTGTATGGGAAACGCACCACTGGTTTGGAACAACATGAGGGTGAGTGAACGATCCCTTTAACAATAGTGGGGACAAACTACACAGAAAGAAGGAGAGGGTGGTTCATTTTTTTTTTTTCTTACACATTGAGATTTCATTTGTGGTAAAGACTGATGTGTCATTCACAGTAGCACTGTTCATTTGTGGAATTACAGTTAGGAAGATGTTGAAACAACTCATTGAGTTCTATGATTAAGCCACTGGAAACCTGAAAGTGAGGGAGATCTGTCCATTTTTATGGTCAAATTTGTGAAAATCACAAAAAAAAAAAAAAAAAAAAAAAAAAAAATTGGACTGCAATAAAGGTAAAAAACTAAATACTTGGAAAAGAACATAACATACTGGCTGCTAGATACATTTTAACATGTAATAGCCTGAGAGACAGTGGGAAAACATTTCCCTATTTTATTATCTGTACACTATGTCCACCATAGTCACCATTGTTAGCATATGTGTGTGTGTGTGTGTGTGTGTGCAGGGTGGGAAATGTAATCCACTACAGATTACAGAATACATGCTGTAAAATGTAATTTGTAATGTATTCCGTTAGATTACTCAAGGTCAGTAATGTGTAGTGTAGAATAGTATTCTAAATACTTTGGATTACTTCTTCAGCACTGGTAGATTTTTTCAATTGTTTTGACTATAAAACTCTGCCAGTAGAGTAAGACAAAATAAACATGTTAAAAATACATGCAGTGTTCTTTCTAAAACAAGAGAAATCAAACTGATTTTGTTTTAAGGATTTTTAGATATTTTTTACAAGAAAAAAATACTAAAGTTATTATCAACATTGTTTTTTACCATAATATCAAAGGTCTTACTAGAAAAAAAGAAATTATGATCTAACGTGAATTCCCTGTCTGTAACTCACTCGACGTTGTGTCGATGTAGTGACACTAGGGGTTCGATCTTGAGAGCCCCAATCACTTTTGTTTAAAATAGAAAAGGCCAATGAGAATTGGCGAGTGGAATTTGCATACCACTCTCCGCCCTGGACATACGGGTATAAAAGGAGATGGCGTGCACCACTCATTCAGATATTTTCTTCGGAGCCAAATGCATGCTTGTGTTCGTCCTCTCACCTTTCGCTTATGCTGCTGCATTTTACGGCGCATATCAGCGGTCACTCTTGCACGGTCGAGTGTTGTGCTTCCCCTGGGCGCTTCGGCGGCTGAGTCTGCGGTGCAAAAAGAGTATATTCAAAAGAGTATATTTCCTTCTAAAAGAGCTTGCGCAAACACTTGGAGTCTTTTTAAAGATGTCCTTCCGCGTTTGCGCTACTGGATGTGGCCGTTCTCTGTGTCTGTGTCTCTCTGTCTCAAGTGCTTCATCAACTAAGGGATATGTCGAGCTCCCCCAGGTAGAGCATTTATGCATTTATGCCCGCAGGTTGCAGCCACCTGGTGCGACCGACCAAGGCTCCCTTCCAAGGCCTGTAAGTTCCCTTCCTCATTAATGACAAAGGCTTACAAGGCCACGGGCCAAGCCGCTTCCGCCCTGCATGCCATGGCCATCCTGCAGGTCCACCAGGCCAAGGCGCTGAAAGATCTGCATGAGGGTAGAACCGACCCAGGGCTGATGCAGGAACTGTGTACTGTGACTGACCTCGCCTTATGGGCGATGAAAGTCACGGTGCGCGTCCTGTGCCAGACAATGTCCACTCTTGTGGTCCAAGAGCAGCACTTGTGGCTCAACCTTGCAGAGATGTGCCCATCTCCCAAGGGGGGCTTTTTGGCGACACAGTCGAGGATTTCGCCCATCAGCTCTCGACGGTGAGGAAGCAGACCAAGGCGCGACTCGGCCGACTTCAGGCCTCCGAAGTCCCACGCACCTTCTGCTTCTCGCCAGAGCCGTTCCCCTGTGGTGCCGGCCCTGGCTCCCGTACCATCGGAGCCCGTATGCCGGCCTCAGAGAAGAAGATCCTCTCGTGGGAAGTCGGCTCCACCTGCCCATCAGCTGGTCCCCAAGAACCCCGGATGGGCTTTGAGGCGGCCCTGGCACAGGCAACCCGGGGATGAGGCGACTGACTCCGACCAGTCTGGGCCAGCGCATGGTAAGTATTATATCACCGGGTGCCCTCTGGGCCTCGGTGCCCACATGGTCAGTAAAACAGCAGTTTCCTCAATCCCTGGGTCAGCGCACTCGCGACGGCCATGCGCTGTAAGTCTTTCCAGTCAATCAGGTGAACGCGAGTACCTCCCCTTCCCTCGTTCTCCGTCGAGAGACAGCCGGCGAACAGGTAAGTGTGCTGGTGTCTGGGGACTCAGGCTTCAGGTCAACTGGGAGAAGAGCAAGCTCTCCCCTATGCAGAGCATCTCTTCTCTCGGTATGGAGTTGGACTCGGTCACTCTCAAGGCACGTCTTACGACCAAACGTGCTCAGTCAGTGCTGACCTGCCTGAATACCTTCAGCCAGAAGGTAGCGGTGCCAGTGAAACAATTTCAGAGGCTCCTGGGATATATGCCATCCTCGGCAGCGGAGGAGTTACAATACCAGGCCCAGTACTCATGGTATGCCCTTTTTCAGGTGAGCCCGTGTGCTTGGGCTCAGTGCTCCATGCGTGGTGATTCCCCCTTGGTAATCCTGTATGATGATTTTAGATAGGATCCTCCAGTGGTATCATTCCATATGTAAACTTCCCCGTTGGTAAGTCCATGTGAGGTATTCTCCACATGTTAACCTCCCTCCGGTAGGATGTGGTCTCCATAGTGCTCTCCTTCCTGGAGAGGAAAGAGCACTTCCCAGCACTATTCTAGAAAGTGCTCGGCAGAAAACTGCTTAACAGCAAATCAGGAAAGGCACCGCCGGTAGCCTATTTGGGTAAGTGCCTCCTCCCCCCTTAACGGGACTAGGGAAACGCCTTACCTAACTCGCTGGAAGGTCACGACGTGGTTGAGCGCTCACTGCGAAGCACGCAGCAGCTTGCCCATGTCCACTCTTCCGTACCTTGTGACACGGTTCAGCGCCTGCGGTGTTTCCTATAGGAACCCCTAGTGTCACTACATCAACACAAATTAGAGTGAGTGACAGACAGGGATTGTCTTGGTTACTGATGTAACCTCTGTTCCCTGATGGAGGGAACTTTTATCTTTTTAATCTCCTTTTATACCCGTATGTCCGGGGGCAGAGAATGGCATGCAAATTCCACTTGCCAGTTCTCATCAGTATTTACATCAGTAACCAAGATGTTTTTTTGATAAAAAATATGATCGTGCCTGGTAACGTGAATGTAAAATGGC
This sequence comes from Myxocyprinus asiaticus, assembly GCF_019703515.2. NCBI lineage: Eukaryota > Metazoa > Chordata > Actinopteri > Cypriniformes > Catostomidae > Myxocyprinus > Myxocyprinus asiaticus. The sequence continues at coordinate 24,535,400 of NC_059376.1, read as the reverse complement.
TAGAAATAGCATTTTAGCTTAGCGTAAAGCTGACAATTTACACAAGGTTTATTTCTATTTCTTCTGCTCCAAACTTACTTCAAACTTATTTCTCTGTCTGCTCGTATGAATGTAACACATCATAAGAAAGTTTTTCACCGCTGTTCAAATGCACTTTGGATCGCATCATTTATATGGATAAATGTTTTCCATTTAAAAGGACTAAATATTAAATGAAACAAATGACAATAAAATGCAAAGTAATCTCTTAAGTAATCAAAATACTTTTTGAATGTAACTGTATTCTATTACCAATGATTTAAATTGTAACTGTAGTGGAATACACTTACTTATATTTTGTATTTTGAATACGTATTCCCGTTACATCTATTCCATTACTCCCCAACCCTGTGTGTGTGTGGGCAGGTTTAAATGGTTTACAAGGATTTTTTTTTAGGTTACAAACTGGTAATTACAAGAGTATTATGCTATAAATGTGGTTTATGAGGACATTTCTAGTGTCCCCATAATTCAAATCGCTTAAAAAAACATACTAAACGAAGTTTAAGTTTAAGTTTTTTGTGAGGGTTAGGTTTAGGGGTAGGGTTAGGGGATAAAATCAATAGTTTGTACAGTTTAAAAGTCATTATGTCTATGGAGAGTCCTCATAATGATAGTTGCACCAACATGTGTGTGTGTGTGTGTGTGTGTGTGTGTGTTTATTCTTTCCCTAATATGGGGGGGGGGGGGGGGGGTGCGCATTCTGGTGACTTTTTGCATTCTAAGAATTAAAGGAATGCAAGGTCATTCACATACACTTTGCCTATTAGCCACAAGTCTCTGTGTTTTGTGTGTTGAAGCTGTCTTTAAGCAGGGAAATGGGAGAGGATAGCAGAAAAGTGTGAGCAGTCACTGTGGATGTCGAGGTTCCCGGCCCCGGCTGCAGCAGCGGGTAGAGATGACAGAGAAGTACGCATGCTGTGGCCACGCCCGGGGCAATCCGTGAAGATTGTTCGTAGAATGAGTGTGTGCATTGTGGAAGTCAGGAATAGATTTGTGGAATCCTCCGTTGAAGCTTATTGAGGTGCAGAATGACACCCAGCAGGCTAGGGTGATCTAGCTCCCGACACACGGGCAAAGACGAGGTATCCTCCATGGAAACCCAGCTGACACGCAGCGAACTGGAAGGCAACCACACACCCGACACGCGGGCAACCAACAGATACACGAGACTGGACCAACTAGGTAAAGAGAGTGAGGTTAGTTACTTCACACCAAACAACAATCTAGCAAAGATACTGAGAACATGAAGGGCTTAAGAAGGGAGTGAATTAGAGGAGAACAGGTGTTGCTCAGCATGCTAATCAGTGGCATGATCAGCGTTCCAATCAATGTTCTCATGGAAACACCAATCATGCATGCATGCGAGACATGAGGGAGAGAAACAAAACATACAAAACAAACCGGCAAACTCACCAGAGCCGTGACAATGTTGAGTTTTCTCTGAGATCAGGCCTCTGATCCACATGTAAACAGCGTTTTGCAGTAGATCTTTAGATAAAGCTGTATGGCACAATATCGCCAACTACTGACCTGGCACAGAAAAGTTTGGCCTGCTATTCGCCTAACAAGGTTGTTGGTGGATGGATGGAGAGATTTCCTAAAACACTGTTGGTGTGGACAGGATTTTTTATTTTTTATTTTTTTAATGGAGGGCGAAAACCATGTTTTCAGATATATCTATTTACGTGTGGACAAGTTAACGTGTGGTCTAATAACTCTAATTTGAAAGCGGAGTATGGTAATTCGAAAGCTGAGTAACACAATCACAATCTCAAGCAACACAAACCACACTAATACCTTTTTAAATAACAAAAACTACCACCAAAATTGTCCTAATCTCACCCCACAATTCCACCTACAACCTAAACCTCCAACAAAAACAAAACACACAAATACACAAAATCAGAAGAACACTAGAGTGTCCAGCTGAGACCACAAATAAAAGCTATTACATATGAACAAAACACAAAGAGCTCTTCAAGAGATCACATTATAAACAGTATAGAAATTGAGTCACAAACATATCACAGCAGTTTAAAGACCAAATAAAAACCTAATTAGATTTTTGTGGCTTTTAATCAATGTTTTTTTAGCTTTCCTGTTGACAATATGCTAGTGTTTATATGCTAACTTTTAGCAGATATTCACACTTCAAGTTTATAATAATTAATAATAATTTTAATAATAATTAATAATTATAATAATTATAATTTTAATAAGTTTACAGACTTTCTCTTCCGGGGAAACGGAACAAAAGTATTGAAGACTAATCTTTTCCAATCAAACGCTCTTTAGAATCAATATGTCCCAGCCCAAGTTGCTAGGAAAGACAAATGCTCTCGTCGAGTAATTTTATTAGGTCTCTAAAAACTTTTTCCCTGCTCCATTGTGTTACATATCTGTGTCAATATCACAGAGCAGTGATGTCTCAAGAAAAGCAATGCCATATTTGGGAGGGTGACAAAATGGTTTTACTGTATTGCGCTCAAAGCCTGGGCTAGATCTTCTAAAACCTTAGTAGGTCTGAAACGCACTAGTCAGACTGACCAGCAGACTTACATCCTCTGTGGCAACCTGATCCTGTAAAATAGTTTGAACGTCACCTATGTGCATTACACAAAATCTGATATTTTATTTAAATCAGTGTCATTTTGTGCAATAACTTCTGGGTGATATGATGATGCAACATTCAGGAATGTTCTGCAGGTGTTTCAACGACTGAAAAACAAGTCTTCACATCGCAACCAAAAACACCAGTTTCAAACTCAATGTACAGTGGGCCTTATTCATGAAAACCTACAGAACAAATATGAGTGTAAATTGCTGCATTGAATTGAATGCAAGAATATACAGAAGAATGGTTTTGCAATTTACACACAAATTAATTCTGCTCTTCTTTCATGAATAAGGCCCAGTGATCATGTTATATTTCATAAGCATCTAGTCAGATGTGCAATAGATTAAAAAAAGACATTTGAAAGATATTACATTAGTAGTAATGCAAAGTCACACTCCTGAAACAGCAGTCGAGTTTCAACAAGATATTAGATGTGTTAGTGTGAGCCTGTTCAGTCCATCTCTGTGCTCATGTGTTGTCATCTGCTGATCCAGACAGATCCAAAGGGAGCACACAAGGGCATAATCCATCCAGAGAAAGGGATTTGGGTCTCACCAACAGCCATATTTAATCTAACCACCTGCCAAATCTGGCAACCCAAACAGCACAGCAGGCTCTCAATCTGGCAACCCAAAAAGCAAAGCACAGCTGGCCAGTGGTCTGGTCCAGCCTCAAAGAGCTGTTCATTTGCTGTTTTGATCCGCTCCTCAGCACACAAATTTCTCATCCAAACAACAGTTTCTACTTTTAACGGCAAAAAAAACAAAAAAAACAAAACAAAACAAAAAAAAAAAAAAAAAAAAAACAGGGGCAAAGCACTGGCTCAGCAGTTAAGGCTCTGGGTTACTGACCAGAAAGTCAGGGTTTCAAGCCCTAGTACCACCAAGATGCCACTGTTGGGCCCTTGAGCAAGGCCCTTGACCCTATCTGCTCCAGGGGTGCCGTATCATGGCTGACCCTGCACCGTATTTAGCTGGGATATGTGAAAAAAAGAATTTCACTGTATACAGTGCATCCGGAAAGTATTCACAGCGCTTCACTTTTTCCACATTTTGTTACGTTACAGCCTTATTCCAAAATTGATAAAATTCATTATTTTCCTCAAAATTCTACAAACAATACCCCATAATGACAACGTGAAAGAAGTTTGTTTGAAATCTTTGCAAATTTATTGATTAAACGAGTGCTCAAATGGGTTTAGTGACCATGTCTTACTCTGACTCACTCATTAATATTAAACTCTTTGTAAGAAGAGAAAACACACTGTTTGCTAGCTTAAGCTTCATCCTTTTTTTCTAAATCAAACTGACATTAACCAATGATTGTTTAACTCACTAAACTTTATCTTGTGGTCCTGTCTCGACAATGAAAATACATTTTATTGGTTGAAACCATTCTGCACCACAAAAGCACTTACGGATGCAACCTACATACATCTGCTGTGTTTGCATCTATTTTTGACACAAACACATACAGTCTTGCAATGTGTAAAGGCCAACAAATTCATCCTCCAATTTAAGTATTTATCATACTTTTTCACTAGTCAAAAGTAGGCAGCTTTCAGCTAAAAGAAACTGTGGATAGTTTACTAATTGTAGCCGTTAAGACAAACATAGAGATAACATTTAAAATCTCTGTAACAATGTATTTGATATATGGAATATGTTTATCCCTGGGTACATAGTCAGTACTATCTCTCTTTATATAAGCACATTAAATGTCTTGTAACTAGGGCTGTCAATTTAACACGTTAATTTAGTGCAATTAATTATATTAAATTTAACACACAAAAAAAATAAACACAAATAATATGCCTCTGATCCATACGTAAATTCCGTAATAAGGAACCAATTCAAGCTTGGTGTACCACCTTGATGCAGTAGGGGGCAGTCAACGCTCCAGCTGTACAGGCAACAGGCCTCGTCAAACCAGCAAGCAGCACGCCCTTCCACGGATGACTTCGGGTGCTTCTCATTTCTGAAATAGAGCTGTTCAGTTTGTAGTCAACAAAACATGGAGAATTTGCCATGGGTTCCCTCAGGATTTTCCTATGGGATATTATAATGGGAGTACTGGATTTATGAGTAAAATAATAATGCGGCTTCAAAATTCACGTTTGAGGTATGAAAGTGTGTAATAGATGTTGTAGAACAAAACGTCCATGTATTGTGAAGTAATGTTTACCACAGATCTTATTTTACTCATAGGTTGAAATATCCCATTATAAAACCACATAGGAAAATTCAGAGGAATCCCATGGCGAATTAGACTTCCGGGTTCGCCTACAAATTGATGTCATGGCTGAACAGCTCTATTGTGTGTCCTCCTTTACTTGCAAAATGCAACACACTCTCACGGCGAAATCATCAGGATTCCTACGACTTTTCTAAATTTGGCTACTTCGTATGATATCGTGTGACTGCACTCATTTGAATTCCTATGACTTTCACTACAGCCAATGACATCGCTGGGCATCGTTTCCATCTAATACACGACAATTGCTTCTGTCACACACAACAGCTTCCTATCATGTTTACACACTCTACTGATTGGTTAAGTTTAGATAAGGGGTTTGGGTTAGGGCATAATATTAATAAGTATGTCCTTAACGCCTCAGGCGTGGAACTTGCGCTTACTTCTGCGTTAGACATCTGGGAATTTGCACATGATGAAGTCGTATGAGTTTATGCAAAAAACATCGTGCAAGACCATACGAAATAGCCAACTTGTAAATTATGTATTACTTTTCATGAGAACGGGTTGGCAAAATGAAATGTCCTGCTCACTCAAGCGTGACTTCAGAGCATGTTTTTGCACAGCTGCAGTAACTTGGCGCACTTGCCGTTATGTTATTGAACATTTATGTATTAATATATTCATAATAAATCCAGTATGTGACAATTATGATTTATTTAAACTGCAAAGGTGAAACATTAATTAAAACTGTTGTGTCAGATGTGAAGGGGGAGGAGAATTTCTGCGTGCATCAGGTGCTTCGACCAAAAACTCTTCTGCATATGAAGCTCCTGTGCTTCCTCGCTCAAGCGTCCACGGGAAGCTTCCTCCATCCTCGGTCCTTGCCTCCTCACATTACATTTAGATAATTGTTATGTCCTTCATGATGGAAGACTTTGATCGTTTGCCGAGTCACGTGCTCGAGGACAGAGGCGCGAGGAAATGATTATGCATTTTTTAGTAAATGAGAAGCACCCGCACTCTTGCACTCAAAGTCTCCTGGAACAAGCTAAAAAAAAAAAAATCAGGGATCTCGAGACGCATTTTTTATTGTCTTTGACTATAAAACTTATTATAATACGATCAAATGTATTGTCTTTGACATTTATTGTCTAAATGCTCAACTTGTATATGTGATATAATGTATTTGAATGATCAGAATTATAATTTTTGTTATATATTATATTTATAATTATTTTAATTGTTAAACTACAAATTATGTTTATTTGGAGTCTTCTTCATTATATATTTATTTGCAATTAATTAGGATTAGTTTGATTAATTAATCAGCACATCATGTAATTGATTTTAAATCGATTCACAAACCCTACCTATAACTTGTAAACCTGTAAATACCCCATAGTTACATTCATATTAAAGGAATATTTGTGGACAAATAATATGGATCATTACCTTTATGGAGGGCTGTGCAACTTGGCACACTAATTTAGAATGTGCAGAAACAAGTGTGAATTTATAATCATTTTACAATGGCTCAGAACATCCAATCAGATCAAATCATTTTATAATACTGTGTGACCAAACCCAAGAACACTTGTTTGTATTTAAAGTGACTGTCATAATATCTGAAATACAGAATAATGTATAGGCAGCCTACCACTGGGTATCAATACGTATTGTTTTATTTAATGAAGTATGTAATTTGTAGTATTACGTACTGTCAGAAATGCAATTTATTTAATGATGCAATTATCAGTGGAGAGTAACGTGATGAGATCTTCATTATAAATCCGAATGTGTAAGTAAATTGGACACTGAGTTCAACTTGTAATTTAACGCCTTCCTTATTTCATGTGCTCCATCTTCACAGATAAATGAGGGCTCCTCCTGATCCCCATTGATTAATTGGGCTGCGCTGTTTTAATTAATCCAATCGTGATTAAGTATCTGTTTTTGAGATGTCTTTGATCACAGATGATCCTCTAATGGAATCTTTCTGATGCATTCAGTACTCATCTTTCTATCCCTCTCTTGCTCTCTCTCTCTTTCTTCCTCGGATATAGCCCCTAGAGTAGTTTTGTATGGTACGTTGTCCATGCAGCTGAAGAAAAAGCAGCGCGTTACAACTCCTTCTGAAAAATGTAGCCAAATCAATGTTTTATGACACTTTTCGGCTCAGAGCATATTATGGATTTGGGAGGCCTTTTCTTCACAGCCTTTTTGAAAACTGTTTGGCCCCATGGAAGTAAGCTGCAAAAACACAAGTGGAGCTTCCGAGAAAGATAGGGAGAGACAGGAAGTTTGAGAGGCAGGCAGAGAGAAGGGATGTGTTAGAGAGATGGAATGAAAGATCAACTGAATGTGAGGAACAACAGATTTTTTTTTTTTTCATCAAAAGCCTATACACTTCATTAATCAGCTGACTCGGGTCCATTGATTAATGTGATCTTCTGCTGTGACAGTATCTGTATTAGTCAAGATCATTGAATTGACACCAGAGAAACACATATACTGTAAAAATCTATAACTGTAATGTAAGTCCCTTTGGATAAAAGCGTAATGCATAAAAGTAAATATTACACAGCAAATTGTTGTTGTTCTTAAAGATGCAGAAATACAAATATATATTTCTTATTGTGCCCACATAAACATAAAACATTATAGCAAACTCAAATTCATTAATTTACAGAACTTTTAAGCCAACTAGAAATTTCAGATGCAACCTGTCAACAAACATTTTAGTTTCAGTGACTTACATTGTTATTTTCCTCTCTTCTCATTTTCAAGAGAAGAGAATCTCTTTGACGATTGTGCAGGTATGTGTGATATATTCTGAGGTTGACTCAGCACAGTAATAACAGTGAATTGAATGTAACTTCATTAGATAAGTTGCAAAAAAAACAAAAAAAAAAATCCTATTTTGGGACAATTATTTTCACACATTATATTGTACCAATATTTCTCTCTTATTTTTCTGTGCATTACTTTTTTTACAGTGAAAAAAAATGAGGACAGGAGGAAGAAAATGTGATTACTACCCCTTGTGTCAGAAAGAGAAAGAGAGAGAGTTTATCTTGATCACTGCAAGATAGGTGAAGCCAAGCCTGAACCACAAGAGAGAAATACTTTTCAGCTTTGTATTATATTTTTTTAAATTACCTTAACTGAACAATTGCAATTGCCTCCAGGTGAAGGCCTTATGCATCCACTGCAGTACATTCATATTAGAATAATATACATCCTCTGGAACAGAGGCATACCAGTTTACCTTGGAAGATAGTTTTGATAATGTGTGTCTGATTTAGTATTACATTTGAAACTCTGTGAACTATTGAAAAGTAATTAAAAAGTCTGTGTAAACACGTCTTTTGTAAGAATTGTATTAAATTCATTTCTAATTTGTCTTATCTGCTCTGTTTAAATCTGAAGTGCAACAATCTTATAATCTGGCAAAAGACTACTGAGGGCAGAAAATGCAATAAAAATAGTATTTCTTATTTCCAAACATTTTTTCCACAAAAGTATGAATTGTTAATGGAACTGGTTAACCCACTGAAGAGATGCTAAAAACTGTCCTCTTCCTTTCACTCGCACTTCAGAAGTAAATCCACTAAAAGCTTAAAGCTCGTCCCTTCGCTTGAGTGCAATGGAAACCAACTTTCAATCTTTCCCCGATGAACACACCCAAAGAAATATGGTAAGAGAGTGCTGAAGAAGGACGGAGGAGATAGCAGCAGGTCTCCAGCAGGGATTCATGCATCAATTAATGAGTCGAGTTTGGCCGCAATTCCACCCAAATCTTCTGCTCATTGCACTGTGAGTGAGTCAGAGCAAAGACGTGTATTAGACTGGCTACAGTAGTATACCGTATGAATAATTAAAGTTCTGTGTGTGCTTGAGTGGGGGAAGGTTCTATAAGTGCCCTTAAAAATAAGTTACATCCCCCATCATAAAGTTGTTTACAATGTAGCAGGAAGTTGGCTATTGTAGACAGGAAATTAAAAATGTATCTGCATTAGTCTCTAAATACTAGCTCAAGATAATATGACAATGAGTCAGCATCTATCCTCATAAATCTGACTAAATGAGAACCTCTTTAGAGAGGTTTGAGAGAAAACTTTTGAATTTGTTGAACTGTGGGTTGGCTTTATTTACAGACACACAGACACAATAAGCCACACTTAATGTCGGAATTGTATTCCATAGATAACTAAATATCAAACCAGTTGTAATCTGCAAACAAATGATGCTCAACCTTTTCCCAGACCTAACTTTTTTTTTTTTTTTTTTGGCAACTACGTTTAAAAAAGGTCCCAAGGTAATTTTAGTGTAAGTCAGTTAACTTCAGTCACACTAGCAGTGTGACCAGAGTGTGACCCTTTACTGTGTTCATCACAGATAGTTCACCCAAAAAAGAAAATTCTCTCATCATTTACTCATGCACACTCATGCCATCTCAGATGTCTATGGCTTTCTTTCTTCAGCAGAACACAAACAAAGATTTTTAGAAGAATATCTCAGCATCTAAGTAACTAGTTTTTGTGTACATACTTAGCTAAAGTTTGGGGGCAAATTTGTCACCAGAAGTGAGCTAAATCTGACAAAACCTTTATTTTGGGACTTCATTTGTAAAGTTTCTTGCATTTCTTTACTTTAGGGGTAGGGTTAGTCTGCAGACATTATAATTAGCTTTATATAAAAACAAGATAAGTGTATGGTACAGTATGCCCTCATCTACTGTAGATTAAAGGACAAAGTTAAAGGAATAGTTCACCCAAAATTGAAAATTCTCTTAACATTTACTATCCCAGATGTGTCTGACTTTATTTCTTCTGCTGAAAACAAATTAAGATTTTTAGAAAAATATTTTAGCTCTGTAGGTTCCATGCAAGTGAATGGTGGCGAGAACTTTGAAGCTCCAAAAATCACATAAATGCAGCATGAAAGTAATCCATATGACTAATATTATATGCAATAGCAATATATATATATATATATCTTTTTTTTTTTTTTTGCTGGAAAATTGCTTGTGCTATCTTTCTTTAAAATAAATGCCTCTTCATTTGATATTTTGTTATCAAATGCAATAACATTCATACATTTTGAAGTCTTAATACTTTAATCTGGCTTGTGACATCCTTTAGCACCACATTATGAGGACACTCTAAATAAAAACCTTCTATTTTCCAATAAATTCAGGCCAGATTTTAACAGTTGATATAATATGCCACACTGGCATATCATGTCAATGTAGTTGTAACCTTCTCAATGACACAACAGACAAATGGAAGACAGATGACAGAAAAAAAACCTCCCTATTTCCTCTGGTGAGCTTTCTGTTGAGTGCTGTAGTCAGAGTGAAGTCAAAGCGAGTCTTGCTGTATGACATGTCAGGGAATCAGAAAAGACTGGAAAGCTACATGGAGGTTTTATCAAACAACTGCAGATGCGCTGTGAAGCCTGAGAGCAGAGGATGATGAGATATCGCCTCACTCTGCCCAGAGATCGTCCAAATTCATTTCAGAGAGCTTAAACTACCCACACACAACATGCATCTCTGTACAGCAGAAAATAGGGTGTGTCAAATGAGAATGAGAAATTGTCTGTGGAGATTTGTGGGGATCTTGCAATAGCTTCTCAACACTGTCAACTGACACTCTAATAAAAATTTAAACCACAGAGTTTAGTTTCACTAAAGTGGAAGATATTCATAATATTTATGAATGGTCACATACACATTTCAAAGTTTTGGGAGTGACAACAGCATTTAAATGCGGGGATGGATACCCTAAATTATTGTTTTGTGTATACTGAATACAAGAGTCACGTCTGAAATTGCCAAGACTGGCACAGTGTTAACCACAGCAATGTTTTGAATTCTCTATAAACAAGAAACTTGAATGGAAACAGTCAGAGGCAGACTGGCCATTGGGAGTACCAGGACTTTTCCCTGTGGGCCAGCTGTGAAACGGGGCCATGATATGCAAAAGGAGGCCACAGAACAGGGCTGCGATATGCAGAAAGGAGGCATGAAGTACCTTTTCCGTCTGGTCGACAAACTGACTACAAATTACCAGTGCTGGGTAGTAACATATTACATGTAATCTGGATTATGTAATCATATTACAAAATTAAGGACATCTAATTGAATTAAATTACATTTTAAAATACTCGTAATCGACTACAGTTTATTTTTTAGAGATTACATGAATACTTATTAACAAGGCAACAGCAGTAAATTGTTAATGATTTATTGATCATCCTACATTTTTAATTCTAAATCAGCGCACCGCTGATATAAGTTTGGTAAGTCTTAGAATGTTTTCGGAAGAGAGGGGAAGGGTTGTGTTTATTGCACTCAGAACTGATACTCGCTTCCACTGGATCTATAGAGATAATTTCATTTTTAAGGAGACACGGGGCAAAAAAATCACTGGGCAATCAATGTAAACTCCTTCCAAAAGTTCATATCCTGTTAACTCTCTGGGGTCTGAGGGTGTTTTGGGCCCTGGAGAAGTTTTGACATGCCTTGACATTTGTGCTTTTTTCAGTTGCTTAAAAACATATTAATGGCTAAAGTCTGATAACACTGTATTCAGCACAAACTGGGATACAATAATATGTGAGCAACATGTATGTACATGTTTGTATTTTTGAGAAAATAAGGTTTATGCGTGATTTTTGAAAAAACTAAAATTTTAAGTCACTGAAATAAGGCCATATAACACATACTAAACATTTGTTCACAAGACTTTTGAGAACTGGATCTTGTAGCTTAGAGGTTTTGCTACAAAATGATGTGAAAACCATCCTGATCACTCATTCATACAAAACAATATAGTCATTTAACTTTTGTAAGATACTTTTAGTGTTAGAAAGGCCATATGCGAGGAGGCGTGGATGATCATGAATATTGATATGATTCACACCTGAGGAGACAAAGACCCCTCCCCTGAGAAAGAATGAATGTGAGGAGACTTAATGATTGAATACATTTTCTTTACATAAAGACTTTACTTCAGACCTACACTACCATTTAAAAGTTTTAGATCAGTAAGATTTTTTAATGTTTTTAAAAGAAGTCTCTTCTGCTCACCAAGGCTGCATTTATTTGATCCAAATACAGCAAAAACAGTGATATTGTGAAATATTTTTACAATTTAAAATAACTTTTCTGTTTGAATATATTGTCAAATGCAATTTATTCCTGTGATCAAAGCTGAATTTTCAGCATCATTACTGCAGTCTTCAGTGTCACGTGATCTTCAGAAATCATTGTAATATGCTGATTTTCTAATATGGGCATATTTACAGCATATTTTACACATTTACACCTGAACAGATATTTGCAAGCACAAGCTTCGTTGATGATAATGAGGCAGCATAAACACTAGTTAAAATATAATCTAAACATTCATATTATTTTTATATCATATTACATATCATATTTATATCATACAGCATACCATGTAAATACCTGCTTTAGCCAAAACAACATTTAAATGTAACTAAAACTTGCCTATTAGGACATATTTCAAATTTCAATACTTTGAATACAGGCTGGCAAGTCTGGAAATAGTCCAACTAGTAAAATATGTACATGTTTATATAAAATAGCATGTCAACTAATGTAAGTAAAGACTTACTCATCCAAAATTGTATCCTCGGCTGGATCAAGACGCTCTTCAAAATGCAAACATTCCTCGTCGGATTCCCGCTCTTCTTCTGAGGAAAATGTGAACTCTTCCTCACTATCCAGGACCATCTGTAGAGCTTCCTCACCTGTGTAGTGTGCCATCTTCCAAATGCGCAGGAAAGTGAATGAATCTGATGATGAACTTGATGCTTTTCAAGGCAGTGTTTGGGGCGTTTACCATTTGCATTGATCACCTCAGTACATTACCGTATGAATAGCGCGCTCTGTTGGTGGGTGTGATCACATTAGCGATAATGAGCTGAGCCAGGAGAAACTGTACATTGCTTTGTTTCATACAGATTACATTGCAGGAGAATATTTGTTTTAAATTTGAATTGTATTTATTTAAAAGTAGACATTTTAAGCTTTCTTTAGACATATGTTTCATGTCTGTGTGATAAATATTCGCGGAGTTTCAGTTCATTTTTGTGACGTGTTTCAGAAAGATACTCGTGGAGACAGAGACGGCTGAAAGCGCACCCTGTTTATTTTCTTTATTTTACAAAAGCACAAGGTTTTGTTGTTATTGTGAGTGTACACAAATAATAGTAGACCCTTTATAGTCTCTAATGATGTCTTACACTTAGCTGCATGCCCAAAAATGATGGAGTATTTTAAGTTGTTTCCGCTGTTATGCGGAAAAAATCCATCAGGACGCGCCGGCGCGTCCATTGAGTCCGTCGACCCCAGAGGGTTAACTGCGAAGGATTCTACATCAAATCTAAAGAAGCATTTGGTGGGGGGCCTGGGTAGCTCAGTGATTCACATCCTTTTATTTTCAACTGGACTAGTGTCGTAAAGTTACTTTTAGTTTCTTAAATTGCTTTTGTAGTCGGCTTCAGTGTATATGAATGTACTTTTGGTTTAGTGATAACTTTGTTGTTTAGTGAGACTTTTTTTTTTTTGTGACGCTGATTTACAAATATAACTGGTCTGATCTCTTACCACACGTGGATGGCATTTGTAAAATGGAACCTGTCCATAACTTTAGAAACTCCAATAAGAAATGCTTGTTAAACTCAAACATATTTGAGTCTGTCATTAATGGAGGGCCTAGACCTCTATCAGCATCATGGGAGAAAACATGAAAATATGAAAACTTCTTTCGTATTTTTACATTTGCGATAATTTTTCTGAATTGGTCAACATAAGCAATACACAAACAATTAAACCATGCAGAATTAGTTGAAAGTAATCCAAAATTAATCGGATTATATAACCCAAAATCTGCCCATTACTAATTACTTCAATAATTGCAATCTGATTATTTTGCCTATTACATTATTGGAAAAGTAATCACATTACTAATTTACTAATAACTTTTAAGTTACTTTCTAAAACACTTTTCACAAAATTATTTGTTTTCCTGCTAAACCAATTCAACTAACAATTATTCTGATAAATCGATTAATTTAATAATTATTAGAATGATTATTCGACTATTCTGTGATTATTTCAACGATTAATCATTAGCTCTTAACCGATTATTCAGCTTTTGCCCTGACATAAAAGGTTGTATTAAATGTGCTTACTAACAATAAATAGGACAAAATCATCTTTTAAAAATACCTCTAAATGACATTCACTGAATTAAAGGGGAAAAAAAATACTTTTTAAGTTTAATTCAGTAAAGAAATTCACTGTTATCCTATTGTAAATCCTATTGTTATCAAGCTTTTTGTTTGTTTTATATTTAAAATGGCTCAAAAATCCTTAAAACAAGGTACATTTACTTGAGAAGCAACATATAATCATAATCATACATCGGAGAATGTATCTTGAATATAAGTGTATTTTGTATACAAGTGTATTTTTTCACTTGTTCATACTTCTGCCAGTCAGTAAAGACAAAATATATTTCTATTCAAGATCTATTCTCTAAAAGCAAGTCTAAATATCTTACATGCTGCTTCTCAGGTGAATGCATCTTTTTTTAAAGGATTTTTAGATATTTTAAAATATTTGTATTTTTAATATTATATTCAACATTCTCAGACAATAATTTTGTCTTCTGCAGTATAGCTGCTAAAGTAAATGTACGTTACTTTAAAGGAGTTTTAGATGTTTATATTGGAAAAAAAAGCCAAAACAAATCAAAAACGTATTTTTTTGCAGTGTATAATGGGGCGAAGACTACTCTCTCTCACATTTTTGTTCACTTCAATCCATCTTTAACTCTCAAAAAGCAAACTCTCTTATTACTAAAGCTGCGTATTGCCAATTTTCTTACAATAAGAAATGCACAGTGACACATATATTATGATTCAATGAGTCGCGAGCCATCACATTAGATCGGGACACTTCGCGCAACTCATAGAAGAGGCGCTGACCGCACAGAGAAATGGCAGTTTCGGAGTTTGTAGTTATTTACATGATCTGCTTCCGTATTATTTGAACTTTAATAAAGCTATAATGCATTAAATATAACTGAATTTAAGATGTAATGCGCCATCATTAGAGTTTCAGATGATCTCATGTTATATTAAATGATATCAAACGACTATTCGACAATGAACATTTTTGTTGTCAATTTGTTATTGTCGACGCTGTCAATAACATCGACTAATTGTTTCAGCCCCATGCAGCAGCACCACACCTTTCAGCTCACACACAAGTGTACAGTAATTCATTTTTTAAATGTATTCTACATCTAAAATATTATTTCAGAAAAACTTAAGAAACGTCATTGAAAGCCATTAACTGTAATATTAGACAGTTATTCTATACTAATGTTAAAATTCTTCAAAGTCAGTAAAAGCAACTCCCTTGCAGAACAGCTTACCAAAATCATAACATGCACTGCCTTGCAATGAGAATGTCCGAGTCCAGCAGCTCAAAATGAATCACAAAAAGTTAGTTATACAGATAGTTGGTGAAATACTCTGTTAGTTATTGTAAATATGCAAATAAGTTAATAAAGAAATGAAGAAATTATACAAGATGCAGCATTCTGGAGAACATTTTTATTTTAACTAGGAAATGCTGAAGATATTAATTCACCAAGAGTAACTGAATCATCATGCATTTAGTTGGGTTGAAAATGACTGGAATGTGTTTTTTCATAATTCTTTCAGATCAATCTTTTGGGAGAGAATTATTATTATTATTATTATCATCAACATCCTCCACAGAGCTGTGTGATCTGTTAGGTCTGCAGTGATGAGACGGGTGAATGAATGTGCTGTTAATAGCAGACTCTCATCAGTGTAATTATGGCTTGGTAATCATGAGAGCTCTCTGCGGAATGACCCGGAGCTTGAGTTATTCAACCTCTATAACATGCAACACTAGAGTGTCATAATGTTATACATCTATAAGCATTCAGAGACCTCTCAATGGGAAAAGAACAAAGTCGTTGAGTGTTACTTAACTCAAATACTCAACAAAATATATTTATTTAGTTACGTCTAATAATATCAGAATTTACAGGAGTATGTTTCATTCCTACACAAACAAATACATAGATGGATGAGTTAAGCAACTGGAAACTGGGGTGAAAACCTAATGGTTAATCATAAGTGATGCTGACATAAAGGTTGCAAGTTCAAGCCCCCAGTCACTTGAGGGTTACAGAGATCACAGTCTGTCTAAGAAAGACCCTTAACCCCAGATATTAAATAAGCATCTGAAAAATAATGAATCAACTGATGTGTTAATTAAGGTCAGATGAAGAGATAAAAACAATTCTGTGTTTGTAACTAATGAACTGAACTGCCAGAACTCACTTAACTAAAACTATCCAACAATACAATGATAGGCCTATTACTACTCAGCCTCAGACTATTTCAATCTGTCCACAGTCAGTTCTCTGAAGCACATTGCTAGGGCTGGGCGATAAAACCATCTTGATATTTATCGCGATAAAAAAATCCACGATATCGATGATAAGCTTTTGAGTAATTTTCGATATTTAACCTATGTTCTAATCTAGATGATCAGGTGCGTCGCTAAAAATGCAAGCAGTTCGGCTTTTTCAAACTATGAATTTGCTAACATTAGCTGCCTTGCTAGATTAGGCTACGCCAATAAGACAATAAAATGACTAGTTGGTAGCCTAGTCTTTCTCACTTTATTGAAAATATAAAAATGCCCTCATACTTGGGTATCTGCATGTAAAGAAATATATCATCTGGACTGCTGTCATTATGCTTCAAAACAAACAGATGATCTTTAACATTCATATCCAACTACACTCAACTGATTAACTCTATAAACTCTAGAAGATCCCTCAGACACCAATGCTTTGGCTGTCTCTGGGCCCCCAATGCAGTTTTGTATTTTCATTGTTAGGATATTTTTTTTTTTTCTCCTTTCCTTCTGCTTAGAAATGAAAAAAAAAAAAAAATTGTGCAATGTGAAAATGTGAATGTATATCATGATAAATATCTATATCGAATGGTATGGAAAATAATATTGTGATAATACTTTTGGCCATATTGCCCAGCCCTACATATTACACACAAAAGTGGAAAGCACTTTCTCGATCTGGTAAGATCTAATCTGACTGGCTGGTTTTATACAAAGCCAAAGTGTAAGAGCACACTGTTTTATCAGACCGCCTAGAAACAAAGTCATGTTTACAAGGCACTGGTTTGTATAATGAGCACTTTTGAGGAAGAACTAATCACTGGATTCGCCACATTTGAACAGATTAGTGGCATCAAATCTTTGAAAGATAATCATAGGCCATTAGTAGCAAGTTAACTGATAAACTAAATATTTCCAATATATCCAGGGGTGTTGCAGTCATTTTAAAAGTGGGGGAGACACAACTGTCAGTAGGTGGCTCGCACAGACCCAACACTTACAGTGCAGTATTAATATATTACAGTATATACTAATATATAAGTATGATATAAGTATTATATTAATATATATGTATTATTTACTTTTAATATTTGTAGTATTATAAAGATTAAAGTATTTCAAAATACTTGCAAAATTTTGTGAAATTAGCTGCAAAAATAAAGGGCATCTTTCACACATGAAAGTAAAATACTGAGCACAAGCTGGTCCTGAATAAATTATTTAATGTCATAATTTATTACAATAATGACAATTGTGCATGTGCACAATTTTATTTTTTACACTGTGCTTGTGCATTGTGGGATTTAAATGTATCCAAGTGGCTTGAGTGTTTTGACTACATTCACCAAAATTCATTCAGATCCATTTAATGATTCAGTGACCATTTTTGGTGATGCCAGAGGTTGGTGAAAAATTTAGTGTCTTGTGTGAAATTAGTTAAGTCACTGAATCAATGATCAAACAGGCCTACAAAGAGACTTTAGTAGAGGTTTTAAGCATTATAAGAACAAAGAAAATCTATCATTTCCCTACAGTTTGTGAGCTGGTGAGCATGACATCAAAAGACAACAATAATAGTCTTATAATAATTATAATGAGTTTCAATAAAGTCTTTACATTTTCATGTACAAAAAAGTGTGTCTACATATCTATTCACTTCAGTAAAATGCCTAAGTGTTCTAAGAACACAGCAGATCTATCTTTTCTCCTACAGTTTGTCGACTGCACACCAACATAAAGGTAAAAAAACAGGAGCAGATATTAAAACTAGCTTTACATATTTAACACAGATCTAGTAATCTGCTTAAATTGGCACAAGAAAAACTATCAAACTTTTACCTCACAAACATAATGTAAACTTAATGAAGACTCACGCACTGATATAAACTCCATTACAATGTGTGCTTAAAAGAAGAATTGTCCTTTGTTTTTTGTTTTGTTTTTGTTCTGCAGTGCATTTCACATAATGCTGCCAATCAAGAACAATATGCCAATAAATAACTCTTGTTTGTGTGTTCCTCATCTCTGGATTATTAATTTAGATCAACGTCGATGTTGATAAAAAACATGGATAAATGAGCATTGTTGAAAGCAACTTGGTAGAAATGAATGGAGCTGCGTTGATTAGACTCTCTGACTGACGGTCTATTACGTAAGGGTTGTTTCGGCTCATGAAACTCACCTGTGATTGGCTGGATGGTCATTCAATCAGCCCAAAGTAACAAAATGCAATGAATACTGTATATAAATCCACCATTTGGACTCGGTATGGGTTTATCTTGGAAAAGTACAGGGGACAAAAATCACCTTTTTAAAGAGTCCCGCAGCTGCTACGCCCTTGAATCCGCCCCTAAACAGCACGTAAAAACAAAACAAACAATGGTTGGTCACTTTACATTTAAGTCTCTTACTGTCTAAGTAGTCAGTTGTTGGTCAGAATATATGATCCAATGTGGACCAGACCATATGTTGTTTAGCAAAAAGTCTGGCTATGCAAGACTACTACTGATAGAACTATGATCTGATTATTAATTTGGAATTTTGCACACATAACAAAAAATGTAAAGAAAGAGAGAGTAAGAGAAAAAAAGATGATATTCATTGTTTTTTCATCCCCAAAGCGGATAGGCCTCTTCCAGCCTGAATTCCCATAACACTCACAAAAGAGAGATAAACAGAAAGAGATGGAGAATAAAAACAATTCACAGGACACAGAAAGAGAAAAAGAGAGAAAGAGAAAACCTAGTGGTTCACAGAAAACTAATTGTTCTGAGTGAAAGCTGCCTAACACCAAGATACACAAGAAGAGAGAGAAAGAATCGGAGAAGAATACGAGAATGGGGGAGAAAGCAGAAAGAACATTCTTGGTTACTGATGTAACCTCTGTTCCCTGATGGAGGGAACGAGACGTTGCGTCGATGTAGTGACACTAGGGGTTCAATCTTGAGAGCCACAATCACCTTTGCTTAAAATAGAAAAGGCCAATGAGAATTGGCAAGTGGAATGTGCATGCCACTCTCCGCCCCCGGACATACGGAAAAGGAGATGGCATGCACCACTCATTCAGATTTATGCAGAGGAGCCGATAGAGAGTCCCGGCCATGTCAGCGGCCAGTTCAGCGCCGCGGCAGGAGGGACACAAAGTCTCGTTCCCTCCATCAGGGAACAGAATTTACATCAGTAACCAAGACATTCCCTGTCTGTCACTCACTCGACGTTGTGTCGATGTAGTGACACAAGGGGTTCCTATAGGAAACGCTGCAGGCGCTGAACCGTGTCACAAGGTATGGAAGAGTGGACACGGGCAAGCTGCTGCGTGCCTCGCAGCAAGCACTCAACCACGTTGTGACCTTCCAGCGAGTTAGGTAAGGCATCTCCCTAGTCCCGTTAAGGGGGCACGATAAAATAAGGGCTGTAACAGCCCTTGCGCAACTCGGCTACGGGGACAGGCTCTATTGCCCCCTTCGCCAGAAGGGTGGCAAACTCCACCCGGAGGATGGAGACACCCTCGTCCCGCACCATATTGGAGAGGATGCCACTGAACCTGGATGGGTATCTGCCAAATTGGATTGCGTAGCCGAGGCGAATCGTCCTGATGAGCCACAGCGAGGGGCTGGAAAGCACTAACCAGGCCTCCAGACTCCACGCCAACAGTACCTAGGGGACGACTGGACTTACCATGCCCGGGCAGGGTGGTTAGCGGCAAGGCAGAGCAGGCACCCCACTTGGAAGACAGCCCAGGGGGGACATGCTGCTCCACAAGCCCGCAACGGTGAACGGTGACTGGGGCGGGCGAGCAACCCCAGAGACCAGCACACTTACCTGTTCGCCAGCTGTCTTTCGACAGAGAACAAGGGAACGGGAAGTACTCGCATTCGCCTGATTGACTGGAAAGACTTCCAGCACCTGGCCATCGTGAGTGCGCTAACCCAGGGAATGAGGAAACTGTTTTACCGATCACGTGGGCGCCGAGGCCCAGAGGGCACCCGCCGATATAATACTTATCACGCGCTGGCTAGGGGCGATGGTGGGGCTGGAGAGTTCACCCGGGCCAGACCGGTCAGAGTCAGTCGCCTCATCCCCGGGTTGCCCCTGCCAGGGCTGCCTCAAAGCCTGTCCGGGGTTCTTGGGGCCCGGCTGACGGGCAGGTGGCGCTGACTTCCAGCGGGAGAATCTTCTTCTCTGAGGTCTGCATACGGGCTCCGATGGTACGGGAGCCGGGGCCGGCACCGCAGGGGAATGGCTCTAGTTAGAAACAGACTGGGCACAAGACTTCGGAGGCCTGAAGGCAGCCGAGTTATGTAGGCAAGATGTGTTTAATCGCCTCGGTCTGCTTCCTAACCGTTGAGAACTGATGGGCGAAATCCTCAAAAAAAAAAAGAAAAAGCCCCCCTTGGGAGATGGGTGCATCACGAAAGCGGGCTTTCTCGGCGTCATGCATCTCCACAAGGTTGAGCCACAGGTGCACTACAGCTAAAAATGGTTGTCACTTCTCTTCTGAATGCTTAACCTCACTCTGTACACACAGAGTTTGGTTTCTACAAACAAATTAGCAACATCAAACAGGTTAAACTGTTGGCAGCCATGTTTCTTGTTCACAGCCATGAGACACCAAACATTGCTATGTTTGTCTCCAGTGATGGGCAGTAGCTTTATAGCAAAGCTCTTAGCTTATCTACATTTCTCAGTAGCAAAGTGGTAGCTTTGCTTGTTTTTAAATTAAGTAGATTTTCAGTAGCAAAGCTATTTTGTTGATTAAGTAGCGGCGTAGCATTGACAAAAGCTACACTGCTATTTGCGTGGCGTATACCCCAGAGTTTACTGTCACCAGATTTAAATCAACGTATGAACTATATTTGTTTGATTCACAAATGAATCACTCATTTGAGTCGGTTCTTTACAACGCATTGGTCTCACACGTTATATCAAAGCGGTCTGAATCGGTTCGCTATTCAATCTGAACGTCTCAGAAAGCTCATGCACGCGCTGCTGAATCATTCGGAGGGGTTACTCACTCACTAACGCAATACTTTACAACATGGAAAACAAAGATAACAATGGTTGCAGTATGGATATTTATTTACAATCAATGGAAAACAAACCTGCAAATGCATCATATTGCCCGATATAAAGAAGGTCTTAAGTTCAACACGTGTGCAGCTTGTGAACAACTACTGCAAGACATTTTCCAACCAAAAAAGTATCAAAACACTTATAGCCTGCATGAAAACACTTGTAATAGCCATGGCATTACAATGTTTCTGGGCATATACCATTACCTGGGAGCACCATGTAAATGCAATGGTATATGAATATGGTAACCATATATCAAAGTGCAATTGTAGTAACATGGTATTCTTTGAATTACCTTAAAGCACCATGTATACTGGATACAAGTACTTAGTATTGCACTGTACTGTACTATACTGTACCATGCCTTTAATTAACATCACGTGTATAAAGCCCATAGTGTACTTCGATTTTGACATGAACACTCAGCGTCTGTGTAAAGTCGAACGCGAGCTGTCAAAGACTACTCTATCTGACTGTACACACATACACAGGCAGCTGGCGCATGAGCTCTACGACTGTTCAAGGCACCGGACAATTTCTCTTCAGGAGTTTAAACCCATAAAGCTGTCTTACTAGTCCTTCAGACTCGAGTTATACAAATGAACCTCCTCACACACGTGTTCTTGACATGCAGATCCACTGTTGACATTTTTACTCATCTTCTATTGTTTACCGGCGATTACATCTTCTTCTAGTGCATCTTCGTGACAACAACGTCTGACTTTATTCACATATGTGATCTTGAGGCAATAAAAAGTATCTAAAAGTAATCAGATTACATTATTTTCATATTGAGGTACTTATTACATTATTTACTAAGTAATTATTATTTGTAACGGATTACTTTTTAAAAGTAACCCTCCCAACCCTGAATGTGGGTCCCTGCTCTGTCTCTCTACATACCAAGGGGTCCTTGGCCTGAAAATGGTTGAAGACCCCTAGCTTGGAGTGTAATTTGCTACTTTCTCTAAAGTGTAGCTTTTAGCTTAGCTTAACAAATTTTTCTGTTGAGTAGTTGGTAGCTAAGCTAGCTAACTTTT
This sequence comes from Myxocyprinus asiaticus, assembly GCF_019703515.2. NCBI lineage: Eukaryota > Metazoa > Chordata > Actinopteri > Cypriniformes > Catostomidae > Myxocyprinus > Myxocyprinus asiaticus. The sequence continues at coordinate 24,512,929 of NC_059376.1, read as the reverse complement.
TTGAGTAGCATGCCCAACACTGGTTTTCACTATGTCAACCATTGCAATTTCCGGAATTACTTATGTATTCCATATGCACACATATAATAAATCCCCAAACTTTGCAGTGTGTATGTGGCCACAGAAAATAAGAAGAAATGGAAGAACCAATGTAGAAAACAAAGAAAGAGAGGTACAGTGTATACAGTATCTGTCTCTGTCCTACTGTCATTACAGCTTAGCTGTGAAGCTGATGCCACACACACATACACACATGAATATGCACACACACAGGCCGGGTTAGTGCTGCAAAAAACCTCAAGATGAAAGATTTATGGCCATCACACCCACGTGTGTGTGTGTGTGTGTGTGTGTCCCAAGGTAAACCTCAAAGGTTCATCAGTTCTTACCCATCATCCTTCAACGAGACTTCACCACTGTTTGCTTTATTACTGGCTTATTCTGACAGTGTGTGTATGTGTGCATGTCATGTGTGAATTCACAGCAGATCGGGGGGTTGGGTGTAATTAGGCTCAGAGGTGCTTGTTTTGCCTGATTTCTGGCAAATGAGATCAGCCCTCATGACATCAAAAACCTATGGAGTGAAACTCAGCCAAAAGCACCAGATCCACAAACCCGCTCAGACACACAAACAAACTAGAGCACTGGTACACAGATGCATCTAGTGATAATGCACTTGACAGCTGTAGGAGCGGAGCGATTGAATGCAAGGTGTGCTGTCTAACCGTGATCCAGACATCACTCTCATGGCAGGCTCAGAGCTTCACCGCAGTGGAAGGTGCACACAATATCAGCAGCTACAGCATATGTACCTGCAGGCATAACTAATGTGGTGGGAAAGGCTGATAACAGTTAAGCTTGCAAAGGGTTTTTTATTATTATTGATTTCTATAATAAATGACAGACATAGACATAGAGGCTACAAGAGTCCAAAATTTATAAAACTCCAAATGCAGTTTATTGTGCTACCAAAATCCCAATAATGACCAGGAAAAAAATTAAGATTTGGTGCATAATGTGAGACTTTTAAATATAAACAAGCCCGAAATACACTGGGGAATCTTATTTTGAAATGACAAGGACTTGGCTCCTTTACAATGTTCTATAGACCATTTCAAGGATGTTAACAATAACAAAGGAGTTAGAACGCTACTGAGCATGCCTGGCCCTGAAGCATTTCCGGCAGAAGAATGTTTATAACCCAGAATTGTCAAAGCAAAATGACTAATGAGTACTTTTAGCTAAAACAGAACAAAAAAAATATTTGCAAAAACTGAAAATAAACAATAAGGTGTCATTACTGGATCCTTTAAATAAGTCAACAAATTTTCTCAAAGAATATCAAACGTTTACCTCAAGTGACTTATCCAGACGTTTTGTTAGTCCTGAGCATGTCTACACGAGAGAAGACATGAAAGTGTATCGTAGTTTATATGCTTACAATTATTTCCTCTGTGAAAAGGTTGGGAATATTGGATCACTCCTTTTTTAACCAATGAAGATGTTTACGCCACAAGTGCGTGACTTGCAGACAAAGTAAGGTTTTTTAGTTTTTCAATTATACAAAAAACCTTTCCTTGTCTGTCTCTTTCTTCTGCACTAGTTTCTATAATAATCCAGCTAGTTCTTGGCAGTGCAGTACTACATATATTGTTGACTTTTGTGTGACAAATTGCTTGTTTTGTTCCTCATTTGTATGTCGTTAAATGACTAAATTTAAAAGTAAATAACTTATGCAGCTTAATTCACTATAATAGGTGTGATAGTCACTTTTAGAGCCCGTAATGAAATACTCTGACTGAACTATAGCCAGCTAAACTCTACCTATCAAACGTACTGTTAGTTGGCAAAAATGTTGTTCACCTACCAGAGATAAGATATGTGCTACAGTTTTAGTACTGTATGCTTCACTGCTGCGGTTAACGTGTCCAGTTTTGGTTGCTTTTTCGGAAATCTAAACACTTTAATTTCTGTTAGTTCCAGGCATTCTGGGAGCATCCAGCCTCCAAACAACATGGTCCAAATTTTAATAATGACATTTTATGACAATTGTTAGTAGCGTTAATCATGTTAAAGTCACTGTGAATGAAGCACCTCCCACTGTTGTTTTGAATGAGTTGGTTTTGGATGAAATGGTCTATATTTATGTAAGTATTTACCAAATTAAGCTTTTTATAGCCTATATATTCACCATATGAGGGGTTTTGTGTATACTTATTTCACCAGATGAGGTTTAATGAGGAATACTGTTTATTATTATTTACAAGATATGAAGTTAAGGACACAATGTATGTGCTGACGGGGGACGTTTCCGCATAGTCACATTTTTCTTTGTTTGCTCTCGCTTCAATTTAGAACACTTGATTAACTAATCAAAATAACAAAATATGCATTGATGTGAGAATAAAAGTGTGAATGAATATTGTCAATGATGAAAGATTTAGATACAGCAAATCCCCACAAGGTGTCAGTGATTGTTTTTATTTCACCTCTATAGGCCGCCTTTATACTGCAGAACCAAGCCAACTGTAGACTCCTCCAGCACCGGCCACAGAGGAACAAGGAGGAATAAAAAAAATAATGTGTTACCTTATGTAGCTGTTAACACATATTTCTCACAGTAGAAAATAAAGATGCTGTCAACAACAAATACATACTTCTGCATACATGCTCACATTCATGCTTCCACACACACATGCTTACAACCTCTTCACTCAGCAATACCTGTACCAAAGCATGTCCTCCATTTAAACGCTTCACCTCAGGAAATATTCGGGGTCACTCACTCTATATTACTTACTTTCTCTCTATCTTGTTATTGTGCTGCAGAGGCTGTGTCATGACGGTCATTTTAATCTTGTTCTGTGAGTAAGTAATAATGACTAAAAGAAAGAAAGAAAGAAAGAAAGAAAGGAGGGTGAGACGATGGGGACTACAGTAATAAAGTGTTCTCTCTCTTGTTTTTCAGCAGAGGTCTATGGTGGTGACAGGGCTGCTGAACTCTGGGTGTGGTGAGATTTAAAAATGAGTGAAGTAATTGTCATTGTTTTGCAGGAGGTCTCCTTACAGCATTTATTATCTTCCTGGGAGATCATCTCTGCTTGATTCCACATGCTGGAATCAGAATGTAGGAAGGAATTAAGACAGAGACCGTTTGTTTTTGTGAAGGTGCAGATTTCACCCATCTGGTGTTTTGTCATTCTCTCATTAATCAACACTTTGGCAAACAGCTCTGCTGCACACAGTGTAATTTGTACTGAAAATCACCAAAATGAGAGCCATGAAGCTTTCATACGAAAATATTCAGAATTTAAAAAATGTCCTTCCTAGTTGTGGAACTTTATAAGCACGTAACTGTGCATTTAGATTTTGACACAGTTTACCAGTGAAGATTACCTCAGGATCTATGTATCATGTGACGCAGTATTTGTCCTTGCTTTAATCGAAAGCACCTGCTTTAAGTAATTGTGTGTAACATATTCTGTTTGTTTCATGAAACAAAAACATGAAAAATAAGCGACATTAGTTTATAACATACTGTATGTAACTCTATGCTGTATACAAATAAACAGCTTTTAGTCAAAACTGGCAAAATGCCAGTTGTATTCTATTCATTTATTAACATTCACGACTGTCTATCTGGATATTTCTGAAATTTGCAACCCTCTTTGCTATGCATTATTTATCCAGTTCACTGACTGAATGTTTTTACTACAAGTTTGATGAAACATCATTTTGTGGGCATGTGAGGAGTTACTTTTGACAGCGGACTAGAGTTTGTTAGAACAATAATGTTTTGATGGACAGAATATTTAAACCGGTTGCATAAAGTATTTTGTAAAGGCTTTACAAGACTCCTTTGAAATACTTCTATCATCTACAGAGGTGTAAAGTAAGGAATTCCAAATACTTGTTACTGTAATTAAGCATTTTTTATTTTTTCAGGAATTTTTCTTTAAATAGTTAAAAAATGGTTTACTTTTACTTACATTTTAAGTGCTGTAATTGTACTTTTTTTACTTTAATTGTACGTCTGTGTTCACTACACCCCTGTCCCGTTGTTTTTTTTTATATATATCCATCAATATGATTGGTAAGTGAGTCTTGTGGCTCTTGTCAAATCAAATTGTGCATAGAAAACTTAAATGGCAGCAATATACTTAGCACCAACTTCTACTACTCATGGAGGAGGTGGGCGGTAATGTGGAGGATACACCTGGACATGGAAGAAGGGCAATTGCCTGATCATGTAATGTCAGCTTTGCTCTAATTTGAAGAATCATATATAGTAGAGGTACATTTCAGATTTTTGCTCTCTAGATTATGTGTATCTAATGTAGCCTGTAAATTAGGTATCACAGATAATATTAGGCTGCTGTGTGTGACAGGCAATGTACGCAATCTATATTATGGAACTGCAATGTAATTATTTATGAGTACGTTTTGGCTCGCTATTTCTGCCTATATCAGCACATTATGTGAGGTTTACCCCTTCATATGTAGCGTTACGACATACAGTATTCATTTGTGACAGTTAATAATTAAGTGCCCAGCAGTGGAACGAAAATCGATCATTTTGCTTGAGAAGACATGGATTAAACCACCTAAGTCATATATGTTACATTTATGCTGCCTTTATGTCCTTTTTGGAGCTTGGAATTGTTGATCCATTATATACAGTACAGTAAATCCATTGACTTGCATTGTATGGAAATATTCTCATCATATTTTCATCAAAATGTCTTTGTTTGTGTTCTGCAGAAAAAAGAAAGTCATGTGAGTTTGAGATAACATAACAGTGTGTAAATGAATTGACCTGACACTCAAGAAACATTTAAATTCCCTCCAAAAACATTAAATTAAAAGTTATAACCTCAATAAGCAAAACATGACTCAATTTGTTGGAAACAAATACAATTGTTTTTCTTGAAATCAAATCAATCACCATGACTGATTATAGCAGTCTATAAACACCAACCAATCATCCAATCAATCAACTGATCAAATTACTAACCAGATTCCCTTTAAGGTTGTTTGACTAAAGAAACAGAAGCACCATGAGCTATGGGAATTACTCACACATATACTGTACACAAAATGACAAGCATAATTACACACAGTGGTCCTTTGTGAATGCTTTGATGAATTATTCACAGCACACTACATAAATTAGAGACACTGAATGAACAGGGTCTGGTCAGCTGACTACACTCAAATCATTTTAAGTGAAACCCAAACCAACTGCCGAAACTCGAGATTCTAGCTCTGACCCAGACATCAGCCATTCCAACAAGTAACAGTTATTTGTCACAGTTAATAGGCTGTGAAAACACACACACACTAATGCAGCCAAACATAAGTATAAACACAAACGCATATGTATACACATGGAGTTTTCATATAGGAAGTTGGTAATGAGATAATGAGTGCAAAATCAGCATTGACTAGCAGCTTAAAACCATTATCATTACAAACAAATCCTCGGTTAAACAGTACACACATCAGTGAGAGAGACAGAATGCTAAGACAATAACAGATAGGCAGAGAAACAATTCTCTCATCGTTTACTCACCCTCATACCATCCCAGATGTTTATGACTTTCTTTCTTCTGCAGAACACAAATTAAGAATTTTAGAAGAATATCTCAGCTCTGTAGGTCAATACAATGCAAGTGAGTGGTGACCATAACAGTGGTGACATAAAGTCAGCATAAAAGTAATCCATATGACTCCAGTGTTTAAATCTATATCTTCAAAACAGACGCGATATGATAGGTGTGGGTAAAAAATAGATCAATATTTACATACTTTTTTACCACTTTCACTACTTCTTCTTTCTTTTGGAGATTCACATTCTTCATGCATATTGCCATCAAATGGTTGGGGCTGATCAAAGGTGAAGATTTATAGTAAAAAAGGACTTAAATATTGATCTGTTTCTCACCCACACCTTTCATATCACTTCAGATGACATGGATTTAACTACTGGAGTCTTATGGATTTGTTTTATGCTGCCTTTATGTGCTTTTTGGACTTTCAGAGTTCTGATCACCATTCACTTGTATTGAATTGACCAACAGAGCTGAGATATTCTTCTAAAAATATTTGTTTGTGTTAGATAGAAAACACAAAGTCATACACATCTGGGATGGCATAATGGTGAGTAAACGATGAGAGAATTTTCATTTTTGCATGAACTATCCCAAAAATATCCAGGTTTTCAGAGGTCTGGAAATGCTCCATCTCAGATGGTACAAGTCAGACATAATTAGCACATTCTCTCTCTCTCTCTCTTTCGCTCTCTATGATGATTGGCAAATCACTTTTATAAAGGGCCTCTTTCTTTCCCGTCATTCTGTAGGCTAATTAAACTCTCTCTCTCTCTCTCTCTCTGTCTAAGGATGGGCATGTCACAGCATTTGACAGACACACCGACATTGCTGCTGTTCAACCATTTACATTTATAACCACAACAGCTTTTAGAAGCACCCGGTGACTGATAATGAGTGTCTCATTATAGTGAGGTGTGTCCCACATGCACTGCTGGGGTTAAACCACTCTCACTCAGATCCAGGACCAGCCAACAACAGAGCCAAATCAAATAAACTACTACATTCAGCTGTGATCCACAAATGATTATTTCAGCAGCTAGTATCAGCAGGGCATCTGTGTGTTCCTAAGCCTTGTGCTCCTGACAACATCCTCCCTCATATAGGCTAGAACACATAACCAGCTCTGTTAAGAGAATAAACGCACACAGTGCAGAAGGGAGTTATATCAGCCAACCACATCAGCCAAGGCTATGCAATTACTGAGGAAATTACAGTTCCAATACAAAATCATATGGCCATATTCTGCAGTATTCAATTTTTCCTGCCTTTTATCTCTCTCCAAAAGTGATGCAGAGGATTTATAAAACGCCTTATCTCATTTTCGTGCAATTTACTACAAGAACATTAAAAATACAGCGAAAATGAGTAAGTTACTAGTATCTGTGAAGCCCGCGCAATGTTGTGCTGCAGCCTGCGGGATTTGCTCGCTTGTGCTGAATGTGCTTGGGGCTAGATGAGCGCGTGACGGGCGCTTGCCAGGCTCTGTGCACCGGGACCGGAGACCTTTCGTTTGGAGATCTCCTAACCTTTCCGCACAGGTTAAGCTCGTCTACCCAGGGTAGCCTGACTTTTACATGACATAGGCTACCGTGAATGCGGTAAGAAGACAAAAGCGCACCAACTCTCTCTCTCTCTCTCTCTCTCTCTCTCTCTCTCTCTCTCTCTCTCTTTTCTCTTGCACACCCAAAAACACACACACGTGCATTGTCCTTTACCTTATATTACTTTTTTCCACGCATGAAATATAATAGTCCAGATTAATAGCTCCCAGAATACAAAACTGTCGGTTTACACAAAGCCTATATTAAGTTTCAGTGACCCGCGTCCTATCATGCGTGATCACAATACATATGACTCACTGATAAATATATTTAATTTCATTCACGCTGCGATCATTTATTTAGCTATTTATTATTCGTATTCGTATTATTATTATTATTATTATTATTATTATTATTATTATTATTATTCATTTTGACCAATTATAAACCTAAAAACCATCTAATCCTTTTTATGGGCATCCTATGATGTGACATTTTTAATTTAAGAAAATGTGCATGTACAATGGTCTCATAAATGGTAAAAGCTGCATACCTGTTGGTGCGGTGGTCCGGATTATTGCCGAGCAAATAGGGGTCTCATTGCCTTTCCATTATATGAGTTAATCCTTCCACGAACCGAAGAGGCTTCAACAATCCGCACCAGAGGACCCCCCTAGCTCTACTCAGTCAGAGCGAGTCTGAAAGCCACAAATGCAGAAAAGACAAGTTCAGACTTCTGATCAGAAAAGCGCTCGATGTCCACGGAGGACGTCCGGATGCGCGGCGACTCAAAGTTCCTTCTCTCGCAGCGTCTCTCACACCTTCATCTCAACTCAATGGAGAGAGCAGCGTGAAACTTCACATCAGCGCTTCTGGTTTAAAATTACACAGATGTTACTAACTGAGCCACCACCCCACATCTCATCCTGTTCGGCTTGTTTTCACGCTGTTTGTCCGTTTATATCGGCGGTGGGACGGACACCGAAACGGCTCGTGCACTGCGCAGGTTCTGCCGGTCCTAAAAGCAAAGGTCTGGAGTTCTCTGTTGCGCTGACTCGATCCCAGCGTGCTCTCCAGGGATGTTAGAGTAACCCAATGCACAGTGAATCAGCGCCACTCAGTGGCCTCCATGACTGCCGAAGTGCCGTTTTTAAAAAGGTGCATTTCTGCTTTACACCATAACCATCCAAGGTGTACGGACTTCAGTGTCGGCATTCAAATGTATTCTTTGATGTAGCCTAGCTCACTTTCTATTTCCGAAGCGATTGCTGGTAAATCCAGCAAAATGAACCTCCAACACGTTTGTCTCCTTCGGTCTAAGTGTCTCCCAACCCCTCCCCCAATAGAGTTCATAGTTGAAATGCAATAGAGGTCATAAAAATATATGCATGTTATACTTCTTCTTGAGTGAGCTATAATGCTTGGAGTGTAGGGTGGTCATGTTGGCACTAAAGTGAGTGTTTAAAAAGAGAAGAAGAGAGAGATAGGCAAAGTGAATGAATGAGTGATAAATAGGAAGAGATGGGAAAAGGGAGAGAGGAAATTGGAATACTTGAGACGATAGAGTGAAACACAAAGAGAGAGAGAGGAGGAGAAAAAGAGAGGGATGGACAGAGTGAAAAAGACATTTGGCAAACACTGTTAAAAGCCTTTCAGAAGGCACTTGCTGTTGTCAATACATTTGGCTCAAGTTTATTACACCTGAAAGTATCTAATGCTGTCCATTACACTTCAGAGTGAAGCTTTTCAGGAGACATCAGAGTCTTCTTCTCCTTCTCTTTTTTATTCCCAAAGGCTTTGGTACAGAGTGAACCTTTGGTCTGATCTAAGATCAGTTTGTTTCCTCTTTATAAAGGAATTCGATGTGAGCAGAAGGGCAGCTGGTCCCAGATCAGCATGGAAAATAAATCTGCTGAATCAGAATGGGTTTTAATGGCTGGTCTGTCATGTTAAGCCTCTGAGTTTATCAGAATCTGGGTGGTGTCCTTAGAGGAACGTCCTGAGAGAAAATACAAAGTGTCAGCCATTGTTTAAGGGTTTTAAATCTCATGAATGTCCTGTGTCTGTTTCTGTAGAGACCTTATGTGAATGGCATATGTTATAATACAGACTGTGTGTGCGTGCGTGCGTGCGTGCATGTGCACTGTACATACAATATATAAATAGAGCAAAAGATGAGGCTTACTGGGTGGAACGTATATATAATAGTGGTTCTCGACCGGTTTTGCTTCAGGATTCAAGTTTTACATTGGATATCAAGTTTCATACCAACATAGAACCAAAACAGTTTATCGTACAAAAGAAAACTAAATATTCCTTGTACAAACATTGAAATGTATCAATATTTTGGTCTTTGGGGATGAGGGCATGTCATGCAACCTGTCTATCTATGCTGGCCAGATGAATCTGCATCAAAATATGTAGAGTTTAAAGGGGTCATGACGAGGAATTAAATTTTTCTTGATCTTTTCACATGAGAGTTCATTGTACTATAAAAACCTACTGTAAGTTTTAGAACTCAAATATCCTCCTCACTGCAAAAAGAGCATTTATTAAAATCAAGCTGCCAAAACGCCTCGTTCCTCCACATGGTGATGTCACACTGTGGTAGGTATTTGCATCTTACCGCCTCCACAACAACACATCAACGCCTACTTTACTTTTTTACTTCTGTATCTCTGCCCAGTTGTGGTGAGCAGTGAGATGGCAATGAGAGAGCAGGTCAGTCAAGAGCAGAGAGCCAATCATAACTGTGGGTGTTTACTGTCAACTTTTAAAGGAAAAGCAGCACCAAGTCCTCCGTCCCTGCTTCCTCTACAGAGTATGTGTCAGTCTGGTTCAGAAGTTCCTCAAAGTGCTCCTTTCACCGCCCGACTATATCGCCAGGCGGGTTTAGCAGTTCCCCATCCTGGCTGTAGGCTGTTTCACACTGGAAACAACATTTTGGCTTGGTGTCGCTAGACAATAAAACGAGTGTGGTGTGTGTTTTATCGAGGGATAACACCTTATTGAGGGATCATACTTCTCAGCCTACCTGGTAAAGCCTATGTCTGGGTGCTGGAAATTAGACTCTGACAAATTGTTGAACCTCAGGTAGAGGAAGAGCAATGCGGATTCTGTCCTGCTTGTGGAACAGTGGACCAGCTCTTTACCCTGACAAGGAGAAGGAGTTTGCTCATCCAGTCTACATGTGTTTTGTGGACTTTGAGGGGGGTGCTGAGGAAGTATGGGGTACCAGGGCCGTTAATGCATGCCATCTGGTCCCTGTATAACTGGTGCGAGAGCTGTGTCCGTATTCTCGGCAGAATGAGTTTTATTTTACCACTCGACCTATGTTCCTGCCCTCAACTATGGTCATGATCTTTGGGTAGTGATCGTAAGAATAAGACTGCCGATACAAGTGGATGAAATGAGCTTTGAAAGGAGCCAGTTAAGGGTGGTTCGGACATCTGGTCAGGATGCTGTCACATATTTGTGGACTTTTGTTCAAGTTTTTATGTCATGTCTTTTATTTTAAAGTTTAGTTTTGGGGTCTTGTCTTGTCTCTGTTCTCTGTGCTCCCCTTGATTGCTCCCAGGTGTGTCTTGTTAATGTCTTGTTACCTTGTTAATCCTTGTGTATTTAAAGCACTCTTGTTCTTGTCATTGTTGAGTATTGTTAATGTGTAAACGTTGTTTTCAAAGTCATAGTCTAAGTCAGTTTTTTCCAATCCTGGTCCTGGAGTACCTCTAACACTGCACATTTTAGATCTCACTCTTATTTGACACCCAATTCTGCTAATGGAGCCTCTACTAACGAGCTAATGAGTTGAATCAGGTGTGTTAAATAAGGGATACAAGCTAAATGTGCAGTGTTAGGGGTACTCCAAGACCAGGATTGGGAAAGTCAAAGTCATAGTGAAGCTTGGTTTATGTTCTGGTTTCTTGTTTTGTTGTTGTACTTTAACATTTTTGTCACTTTGTTTAAATTAAACTGTACTTGGGTTCTCACAACATCACTATCTTTGTCTTCATCTGTTCCTGTCTTCAGCCTGCCTCTACGTTACAGAAAACACAACCAATTGATATGAACCCAGCAGTGTGTCTCATCCATCTCTGTCAGGAAAATTGTCCAATTGAAGATTATGCGGTGGAATTCTGTGAGCTGTGTCAGTTGGTGGACTTTAATGAGATTTCACTAAACAAGCCAGTCCACAAGCCAGCGAACATGCCTGCCGTGGTCCATGAGCCAGACCTCACTGCTTGAGTCCCTGGTCACCTTGACCTCACTGCTTGAGTCCCCGGCCGCTTTGACAGTGGGCCCGCCCCTCAGTTTCCAGCGGCTCTGCCCCCTGAGTCTCCAGTAGCTCTGTCTTCTGAGTCTCCATGTCATGCAGCCATGTCTGTCTCATCAGACCACGCTCCAGGGCCCTCATCTGTCTCGTCAGGCCATGCTCCATGGCCCACATCTGTCTCGTCAGACCATGCTTCACACCCTGCCTCATCAGGCCATGCTTCCTTCCAGCCACCGGTTCACCACCGGTCTCCTTCCACCACACCTGGTCTGCCCTGGTCACCTGGACCACCCGGGTCTCCGAGTCCTTCACCGGCTCCGCCCTGGTCGCCTGGACTGTCCCGGTCTTTGGGCCCTCCGTCCTGTTTGCCTGGAGTGCCCCGGTCTACGGGCCCTCCGCCCTGGTTTCCTGGAACACCCCTATCTCCGGGCCCTCCGTCGGCTCCGCCCTGGCCACCTGGACCACCCCCGGTCTCCGGGTCCTCCGCCGGCTATGCCCTGGTCGCCTGGACCGCCCCGGTCTGTGTAGGTGTGTTTGGACTAAACATCAACTTATGCAGGTCTAATTATTTTAAACCTTGGTGTACCCACAGAGTGTGTGTGCATAGACCATGTTCTTCTGGAGCTAATAAAGTCCTGAATCAACTTTATACTGATTTAATAACAAACATTGGGGTAAAACAGAAGCGAGCACACGTTCATTGCTCATAGCACTTTAGATGTAATAAGCCATATGAAACCGAACATTATCACAGAGAAAAGCTTAATAAGAAAAAAAAATATACGGCAGCATCAAATCTGCATTAATGCATCATATCTAACAATAATTTTGTGAAGACTTGGAAACAACAAAATGTACTTTTTACCTCTAACATTTTTCCTTGTATCAGTATTAACCATGCATTTATACAGTATGTAGTTATTATATATAGTTGTTAAAACAGATCTGCAGCATGTCACAGAAGGCAAAATTCACAACATGCAAAATTAGGCAAAGAAACGTGTGATACAGCGGTTTTACTTCAGGATGAAAACATGCTTATGTTAAAGCATGTTTTTTTGGGTAACAGAAAGTGTTGCAATTCTAAAAATTCACTGTGATAAACACTTTGGTCTTTGGTTTCATATAATAAAATTATCTGAACTAAATTAACTGGTTATTAACTGGTTACCAGCATTTAAAATAATGCATTCACTCTGGAACAATTGAAAGAGACTTTGTTCCCATTCTTGTAAAGTTCTACAAAATTTAGCTTGTTTTCGATTTCCGGTCCTTAAAATGTTTTTGGTCGCTGATTCTAACTATGAATGATCATATAGTCAGTTGCATTTTATTGTTTATATTTAGCTTTTTATTTTTTCCTGCTGTCCCAGACCATATTAGAACAAACCTTCAAACTATTTCTGAGTTGCAACCCACCAGTTGAGGGCCATTGATCTCGAATATGCATGTTTGCCATGGGCTTTGGGACCACTTTTATTTATTTATAATATTTAAATAAAAAAAAAAACAGCAATTTACCAGAAAAACTGATATAATTCCTTAAACATTTCCTCCCACATTGTTTGGTTTCTGTAAAAATTCACATGCATGCACACACAAAGAGCAGTTCTCTCAGAGCAGAGCTGTGTGTGGCAATGGCAAGTATAGATGAGTGCTTTTAGAAAGGCATGATGTGATATTGTGATGCTCAGATGGATCAACTTCACCATCTGCTTGTCAAGATAAACAGCAGATCGGATGCATACACACACCACACACACACATGCACACACACACATACACACACAAACAAGCACTGTGATTCTCTGCTGACACAGTGCAGTTTCAGCTGTTTCTTTTAATGTCACAGATATCATCTGGCATGTGTGTGTATGTCCAGATATTCCCTACGTTGTGGGGACCAAATGTCCCCACAAGGATAGTAAAACCTGACATTTTTGACGTTGTGGGGACAATCAGTCAATCCCCATGAGGAAAACAGCTTATAAATCATACTAGATGTTTTTTGAAAATGTAATTTTTTTGCGAGGGTTAGGTTTAGGGGTAGGGTTAGGTTTAGGGGATAGAATATAAAGTTTGTACAGTATAAAAACGATTATGTCTATGGAGGGTCCTCATAAAACATGAAAACCCAACATGTGTGTGTGTGTGTGTGTGTGCATGTTTAAGAAAAGAGTGAAGGGCTGTGTCTGTGCTTTTGCCTAATAATTGATCAGTATTGCATTAAATTAACTTTTTCTTTCTTTATTGTCTTTCCATCTTTCTTTCTTTTTTTTTTAAACTTCCTCTCTTTAGCAATATTCAACTGTTCCTGCTAACAATCACATGTGCATTTCAAGATAACCCACTATTATAAAACACCCATTTAGCCGTAACCCCATTAAAGCACACACACACACACACAGTTTTGTAGACCCCATTATACTGTAAATGAGAGCATTTGCAGAGAGCAGCAAATCTCAAGGAGAAAGTGAGGATATTTTTGAATATTGTAGTTTCTGTATTGTGTTGCTTTAAGCATTCCAAGCAGTTGCACAACAGTACATCACCCTGATATCTTGTCTCATCTCGTCTCTTATTCTCACATTTATATTCTATGATGTAACAAGGTTTGACAATGTAAAAGATATTTGAAGTCTGAAAGTCTATCATTGTGTCTTTATATGATGGCTCCTTGCCTTTCTGCTCTAACAAACAGAAAAGGATCTTTCTTTCCATTTATATGACTCATGTCATGTTGTTTAATATTCAACAAACCACCTCCGAAAACTGACATAATGGCATTCTTACACACACATACAGAGCGAGATAGGGAGACTGGCACTGCTAAAATATCAGCATTAACATATGAAAGCTGCAGCTGTGTGTCTGTGGTGTGTACGATGGTTTGTTAGTACGAGGCAGAGCACAGTGTGTAGTGATATTCCACTCTGGGCTGAACATTGCTGCTTATGAGTCACATTGAGCTAAAGGTGATGTCCCCCTGGACTCCTCAAAAGCTGGGCCACTCACACACACATATCAACATCCCCATGCCAACATCTGCCTGACAAAAGGGCATTTGTGGAGGATAGACATTCATCAGCAAGCCAGGCATGTCCAATTATTCTGGCATCAGGATCATATAATTCATGCATTCCAGAGTCAGAAAGAAACTTTGGGTAGATACGAACTAGAGCTATCCACTATATAATGGTGCTGAAACTCTCTAGAAAGTGTTGGCATGGTGTGTTCATGTGTTTTTTGTTAAGTTGCTAAATAGAGGACAGAGTATTAGGCTAGCATTAGGGTGGAACTCTTAAAATAAACTCTTTTTTCCATTAAAACTGATGTGTGTAATTGTTTGTTGTTAAATTCCTTTCTGGTTTCCCAGCTTAATATGCAGAGTCACCTATGTTTAAGCCATTTGTTGGTTGATTTCTCCGAAAAGTGTAACACTGTGGCGCCATGAAAAGGTCATGAAACACTAACACATGTTTCTGTAAATGCTAACAGATTTGTACTTGTTGCAGATGATGTATTAAAATGTTAGCAAGTGAAAAGTGATTCATTTAGGGATGTTTTTGGCTATTTTCCTCTTCCTGGTTTGAAATCAACATGGATGTGACATATACATTACGATTTAAACAGCTCATGAAAGGGGGACCGTAAGAACTCCAGAAACATAACGGTAGAGTTCTGCTGGTTTGAAATAGATGCTGTAGTCTCAGCATTAAACATTATTCATCCTTACTTTGTGTCAGTTGTGTTATGATCCTGGCCTTTCTCTGTTCTAAAGTGGCAGAGTGGGACAGTTGCTGGTTGGCTGGGGGAGTAATTAGTTAATCAATTTGATTAGGGGTGTGTTGAGTGTGTATCGAAGTATCCCTTTAGCTTTTTTTCCTCTGCTCTCTATTTGGAGTAGGATCACCTATCCAGAGGAGTCACCATTATAACTCTCTGCCCAGTACTCACCTGCAGTTATCAGCTCCTTCTAAACCCTCATATTTCCTTTTGTACGTCGTACACAACACGTATTTATGAACTAAGTATGGGTTTGGGTTAGATGTTAAAATCACTAAATATATCACAAAGGCGTGTTTAGAACCCGGAAGTTTTGATTTTTTCCGTACACAACAGGGCTTTTAACATTAACATTGTTATGTTTAGGGTCTGGGTAAGGTGTTGCACTTCATTGTTAGGTTTCCCTTTGTCTCGACACACATTTAGTTTAGCAAGGAAGAAACGAAACATTGGGGTCTACAAAGACACATGGGAAGCGTAAGGAATAGTTGGAGTATAAGTTGTATGTTTTCATTTCTTATGAATTCACCATCTCTCTTACTATTTTTACGAATTCTCATGCAATCAGTTAGGATATTACACACATCAGCTTTAGGATTTTAGGTTAAATTTGTTATATGATTGTGTACATTTTCTTTTCTTACATTTACATTTACATTGTTTTCCTTTATTTCCCTTAAGTTTTTAGCAGTTTTATAAATTCTTATAATTGTTTTTTTTTTTTTTTCACTCCATTTGGATAGGCATGTTGTGTAACAAATGACTTTTTAAATACAAATTTTCCATGTATTAATAATTATGTATTATTTTGAAGTAATAAAAACTGCATGCAGAATTATTATAAAAAGCTATTTAAAATAGGTTTAGATGAAATTTAGATGCCACACTGCAGGACATTGTGGTCACTGCTGTGAAATGTCCTATCAACCCATTTTTTGTTATTTTTTAATTTTTTTATTTCTTCATTATTTTATTTCTTCTTACGTATCTTTGTTCTGATCCCATATAGGAATATAAAGGGACCTCTTTATGTTCATCCAATACTCTGTCTCTCTCTGTCACACATATACACACATTGTTATACAGTATGCTGAATGCAGGGCAGCAAAAATGAGGAGCTGAGGGTCATTACTGTGATGGTCGGCACCAGAGGAAGAGATAATCAGGAAACAGACATGCATACTCAAAGAGAGGAAGACAGACAGACAGACTCTTAACTGTACAAATTCAAGAACTTTTAAAGACCTTTTTTCAAGACCTTTAAAAACAGTTTCTTCCTCCTTAGAGAGCTAATCAGACAGGAACTGAGAAAGAGAGAGAATGAGAAAAAAAAAGGACAAGAAACAATGAGGCCTTGGTCATTTCTAAGACATTTTCTGTACAGAACACATGCACAGCAGTTTATTAAAGAAAGAGAATTGAGGTTTTCCTCTCTAGCTTTACAGTCTGAGTGAGCACCCAATTTACACTCAGACTTGAAAAGTGAAAGGTCACCTTAGCACAGAGAGACATTGCCCAATTACGTAATAAATTGAAACTATTGGTCTGATATGTTAAACATACTCCTGAAGCAGACCATGCACTGTTTTTGTTCATTCATAAAACTGCTTAATCTCAAAATCCTAAAGCACAGATCTCATAAGCAAGCTGCAACAGACTGTTGTGTTGCTCATGTGCAGGTGTAGCTTGTGGAACGAGACAACCTCTTCCACTTATAATCCCTTTAACAGCCTGCAGATCACTAACATTCTGCTGCACAATGTATTTTCATACACGTTAACCTCATATCACTTTCCTTTCATCCATCCATTCTCCTGTTGTCTCATCTTTCCATCATTGCAACCTTCCTTCTTTTCCTTATCCCCTCATTCTGTGTGTTTTCCCTAATCCTTTTCTTGTTCTCTGGCTAGTGGCACACTGTGGCTGTTCTTGCATTCTGGTTTCTCCATAATCCAGAGCATTTGAGGAAAAACAGCTAAAATCTGGGATTACGTTTCTATGGCCTTGTGGTGGAAGACAAATCTCTCTCACTCTTTCTTTTGTCACACTGCTTTCTTCATAAAAGCTGCTTTTGTACTTATCAGGATAAAATCGGCAAAGGCATTTGCAAGTCTAGATTTGGGTGGTGATACACAAAAAATACACAGGAAGCTTTTAGTAAAAGACAATGCTAGTGGATTCATTTTCTTTTAAGAATTGGAAACGAAGAGCCCATCCATCCAAAGATGGATTAATGGTTTTATCAGAGACAAACAGGCATTTTTATTGTATAAATAGGTTGAAATGTGGGGCTTTTAAGATAAGTGCAGGAAAGTTGGGATGTGAACCCCACAAGTCAGGATGAACATGGCAGGGACAGCAAACTTCAGTATGAAAAAGAAAGAGCAAAACAATTATAACTAGTCAACTATACCAGTAGTACAGAATAAGCACTTATATTCCTTTCTTTAAAAAAGGGGGGATTTTACAAAGTTATCGCAATCTCCTATTATGTCATTGAGGTCATTAAAGGCATTGAAAATGCCATTCCACAAAACACATTGTAAGAGCACTTGTGCGCCTGCCACTTCAAATCCTCAGCCACGCTAAAGCGTCCAAAAATATCTGTATTCAGATGTTGAAAGTCGTCTCTCTGCAGAGCTTTCACAATTAACCTACCTGTGTGGCATTCATCAGCATCAACACAATGCAACAGCAATGCTTTTTTATCCCAGGAAAAAAAAGCACACATCTGTTCCCAGCCCTCTCTGCCTGCACTTCCTTTATGGATCCGTAATTTAATGTGTCCCTTCTGTTCTGCAGAATAATATCACCCACAGCACTGCTTACAGATGGATCATCATCAATTGAAAATGGGCAATTATCTCAGCTCTAACCAGCTGCAATCTTTAAAGAACAAAGAGAAAATCCAAACTGTTGAAAGTTGAAAAAGCTGCTAAACATCATTAGCAAGCTTTGGAACGAATACATTTTGCCCACCATTTTACAGTAACCATGTTGTAATGTTAATTGTTGTTAATTCATTTAAATGTAGCTGCTGTTCATATTCATCTCTGGCACCTCAAAGGTCATATTTATAATAAGCAGGACATAATCCAACAATAACATTTATTTATTTATTTATTTTGGATTTTCTCCCCTTTTCTCCCCAATTCTCAATGCCCTCTAAATCCTTGTGGTGGTGTAGTGACTCACCTCAATCTGGGTGGCGGAGGATGAAATCTCAGTTGCCTCCGTGTCTGAGACCGCCAATCTACACATCTTATCACGTGGCTTGTTGAGCGCGTTACCGCGGATACCTAGTGCGTGTGGAGGCTACATGCTATTCTCCGCGGCATCCACGCACAACTCACCATGCGCCCCACCGAGATCGAGAACCACATTATAGCGACCACGAGGAGGTCAACCCAAATTGGCTCTACCCACCTTTGCAACTGGGCCAATTGGTTGCTTAGGAAGCCTGACTGGAGTCACTCAGCACACCCTGGTTTCGAACTTGCAACTCCAGGTGTGGTAGTCAGCGTTTTTACTTGCTGAGCTACCCAGGCCCCCAACAATATGATTTATTAATCATTAGTAGGAAATTACACTACTGAATAACTGTGTAATGTGATTTTGGATTTGTAATCAATAAATATCAGCTACTCTTTCTAAACATCTACATTTAAAGGCACAAAATTATAAGCAGGATAGAGAGAAAGAGAGAGACATAGAGAGAGAGAGAGAGAGAGAGAGAGAGAGAGAGAGAGAGAGAGAGAGAGAGAGAGAGAGAGAACATTCGTGCTGCATAACTTTACTGCCGCCTAGTGGTGGATCTGGTTTATGTCAGAGTGTAATATACATGTGGAGCTCAATTGTACAATATTAAATATGATATTGTATGATATTATCTTTTAGAATCATCCAAATGATATGATACGTTTTACAAAGTATACATGGGCGATTGATGTTTAAACATTAAATATGCGAGGCCACACAGACAAAATGCAAACAGACACTAGAGTCATTACCTTATGCACCAGAAAACCTAGCGCGCAGCCATCTTGAAAATGTTGTCTTTGAACTTCCGTTCTAGTGTTTTCTATATAGATCTCTATAGTGTAAGTAGCTAGCAAAGTAGGTTTCCAGGTTATGGAGTTGCCAAAAGTTATCAGGAGTATTTTATAGTATTCAGAGGATGTCATAGCAACGGAAAGCAGAGCGGGGAGAATTTAAAACAAGAGTATTTCATTCATAAATACACAAGATCCTACCTTCATGCTGTGGATGCAGTGATGTGCCTTTGTGCTCATGAAACTCCAAGAGACAACACGAAGTGATTAAAAATATCTCTGTACGACACCTCTGGCCATCTTCTCATGTCATTCACCCATAGAGTTATAGTTCAGGTGAGCAGATTTTTTGAGCGTTAAACCAGGACGGGGTGATACATTTTTACACACACACACACACACACACACACACACACACACACACGTTGGTGCAGCTATCCTCATGAGGACTCTCCATAGACATAATGATTTTTATACTGTACAAACTATAGATTCTATCCCCTAACCCTAACACTACCCCTAAACCTAACCCTCGCAACAAAAAAACAAAAACAAAAAAAAAAAACATAGTTTTGTGTGTTTTTTAAGTGATTTAAATTATGGGGACACTAAAAATGTCCTCATAAACTACATTTTTAGCATAATACCCTTGTAATTACCAGTTTGTAACCTAAAAAAATTTCCTCGTAACCACCCAAACTAGTACACACACACACACACACACACACACACACACACACACACACACGTATATATAAAAGAGTGCATTTTATTTTATAATACATTTACAACTATTTTAATCAAAATCACAAATAACTTCCTTTAATGTCATGAACTTGCATGTAAAATAATACGAGCTGTCCTGTTTGAAATTTCATGTCAACTACACATTAAGCAGATTAAGCAGAATAACATTGTAACACTTCTTCCACATGTAATCCATTTTGATCTACTATTCTCAGTACACTCTAATACTAACAGGAAGTTAGATGACAAAATTCGAAAGCGTGGAGCGTGGAAAAGGGGCGGCGCTGAATAAGGTGTATAGCTTCGTGTCATAACAGATTGTGTCACATTATAGAATAATTTTAAAAGGCAGAAACAATTTGTTGTGTCATAATAAACAGCAAAAGGAGCAAGAATTAAACCACTATTTATTTATTTAAAGGTGCAGTATGTAAAATCCAGAAATCCTTGTTATTAATGACACCTGTGGCCATTAAGTGAACTGCAGCCAGCTACCTGTTGCTCATGCTTGCGCTCGTTCACACACTCCATAGGGATGCGAGCGAGCATCAGCCAAAACAATGATCTAACGTACAAAGAGACTGACCATCGGCATCATGCTGACAGATGAAGTAGCATAATTAAAATTACACAGTTATGATTGTTTTACTACAAACTTTGAGACTAAACTAAAACTACTTATCAGCTAACATAGCATACTGGTACACACATACAGCTACATACTACAGAACTATACAAGACAGTTTACTGTTGCATTGCACTGTTATGTTGCACTATTGTATGTTTTGTATGTCATATGTTGTACTACGATCAAGAAACCAGCGTATTTGCTTAAATTTATCCTGTATACCTGATTTTTAGTATAAAGAGAAGATCGTTGAAATTATTTGAAGTATACGAAGCAAGGTGGCTTGCAATTCGTCAGCGTTAGCAGGCAAAAATTACATAGATCAATCCTTAAGGCACTATATTTCACATGCTTTGCAGTTATGTAAGCTTACCTGTCCAATAAGAAGAACGCCAATTCAGGGTTGGATTTGATCCCCAAAAACGAACGAAGGTCCCTCCAGGAATCAAATGCCCTGACGACGTTCACTCTAGTTTTCGCTCGACCACAATCACGTTCCCGCTTAGCCAGACGGGATTCAGTAGAAGGCTCTCGGGAGCGTGCATAAACATCACATCTTTTGGATTTTGCCGGCAAAACCGACCCGCTCCCTTCGCATGAAAATCAGTCTACAGGCTTTAATAGACAACCTAGGAAGTCCGGGAGGGGCTAATTTTTTAAGTTGTGTTACAAGCCGTTCACACATTGGCAAAAACAAAAAGGCAAATATTACATGAAAATTGTTACATACTGCAACTTTAAACCAACAGAAAATCTAGGCCAATGTGATGAAACAAGTGTATAGCCTAGCATATACTGTACAAGCCGAAAACATCTTAATGTTAAGTCGACAGCAATACTTTATTATTGTTCCTGTTGAAATGTTTTGTTGTTTACTTTCTCCTTTCCCTGAGGATGCCGTCAATTCTTTTTCTGCATTTTTATGTATTCCTTGCATTTCTTATTACAATAATATTGGTCTTATGCTGAAAGAATTGCTGTTATATTGCTCCTGCTAAGATATATGGACTCACTGTATATTGTTATGGGAGTTTCATTTGGACAATTAGTTAACAAAAAAAAAAAAAGGCTTGGAATTACATTTAAAAATTGCAACAACAAAATAATTTGCAACTGAAAGTTGATGCGAACTACTGGAAATAATGTTTTCTCAAAAGCATACTCCTCATGAAAACAATGCTTTTAAAATGGATACAATAATGACAAAAAGATTTATGAATTGAAATGGTATTGCAGTTTGAGTGCTGTCCCACAATTTGACTTAAAATATTGAACTTGGAACAATGAACTTGGAGCTCAAGTGCAAATTATAATTTTTTGACAATGTTACAAGAAAAAAACTCTTGATTTACTCAGTAATAATCGTTTAATCATAATAATTATATACCTTGCTTAAAAACACATACTACTAATCTCTATACATTCATGAATATTGATGAGGTGCTGATGAAAGCAGCAGCTCTTAAGACAAGACAACATTAGAATATGCATTATTTCAGAACAGTTTTAAAAACACAACTTTACATCCCAGTAAAATGTACTGACCTGGTGATGTGGCATGTCTACAGAATTTATCAGTGAGATCTGGTCGATGAAAAACACTGTTTGTACATTAAAAATTTAAATAAAAAAGACATCGACAAATACAGCACAATGAGAAGGGTTTGAGAAGTTTGCACCTGTCATCATCAACAGCTTATAATGCATCATCATGTCCTCTAGATTTCACTAGATTCTTTTTTCAAAGTATCTTGATTAGTGGTGACATACAGTAGGGTCCACCCATTCTGTCTCTCATACACACACACACACACACACACACACACACACACACACACACATAAAATAAGTATAGTACAGAGGAATAACTTAATACATGGAAAATATGTGAAGAAAGTGTCAAAGTCCTACTGAACAGAATAGAGAGAAATGTTTCCTTGTCCATATTCAGATATCAGCATCACTCATTGTGGTGTATTTGGAATTTAGTTAATGGTACTTAGTATATACACTATTATTTGGCGCCATCTAGTGGTTATCTAGAGAGCTGCAACACCGGATATATGTTATATCCATTGGGATATAAGGAAGTGTGTATCTATCTAAAAACTCAGTAAAAGTATTATCTTCGTTGAATGCACGTCTCTGTCTGTTTATTTCACATCAATATATTACACTCATATCCTCTTTTTAGCTGTAATCTCAGTGACATTGTTGGATTAGAGGCATGATAAACAAACATTATCACTCAGAGATACATGTGACTCTGGCCTTAGAAACACCTGGGACTACGTTTCTGTGTAACCTGAGAAACAGAAGAGCAGATCACTTATCTATGGTCCTGACTCATCATCAGAGGTCTAGAATTCTACAGTTCTTTTCTGCTATCGCAGGATCAGCCATAAACAGCAGGTTAGGCTTTACTGTCTTGGCAACACAAGGCACATATCAACCTAATAATAATAATAATAATAATAATAATAATAATAATAATAAAAGACTACTTGTGAATTTGAATCTGTGAATACACCTGATTAACAGTACTGAGACCATAACATAATTTCTGTATTAGCAGAGACTGTGGCTGTTTGTCACATGACATGGGTAAGCATTGCAATAGCTAGTGGGGTGAAAGGTGGTAATGATTCTAGGGGCCCAAAGGTACAGGGGGCCCCACAAAAAATTCTAAACTGTATTTTTTAATAGAAAATGGGCCCAGAGCAATATACAGTCAGGGGGCCCAGATTACCTTGCTACTTAGTTTTAATTTTCGTAAACTAAAACTAAAACTATATATAAAAAAACATTTTAGTAAACTGAAATAAAAATGCAAATCAACATAATTAGAAAAATTGAAACAAAGCTAAAATACATTTTCATGTCTCTGAAAAAGCTAAAATAAAAATAATCGTAAAAAATATTTCGTTTTAGTTTTTGTTGCAATAGGTTTTTAAACCTTTAAGCCCACTATCACCTTAACCCTGAAGATGCCACTAGGCGGCGATAGCACTAGCATGCCTATTGCCCTCATTACATTAGCAAAGACAGAGCAGTCTGGGATCACTACAGTACATCATGAAGAAAAGCAAAGCAGGTAGTAAACTAGGGTGACCAGCAGTCGGTCCCGGTTTTAATTTGAAATTAAATATCCTCAGCGTCCTTCTTGGTTTCGTGTCTGGTTTTGATTGCAGGGAAGGGAAGATATTTTATTGCACTGCACAATGATTTGAGGATACTTTTATTCTAGTTTTGCAGCAATCAGCTCAGAATCTTTCTGGTTACCATGACAATGACTCATGCACTTGGCACTCTCTGCTGCTCTCTGTCATCATCCAAAGCAAATGAAAATGCATGTTCAACAAGCTGAAAGAAGTCGATCTATTTCTTTGCACATTATGTGAAAATGGAATTGAAAATGGAATTGATAGTTTTGCTATCACTGTAAATGTTCACTTTCCCATGGCCACAGTGTTAAATAAGAGATTGCAGGTCATATTCATACAGCTGTATTTTTTAAAATAGTACAAGCACTTAAATGTGATAATATGGAATTGTATTTTAACTTTTAAGTTCCAATGTTGCAAATTTTGTGTAAAAATGTGTAGCTGACAAGAAATCTCAAGCACTGACAAGTCATATCATTATTACACATGCAATATGACATCATATGGATAGAATAGGCTATATGGAATTTGTACATTTTACAAATATCTAAAATGTGGTTAAATTCCTATAAAACAATATATAATACAATAAAATAACATTTCACATACTAAAAGATGTTATATTGAATTTAGCTACCTATTTTAATACAATGTGTATGTAACAGGGTTCAATGGAAAGGAGGAGGCGAGAACCGGACGAAGCATCAAAATAATGTTTAATGAAAACAAAAAGAAACAAACATAAACACATACAGGGCAAAACAAAAAGAGGAGAGGGAAAACTTACTTGCCGGCTCCCAGACACGCCGTCGCCCGGTCCTCGACCACTCCCCCACCCTCTGGCGGACAACAGTCGCTCCTCCCTGGGCAGACCAGAGCAAGTCCTCCAACCCCTGGCAGATGGAACACCCCTCTGCGTTTTGGCAGCTGGTAGGGAACTCCTCCGCCACTGGCAGCGGCTCCACTGCTCCAGGCGGCCAGCAGCGAGCCCCTCCTCCCTTCGCAGACGGCGACCGTTCCTCCGCGTCCAGGTGGCCGGCAGCAACTCCTCTGTTCCCCGGCAGATGGCTGCGGCTGCTCCTTTGCATTGGCTTATAGTGGTGAGGACTCCACGACAGCGCATCCCTCCTCCTTCCCGGGCTTCGGCACCAATGTAACAGGGTTCAATGGAAAGGAGGCAGCGGGAACCAGACGAAGCATCAAAATAATGTTTAATGAAAACAAAAAGACACACAAACATAAACTCATACAGGGCAGCTGCCTGTAGCTCCCTCTCTCTTGAACTGCCACATCTCGTTGCACTTATCACTCTCCTCGGCTGATTAGCCCAATTGGGGGCCGGACGTGTGTAGTTACGGCCCGGCCCCGCCCTCCTCCTTGTCACAGTCTGTATGTATATATAGATACATATATAATGTATATATGTATGTATCATGAACTCCCCAGGTGTCCCAGTTTGAGACTTTCAAAACCTGGTCACCCTATAGAAAACGCGCTAGTCGTGTCTGTGACTTCAATTATGACACATTTGAACCTTTATTGAAATTACTGTTCACTGATGTTAAAACAAAGAGAACAGAAACAATAGAATATCCAGTAATTTATTCTCTCTCTCTCTCTCTCTCTCTCACACACACACACACACACACACACACACACACAGACTTTTCACTCATTCTGTCTTACACTGTGATTTGTTTTCCATTTCATTTGGAATTGGTATAGAGTTTTGTTTGATGTTCAATTGTCAGAGTTGCAACAAGACTTAATTTCTCATGTCAAATACACTAAAGAGGACTTTGTGGTTAAAGTTCAATAAAAAAAGAAGCATTCTTAAATCGGAATTATGTGTTTTCTTCTACTGTAATATCAGTAATGAAATTCAGTTGGTCTTATTAAAATGAAGATTTTTAATATTAAGTATTATTTACAAACTGTACATTTGGGTGTCCAGCTATAAAACCCACATTGCACAAATGCCTGTTTCCTTCATTCTATATGTATCACTTGGTATAAAATCTAATAAATAAATAAATAAATAAATAAATAAAAACTAAATGCAATGGAAAAACTAAACTATAAAATATTTAAAAACTAAACGAAAAACTAACAAATAACTAACAAACAAAACGAAAACTAAACTAAATTGGAGCGAAACATTTAAAACGAAATAGAAATAAAAACAAAAGAAAAAATGTAAAACTATTATATCCTTGGACACAGGAAAGTTGTCACAAAGGCTATAGTGTATATCTCAGTAATGATAAGATTTGGAGTCAAAAGTCCAACTGCACAAATATGTGTTTTCTCTAGCAAAGGTTTTGTATTTTGGTTTCAAACAACTAGTTCAAAACCCTCTTAAATTAGAATATGTTTGTGAATTTTGCCCTCCAAAGTAAATTTTCACGATTATCATATTTTTGTTATAGCTGATGGCTAAATAGGCCTAAACAAACATATACAAAACACACTGACATTCATTAAGGTTCAACTATGAAGGTTTAAATGTGTTCCTAGGATTGGGGCATGTTGTCACATTTTATCGGGGCAAGTTGTCATTTGTTTTAAATGTCATAAATTTTATACAGTTTATTAATTACAATATTTGTTGGCCAAAACATTGTTTTTATATTTTTGTACATTATCTTTTCCATTTTTGTTTAATGTATCATGTTGTGCTCCATATAGTTCTACTTTAAAAATTTTGCTGAAAAGACTTTAATAGATTGTTTAATGCAGGCATAGATTTTTTATTTATTTTTTTTATTTTTTTGGTGGTTGTGATGTTGAGGGTGCATTGCCCCATCACCCTACAATGATCACATGAATCCTATGCCACTGGTTTAGTGGCAAGTTCCAATGTGACAACTTGCCCCATATAGTGTGACAATATGCCCCGCAATTGTAGCATGTTGTCTAAAAAGATCAATCTGTGTTCAATGAACTGTATCATTTTTCCTGAGCCAGAACAGTGAAAATGTTCATAGACTTTTTGTAGCCAAACTTCAAGGTATTTGGCTTTGCAGAAATAGTCTTTCAAAAATAAACCTATTGTGCGAAATATCAAAGTATTTTTAAGGCAAGTCAGTCCACTTAGCAGCCATCTTTGGAATACTCTCGGGCAGGCTGGGCAGCTATTTTTCTATGTAAACAAGTGGCATACAAGGTCAGCTCCTTTCTACTTGAATGGGGAAAGACCAAAATCTCCAAAACGGTTAGACAAGATTACCATTAAAGAATATATTTTAAATCAGCAGTAAAATCTGATAACACTGGTATCCTAAATTGTGTTCTTTACCTCAGATCACACTAAAAACTACACTATTTTCCTGGCTTGTCTAGCTAATGCGCATGCATGTTCCCGAGTTAATTGACAGGCAATGTTTATTACTAAAAGGTGATTAGCTCTTTTACCTATAAGGCGGGACTGACTTTTCTACATCCATTAGTCACTGGATGTTCCAATTTCTCTCATTCATTTTAATAGAAGTGGTCAGTCTCTACTAAATACTCTCTGGAAATTGCGACAACTAGCCCCGGTATCCCCAACACAAGATGATTATCCCCAAAAAGAATGATTATCACCATCTCATCCAAGTAGGTTAAGGCCAGGGCTGTCCATAAAATTCACAGAGACTGGGACAAATTTTTCATAGGTGGGCCCCCTCTCCCCTGGGCCAAATGAGTAGGCTAAACCATTGAAGACCTTAATAGGCCTCTCTCGTCACAGGGCCCACCGGCCCGGGACAACATTCCCGGTTTTCCTTTCCTAACAACATCTCTCACCACATCATAGGACAGTACACCTACAGTACTGCCATCAGTATGAAAACATTAGAGCACTGTCAAATTGCTGACAGAACACCATGAAACCAAGTTAATTTTACCACATTGCGATTGTACATTCTTTTATAGGCAAACTAAATATAGCCATCCCTCATTTTTCTTGCTTCACAGAGGATAGATTTGGAGCACAAAAGCTCTGGAGCTTCACACAGCACAAACTTTTAACACACACAAATTTCAGACATTATCTGAAATTGCTTACTGTCACATTATGTACTGTATTCGATGAAGTCGAATAAACAGCCGGTAAAACAGTATGTTCTTTAGTTATGCATGCTAGTAGTATGTATAGATTCCAGACATTCTTCATTCAGGGACGTGGGTATTTACCCGTGACCAGAATATGTGACGTAAGAACAACAACCGCAAAAACAATCTACTGTGGTTTGTTAAACAAGCATCATTTAAAGGGATAGTTCACCCACAAATTAAAATTCTCTCATCATTTACTCACCCACATGCAATCCCAGATGTGAATAACTTTCTTCTGCAGAACACAAATGAAGATATTTAGAAGAATATTTCAGCTCTGTAGGTCCATACAATGCAAGCGAATGGGTGCCAAAATTTTGACACTCCAAAAAGCAAATAAAGTCAGCGTAAAAGTAATCCATACGACTCCAGTGTTTTAATCCATGATATCTGAAGCGATATGATAGGTTTTGCTGAGAAACAGATCAATATTGAAATTATTTTTTTTTGTGGTTATCAACATCATGCCACAAATGCTGTCGATATTGAATACAGAATATTCCTTTAATTGTTAATAATATGAACATCTTGACTGTGTGTGGTTTTAAAGCTTTACCAGACAACAAATCTGAGATCTCGTCTCAAAAGTGTAGCCTATATTAAACCTTAGACTTGTAGCTAGAGTAATTTATTTATTTTATTATTTTTTCCAGTTTCTAGGTAATTTAATTGATAACAATCTCAGAAGGAGGCCTATGTGCGAGCCCTGTTGCTCTTTTAGATTTGAAGGAATTGCTTAAGATATTTTTTAAAACCTTTATAGCCAACTCCATAGAAAGTATAGTCTTTAAAGGAATACTTCACCCAAAAATAAATATTCTTTAATTATTCACTTACCCTGATGCCATCCCAGATGTGTATGACTGTCTTTCTTCAGCAGAACACAAATAAAGATTTTTAGAAGAAGATAAAGCTCTGTCAGGTCCTTATAATGCAAGTAAACGGGTGCCAGCATTTTGACGGTCTAAAAGTCACATTTAGGCAGCATAAAAGTAATCCACACAACTCCAGTCGATCAGTGAATGTCTTCTGAAGAAAATCGATAGGTTTATGTAAGAAACATGTCGATAATTAAAACATTTTTAACTTTAAATCGGCACTTCCATCCAGGGCTCTGATGTTGTTTGAAATGGCCGAACTCTCGCATGACGTTCGTTCTTCTGTTGTAAATAAGTGCCACTTCCGAATTCTCACGTCAGGGGTCGGGAACCTTTTTTCACTAAGGAGACAATTTTTTAATTTTTGGTTGAGGGTCGGTGAATGTTTTTATTTTATTGGTTTTGCTTTAAAAATTACATTAAATTATTGAAACATGAAAAACTTAAACAAAAGACATTTCTAAATTCAAATTGCACTTTAAACGAAACGAGTGGTCAAAAAATCTTATATAACCACCTCCCCAAATCCAAACATTTACCGTCTCCAACGGCCCCATTTGTCATCACGCAAGCATCTGGTGATGTCAACAACACCAGGTGAAAAATTACTAATAGCCTACAAAAAGACAATTATAATTTAAAGATAATAATAATAATCTTAATAAATAAGCCTAATAAATTCCCTTGTGTTCCCAAAATAATGCTGTCAAATGTGTGTTCTTATTGAATGTGTTTGTATTGCCTTTTGGTTAAACAGTTAATGCTGCCTAAAGAAAAGAAAAATTATGATTTAATCACTTTCGTCTTTGTTTCTTTAATACAAAGATGTATATTACTGAATCGAGAATTGGATCGAATCAAGATCTTGTGAATCGAATTCTAATCGAATCGGGGCATCTGTGCTGATACCCAGCCCTACTCCGGAAGTGCACAGTTCTTGAAGGGAGGGCAGGGGGCAACCAATAATCCGCTCAGCAGTCCGAACTGTCCTTTGTAGTCTTCTGATGTCCGATTTTGTAGCTGAACCAAACCAGACAGTTACTGAAGTGCAGAGGACAGACTCAATGACTGCTGAGTAGAACTGTATCAGCAGCGCCTGTGGCAGGTTGAACTTCCTCAGCTGGCGAAGTAAGTACAACCTCAGCTGGGCCTTTTTCACAATGGAGTCAATTTGGGTCTCCCACTTCATGATCCTGTGAGATGGTAGAGCCCAGGAACCTGAATGACTCCACTACTGCCACTGTGCTGTTCAGAATGGTGAGCGGGTCAATGTTGGGGTGTTCCACTATCATCTACACTGTTTTGAGTGTGTTCAGCTCCACGTTGTTTTGACTGCACCAGACAGCCAGCTGTTCAAGCTCCCTTCTGTATGCAGACTCATCGTCATCCTGGATGAGGCCAATGACAGTAATGTCATCTGCAAACTTCAGGAGCTTTACAGAGGTGTCCTTGGCAGAGCAGTCATTGGTGTACAGGGAGAAGAGTAGTGGGAAGAGCACACATCCCTCAGGGCACCAGTGCTGATCGTACAGGTGCTGGAAGTGAATTTCCCCAGTCTCACTAACTGCTGTCTATCTGTCAGAAAGCTGGCGATCCACTGACAGATAGAGGTGGGAACAGAGAGTTGGTTTAATTTAGTCCGGAAAATAGCTGGGATGATGGTGCTGACAGCCGAACTGAAGTCCACAAAAAGAATCCTTGCATATGTCCCTGGTCTGTCCAGATGTTGCAGTATATGATGCAATCCCATGTTGACTGCATCATCCACAGACCTGTTTGCAAATTTGCAAATTAAAGGGAATCCAGAAAGGGTCCAGTGATGTCCTTCAAGTGGGCCAACACCAGTCTCTCAAATGACTTCATGACCACAGATGTTAGACCGACGGGACTGTAGTCATTAAAGGGTACCTATTATGCAAAATTCACTTTTACATGGTGTTTGAACATAAATGTGAGTCGGCAGTGTGTGTACACAACCACCCTACAATGTTAAAAGTCCACCCACTCCTCTTTCTTATATTTCTATTAATCAAAAACAGTGTCTCAAAATGACTGGTTTTCGTATCCGCTCTAAAGTGACGTCACTTTAGAGCAGGCCACGCCCACAACTGGTGACGGACTCCACCATATTATCATAGATCCTTCCCTGAGTGATCGATACACAGTCCGCCATTTTTTCCCATGCTGAAGCAGCTACAGTGAGAAGAATAATGTCTCAACTTCGTAAGCGTCATAAGTGTTCTGTTGTTGGCTGTAAAAGTGAAGATAAGAGTCATCATGTACTCCCGGCATCATAGCCACTGAAGACGCACTGGACAAGTTTTGTTTTTGAAGAAAATGTGCCCCAAAACATACCAAAATTTGTGTATGTTTGTGCAAATAATTTTACACCGGACTGCTTTGTGAATGAGGGTCAATATAAAGCAGGATTTTCAAAAAATTTGACTCTCAAGCATGGATCAGTACCAACTGTTCGTGTTCCAGCTTTATATCCTGAAGATGTAAGTATAGCACTTTATATTTTGTAAATGTTTGCAAATCGCCTTTCCGAATGTGCTTGTTAGCTGATTCCATGGCTAATGCAGCTAAAGTTACCATTGTCTCTGATTGTATTCACGGAGACCAGAGCTATGTCGTTATAGCTTGTTTGCACATGACGTCACGTCACTGCGTTGCTGTGGTGTGAAATGCAGATGGAGGGCAGGAAGTGATTTTCTACATAAGAAGCACTATCACAAACTCAAAATGCCTACGTTTTGCGTCGTTTATGGTTGCTCATACATATATGGCTGAACTCCAGTATTTACGGTGTCAGTCATATTGGTTCTGATTTGTTGTTGCTATAGTATCTGAAGCACGAGCTGTAAAGGCACAGCCCTCTTCCGGAAAGGGGGCAGGGAGCAGCAGCTCATTTGCATTTAAAGAGACACACACGAAAACAGCGTGTTTTTGATTCCACCCAAAAAGATGCATTTTCACATTTCATTCTGGGGACACCTGAGACTTATATTACATTTTGTAAAAAGGGGTATAATAGGTCTCCTTTAAGTCCTGTGATTTTGGGTTTCTTTGGGACTGGGATAATGGTGGAGCATTTGAAGCAGTAGGGAACTTCACACTGCTCCAGTGATCTGTTGAAGATCTGTGTGAAGATGGGGGACAGCTGGTCAGCACAGGATTTTAGACAAGTGGGTGAAACACGGTCTGGGCCCTGTGCTTTCCTTGTCTTTTGTTTCCGAAAGACCCGGCATACATCCTCTTCACAGATCTTAAGAGCAGGTTGAGTAGCAGGAGAGGGGAGGAGGGTGGTTGTAGGAGGTGTTGATGTTTGTGTGAAGTGAAATTCAGAGCTGGTGTGGGGTGTGAGACTGGGCTTTTCAAATCTACAGTAAAACACATTCAGGTCATCAGTCAGTTGCTGATTCCCTACAGTGTTGGGAGATGGTGTCTTGTAGTTAATAATGTCTTTCAGGCCTCTCCACACTGATGCAGGGTCGTTTTCTCAGAGTAGCTTCTTTTAGCCACTCTAATTGTTGTTCTGGCCACTCTAAATGTGTTTCTGGCCTGACTGTACATGATTTTATCCCCACTTCTGTAAGCATCCTCTTTGGCCTGACGAAGCTGCCTGAGTTTTGCTGTAAACCATGGTTTGTCATTGTTGAATGTTAAATAAGTCCTAGTAGGAATGCACATATCCTCACAGAATATGATGTCACAGTATCTGTGAGCTTGTCCAGATTGGTGTCTGCAGCTTCAAAAACACTCCAATCAGTTCAGTCAAAGCAGGCTTGTAGTTCCAGCTCTGCTTCATTGGCCCATCTTTTTACCCTTCTTTACTACAGGTTTAGCTAATTTAAGTTTCTGCCTGTAGTTTGGAAGAAGATGAACCAGACAGTGATCAGAGAGTCCCAAATCTGCTCTAGAGACAGAGCGATATGTATCCTTTAATGTTGTGTAGCAGTGATCCAGTATATTTCTGTCTCTGGTGGGGCATGTAATATGCTGTCTGTATTTTGGCAGTTCACGGGTGAGGTTGGCTCTGTTAAAATCGTAGAGAATAATAATGAGTCCAGTTATTGTTGTTCCGTATCTGTGATCTGATCAGCCAGCTGTTGCAGCACTGCGCTCACACACGCATGTGGAGGAATATAAACACTCACCAGAATAAACAAGAAAAACTCCCATGGTGAGTAGAAAGGCTTACAGTTGATAAAGAGCGCTTCCAAATTAGGACAGCACATCTTCTTTAACGTTGTTACATCTGTACACCAACTTTCATTGATGTAAAAGCATGTTCCACCGCCTCTCGTTTTCCCTGTTACTCCGTAATGCGATTCCTCGCTTGCGTCACATAGCGCACTTGAACAACAGAGCTGCGCCTCTGACTGAAATGTCCAGCAAAATGTCAGAAACAGTCAAAAAATAGCTAAAAACCGGGAAAAGAGTGTCTGGTATGTGCTGCCGAAAATTCAGCAGTTTGTACCTGGTAAAACTGATTGGAAAAAAATTTACAAAACACAGGATAAACAAACAAAAACAACTAAAGAATTGGAGAGCCCCACACAGAGGCTGCCATCCATGGCGCCATCTTGAGATACAATTTGTTTTCATTTGTGTTCTGCTGAAGAACGACAGTCATACACATCTGGGATGGCATCAGGGTAAGTGAATAATGAGAGAATTATCATTTTTGCGTAAACTATTCCTTTAAAGTTTAAAAGTGAATCATTTTGGTTTCCTGGGGGAAACAACAGCTAATTCACACAAATGTTCTAATTGCTCTGACTATCAGTACCTCTCCTGACCAAACTCATTACATAATGGAATTTAACTGTTCTCAACACATCTCAACCTCATGCGGTCGCTCCTGCCAATGATGTCATTGTAGTTGAACGGCGGAAAGGCGGAGCTGTGACCGGTTGGAACGGACAGCTCCTCTCTTTGAGCCAATAGCGCTCGGTCACAGACGCCACCAGCAGCCCGTGTCTGTGGGAGGATCTAACGGCAGCTCTCCTGTCCTGCACGGCCAGTCAAGCACTTCAACAAGCACTGCGCTAAGCAAAAGCGAAACCTTCAGCGCAGTCTCATTTAAACTTCAGTTTGATAAAAAGGTAAGACTTCATTTCGAAGGCACAGGCGGTTTTTTATGTTTTGATGAGACGGTGGAAAGCAGGAACCCGTTTACGGCGTAGCACTTCGGTTGGCAGAAAAGTAGGTGTTGGCTACAGAAAAACGTCTTGTATGAGGATCAACAACTTCACGTGTTTCAAACTATTTAAAACGTACGCTAACATGATTAGATTGTAGTTCACAAGGAAACGAACGCGACGCGTAAAGTTGCGGTGTTTTGCCGTAATCACCACCTGTTTTCACGAACAGCTCCAAAAGTGTTTGTTGTTGACCAAAGCACTCGAGTCAGATGGATTTGGCTTGGATGCGTGAGATACCCCTGTTGAACATCTCACAGCAGTGTTTTGAGGTCCACAGTGGTTGTAAATTAATTACGTCGTTAGACGCTCATATGGGCGTTCGTTTATGAAACTTGAAGGTGATAGACCCCATAAAAGCAATCAACTTTCAGCGAGTGCTTTTAGTCTTCATGCGGGTTAGTGTAACACATTTTTTACGCCTTCCCACCGAACTTTTCCCCCAATATATTTCATGCAGTATAATTTTTTTTTTTATTATTATTTATTTATTTTACATGTTGCTTAAAATGAATTTATCTGGTTCATTTGAGAACTTGTCAGACATGAACGTTTCAGGTGTTTGTGTTTAAAGCAGTTCCTGTAGGAAAACTCCCTCACAGTGTTTAGTAAGGAAAAGGCCGCATTTGGTTGGAATTTCCGAGATATTTTCTCAGGAATAGAGCTCTACCACTTTAGGAAATTAGACAAGCAAATCTCACTGCTGGCCGTGTCTCAGAACCTAGAGGTGCAGGTCGATTTCTGGCTCATTATTCAGCTCACTGTCCAAGCATCAGAGAATCAAAGTGAGGCACACTATTTAAATTCTACCGAACCTTTAAATGCTTGTTATCCTAATAACGTCAAATAACATTTGTGAAATAAGTGCTACACATGCTTATAATAGCAATATAATCGAAATGAATCATCTGTTAGTTTTTCAGAGTGTTAAAAGACATCTGTTGTGTGTAGAGTCATTTGGTGATCTACATCAAGGGTATGAGAAATTAATTTTTCAGTGAATGGAGATAGGGGCGTCTCTACTCATCTGAGGGGGAAAAATTCTTGTGCAGTTGTGTGTGTGTGTGGGGGGGGTGGGGGGGTGGGGGGGCTAATGTTTTTACATTTATCTTACATAAACATAATTTTTATATTGGCAGTTTTATGCTGTGGTAACATCCTGCATGAGCTTGTGCCCTCTGGGCAGTTTTCTCTTGTTGTGTTATCAGACATTTATAAAGCAAGAAGTCAATGGGATCCACCATCAAGGACATGCACATTATTTAAGCAATACTACAGAAGTATTTAGATATATGAATATTCAGAATTTGGAATCACTCCATTTTTATTAAACTGTTTGATGTCTGTCCAATTAAATTCACTGTGGAGAAACCGAGAGACCTTGAGAACCAGGCGTGTCCGAACTAGCAGCTGCTACCTTTCCCTTTTCTCTCGCTGTCTGGTTGCTCAGTGATCAGGATTGTAGTGTGTAATGTCACTCTGATTTTGAGTGATTGTGCATGAGAAGCTGTTTTCAGGTCAGTGTGAGCCCTTTGGGCTAAGTCTATTTACTCTCTCTTATGGTGACCTGATCTTGTGAGAAAAGGAAAAAGAGTAGAGTGGAGGAAGAGAGGACAGTGCTTAATTAGGACACCCTCTTTTTCTCCTCTCCCTCCTCTCTCTAAGAACAAGAACAAACATTCATGTAGGCCAGACCTTTCTGCTTTCTGTCCTTTTTGTTCAGATAAGTCTGTCAATTCTGTTATTTTGGGTGAGGCCTGGCACAACTTGTCACATGACCTTGATATGAATTTTTTGGAACTTTTAGGTGTTAAGCTTTACAATGTGATTCTTTCTGTCTGTCTCTCTGTATTTCTATCTTTGTCTATTTTCTGTCTTTCTCTTCCAAAGAGGTGAAAACAGAAATATGCAATCATCATCATCTGTAATGTTAACATCAACATCTTGGCCTAATATTAATCATGGTTTGTACTGAAATGAAGTAAAGGAATTTGAAATAAAGTTGTGCTATATTTGTTTGAGTGTGTGTGTGTTCTGTGTGAGTGTGTTTTCCTCCTCGATTTGTGTGTTGCGCTGGAAGTGTTTCCTCTTTCAATGTGATAAGGAAGTCAAACATCAGTGAGGCCTCGGGAGGCCCTTAAAATAGTT
Organism: Myxocyprinus asiaticus; assembly: GCF_019703515.2. Classification (NCBI taxonomy): domain Eukaryota; kingdom Metazoa; phylum Chordata; class Actinopteri; order Cypriniformes; family Catostomidae; genus Myxocyprinus; species Myxocyprinus asiaticus. Next base: position 24,476,795 of record NC_059376.1, on the reverse strand, counting down.
TAATCTTCTGTGCACTTCTCTGTTCTGCTGTGTGGAGAATCTGATCTAAGGATCCGCTGCTTGTCCAAAGAACTGTGAGGCAGTTATGCGGTTGTGTGTGAGGGAAGTTTGCATACCCTGGCAGAAATTGTGAAATTTTGGCATTGATGTTGAAAATATGACTGATCATGCAAAAAAACTGTCTATTATTTAAGGATAGTGATCATATGAAGCCATTTATTATCACAGTTGTTTGGCTCCTTTTTAAATCATAATGATAACAGAAATCACCCAAATGGCCCTGATCAAAAGTTTACATACCCTTGAATGTTTGGCCTCGTTACAGACACACAAGGTGACACACACAGGTTTAAATGGCAATTAAAGGTTCATTTACCACACTTGTGGCCCACATCTGTGGCTTGTTAAATTGCAATTAGTGTCTGTGTATAAATAGTCAGTGAGTTTGTTAGCTCTCACGTGGATGCACTGAGCAGGCTAGATACTGAGCCATGGGGAGCAGGAAAGAACTGTCAAAAGACCTGCGTAACAAGGTAATGGAACTTTATAAAGATGGAAATGGATATAAAAAGATATCCAAAGCCTTGAAAATGCCAGTCAGTACTATTCAATCACTTATTAAGAACTGGAAAATTCAGGGATCTCTTGATACCAAGCCAAGGTCAGGTAGACCAAGAAAGATTTCAGCCACAACTGCCAGAAGAATTGTTCGGGATACAAAGAAAAACCCATAGGTAACCTCAGGAATAATACAGGCTGCTCTGGAAAAAGACGGTGTGATTGTTTCAAGGAGCACAATACGACGATACTTGAATAAAAAAGGGCTGCATGGTCGAGATGCCAGAAAGAAGCCTTTACTGCACCAATGCCACAAAAAAGCCCGGTTACAATATGCCCGACAACACCTTGACACGCCTCACAGCTTCTGGCACACTGTAATTTGGAGTGATGAGACCAAAATAGAGCTTTATGGTCACAACCATAAGCGCTATGTTTGGAGAGGGGTCAACAAGGCCTATAGTGAAAAGAATACCATTCCCAATGTGAAGCATGGTGGTGGCTCACTGATGTTTTGGGGGGTGTGAGCTCTAAAGGCACGGGAATCTTGTGAAAATTGATGGCAAGATGAATGCAGCATGTTATCAGAAAATACTGGCGGACAATTTGCATTCTTCTGCATGAAAGCTGCGCATGGGACGCTCTTGGACTTTCCAGCATGACAATGACCCTAAGCACAAGGCCAAGTTGACCCTCCAGTGGTTACAGCAGAAAAAGCTGAAGGTTCTGGAGTGGTCATCACAGTTTCCTGACCTTAATATCATCGAGCCACTCTGGGGAGATCTCAAACATGCGGTTCATGCAAGACGACCAAAGACTTTGCATGACCTGGAGGCGTTTTGCCAAGACAAATGGGCAGCTATACCACCTGCAAGAATTTGGGGCCTCATAGACAACTATTACAAAAGACTGCACACTGTCATTGATGCTAAAGGGGGCAATACACAGTATTAAGAACTAAGGGTATGCAGACTTTTGAACAGGGGTCATTTCATTTTTTTCATTGTTGCCATGTTTTGTTTTATGATTGTACCATTCTGTTATAACCTACAGTTGAATATGAATCCCATAAGAAATAAAAGAAATGTGTTTTGCCTGCTTACTCATGTTTTTTAAAAATGGTACATATATTACCAATTCTCCAAGGGTATGCAAACTTTTGAGCACAACTGTATATTAATACCCAATGTGTCGGTCTCATATTACACAAACCTTCTCACAACAGACACGGAGCGGAGCACGTGAGATTAAAGAGAAAGAAAGTGCACTTTGAAATAAAGAATGTTTATACAGACGAGTTTACCCCGCGAACCTACATAAGATAAATTGAACGAATGGATAGATGGATGCTGCCAAGATCAGCTTTCTGTGTCATTATTCAAAACTCCATTTGACCTACGTAAGTTCATTGTTGTTGCCTTTTTCCCGGTTTACGATATATTGTATTAGGTTTATATTGCTTTTGTATCTCCATAAAATGTGTAATTTCTCCATAAAACAGTTTAACCACAAATAGAACTTGGCTTAAGTAAATGTGACTGGTGGGCAGACATTGGCTGCAAACGAAAACACTCACTGGTTAATTCATTCTCTTTATAGTGAATGCTATAGAACAGGGAGTGATTTCATACTGTTCTGAAGGGAACTAACCAGTTGATTATAGTCACCTGTGATTGGTCAATGACACGCGGCAGCTGCGAATCGATAAAACATTTTTATCTTTCGCAGTGTGTTCCACAAACAGTCCTGCATGAAAATGCGATTGGATTCTCGTGAACGGGCTTGACAAGCGGAGGCGTCTCCGTTTAGCCTCCTGGTGCCTCTTTCCCTATCCCAAAATGAATAGGGAACTCACGGTTACACATCCTGTGTTACTGACTCTACATGCAACTATTAGACAGTTTTTCATTCTATGACCCTGCTTGATTAAAACCTGGATCGTATCTGCCTGCACATGACATTTCATCTGTAATTACTGGATTCGTATTTTAGATTTCACAATGCATCCAGGGTTTTTCCTGGGTCAAAAATGGTCTTTGTGGTGGCCGACGTACAACCCCAATTCCGAAAAAGTTGGGACAGTATGAAAAATGCTAATAAAATCAAAAATTGGAGTGATTTGTAAATTATATTCACCTTTTGCTGTATTGAAAGCACTACATCATAATTGAAACATTATATGATGCTTTACCTTGTGAATTTCATTGTTTTTTTAATTTTAATTTTTTAAATGTACAGTAATTTCAAATCAGTTGAGACAGTCAAGTGTTTATCACTTTGAAACATCACCATTTCTTCTAATAACAATTATTAAGCATTTAGGCACTGATGACACAAGTTTAAGTTTAAAAAGTGGAATTTTCCCTCATTCATCCATTATGCAGGTTTTCAGCTGCACAAATGTACGGGGTCTTTGTTGCCATATTGTGCACTTCCTAATGCACCACACATTCTCAATTGGAGATAGTCAGGTCTGCAGGCAGGTAATCCCAAGCCCATGTTCATGATATCTATTACAGATAAATGATGTTTTTTAAGACAGTGATGTCTGAGGGATCAGAGATCACATGCATTCAGAAGTGGTTTTCGTCTTGCCCTTTACGCACCAAGATTTGACCATATTCCTTGAATCTTTTAACTATATTGTGCACTGTAGAGGATGAAATGCCCAAAATCCTACCAATTTGTCTTTAGGGGACATTGTTCTCAAAGTGCTGGATTATTTACTGAGGCATCTGTTGGCAAATCCTTGCATCCTTGCTCTTGAAGGACTAGGCTGTTTTTGGAGGCTCCTTATATACTATGACACAATTGCCTCACCTGTTTAAAGGAATAGTTCACCCAAAAATGAAAATTTGCTGATAATTTACTCACCCTCAGGCCATCCAAGACGTATCTGAGTTTTTCTTCATCAAAACAGAATTTAAGATTTTTAAAGATTTCTCCTCCTTTAAACAATGCAAGTGAATGTACTCCATTTTTTTTTGACGGTCCAAAATGCATATTTAGGGTGCATCACAATAATCCACACAACTCCAGTCGACAAATAAAGTTCTTCTGAACCCAAACGATTGATTATTTTTAGAAACAAAACAATACTTATATACTTTTTAACTTCAAATGTTCACTTCTGTACATCTCTGTGACGCGCGCTCACGAGAGGGATGACGTAAGGTCGTTGGTAAGGTCACGCGTCACGTGGAGGAGGAGGCAGGAAGCGCATCATTGTTTACAAGAGGAGCGCTGTACAAAAGTTTAATTGTCTTTGCTGTAGATTTGTATTTGTATAAGTGTATTGTTCAAAATGGTCATTTGGCGTGTGTATCCTGGATGCTTCAACCGTCAGAAACCCCAAAGAAAATGCACGCCGGGAAAAATCATAACTTTTCAACGATTGCCTATACGTGATCATGAGCGATTGAAGCTCTGGCTTATCGCGCTGAACCTAGATATCAGTATACCCTTACATTCTCTCAAATATTGGAGGGTGTGCATGAACATTTTACCCCTGAGGATTTCAGACCATCGAAAGAAACAAAGGGTCGATATCTGAATTCATTGGCTGTGCCCATGCTGTTTTTCCAGCGAACTCGGGTATGTGTGAAAACTTTGTCATTGTCACGCCTCCCTCGGGCTCTGCATCACCTGATTTCTAATTTGCCGCACCTGCACTCAATTCACTCGCTCATCACTGCCTGCATAAATAACTCGCCTTCACGCCACTTCACTGTCAAATCTCACACAAAGGACTCTAGTTTGACTGCGCTGCTCTCACGCAGTGTTTATTTACCTGTCTGTATTTGCTTTCGATCTTCATCGATATCTGTTTAGTGCCTACTCTGCTGTTTCACCTATTACCTCTTCTTCAGTTTGTGAAGCTTCTCTTTTGTGTGATATAACATGTACCATTGATCTCACTGTGTAAACCCTGTAAATCCTGCAAATCTCAGTAAATTGGTTTCACTAACTACAACTTGTATGGCTTGAATTCCTGACAGTCATATAGCCTATATATTTCTGCTAAAGAAAAAGCACAAGTAGATAACGCAACCGCATTGCTCCGAAATAAAGGATGGTTATTTACTGCAGTAATGTTTTTTTATTTTTATTATTAGTAGTATTTGGAAAATTGTTTTGAAATTGTTTTGGTTTGTGAACGGCGCTTGGTCTGTGGTTTGTGCAAGTTTCTCTTGTAAACAATGACGCGCTTCCTGTCTCATCCTCCACTTGACGCGTGACCTTACCAACGAGTTTGTCATCCTTCTCATGGAGAATCCACATCACAGAGATGTACAGAAGCGAACATTTATAGTTAAAAAGTATATAAGTTTTGTTTTGTTTCTAAAAATAATCAATCGTTTGAGTTCAGAAGAACTTTATTTGTCGACTGGAGTCGTGTGGATTATTTTGATGCACCCTAAATATGCATTTTGGACCGTCAAAAAATGGAGTACATTCACTTGCATTGTTTAGAGGAGGCGGCCTGAAATGAAATCTTAAAAATCTTAAATTCTGTTTTGATGAAGAAAGAAACTCAGATACATCTTGGATGGCCTGAGGGTGAGTAAATTAAAAGCAAATGTTCATTTTTGGGTGAACTATTCCTTTAACATCTCCTGTTTCACATCGCCTTGTTATTTTAACTCATCAAATTGTTAGCTTAAATTGCACGTTTCAACTTTTTGGGAGCGTGTTGCAATCATCTGATTTGAAATTACTGTATATAAAAAAAATAAAAAAAAATAAAAAGGAAATTCACTAGATAAAACATCATACAATGTGTAGTTATAGTGTTTTCAATTTAGCAAAGGGTGAATATAATTTATAAATCACTACTTTTAGTTTTTATACTGTCCCAACTTTTTTGGAATTGGGGTTGTACACGTTCATGACAATGCATTTTATTTTACATAATTGCAATTAATATTTAAGATAAGTTGTTACATTTCATGTTTATAATGAAAAATATTTATTTTTGATCATTTGAGCATCTAGAAACTTCTGAACTCAGAGTTTTTTGTACTTCAAGGTGCTGTGGGATATCAAACTAACTTACCCTCTTTCTATAGGGCTAGTTAGTAAACCACTTCACTGATTTGGGACTGTGCTTCTATAGTAAATATGTTTGTTTCCTACTTCATAACAGATATTGCTTTTCTTTTATCAGACTCTTAATGATTTAGGAATACATTGTAGCCTGCTTGCCCTTGTGTTTACCATAGTTAAGACCATGGATTGCTCCTCAGTTGTTAGTTAGGTAGTCTTTCTTAAAAAATAAACTGTTAATTTTTTATGAAAAAATAATAGGCTAAGCATATTTAAAACTTTAATACAACTACCACAGTTGTAATGAAAAAATATATTAAAGTTTAATGTGATTAAATGTTAGTAAGGGTGTGTTGAAGTGTAGATGTGAAAAGTCTTATAATTGATGCTGATGAAGGGCAGGTGTTTTCTCTTTCCCTCATCAGTGCTGTACGGAATGTCAGTGCTGTGGCCATTTGAAATGGTTGAATTGCTCCATAGTGTTTTAAGATAGAAAATTCTCATGTAGAATTCAAATTGGTTGCATGAGGTTTGTTTTGTGCCATGATATCGAGGGAAGCCCAGTTTAATCGCACGTGGTCCGTTCTTCGCGATCCCGTTACCGGTGCTCACATATTGAGGGAAGCCCGGTTGATGTGTGCACGCATGTGTGCTCCAGTACACAGTAGTATGATAGAGAAGAGCAGTGTTGCCAATTTAGCGACTTTTCAGACCCCTTTAGTGACTTTTTTTCTAAAAAGCACCTAGTGACAAATCTAGCGACTTTTTGGATAAACCTTAGCTACTTTCCGTAGAAGAGTCACCAGTACTGCTGCGCGAACGTGAGGTCTTGCTTTCCCACCGCAGGCACACCTCTCTCTGCATCTACTCTATTCAGTGAGGGGTAGACAGAGGAGCAGCACATTCAGTTCACCGCATGGCAGCTGACACAGACGTGAATGAGCTGCATATGTGCAAACAGAGTTGCCATGGACCAATCACTAATCTGTATTGTTTGCTCCTCCTTTGTTTTAATTTGAACAGTTTAATTTGACCATTATTTTTCTTGCTTATCACTCACTATTACACAGATGGAGGTTGTGTGCTGTGTGAGAGGAAAAAATAAGACATTCTGTCACTTCTAACTTTCTCTCTGAGTGATTATTTTACATGTAAATATACCTGAAATCACAGCACAGCCATTGTCTTTAACTTATGTTCTAAAATCAAAATTTAAACAGTGCAGAGCAGCAGCTTGGAAATTGCTTGGAAGTGACTACTGGTTAAGATGTAGTCTTAATGGGTGGCGTTTCAGTCACTATTTCATACTCATTCCATTGTCTGACAACAGAAACAGAACAAATATGTACATGAGAACAGCTTTATTGGGAATTCGGCTGTATTAAAATACAGTATGTGAGCACAGACAGTAGGAGAGAAGCAAACAGATGTAAAGGGCTGACACAAGGCAGAATGCAAATACAATGCGATGACGTCATGAATATGCTAATTAACGCATGGCGTCATCTAGCGACATTTAGCGACTTTTTGAGCAGGCTTTAGCTACTTTTCATTGAAAGTAGTTGGCAACACTGGAGAAGAGCGCATCACTTGTGCGAGAGATTCTCGGTGGAACGCGCGACATGCAAGTGATACCAGTCTTCAGTCACCCCACGCTCATCCGCGTACCACATGAGAAGCATATTAATGCTTTTTCATCTTGCTTTCGGCGCTTTATGTAAAATTTTGCTTCAGCTGCCCGAAATTTTGCTTTGGCGTTCACCGAAAAATTTTATCACGATGCATCGTAATTGTTTGGTAGAGAATCGTAATCGAATTGAATCATTGTCAGAGCGAATCGTAACACCCCTAACAAACACAATTTCCTTAAAAAGGTTAAGACAATTTCTGCAAAGACTAGTAGTCAGTCAGTCAGTCATTCACTTTTTTATATATAGCACATTTAAAAACAACAACTGTTGACCAAAGTGCTTTACATTGTACCAAATTAAAAATAAATAATTAGGGTGACCATACGTCCTCTTTTTCCCAGACATGTCCTCTTTTCGGACCTTAAAAAAAGCATCCGGCCGGGATTTCTAAATGTGCAAAAATGTCCGGGATTCGGTTTTAGTTGGATTGTGATGTGCATCTGGTCTAATACTTCATTGAGTGTCCATGCATACCCCTCTTTGTAAGTCCCGCCTTCTCGCACACCAATTGGTCGATTATAAGAGGCTTGCAGCAACTATTGGCCAAAATTCCTGCCTGTCAATCTCTCCGTGAACACGCAAAGCGCTGTTGTGTTCGGCATCAAACAGCTGCTTGACAGTAGCAGCAAATGACAGCTGAGTGGAAACAATGCCCAAACTAAAGTGCAAATTTTCAGAAGATTTGCACAAAAAATTCCTGTGTTTTCGTCCAGGTCAAGATCCGTGGGAAGCAGAATGTATGACATGTAAAGCTGGCACTTATGTGTCAGTTGCTAATAAAGGTGCAAGTGATTTAGAAGCACACATTAGCTCTGCGAAGCATAAAGGGTCAGCAAAAGGTGAAAGTTCATCAGGTAAATTAACAGACTACTTTTTGCGACCAGGTAAAATTGTTATCACATTGCTTCATTTTCCATGGCCATTCAAAATAATAGTAATAGTAAATGAAGGTACACTCAGGGCATCAAATATTTCATTTTAGTACATGGACATTCAAAAGAATGTTGGAAATTTTTAGTTATTTATATATATTTATGCTATGCTAATAGTGTCTTTTTGCATTCATAGTAACACTTTTTTGAACCCTATTATTCCACCCCCTGGTGGAAAAGAAAGGTGTCCTCTTTTTGGAAAACCAGAATATGGTAACCCTAAAATAATGCATTACAAGATTCATAAAACCACAAGGAACAAAATCACATAGACAAGACAACAAAAGTAACACTGCTACTTTTAGCAACTATTTTTAGGTTTATCTGTCACAAACATAGACATAACACAACCCATTCTTTTTCAACAGCCCAAAAGTGTGTGTTGTAAACATAATTGTAAAGCATTTGGCACAGTAGACACAATAAAATGGTTGTTGTAGTTTGGTTTAGGGTAAATGTTGATTTATTGGGGCTGTTTTAGGGTAATTAATGACTATTGTGTCTGGGTTCATTGGGTGATGATTCATTTTTGTGGCTGTTTGTAGGGTAATTGTTTTTTGCTGGGTGTAGGGTAATTAGTAATGATTTTAGTTTGTCTAGGGTAGGTATTGATTGTTGTAGTTGATGTACAGAAGGTTAAAATGTAGGCTAATAAATGTAATTTGACGCCAGATGGCATTCATTAAAGTTGAAGCGTGGAAACTTCTGAGCCATTTGGCACTAAATGGCATTGGAAAAATTAGGATTGTTTCCAAAAAAGTTTCCCAAATGCTGCTACTGATTTGAGTACTCCCCTTAAAGCTAACGTTACATCGTACTACAGTTGTTGCTGACATGCTGTTAAAAGTTAATAAACAAACCTTGTGAAATTCAAGCAGTGCAAAGCATTTCCACACAATTAGAGACATTTTCTTTCACACACAAGACTGTTGAAGCTAATTGTCTGCAACATTATTATTGGCTGTTTTTAAAAAATCTACCAATTTCCAATAATTGCTTTTATTGGCCGATACCGATGTAAGCCCAATAGATCAGTGCATCTCTAGTTTTTACACTTTGCAAGGATCAACCTACAAATGGGTTACTTGAAGTTTGGGGTGGAGAATGCATAAAAAATTACACTCTTGACCTGATTTAATTTAGAGAATAATTAAGAGATTAATTTATTACCAATTTGATGTCGTTATTTTTATTTGTATTGTGCTTTTCACAATATACATAATTTCAAAGCAGCTTTACATAAAATACATAAATGTTGTTGAGTCCCCATTGAGCAGTTTCATTGTAAAACATGAAAATCATCCCTCAAAATGTTTAATTTTTAAATGTTTTTTAAAAAGGTGACTGTGGCAAGGAACAAAAAACTCCATAAGATGTTAGTGGAGAAAAAAACATTGGGAGACACCAGGCTAAAACAGCTTCTAACCTGAGCCAGTACCAGCACTGACCTCATGATCTACGACAGTGCATGCACACACACACACACACACACACACATTCTCAAAGGTCTTAGTTGAGCTGAAACATTCTTATCCTGCCCAGCATGTGTGCAGATCAGGAACCTGAGTGCATTCCACACAGTCTAGTCACTTCTGTGCTGCCTTCAACCACTGACCTCCAGTTTCCGTCTACTTTTAGGTCTCTGTCAAGGTTGGATTAGACAATAGGTTGATCCTATATCAACTTTAATAACCAACTAGTCAAAGTTTACAGTGAGATTACCATCTTTAATTACTGTACTTGGCAGTAAAGCTACAGATAATTAGCTAAGTTTGAGTAAGTCTTAGTGAGCCATTTTATCCCCTATAATAAATGGTTTATTTGCACAATATTCGCTTGACAGTTGCAGCCATGATCTCTAGTTTTGCTATATCTGTCCTTTATGGTGGTGTAAAAGTTACCTCTGTTGTGTACATTTGTGCTTGTGTTATCGCTAATTAAGTATTTATTTATTTTATTTTAAAGCATTTTAGATGCTTTGTGTTGATGGTTGTTTTTAGGGGCAGAACTGATAGCTGATATCAAGATTCCCACATTGATTTTTCAGTTAGAAAAAATGTATAAACTGAAATTTGTTTTCTGAGAAGATAATTATGATTGCTCTTGTCTTTTGAATGAATGCCTGGGTCAAGCATTTCTAGATTTTCTCCCATGGAGCTTGTCGCTTTCTGCAACGCTTCAATAACCAAACTTGGCAATATTTTGCTTTTAAAACTATGAGGTTGTTTTGCCAGATCACCACAGTGGAAACTTTTGGCTGTGTTTGCTGATCTGGACTGCACCCAATAGAGGAACACAGGAAGGGAAACTCCTTATCTGAAAGTGGTTTGATGGTTCAATCAAAAAGCCAGGGAATAGAAGAGATTAGAAATGTGGACACAAAGAGTTTGTGGAGGAGCTTTACACTTCACCCTTGGGAGATTAGGATTACTGAAACGTCCACACACATCAGCAGAAACTTTTAAAATCTTTGTCCTGATTCAATTCAGTTTTGTAAAGTAAAATCGTCTTGGTCCTGGTTATGTGAAATCGTTATTACAGAAGTATAAGTGTGTGCTCCAATGTAGTTTGGCAGTTATATCCATGTGTGTGTGCATTCTTTTGAGATCAAATCACTTTTATTGTCACTCAACCATATACACTAGTGCAATAGTGTGTGAAATTCTTCGGTGCAGTTCCGAGCAACATAGTAGTCGTGACAGTGATGAGACAATTTACAATAAACATCAGATTTACAACACAGTTTAAAATCTAATATACACATAATTACACACAACACAATATACAAATAATAACATACAATGTACAGTATACAATACACACAATATAGAATACACATTATACAATACAAAAAGTATATATAGAATGTACAGTAGGTTGTATTGTACTGTACTGACATTCAGGCTGTCGGTTGATAGTAAGTTGTTAAGAGAGAATATAATATAATAATAATATAATTTATGACAGTCCGATGTGAGATATAAGAGTAATAAAGTGCAGTGATGATGTATTTGATCGTGGGAGATCAAGAGTTCAAAAGTCTGATTGCTTGGGGGAAGAAGCTGTCGTGAAGTCGGCTGGTGCGGGTCCTGATGCTGCGATACCGCCTGCCTGATGGTAGCAGTGAGAACAGACCATGGCTCGGGTGGCTGGAGTCTCTGATCCTCCGAGCTTTTTTCACACACCGCCTGGTATATACAGGTGCATCTCAATAAATTAGAATGTCGTGGAAAAGTTCATTTATTTCAGTAATTCAACTCAAATTGTGAAACTCGTGTATTAAATAAATTCAATGCACACAGACTGAAGTAGTTTAAGTCTTTGGTTCTTTTAATTGTGATGATTTTGGCTCGCATTTAACGAAAACCCACCAATTCACTATCTCAAAAAATTAGAATATGGTGACATGCCAATCAGCTAATCAACTCAAAACACCTGCAAAATGGTCTCTCAGTTTGGTTCACTAGGCTACACAATCATGGGGAAGACTGCTGATCTGACAGTTGTCCAGAAGACAATCATTGACACCCTTCACAAGGAGGGTAAGCCACAAACATTCATTGCCAAAGAAGCTGGCTGTTCACAGAATGCTGTATCCAAGCATGTTAACAGAAAGTTGAGTGGAAGGAAAAAGTGTGGAAGAAAAAGATGCACAACCAACCGAGAGAACCACAGCCTTATGAGAATTGTCAATCAAAATCGATTCAAGAATTTGGGTGAACTTCACAAGGAATGGACTGAGGCTGGGGTCAAGGCATCAAGAGCCACCACACACAGACGTGTCAAGGAATTTGGCTACAGTTGTTGTATTCCTCTTGTTAAGCCACTCCTGAACCACAGACAACGTCAAAGGCGTCTTACCTGGGCTAAGGAGAAGAAGAACTGGACTGTTGCCCAGTGGTCCAAAGTCCTCTTTTCAGATGAGAGCAAGTTTTGTATTTCATTTGGAAACCAAGGTCCTAGAGTCTGGAGGAAGGGTGGAGAAGCTCATAGCCCAAGTTGCTTGAAGTCCAGTGTTAAGTTTCCACAGTCTGTGATGATTTGGGGTGCAATGTCATCTGCTGGTGTTGGTCCATTGTGTTTTTTGAAAACCAAAGTCACTGCACCCGTTTACCAAGAAATTGTGGAGCACTTCATGCTTCCTTCTGCTGACCAGCTTTTTAAAGATGCTGATTTCATTTTCCAGCAGGATTTGGCACCTGCCCACACTGCCAAAAGCACCAAAAGTTGGTTAAATGACCATGGTGTTGGTGTGCTTGACTGGCCAGCAAACTCACCAGACCTGAACCCCATAGAGAACCTATGGGGTATTGTCAAGAGGAAAATGAGAAACAAGAGACCAGAAAATGCAGATGAGCTGAAGGCCACTGTCAAAGAAACCTGGGCTTCTATACCACCTCAGCAGTGCCACAAACTGATCACCTCCATGCCACGCCGAATTGAGGCAGTAATTAAAGCAAAAGGAGCCCCTACCAAGTATTGAGTACATATATAGTAAATGAACATACTTTCCAGAAGGCCAACAATTCACTAAAAATGTTTTTTTTTTATTGGTCTTATGATGTATTCAAATTTTTTGAGATAGTGAATTGGTGGGTTTTTGTTAAATGTGAGCCAAAATCATCACAATTAAAAGAACCAAAGACTTAAACTACTTCAGTCTGTGTGCATTGAATTTATTTAATACACGAGTTTCACAATTTGAGTTGAATTACTGAAATAAATGAACTTTTCCACGACATTCTAATTTATTGAGATGCACCTGTATGTCCTGGAGGGAGGGAAGATCACCTCCGATGATGTGTCTGGCAGTTCGCACCACCCTTTGCAGTGCTTTGCGGTTGTGGGCGGTGCTATTGCTGTACCAGGCGGAGATGCAGCCAGTCAGGATGCTCTCTACAGTGCAGGTGTAGAACCGTGTGAGTGTGGCGGTTCATTCCAAACTTCCTCAGGAAGAAGAGGCGCTGATGAGCCTTCTTCACAACGGCTTCAGTGTGGATGGACCATGTTAGTTCCTCAGTGATGTGGACACACAGGAACTTGAAGCTGCTGACTCTCTCCACTGGTGCTCCATTGATGGTGATGGGACTGTGTTCTCTATCTCTTCTCCTGAAGTCCACCACAAGCTCCTTTGTCTTACTGACGTTGAGGGAGAGGTTGTGCTCCTGACACCAGTGTGTCAGAGTGTGCACCTCCTCTCTGTAGGCTGTTTCATCATTGTCAGTGATCAGACCTACCACCGTCGTATCATCAGCAAACTTAATGATGGCATTGGAGCTGTGTGTTGCCACACAGTCAAATGTGTGTACAGGGAATACAGGAGTGGGCTGAGAACACAGCCCTGCGGGGCTCCAGTGTTGTGGGTCAGTGATAAGGAGATGTTGCTGCCTATTCTAACCACCTGGTGTCTGCTTGACAGGAAGTCCAGGATCCAGCTGCACAGTGAGCTGTTTAAGCCCAGAGACTACAGACAAAGAGAGGGAAAGGTTGAAAATGTCCGTAAAAACACCAGCCGGTTGGTTTGCGCACACTCTGATGACGCAGCCCGGAATGCTGTCTGGACCCGTGGCTTTGCGGCTATTCACCCGTCGGAAGGATCGGGTTACATCCACTACAGAGACAGAGAGTGAACTAACCTCTGTAGCTTCGGCCGCGAGAGCTCTCTCCGTGAGGGCGGTGTTATTTTCCTCAAAACAAGCATAAAAAGTATTTAGCTCATCTGGGAGTGAGGCAGCGGAGTTCGCGGCGGAGTTTTTATTCCCTTTAAAGTCCGTGATGTTAATTCCCAGCCACATGCTTCTAGAGTTGGTGGTGTTAAACTGTCCTTCAATCTTGTTCCTGTACTGACGTTTTGCTGATCTGATTTTTCGGAGGGCATAACTGGCTTGTTTATGCTCCTCCGCGTTCCCGGAATTAAAAGCGGAGGTCCGCGCGAACATTGCTATTAATCCAAGGTTTCTGGTTCGGATAGATCTGTATTCTGGTTGGAACGACGTCCTCTATGCACTTTCTGATAAAACACATTACGCTATCAGTGTAAAGCTCGATGTCGTCATCGGAGGTGGACCGGAACATCTCCCAGTCCGCGTGATCAAAACAGTCTTGTAGCGTAGAGTCTGATTGGTCTGACCAACACTGGATCGTTCTGAGGGTGGGTGCTTCCTGTTTCAGTTTCTGCCTGTAAACGGGCAGAAGCAGAATGGAAGAGTGGTCCGATTTGCCAAATGGTAGGCAGGGGAGGGATTTGTAGCCGTCCCGGAAGGGAGAGTAGCAATGGTCCAAAACCCGGTCCCCTCGTGTGTTAAAACTAATATGTTGGTGATATTTTGGTGCGACTGATTTGAAACTGGCTATATTAAAGTCCCCGGGCACAATGAACGTGGCCTCAGGGTGCGCGGTTTCCTGCTTGCTTATAATCCCGTACAGTTCCTTGAGTGCCTGGTCTGTGTCAGCTTGTGGCGGGATGTACACAGCTGTGATATTGACCGCTGTGAATTCCCTCGGTAGCCAGAATGGTCAACACAGAAGCATGAGAAATTCCAGATCAGGAGAGCAGAAAGACTTGATAGAATGTACAGTGGTGTGAAAAAGTGTTTGCCCCCTTCCTGATTTCTTATTTTTTTTGCATGTTTGTCACACTTAAATGTTTCAGATCATCAAACAAGTTTAAATATTAGTCAAAGATAACACAAGTAAACACAAAATGCAGTTTTTAAATGAAGGTTGTTATTATTAAGGGAAAACAAAATCCAAACCTACATGGCCCTGTGTGAAAAAGTGTTTGCCCCACCTGTTAAAACATAACTGTGGTTTATCACACCTGAGTTCAATTTCTCTAACCACACCCAGGCCTGATTACTGCCACACCCGTTCTCAATCAAGAAATCACTTAAATAGGACCTGCCTGACATAGTGAAGTAGACCAAAAGATCTTCAAAAGCTAGACATCATGCCGAGAAAAGAAATTCAGGAACAAATGAGAAAGAAAGTAATTGAGATCTATCAGTCTGGAAAAGGTTATAAAGCCATTTCTAAAGCTTTGGGACTCCAGAGAACCACAGTGAGAGCCATTATCCACAAATGGCGAAAACATAGAACAGTGGTGAACCTTCCCAGGAGTGGCCGTCCGACCAAAATTACCCCAAGAGCGCAGCGACGACTCATCCAAGAGGTCACAAAAGACCCCACAACAACATCCAAAGAACTGCAGGCCTCACTTGCCTCAGTTAAGGTCAGTGTTCATGACTCCACCATAAGAAAGAGACTGGGCAAAAATGGCCTGCATGGCAGAGTTCCAAGACGAAAACCACTGCTGAGCAAAAAGAACATTAAGGCTCGTCTCATTTTTGCCAGAAAACATCTTGATGATCCCCAAGACTTTTGGGAAAATACTCTGTGGACTGACGAGACAAAAGTTGAACTTTTTGGAAGGTGTGTGTCCCATTACATCTGGCGTAAAAGTAACACCGCATTTCAGAAAAAGAACATCATACCAACAGTAAAATATGGTGGTGGTAATGTGATGGTCTGGGGCTGTTTTGCTGCTTCAGGACCTGAAAGATTGCTGTGATAAATGGAACCATGAATTCTGCTGTCTACCAAAAAATCCTGAAGGAGAATGTCCGGCCATCTGTTCGTGACCTCACGCTGAAGCGAACTTGGGTTCTGCAGCAGGACAATGATCCAAAACACACCAGCAAGTCCACCTCTGAATGGCTGAAGAAAAACAAAATGAAGACTTTGGAGTGGCCTAGTCAAAGTCCTGACCTGAATCCTATTGAGATGCTGTGGCATGACCTTAAAAAGGCAGTTCATGCTTGAAAACCCTCCAATGTGGCTGAATTACAACAATTCTGCAAAGATGAATGGGCCAAAAATCCTCCACAGCGCTGTAAAAGACTCATTGCAAGTTATCGCAAATGCTTGATTGCAGTTGTTGCTGCTAAGGGTGGCCCAACCAGTTATTAGGTTTAGGGGGCAATCACTTTTTCACACAGGGCCATGTAGGTTTGGATTTTGTTTTCCCTTAATAATAACAACCTTCATTTAAAAACTGCATTTTGTGTTTACTTGTGTTATCTTTGACTAATATTTAAACTTGTTTGATGATCTGAAACATTTAAGTGTGACAAACATGCAAAAAAAATAAGAAATCAGGAAGGGGGCAAACACTTTTTCACACCACTGTACGTTCCTCTGATCACACCAGGATTTGTTGATCATAAAACATACACCACCACCACCACCTGCTTTTACCTGAGAGGTCTTTCGCTCTGTCCGCTCGGAGCATGGAGAACCCCGCGGGTTCAATGGCAGAATCTGGAATCTCAGCGGACATCCAAGTTTCTGTTAGGCAGATAATGCAGCAGTCCCTCGTCTCTTGTTGGAAAGAGATCCGCGCTTTCAGCTCGCAGAGCTTGTTATCCAGAGACTGAACATTTGCCAGTAGAATACTGGTAGCGGGGGTCGATTTGCACGACGTCGTACTCTGAACAGAACGCCAGCTCTGTTTCCCCTTTTCCTCCTGGTGTCTCAATCTTAAAGGCCCCACAAGCATCCTAATGATCTCTACAGGTCATTAATTGTGAGATTAGTTGTGAATTGATTGCAGAGCTATGCCTTATTAAATAAATACTTATAGGCAATTAACTTTTTCTAAACTGATCCAGTGGGTTTTAGTAGCCTATATTGATGCTTCAGTCAGATTTCCTATAGATGGTAAATCATCATATTTACCTGTTCATAGTGAGTGAGGAAATGGGTAAAATTCCCTCGGATACTAGAGTGCCATCTTTCTGAAGGACATACAGTACTGTAACTTGGTCAGTAGATGTATTGAAGACAAGTGAATTATCCTCCATAGGCCTTGTTTAAATATGGAATTAACATTCATCTTTGGTGTACCAATCACTCTAGTGGACGAATCTAAATACAAGTGAAAATGGGGTCAGATGCACAAGATATCGGCCTTATCTTCTGTATGATATAGATGTTTAAAGGTGCATTCAGTAGTTTGGAGCCGATTTAAAAAGTTTTACACATTAACAAATTAATTGTTTTTGTGAAGTTTGATCCAAATGGTGTACACTCGCATGAGATGAAGACTGTACTCATAATAGTTTTCTATAAAAAGTGTTTTATTCTATATGGTGCGGGTCACCCCCTTCAATGTGTTTCGCCATGTTGAAATCACATGACCCACGGTGTTTCACTAAACGTCAAAGAAGAGAATCCTCGCACTTATTGGCTGCCACCGGTGTAGATACTCATGGTTATGCTTAGAACGTTGTTTGGTGACGCGAAGAGCGAAAAGAATCAGAATGAGTTTTATTGCCAAGTATGCTTACACACACAAGGAATTTGTCATGGTGACAGAACACAATGGAACATTTATCGTGCTTTAGCAGTGGAGACAATGGGAGATCCAGTAGCTGTACTGCCGTAGAAGCAAAAAAAGCAACTTGCTTCAAGTAAGAAAACAGAAAGATTGGTGTTATGGATCAACTAGGGATCATGTTAACTGGGGATGTGCACGTGCAGGTGAATAATTTTACTTGCCTTTTCAGTAGATTCGTTCAACGTGAATTTTATGTTTTGCACGTAAATGTTTTTTTTTTTTGGTATCGTTATTAACCCGCTTTGTTTCATCGATGTCTTTTCCAATAAATTTGACAATTTTAAGAGCGATATTAATGGTTTCACAGGGTAACATCTTGTTTCCCATGTTAACGTGGGACATTGGTTTGAGTGGAACTGGCAATTACACTTGTCAAGAGCAGTAAATCGCAAGTGGGACTCTTTAATTTGCAACTCTAAAGCATCATAGGCTGAAATGTGTCAATAATAGGCATACACTCTTAAATTACTTTCATTTATTAAAAAAATAATAGTTTTATAAGTTTAAGAAAATTATTGTTTGCAAATAATAGAAAAGTTGGTTGGTCAGCGGGAGCGTGATCGTTAATATACGAATAGACACGGGTTCAATTCCCCAGGATAATAATATTATTTACTTTTTGAAGGTTCTGTGCATGACAATGTCATATATATATATGATTACCCATGACACTGCCAAAAGATGATCTTTCAGAAGTGCGATTTTATTTTTGTGTGGAGACGGAAGAGCATGTACAAAGGCCAAACTGACCAATAATCAGAATCAGAATGAGCTTTATTGCCAAGTATGCTTACACACACAAGGAATTTGTCATGGTGACAGAAGCTTCCAGTGCAAAGAGAATGCAACCATACATACAAACATATGCATTTAAACATATATACAAATAGTGACATAAAAATAAAAAATAAGATATAACAGATAAAAAAAGAGAAATATACAATAGAGCAATAATGTTGTTCGAATATTTTATATACATATATACAGTTATGTGCAGGTGATGTAATGTATTGAAGAAGAGGTAGGATATGTTAAAGAATATATATGAAATATGGATATAAGTAGGAATGATACTCTGAGAAAGCATGAGAAATTTCTTCAGAAACAATGATTTTGTTTGTTTGGCAAAATCTTATGATTTGATCTTAAATCAAAATCGTTTGTTTGAAATAATAATAAAAAATAAAAAAAGCCTGTAAACTATAGACAACGTAGTTCATAATTTTCTTCTCAGTAATTCAACCATTCTTAGAAAATTCAATTGGTAATACTGTGATTACTGGCTGTCAGATTCAGTTGAAATTTTGATAGATTTGTTTAAAACAGTGTAATAAATTGTGTCTGTGTTTTACAAAATAGTTTTCAATAGACCTATTAAAAGTACATCATAACCTGCAGCAAAGATACAATTGTGCTTGATGAACCAGGATTTGAACCAAGGCCGCTGAGTGATATATCAACATGACTTACCACTGAACCAGCATCCCAGCTCTAATTAATAGATCACTTTGTTAATTTTAAATGGTAAGACAAAGTTACTCAAACTACCATGGTTAATTAATCCATTATTCATTATAAAGAAGAAAAATAAAAAAAGCAATTGAAAGTATATTATTGACAAACATCAGCATCAGCCTGATGCTTTAGTGTTGTATATAAAAGAATTCCACTTGTGATTTACTGCTCTTGACAAGTGTAATCACCAGTTCCCATTCAAACCAATGTCCCACGTTAACATGGGAACCCAGATGTTACCCTGTGAAACCCTGTTAAAATCACTCTTAAACTGTACCTAATTCATTAGAACAGACATCGATGAAACAACTCTGTTTAATAATGATACCAACATTTTTTTATAATGTGTAAAATGTCTTTTCTTTACTCATTGACAATTCACATTGAACGATTATGCTAAAAAGGCAAATAAAATTATTCACATGCACGTACACATCCCCAGTTAACATGATCCCCAGTTGATCCATAACACCGGCAAAGGCAAAAAACTAGAGTAAACATCGGTAATGGTAAGGCTTCTATGTCTTCATTCATTTAGTGCAAAGTAGCTTGGTACAGCGATTGTTGTGGATTTTGTGTAAACCATGACGTTGGTTGCTTGGAAATAAAACGAGTTCTTCAAATACACTATTCATGGACATGCTAAATTTGATCATCAAAAACAATTCTAATCTTTCCTTTACCATAACATTCTGTATCGCTAGATAATTGAGGTTTATTTTACACTTAGCAGTTCTCTAATAAAGGTAAAAAATGTCTTTAGAAATACCGTGAAACATAGACAGTCTCCAAAAATTATTGATATGAGGGACAATAATAATCTATCCTTAACACTAGAAGCATGTTCACTTGATTTCTGATGTTTGTTTTTAGGCAAAGCAATTATATTATAGGAATAATAAATAACTTTAGAAACTCCGACATTTTCCAGATGCAAATGATATTCAAAAGCTGATGGGGGCAGCAGACAATCATGCTGATTCATGTCGAAAGATGGCAGTACAGCATCTAACACCACTGTAACATCGGTACTTAAAGTACACGAAGAAGAGCAATGCTAATGCTAGCTAGAGAACTACTGAATGCCCCTTTTAAGGGATAGTTCACTTGTCATCATTTACTCACCCTTATTTCATTCAAATTCATTTGACTTGGTTTTAGCCTCAGTCACCATTTACTTTAATTGCATCTTTTTTCCATACAATGAATGTGAATGGTGATTGTCTATCACTAACATTCTCTTTAACATCTGCTTTTGTGATCTATTGAAAAAGTAAGTCACACTGGTTTAGAACAACATGAGTTGGAGTAAATGATGACAGCAACTATCCCTGTAATTCCAGGTGTTAAAAGGACATGAGCTGGTCTGAGCCTTCAGGCAAAGTCAAAATACTGCATAGAGATTTTACAGTTTGCCTGCAAGCCTCAGACATGCAATTCTTAGAGCTCCCAGTGCTGTGGCTCCCACTGCGGGCATCATATATTCACATCATCCTGCAGACACACTCACCAGTGCTCGCATCACTCGTTATATCCTGAGGACACAGGAACCAGGCCAGCAGGCATCACTCTGCATGATTTCATTTTTCGTGTGTGCCCAACCTGACTGAGGTCTTTGTAAGGGAGATAGAGACAGAGAGAAAGTTACTGACTTCGAACATTAACGTGTCCCCTTAGTGAACATGAACAAGTTGATAGATGACTGCAGTCTTTAGGTGGTGGCATGAGGGGACAGTCTTCGCTAGATGGGTTTCCATTTGTGACAGCTGGTGCTTTTCAAAAGTGGGGAAGAACAGGCTGTTGTTTTTGGCAACTGCAGTGTTACTCCCAAAAGAAGCTCAAATGACTACTGCATGTGTATCTCATAGGGCTTCCAGGTGGGACGAAAACACATTAGGGTTGGGTGAAATGTAAAAAATATTTAATCGATAATCGCCTTAAAAATATTGCGATATCCGATTACATCGTCAACCCCCCTGCCAAGGGCCGGTGAATATTTTAGCTTTAAAAATTATATTAGTTTATTGAAACACAAAAAAACTTAAGACATTTCTAAATTCAAAATGCACTTTAAACAAAACGAAAAAAGCAATTAAAATAACGAAGTGATCAAAAAATCTTATGACCACCTCCCCAAATCCAAACATTTACCATCTCCAATGGCCCCATTTGCCATCACGCAAGACTCTGTCAATGACAACAGGTGGAAAATTACTAATAGCCTATTAATATAAATTAAGAACTGAAGGCAAATTATAAATTAAGATAATAATAATAATCATAATCATAATAATCATAATAAACAAGCTTAATAAATTATTTTTCCTGTTCCCAAAATAATGCAGCCAAATATGTGTTCTTATCGAATTTGTGTTCGTATTGCGTTTTGGTAATACAGTAATGCTGTCAAAATAAAATAAAATGGAATTCAATTTTAGGTTCAAGGTGAATGTGTCTTGTATTATTTTATGATTGAATCACTTTCGTCTTTGTTTCTTTAATACAAAGATATATGTTACTAAACCTGCAGAGTTGCGTTCACAATGCACGTTAACTGCGTACTGCTCCGTGGAAATAAAGCAAACTAAACTCACAGCACCTCCCATGATGATCGAAGATAATTTGCAGCATAGACGACATTATTCTTGCAAACAGTTTTCAGACAAATGAAACAAAGGAAAAAAGAGTGATAACTCTGTACATTCACCTGTTCCATGAGACAGGCTCACGCTGCACACCTCTGAATACCTGCATTTGGACAAGGAGCTTGCAAGTGCTAATTTCACACCCTAGGCTACTGTTTAATAAATTTGGCGACTTCCCATATCCATAGTTTTGCCATTTCCCGATATTGTCCATTATCATCTGTCACAATCTGCATCGGGATATTTGTAAGATATCGTCCCATCGCCCAGCCCTAAAACACATTGATTGAAAGCCCATTGGCTGATAAGGATTTAGAAGCAGATTCAAGGCAAGTAATGATTGCAAAGATTCCATAGACTACCAGAGAAGCACTGTGTCCGGGCGAGACCCAAAATTATGTTTAGAATGATGCGCCGTGTAGGTATCTGCCAGACTCCCATTGAAGCATGGCTTTGATAGCGTTGTATGGGACATGCATCTGCTGACTTCTGTGTTTATATTCACGCGGCTGGACTGTGTTACTTGAACAAACAACTGCGATAGTGATGTTTAACACTTTTATTCTCTAAAATATTGAAATACACAGAGTAATATGTCATTTATATATGAAGATAATTATAATAATAATATGGATTAATTGTACATATTTTAAAGTTGAAGTGTTCAATTTCTGCACCACTAGTGTGAACTCTTTCTGAACTATTCTGCCACTAAACCGAATTGCAAAAATAATTTTCAAAACAGCTTTCCGAATATGCCTCCTGTCTACTGTTGATCAAACAAACAGATACACCCGCCCCCAACTCATGCCATTTGTTGAGTCAGTATTGTTGTGTAGGACTGGACAGGTTGCTCAAAACAAAAAGGGGATTTTTTTTATTATTTATTTATTTATTTTTTACAAATTCTAGGATATTGCATAACAAAATGCCTGAGGGAAACACCAAGATGTGAATTACGTTTCTTCAATAAATTATGGTGGAAACGTATTCACCGATTAAATTCCTAGATATACAAAGTCATGTGACATTGCCTCAAGTCATGTGACTGAATAATGCTCTCATAACTGAGCTAACTAGCAGAGCCAAAGCCTGTCAAGAAAATGATTAGCTACTATTACCTGCCAATAATTGCTAGCAAACATGAAGTTCGTCAGTGTTTTGTCTGTCACATGTAACTGGTTAGAATAATAGTTCCCCACTGTGGCAACTTTCATTTTTATTTTGCGACAATTTCCCCAGAAATATTGATTGTATTCTCTTTTAATAGATGGGATTGAAAAAACAAACAAGCAAAAAAAAACATAAAATTGCCATTTAGAAGGAAATCAAGCAACTGAACAGCCACACACACCATCACACACACAGAGCCATCACTCCACAGCTCCTGTGGCTCAAGGTCAATTGAAAGCATTTAAAGTGTCAGCCTGTCCACTACACACCCCTGAGACATTCCCCTGGGCCCAGTTTGTGAGCTCTAGGTGTGCATGTCATTTCTATGGTGGGCTTGGGGAGAAGGCTGTCATGATGGACTGGACTCAGTTATCCCATGATCCCTTATGGAAATCTTTGAAGTAGAACGATTAAGCCCCCTCCTGAATCCAATTGAAACCTCATTCATTTTCTATATCCAGGTTGTACTGAGCTATTCTAGATTCTTATCAATCATAATGACACCCATTTTTACTCATTTTCTTTCGATTAACTCCAACTGATTCATTGCTGCTTCAGTATAGTGCTCAACTTGAATTGTCTTTGATTCTGGGGTATGTGTATACTTGATATGTGTATATGATGTCCTGGCTCTGAGCTTTCCTAGGAAAATATATTCTTCCAAACAGACCTTTTATGCACAGGAAGTAAGTTGTTGTGCTCACAAAATGGGTCCTTGGCCCGATCCCTATACTCACTGCTAACCTATATGTGCTCTTAGCTCTTGTAGCCTATATAGTTCTTGCCAATGCATATTTTAGCTGGCATACTGCAAACCAAGATACATGCATTCTGTTAATCTACAAACACCCCAAATGCTTGCCTGCAAACGCTAGCGTGTTTGTGTAAGTAAACAAGTAAAGTTGTATTGCCTTTTAAAAATGTATTTACAAAGTGCTTAAAAGAAGAGATATATGCTGGTTGTAACAAATAATTAATAAGTTACAGATTGAATATTTCTGACCACAGATATTAGACTTATCTTGCACTATGGATTTTTGTCCAATCAAATGCTCTCTAGAATAAGAATGTCCCTTGCTCTAATACGACGAAAGAGCACTGCAGTTTTTTTGATGCAGTGTCAAATACAAATAAAGTAAAAATTAACTTTTGCGTTCTGTTTCATTTGCTGTGCTGCATTTAGATTTTGAATGGACCAATAGAGCAGAGATATTCTTCTAAAAATCTTTGTGTTCAGCAGAAGAAAGAAAGTCATACACATCTGAGATGGAATAAGAGTGAGTAAATGATGGAAGAATTTTCATTTTTGGATGAACTATCCCTTAAGAGTGCATGTTTGTTTTACGGCTTCAAAGCCGAGTTTGTCATTCCCCACAGTGTTTAATTGTGTTTGCTATATTTAACTTGTTTTTTTAATCTCTCTGATCGAGATTGATGTGTTAGGGTTAGTGTGATATGTCTGAGTCTGATGTTTGCTATTTTATTTTTTAAATACCAACACCACTGACCACTAGGCGGAAGAAGTTCCCACCATCTCAATGTGAGAGCCAATCAGATTCCACTTTATCTTCTGTTCCAGTTTGTGTATTCTTTGTTCCCAAATGCAGCTGTGGCAGTTGTGAGGGGTGTAATCTCAGCTAGCTTAATGGACATAACGGTTTTTGGAACCTACATTTGAACAGGAAGGGAGTTGACAGAACAGGAAGTGAGCTCCTTCTCTTCCTGCCAACAGAGGTTGAAGAAATTTTTCCATACTGTGCACTAAGAGAGGGGGCAACATTCCCAGAGAGCATAAGGTGAAAAAAATTCCTGCCATGTCACAGATCCCTGCATCTGCTGAAAAAAAAAAAAAAAAAAACCCGGAAAAATCAAATTGATTTGAAATTATTTGTAATGAATTCATTTACACTTTTTGTGTTATTTTTGAATGTGTACTTCAGTGACCTGAATGACACTGAATAGATTGTGAGTGTAATTTAGTCGTGGTGGAATATTGGAACAAGGAACATAATATTATTATGCTTGCTGATGCAGCAGTAAGTTAAAAAATGTCACATTGTGAGCGCATCTCTTTTCAATAATTTTTTTTTTTTTATTTTTTTTTTGCAGATGATGAATATTTGAGTTGTCCTTAAAGGAATAGTTCCCCCCAAAATGAAAATTCATTAATCATTTAATGATGTTACAAAACTGTATGATGTCTTTTTGTCAGTGGAAGACTTCAATCATTTTGAAGAATGAACTGGTTGCTCTTTTCCATGCAGTTGCAATGAATGTGAACTGGAGCTTTCAAAAGGACACTAAAGCACCATGAAAGAATATGATTTGTGTGCTATAGTGCATTATATTATAGTTCTTCTGAAGTCATGCTATGTAGCTTTGTGTAAGAACCCGACCAAAGTAATTCACTGAAAATGTTGACATTCACCCTAGCTGCCCTTATTAGTACGTTTATAAGAGAAGTAGCATGACCTATTCATAGACGAATCATTCTTTGAGTTCACAAAACTGGTCTGAATGAAAGGGATGGGTATCTTTGGGTAATTTTGTAGAACAAATTTAATGAACAATATGCATTAATAAAAATGGAAAACAAAGATTAAAAAATAACAGTTAAAAAAAACATTTGCTTTCACCCAGAGCTTACATAGAAACCAATACTGACGGGAAGTCTACATAAAGGCCATCAAATTTTTATAATTTCACATGTTATTATTCAGAAAAACAAGTGGTGAAAGGTTGCTTTTTATAAAATGTGCTCTTCCTGTGTGTGGCATGGGGGGGCGTGGTCATGTGTCGGTCTGCAGGAGAGGGAGAGCGGTAAGGCTCGTCACCTAGCTCATAATTATCTCTAACACCTGTCTCCCTCTGCCATCACTATAATGAGAGACAGGTGTTAGAGATAATTGTGAGCCAGGTGACGAGCCTTACCGCTCTCCCTCTCCCGCAGACTGACACAAGACCATGCCCCCCATGCCACAGTGTGTTAAGAGATTTCACGCTCATACACACATACTGGGCTGTCCAGCTTCTGAGTTCATTTCACATTTTTTTCAACCAGAAAAGCAGATCCTCATCTGTTGCATGACTCCAACAAGAACAGAATACAAATAGAGTAGAATTCAATAAGAGCCAAAATATTACAAGTATTACCTGTAGTGAAACATAACTTGGCTTTGCTTTAGATGCACAGATGCCATGATTTCTTCTTCTCTCACCCAACACCTCGATGACACACATTCGCAGCACCCCCCCAATTTGGAGAGAGATTCAGAGAGAAAACAGTGCAATTCAGCGCTGCTCACGGCAGGAAAATGAGGAAAGAAAAATGAATTTGTGATATTCGAGAAGTGTTTTTTAATACTCGAGCAGTTGGTGCAGAACAAGTACTCTTACTCGATTACTCATGCACATTCCTGCTGAATGATTTGTTGATGAAAAGGACATCAGTACTTTTTGCATGAACGCGCTAAGGAGAGATAGGGTGGATGTTTGACTGTGACTTGGAAAATAGCACATGAGTCACACAGACCACTTCATGATACTGTTTGGGTGCTTTTGTGTCCTTTTTGAAACTTGAAAGGTCAAGTTCCCATTCATTCCAATTGCATGTTAAAGAGCGATCAGTACATTCTTCAAAATGTCTCCATTTGTGTTCCATGGAAGATACTCAGTCTTATGGGTTTGGAATGACTTGAGGGTGAGTTGATGACATAATTTTAATTTTTGGGTGAACTATCCCTTCAGCTCTTTCAAAGTGTGCAAAACTAGGTGTATTTGAAGAACTTGTGAAATAAGGGTAAGAATGATTAATGTGTGTGCAGGTGAGAAACCAGGCTGCTGTCACCAAGAACGAATTTCTTTCTCCAGGGATGCACGTTCAAGAATAGCACTGACCCGCTTCACGTCTTTTTTCTCATTGCACATGAATCTGTTGTTAATCTGTTGTTGTCCACACATGACCAAAAAAAAAAAAAAAATATATATATATATATATATATATATATATATATATATATATATATATATTAATTTATATTTGAGCTCAGCTAGTCAGGTTTTTGTAGAGCGTCGTGTTTCTGTCAGTGGCCTGGATGGCTGCTTTGCTGTTCTATATGTGTGTGTCCTGCTCAAATGCGGACAGTTGGTATGATTGGCACTATTTAAAGAAAACTGTGTGGGTGTAAGTGCGTGATGTTTTGTGACAGGTTGGGGCAGGAAAATATCCCTCTTTCTGTATTTTTTTCTTTCATTTTTCTCATTCTTTCTTGGTTTCCATGTGTGTCTGTCTTTGTGGATGAAATAACTGCTCCCAAATAAGGTCTGGAACAAAATATGCTCTTTTCTTTCCAGAGTGATGTTCATTCATTAGGTCAATTTGGTCCTTTATCAGCATTTTGGCTGCCTGATTCTGCATAATTGCAGGATTCTGATTGATCTTGGAACAGTTTAACTCCATTCTAATTCAGAGGGCCCTACATAGTGTTCACTGCTACCAACACACTAAGCAGGTGATATGTGTACAAGTTAACTTCACCAAACACAGAACACTTGAGTCGTGCAGAAAAGGAGTTTCACCTATGATGGCATACTTGTGTAAACCATACTTTTATATATACACTGATCAGCCACAACATTAAGTCCACCTGCCTAATATCATGTTGGTCCCTCTCGTGCCGCCAAAACAGCTCTGACCCGTCGTGGCATGGACTCCACAAGACCTCTGAAGTTGTCCTGTGGTATCTTGCACCAAGACGTTAGCAGCAGATCCTTTAAGTCCTTTAAGTTGCAAGGTGGGGCCTCCATGCATCAGACTTGTTGGTCCAGCACATCCCATAGATGCTCAATCGGATTGAGATCTGGGGAATTTGGAGGCCAATTCAACATCTTGAACTCTGTCATGTTCCTCAAACCATTCCTGAACAATTTTTGCAGTGTGGCAGGGCACATTATCCTGCTGAAAAAGGCCACTGCCATCAGGGAATACCGTTGCCATGAAGGGGTGTACATGGTCTGCAACAGTCTATGTAGGTGGTATGTGTCAAAGTAACATCCACATGAATGCCAGGACTCAAGGTGTCCCAGCAGAACTTTGCCCAGAGCGTCACACTGCCTCCGCCGGCCTGCCTTCTTCCTATGGTGCATCCTGCTGCCATCTCTTCCCCAGGTAA